>NC_135234.1:611229051-611920551 GCF_051348905.1 Ranitomeya variabilis
AGCCAAAAAGGATGAGAACAGAAAAAGTCTCCGTGGTCAGCACCTTCAGAACCACTCCTTTATTGGGGTTGTCTTGCTAATTGCCTATCATTTCTACCTGTTGTCTATTCCATTTGCACAATAGCAGGAGAAATGGATTCACAATCAGTGTTGCTTCATAACTGGCCTGGTTGACTTGGAGTTACATTGTGTTTAATTTTTTTGAGCAGTGTATATATCCATATAAAAGGTGTTATGCTCTACTATTACTAATTTCAGGAGGGGGCAGATGTAAACCGTGTATGAAGAGCTAAACTACCATCACACAGTTTGGTGACCATTCCCAGGTAATGCAGATCAGTATTTAGTCAAATGAACATGAGCTGATCTGCAGAACAATATCTTAAAACTAGATGGCAGCCCGATTCTAAAGAATCGGGAGTCTAGAATCCATATATACTTTATTCAAATGTAAGAATAATTTGGTGGGCGGGGACCCTCGGCCTCCGATTTGGTTGGCGGGGCCCCACGGCCTCCGATTTGGTGGGTGGGGTCCCTCTGCCTCCGCTTTGGTGGGAGGGGCCGCTCGGCCTTCGATTTGGTGGGCGGGGCTCCTCGGCCTTCGATTTGGTTGGTGGGGCCCCTCGGCCTCCGATTTGGTAGGCGGGGCCCCTTATCCTCCGATTTGGTGGGCGGGGCCCCTCGGCCTCCGATTTGGTGGGCGGGGCCCCTCGGCCTCCGATTTGGTGGGCGGGGCCCCTCGGCCTCCGATTTGGTGGGCGGGGCCCCTCGGCCTCCGATTTGGTGGGCGGGGCCCCTCGGCCTCCGATTTGGTGGGCGGGGCCCCTCGGCCTCCGATTTGGTGGGCGGGGCCCCTCGGCCTCCGATTTGGTGGGCGGGGCCCCTCGGCCTCCGATTTGGTGGGCGGGGCCCCTCGGCCTCCGATTTGGTGGGCGGGGCCCCTCGGCCTCCGATTTGGTGGGCGGGGCCCCTCGGCCTCCGATTTGGTGGGCGGGGCCCCTCGGCCTCCGATTTGGTGGGCGGGGACCCTCGGCCTCCAATTTGGTGGGCGGGGACCCTCGGCCTCCAATTTGGTGGGCGGGGACCCTCGGCCTCCGCTTTGGTGGGTGGGGCCCCTCGGCCTCCGCTTTGGTGGGCGGGGCCCCTCGGCCTCCGATTTGGTGGGCGGGGTCCCTCTGCCTCCGATTTGGTGTACGGGGACCCTCGGCCTCCGCTTTGGTGGGCGGGGCCCCTCGGCCTTCGATTTGATGTGCGGGGACCCTCGGCCTCCGATTTGGTTGGTGTGGACCCTCGGCCTCCGAATTGGTTGGCCGGGCCCTCGGCCTCCCATTTGGTGGGCGGGGACCCTCGGCCTCCGATGTGGTGGGCGGGGACCCCCGGCCTCCGATTTGGTGGGCGGGGCCCCTCGGCCTCCGATTTGGTGGGCGGGGACCCTCGGCCTCCGATTTGGTGGGCGGGGACCCTCGGCCTCCGATTTGGTGGGCGGGGCCCCTCGGCCTCCGATTTGGTAGGCGGGGACCCTCGGCCTCCGATGTGGTGGGCGGGGCCCCTCGGCCTCCGATGTGGTGGTCGGGGCCCCTCGGCCTCCGATGTGGTGGTCGGGGCCCCTCGGCCTCCGCTTTGGTGGGCGGGGCCGGGCCCCTCGGCCTCCGCTTTGGTGGGCGGGGCCGTTCGGCCTTCTATTTGTTGGGCGGTGCTCCTCGGCCTCCGATTTGGTTGGCGTGGCCCCTCGGCCTCCGATTTGGTAGGCGGGGCCCCTCGGCCTTCGATTTGGTGGGCAGGGCTCCTCGGCCTCCGATTTGGTTGGCGGGGCCACTCGGCCTCCGATTTGGTGTGTGCTCTGCCTGGGGCCACTGTGCTCTGCCTGGGGCCCCATATGCTGCCTGGGGCCCCTGTGCTCTGCCTGGGGCCCCATATGCTGCCTGGGGCCCCATATGCTGCCTGGGGCCCCTGTGCTCTGCCTGGGGCCCCATGTTCTGCCTGGGGCCCCTGTGCTCTGCCTGGGGCCACTGTGCTCTGCCTGGGGCCCCATGTTCTGCCTGGGGCCACTGTGCTGACTGGGGCCCCATAAGCTGCCTGGGGCCCCTGTGCTCTGCCTGGGACCACTGTGCTCTGCCTGGGGCCCCATATGCTGCCTGGGGCCCCTGTGCTCTGCCTGTGGCCCCTGTGCTCTGCCTGGGGCCCCTGTGCTCTGCCTGGGGCCCCATATGCTGCCTGGGGCCACTGTGCTCTGCCTGGGGCCCCATATGCTGCCTGGGGCCCCTGTGCTCTGCCTGGGGCCCCTGTGCTCTGCCTGGGGCCCCATATGCTGCCTGGGGCCCCTGTGCTCTGCCTGGGGCCCCATGTTCTGCCTGGGGTTCCTGTGCTCTGCCTGGGGCCCCATATGCTGCCTGGGGCCCCTGTGCTCTGCCTGGGGCCCCTGTGCTCTGCCTGGGGCCCCATATGCTGCCTGGGGCCCCTGTGCTCTGCCTGGGGCCCCTGTGCTCTGCCTGGGGCCCCATGTTCTGCCTGGGGCCCCTGTGCTCTGCCTGGGGCCACTGTGCTCTGCCTGGGGCCCCATATGCTGCCTGGGGCCCCTGTGCTCTGCCTGGGGCCCCATATGCTGCGTGGGGCCCCTGTGCTCTGCCTGGGGCCACTGTGCTCTGCCTGGGGCCCCATATGCTGCCTGGGGCCCCTGTGCTCTGCCTGGGTGTAGGACACTGGTGACGTCACTTATCTCCGGACATTAGGTCCGGACATTAGCTCCGGACATTAGCTCCGGACATTAGCTCCGGACATTAGCTCCGGACATTAGCTCCGGACATTAGCTCCGGACAAAGCCACGGAAGTTGGCACAAATTGCAGGAAGTAGTATTCTAGACAATTATATATTAGATTTAACAGTTAACCAGTTACGTCTGTGATAAACAACACACATTGTATTTGTTTCCTCTGCTATTACATGTCTCATTCATAAATGCACAGAAACTGCTTTCTTCAACATGAGAAACAGCTAAATGGGAGAAAATTAGAAATTAATATGTGAATATGTTGAATTGTAAAAAGAAGAAAATATGGTACGACAAATTACAACACAGAAAATCCTAATTTTCGCCTTACCACTATAGGGCTGTCATGTTCATACAGCCATAATCAGCTCCCCACCAATAATAAAATATAAACATCTGCACTCACATTATGATCTACATGCAGTACATTGCTTCTTAAAGCAGAAGTACAATTACATGAATTTTTCAGTCCACCCAGATAGACTGCCTGCAGAATTTAACCAAGCACACACTGTAGGAGTGCACAATGTGAATTTACCTATTAGACAGTTCCCATGTGGTTAAGAAATAAGATCAGTAGTGGAGAAAGATGGAAACCGTGAATACAACTGATCATAGCACAAGACATGCCTAGGATGAATTGGAAAAAAACATGGCGCTCCAGCTATATTGGATGACATTTTGCAGAGCAGATCCTGCATATGTGCCAGGATTACTAAGTCAGCCGCCCTTTCCTTCCAACTAGAAACCTTTTTACTATTGTTGTTTCTTGCAATTGAATTGAAGGTAACATTTGAGGATAATTTTCTGCAATAGGTGGCTGTTGATGTATCTGGATTCATATTATGAACAATCTGTAAATTGATTTCAATCAGAACAATCTATTCAGGCAACTAATGGGAGCAAAGCCCAAAAAATATTGCTATTATTGGATGAGCGCAATTTATATGGGCCTCCGGTCCCATGTGGGACAAAAAGAAGCATGAATGCTGTTGTGAATTCCAATGTCTAAATTTCTTTTCATGTAGATTCGAAATGTGTCTCAATTCATAGAATAAAACATGAAGCCGTAGATCTTTTGAGGCTTTCTTGCTATATCCCTAAGCATTAGCTAGGCCATCTTCACAGGTGTCATTTACCCTGTGCAACTAAAATCATCCCACCTTCTCTAGTAATGCACAATGATCCTGAGCTTTTTGGTGAAGTTAAATCTAGTCATCAGGCTTATAATTAATCATCAAACTAAGAATATCGAAGAAATGCTACAAACCTGGTACAAAGAGAAAACGTACTAAAGAACCACAATATAGTATGACGAACAATAATAGAAATTTTATTATGTTAAGAACAAAAAGATTTTTTTTAAAAAAAATATATAAATACAAGACAGTTCTAAAAATTGGGAGACACCAAGGTAGCCCCACCCCATAGACTACACATGCATAGGCAGCAGCTGTAAGTAGATCCAGAATAGCATTCTAATGTAGGCTAAAGTGTATATAGTATATATCACTCATAAAGGTATTGCCCATATATATAAGGGACCTAGAAAGGAGGGAACTCACAATGAAAGGTCAAATAACTCTCAACTCTCTCATATCCTCCCTGTCTCACAACCCTAAACAGTTATTCAACACCTTCAATTCTCTCCTCCGTCCCCCAGCACCTCCTCCCTCCCCACTTATCTCAGCTGAAGACTTTGCCTCATTTTTCAAGCAGAAGTTTGATAACATCAGAGACAGTTTTGGTCAACAACCCCCAGAGCCCTTCCTCCCGACTTCCCAGCCCTCCACCTTCAAATCCAACTTCTCCACCATTACAGAAGATCAACTCTCCACTCTACTCTCAAGATCGCATCTCACCACCTGTGCACTTGACCCGCTCCCATCCCACTTCATCCCAAACCTCACCAAAGTCTTCATCCCAACCCTAACCCATCTCTTCAACCTATCACTAACAACTGGTGTTTTCCCCTCAAGCTTTAACCCCTTCCCGACCCATGACGCCTATGCGGCGTCATGGAATGATCGCATCCCTGCAGATCGGGTGAAAGGGTTAATTCCTATTTTACCCGATCTGCAGGGAGAGGGGGAGTTGTACTTCAGCCTAGGGGGGGTGGCTTTGCCCCCACGTGGCTACGATCGCTCTGATTGGCTGTTGAAAGTGCAACAGCCAATCAGAGCAATTTGCAATATTTCACCTATGAAAATGGTGAAATATTGCAATCCAGCCATGGCCGATGCTGCAATAGCATCTGCCATGGCTGGAAATCATGTACTGGCCCCCCCCACCGCCCCCGATCTCCTCCCCAGTCGTCCGTTATGTGGCCCGGTCCTCTCCGTCCTCCTGCCCGCTCCCCCGTCCTCCTGCCCGCTCCCCCGTGCTCCTGTCCGCTCCCCCCGTCCTCCGATCCCCCCCCCTGTGCTCCGATCCACCCCCCCACCACCCCCTCATACTTACCGATCCTCCCGAAGTCGGTCCGTCTTCTCCCTGGGCGCCGCCATCTTCCAAGATGGCGGGCGCATGCTCAGTACGCCCGCCGAATCTGCAGGCTGGCAGATTCATTACAGGTACATTTTGATCGCTGTGGTAGGTTCTACCACAGCGATCAAAATAAAAAAATAATAAATAAACCCCCCCCTTTATCACCCCCATAGGTAGGGACAATAATAAAATAAAGAAAATATTTTTTTTTCTTTTTCCACTAGGGTTAGGGTTAGAACTAGGGGTAGGGTTAGGGTTACGGGTAGGGTTAGGGGTAGGGTTATGGCATGTGCACACAGAGCGGCTCGGCCGCGGATCCGCAGCGGATCGGCCGCGGATCCGCAGCGGATTGGCCGCGGATCCGCAGCGGATTGGCCGCGGATCTGCAGCGGATTGGCCGCGGATCCGCAGCGGATCGGCAGCGGATTGGCCGCGGATCCGCAGCGGATCGGCAGCGGATCTGCAGCGGATCCGCAGCGGATTGGCCGCGGATCTGCAGCGGATTGGCTGCGGATCCGCAGCGGATTGGCCGCGGATCTGCAGCGGATTGGCCGCGGATCCACAGCGGATTGGCAGCGGATTGGCCGCGGATCCGCAGCGGATTGGCCGCTGCGAATTCGAAGCAGTTTTCCATCAGGTTTACAGTACCATGTACACCTAAGGAAAACCAAATCTGCTGTGCCCATGGTGCGGAAAATTCCGTGCAGAAACGCTGCATTGTATTTTCCGCAGCATGTCAATTCTTTGTGCGGATTCCGCAGCGTTTTACACCTGTTCCTCAATAAGAATCTGCAGGTGAAATCCGCACAAAAAAACACTGGAAATCTGCTGTAAATCCGCAGGCAAAACGCAGTGCCTTTTACCTGCAGATTTTTCAAAAATCGTGCGGAAAAATCTCACACGAATCCGCAACGTGGGCACATACCCTTAGGGTTAGGGTTGGAATTAGGGCTAGGGTTGGAAATAGGGTTAAGAATAGGCTTGTGGTTAGGGTTACGGATAGGGTTAGGGGTGTGTTGGGGTTACAGTTGTGGTTAGGGTTGGGATTAGGGTTACTGTTGGGATTAGGGTTAGGATTAGGGTTGAAATTAGGGTTACGGTTGTGTTGCGGTTAGGGTTGTGGTTAGGGGTGTGTTGGGGTTAGGGTTGTGATTAGGGTTATGGCTACAGTTGGGATTAGGATTAGGGGTGTGTTGGGGTTAGTGTTGAAGTTAGAATTGAGGGGTTTCCACTGTTTAGGCACATCAGGGGTCTCCAAACGCAACATGGCGCCACCATTGATTCCAGCCAATCTTGCGTTCAAAAAGTCAAATGGTGCTCCCGCCCTTCCAAGCCCCGACGTGCGCCCAAACAGTGGTTTACCCCCACATTTGGGGTACCAGCGTACTCAGGACAAACTGGGCAACAACTGTTGGGGTCCAATTTCTCCTGTTACCCTTGCAAAAATAAAAAATTACTTGCTAAAACATAATTTTTGAGGAAAGAACAATTATTTTTTATTTTCACGGCTCTGCGTTATAAACTTCTGTGAAGCACTTGGGGGTTGAAAGTGCTCACCACACATCTAGATAAGTTCCTTCGGGGGTCTAGTTTCCAAAATGGGGTCACTTGTGGGGTGTTTCTACTGTTTAGGCACATCAGGGGCTCTGCAAATGCAATGTGACGCCCGCAGACCATTCCATCAAAGTCTGCATTTCAAATGTCACTACTTCCCTTCCGAGCCCTGACGTGTGCCCAAACAGTGGTTTACCCCCACATATGGGGTATCAGCGTACTCACAACAAACTGGGCAACAAATATTGGGGTCCAAATTCTCCTGTTACCCTTGTGAAAATAAAAAATTGCTTGCTAAAACATCTTTTTTGAGGAAAGAAAAATGATTTTTTATTTTCACGGCTCTGCGTTGTAAACTTCTGTGAAGCACTTGGGGGTTGAACGTGCTCACCACACATCTAGATAAGTTCCTTGGGGGGTCTAGTTTCCAAAATGGGGTCACTTGTGGGGGGTTTCTACTGTTTAGGCATATCAGGGGCTCTGCAAACGTAACATGATGCCCGCAGACCATTCCATCAAAGTCTGCATTCCAAAACGTCACTACTTCCCTTCCGAGCCCCGGCATGTACCCAAACAGTGGTTTACCCCCACATATGGGGTATCAGCGTACTCAGGAGAAACTGGACAACAACTTTTGGGGTCCAATTTCTCCTGTTACTCTTGCAAAAATAAAAAATTCTGGGCTAAAAAAATATTTTTGAGGAAAGGAAACACTTTTTATTTTCACGGCTCTGCGTTATAAACTTCTGTGAAGCACTTGGGGGTTCAAAGTGCTCACTACATATCTAGATAAGTTCCCTTGGGGGTCTAGTTTCCAAAATGGAGTCAATTGTGGGGAGTTCCTACTGTTTAGGCACATCAGGGGCTCTGCAAACGCAACCTGACGCCCGCAGAGCATTCAATCAAAGTCTGCATTTCAAAACGTCACTACTTCCCTTCCGAACCCCGACGTGTGCCAAAACAGTGGTTTACCCCCACATATGGGGTATCATCGTACTCAGGAGAAACTGGAAAACAACTTTTGGGGTCCAATTTCTCCTATTACCCTTGGGAAAATAAAAAATTGTGGGCTAAAAAATCATTTTTGAGAAAAGAAAAATTATTTTTTATTTTCATGGCTCTGCGTTATAAACTTCTGTGAAGCACTTGGGGGTTCAAAGTGCTCACCACACATCTAGATTAGTTCCTTGGGAGGTCTAGTTTCCAAAATGGGGTCACTTGTGCGGGAGCTCCAATGTTTAGGCACACAGGGGCTCTCCAAACGCGACATGGTGTCCGCTAATGATTGGAGCTAATTTTCCATTCAAAAAGCCAAATGGCGTGCCTTCCCTTCCGAGCCCTGCCGTGCGCCCAAACAGTGGTTTACCCCCACATATGGGGTATCATCGTACTCAGGACAAACTGGACAACAACATTTGGGGTCCAATTTCTCCTATTACCCTTGGGAAAATAAAAAATTCTGGGCTAAAAATCATTTTTGAGGAAAGAAAAAATATTTTTTTATTTTCATGGCTCTGCGTTATAAACTGCTGTGAAGCACCTGGGGGTTATAAGTGCTCACTATGCATCTAGATAAGTTCCTTGGGGGGTCTAGTTTCCAAAATGGGGTCACTTGTAGGGGAGCTCCAATGTTTAGGCACACAGGGGCTCTCCAAACGCGACATGGTGTCCGCTAACGATTGGAGCTAATTTTCCATTCAAAAAGTCAAATGGCACGCCTCCCCTTCCGAGCCTTGCCGTGCACCCAAACAGTGGTTTACCCCCACATATGAGGTATCGGCATACTCAGGAGAAATTGCCCAACAAATTTTAGGATCCATTTTATCCTGTTGCCCATGTGAAAATGAAAGAATTGAGGCTAAAAGAAATTTTGTGTGAAAAAAAAGTACTTTTTCATTTTTGCGGATCAATTTGTGAAGCACCTGGGGGTTTAAAGTGCTCACTATGCCTCTAGATGAGTTCCTTGGGGGGTCTAGTTTCCAAAATGGGGTCACTTGTGGAGGAGCTCCAATGTTTAGGCACACAGGGGCTTTCCAAACGTGACATGGTGTCCGCTAACGATGGAGATAATTTTTCATTCAAAAAGTCAAATGGCGCTCCTTCCCTTCCGAGCCTTACCATGTGCCCAAACAGTGGTTTACCCCCACATGTGAGGTATTGGTGTACTAAGGAGAAATTGCCCAACAAAATTTAGGATCCATTTTATCCTGTTGCCCATGTGAAAATGAAAAAATTGAGGCTAAAATAATTTTTTTGTGAAAAAAAAAGTACTTTTTAATTTTTACGGATCAATTTGTGAAGCACCTGGGGGTTTAAAGTGCTCACTATGCTTCTAGATAAGTTCCTTGGGGGGTCTAGTTTCCAAAATGGGGTCACTTGTGGGGGAGCTCCAATGTTTAGGCACACGGGGGCTCTCCAAACGCGACATGGTGTCCGCTAAAGATTGGAGACAATTTTTCATTGAAAAAGTCAAATGGCGCTCCTTCCCTTCCGAGCCCTGCCGTGCGCCCAAACAGTGGTTTACCCCCACATATGAGGTATCAGCGTACTCAGGACAAATTGGACAACAACGTCCGTGGTCCAGTTTCTCCTTTTACCCTTGGGAAAATAAAAAAATTTTCGCTAAAATATCATTTTTGTGACTAAAAAGTTAAATGTTCATTTTTTACTTCCATGTTGCTTCTGCTGCTGTGAAACACCTGAAGGGTTAATAAACTTCTTGAATGTGGTTTTGAGCACCTTGAGGGGTGCAGTTTTTAGAATGGTGTCACTTTTGGGTATTTTCAGCCATATAGAACCCTCAAACTGACTTCAAATGTGAGGTGGTCCCTAAAAAAAATGGTTTTGTAAATTTTGTTGTAAAAATGAGAAATCACTGGTCAAATTTTAACCCTTATAACTTCCTAGCAAAAAAAAAATTTGTTTCCAAAATTGTGCTGATGTAAAGTAGACATGTGGGAAATGTTATTTATTAACTATTTTGTGTCACATAACTCTCTGGTTTAACAGAATAAAAATTCAAAATGTGAAAATTGCGAAATTTTCAAAATTTTTGCCAAATTTCCGTTTTTTTCACAAATAAACTCAGAAATTATCGACCTAAATTTACCACTAACATGAAGCCCAATATGTCACGAAAAAACAATCTCAGAATCGCTAGGATCCGTTGAAGCGTTCCTGAGTTATTACCTCATAAAGGGACACTGGTCAGAATTGCAAAAAACGGCAAGGTCATGAAGGGGTTAAACATGCCTCAATCACACCTATCCTCAAAAAGCCCTCTCGTGACCCATCCTCTGTATCTAGCTACCGCCCTATATCACTTCTCCCTTATGCCTCCAAACTACTGGAACAACACGTCTACCTTGAACTGTCCTCCCATCTCTCTTCTTGCTCCCTCTGACTGCTTACAATCTGGCTTCCGGTCACACCACTCCACTGAAACTGCCCTAACCAAGGTCATCAATGACCTCTTAACCGCCAAGAGCAAGCAACACTACTCTGTCCTCCTCCTCCTCGACCTGTCGGCTGCCTTTGACACAGTGGACCATTCCCTATTATTACAGACCCTCTCATCCCTTGGCATCACAGACTTGGCCCTATCCTGGATCTCATCATACCTAACAGACCGGACATTCAGCGTCTCCCACTCACACACCACCTCCTCAACTCGCTCCCTATCTGTCGGAGTCCCACAAGGTTCAGTCCTTGGGCCCCTGCTCTTCTCCATTTACACCTTTGGCCTGGGACAGCTCATAGAATCTCATGGCTTCCAGTATCACCTCTATGCTGATGACACACATATCTACATCTCTGGACCAGATATCACCTCCCTACTAACCAGAATCCCTCAATGTCTGTCCACTATTTCATCCTTCTTCTCCGCTAGATTTCTGAAACTTAACATGGACAAAACAGAATTCATCATCTTTCCCCCATCTCACGCGACCCCCCCAACGAACCGATCCATTACAGTGCATGGCTGCCCACTCTCCCCAGTCCCACAAGCTCGCTGCCTCGGGGTAATCCTTGACGCTGATCTCTCCTTCAAACCACATATCCAAGCCCTTTCCACTCCTTGCAGACTTCAACTCAAAAATATTTCACGAATCCGTACATTCCTCAACCAAGAATCTGCAAAAACCCTAGTCCATGCCCTCATCATCTCTCGCCTTGACTACTGCAACCTCCTGCTCTGTGGCCTCCCCTCTAACACTCTCGCACCACTCCAATCTATTCTAAACTCTGCTGCCCGACTAATCCACCTGTCCCCCCGCTATTCCCCGGCCTCTCCCCTCTGTCAATCCCTTCACTGGCTCCCCACTGCCCAGAGACTCCAGTACAAAACCCTAACCATGACATACAAAGCCATCCACAACCTGTCTCCTCCATACATCTGTGACCTCGTCTCCCGGTACTTACCTACACGCAACCTCCGATCCTCACAAGATCTCCTTCTCTACTCCCCTCTTATCTCCTCTTCCCACAATCATATACAAGATTTCTCTCGCGTATCACCCCTACTCTGGAACCCTCTACCACAACACATCAGACTCTCGCCTACCATCTAAACCTTCAAAAAGAGCCTGAAGAGCCACCTCTTCCGACAAGCCTACAACCTGCAGTAACCACCGATCAACCAAACCGCTGCATGACCAGCTCTATCCTCGCCTACTGTATCCTCACCCATCCCTTGTAGATTGTGAGCCTTCGCGGGCAGGGTCCTCTCTCCTCCTGTACCAGTTATGACTTGTATTGTTTAACATTATTGTACTTGTTTTTATTATGTATACCCCTCCTCACATGTAAAGCGCCATGGAATAAATGGAGCTATAACAATAAATAATAATAATAATAACTAATGATAAGCGAGTATACTCATTGTTCGGGTTTTCCCGAGCATGCTCGGGTGGTCTCCGAGTATTTGTAACTGCTCGGAGATTTAGTTTTAGTTGCTGCAGCTGCATGATTTACGGCTGCTAGCCAGCCTGAGTACATGTGGGGGTTGCCTGGCTGCTAGGGAATCCCCACATGTATTCAAGCGGTCTATCAGCTGTAAATCATGCAACTGAGGCAACAAAAACGAAATCTCAGAGTAAATACTCAGAGATCACCCGAGCGTGATAAGCGAACATCGTCGGCTCTCTCCTAATTCAGCAAGCTATATTGTTTACTGAAGAAGTTGCAGCGGGAACCAGGATATCTGGAGCTCTCCCAATCATCGGGTGTCCAGTGCCGCAGCTGCATGTGTCACGGCTGGGTAACAGTCACAACACATGGGCTCTCCATGCGTCTATATCTGGAGCTCTCCCGATCATCGGGTGTCCGGCGCCACAGCTGCATGTGTCACGGCTGGGTAACAGTCACAACACATGGGCTCTCCATGTGTCTTTATCTGGAGCTCTCCCAATCATCGGGTGTCCAGCGCCGCAGCTGCATGTGTCACGGCTGGGTAACAGTCACAACACATGGGCTCTCCATGCGTCTATATCTGGAGCTCTCCTGATCATCGGGTGTCCGGCGCCACAGCTGCATGTGTCACGGCTGGGTAACAGTCATAACACATGGGCTCTCCATGCGTCTATATCTGGAGCTCTCCCGATCATCGGGTGTCCGGCGCCACAGCTGCATGTGTCACGTCTGGGTAACAGTCACAACACATGGGCTCTCCATGCGTCTATATCTGGAGCTCTCCCGATCATCGGGTGTCCGGCGCCGCCGCTGCATGTATCACGGCTGGGTAACAGTCACAACACATGGGCTCTCCATGTGTCTATCTGGAGCTCTCCCAATCATCGGGTGTCCAGCGCCGCAGCTGCATGTGTCACGGCTGGGTAACAGTCACAACACATGGGCTCTCCATGCGTCTTTATCTGGAGCTCTCCCAATCATCGGGTGTCCGGCGCCGCAGCTGCATGTGTCACGGCTGGGTAACAGTCACAACACATGGGCTCTCCATGTGTCTTTGGTAAGCGCTATGGCTTGCCGAATAAGGTGGGAGCTGACGATATTCGCTCATGTCTACTTGTAAGCAGGACGTGGAGCACATCAAACAACCCGATGTACATTTCGGCAAGCAAATGTGTTTTTTTGTTTTTTTTTAAAGAAAATCTTTTTGTACTTGACATAATAACATCTCTATTATTGCTCATCATGCTATATTGTGGTTCTTTAGAACATTGTCTCTTTTTATGATTTAAATTGATATGTACTGAACCAGTTATGACATCCATGCAGAAATCTATTCTGACAGAGTAGTGGGTATACTATTGGTAATATATGATGTGGTGCCTGTGGTTTTTCTTATTAAAGCCTAGTACAAAGAGTAGAGTAGCTCAGAGAAGGATTGAGGAAAAGCAATAAGTATCAATTCAATACAGTTACATTATGCCCTATATTGCCAGTTGAATAAATCATATACGGACCGTAGATCCCAAAGGCTAGATTCATATACCGTATGTGTTAGCATCTGAGAAAAATTGACAGATTTTTCCTCTTGTGTCATCTTAGTTGCATCTGTTCATTCTCATACCTTTTCTTCCACTAAAGCAGGTACTGTCGGACTTTTCTTTATTCACTGACTTTTAATAAAGTATTAATTAAAAACAGATGAAACTCAGATGGAACTCTGAAGTACAAAGTAGTATTTGTTAATTGTCATCTCTTTCAGACGGATACCCACAAAATTTAAAGCCAGAGGCTGATCCGCAATATCTGATGAGAATAGGACATATTCTGACGCTCACAGACTGAAGAGACAGATCCATTTTTAAAGCTAATATGTGTATGGCTTAATGAAACGCTGTGGGTCAATGAGCTGGCCGAGAAAAAAAAAAAAGAACATTAGGACGTGTGAATGAAGTTTACAGCTATGAGACATGTGGCCGCAAGGACTCGAACATGTCACTTGAGCACCCACGATACCCAAGCACCCTAGGCAAACTCGAGTAACAAGCACTTGTGCTCATCACTATTTTTAAGCCAAAATTAAGAGTGGAAAAATCAGAGGAAAAGTATAATAGAAACACATCACTTCTGTATTTATCACCCACTCCTGGTTTTGGCTTAAAAATACAGAGGCTAAAAAAAAAAAAAAAAAACGGACAAAATTTCTCTACATGTGAACGTAGCCTAAATCAGTTTGAAAATGTATTGGGTGTACAATGAATGCACGGTTGACACTTCTGATCCAAAACTCTAGTTTCCCTTCACTTGGAAATCCAAAGCATAGAGCTTCCTAACAACATAAATCAAGTACACATTCCAAACTCAAAAACTAGATTGCTTTTGTAGATTGCCAGAACGGCCGTAATACATTTTTGGAACCTTCTATCTGTGAAAAATGACTGCTGAGAACGCTGAACTTTTATAGCATTCAACTGACATAAGGAAGACATATTCCTGAGCCAAAAAACAAAAGGGTGGAGGAATAGATTGGATAATAGAATTACAATATAAATAATAGGGCAGACAGATCAACTTTCTAGAGCCAAACACTTTCTCCCAAACATTATTTTGCCTCGGGTCACTCTGGGGCTGGGTCCTGTCTAACTAATTGCCTGCCGTTCCATCAACCCTTTCATCTGCAAACAAATGCATCAATAAATTGGTTTCTGCTCCATCTACTTGTAATATTGCATATCTTCAATGCAAAAGCAAAAAAGGGAAATGGAATGGAACAAACATATTTCCATCTAAGTAGTTATTTCTGCTCAGTGCGGGCAAATTCTCTATTCCCTGCCACTAAGACAAAATTAATATTGTTTTCAAATGCAAATAACCAACTGTGGGAAGTGAATTTTTCACTGTACAATTAAAATTACATTTCCAACCACAGAAGACTGCAACAAACAACTAGATCGCGGTATGTCAGGATCCAAATAACAGGCACGTAAAGCGGTTTTTCATCTTGTATCTGCTGCTGTTCACAAAGAGACTCCCTAGTTTTCATCTTCATTGCAGAGCTTTGATCTCTTTGCCACATCCTCCCGTTTACGGTTTCATGGCTCTTCAAGAGTTACTCAAACTCCTCTTTTCAAACAAAATCCTCTATGACATTTAAGTTAAATTTTAGAGTGTTTCAAATGCACAATTACTTTTCTTTCATCAGAACCAATGCTCGGGTTTCTAAAACACTGTCTTCACATAAAGAATGAATGAGATATTCGGAAGTGACAGCATCAAATGAGAGGGCAAATACTGGGATGAAGGAAGGTATTACAAGTTCTTTTCATGCTCTGCAAATTAATCATCTCCATATATATCGTCTATTCTCAATTGTTCTCCGTCTCCTTTCTACACACATTATGGGAGCAGACCCTGGTAAAATTTTTCAAATTAACTTCTATACACAATGACTTTTACGGACTATAGAATTTTCCTTGTGAATATCATGTTCAAAGAAGTAGCTCATTATAAGATTTTCTGTAATTTTTTCCCCTCTAATCAAATACATTTTCCCCTGCAAGTTTAAAATTAAATATCTTTAGACTAGCGGTGTTTGGACCTGCTGAAGAACCATTGTGTGTTAAACGGTCGTCGTCCGTTTCATGCATCTATGTTTTAAGGATTCTGAAATAAATATGGGATAGAGCGTGCCGACTTTCTTCTCTTTTAAGATGCACGGAAATCCTGCACCGGGAGTTCCCGAATAATCGCTAGGTGTGTGCCGACATCCTCTCAAGTGGTGCGAGTTACGAACTGTGCAGTTTTTGTTTTCTTTTTTGGCATATAAATTAAATAAGTTTGGACTAGTTATATTCGAAAATATGGTTTGGTATGGATTCTGCATATAATAAACCAGAAATCCTGATTTACAAAGACAGAACATGTACCCATTACAGTCTATGGTGCTGTTCACATGTCATAGTTTTCTTTAAAATGGTGAGATGTCCTTTTTTTCCCCCATCAGCACAGATGAAAAAGGGCCAATACGAGTCTACGAGCTCGTGAAAAGCACAAACAGAACATAGATTGTATTTGTGTGTCATCGGTGTGCTGTCTGTATTTAACATTGCCAAGGATAGGAGAAGCTTTGTAATTTATCTATGCGTGAAAAACACTGATGACACACAGATCCAAAACACTGATGACACACAGATCCAAAACACTGATGACACACAGATCCAAAACACTGATGACACACAGATCCAAAACACTGATGACACACAGATTCAAAACACCGGTGGCACACTGACCCAAACCACTGATGACACCTGATAACACACAGATCCAAAACACCGATGACACACAGATCCAAAACACCGATGACACACAGATCAAAAACACCGATGACACACAGATCCAAAACACTGATGGAACACTACCCAAACCTCTGATGACACCTGATAACACACAGATCCAAAACACCGATGACACACTGATCCAAAACACTGATGACATACAGATCCAAAACACCGATGACACACAGATCCAAAACACCGATGACACACAGATCCAAAACACTGATGGAACACTACCCAAACCTCTGATGACACCTGATAACACACAGATCCAAAACACCGATGACACACAGATCTAAAACATTGATGACACACAGATCCAAAATATGGATGACACTTTTTATGCGTATGTGAAAAACACTGATGTATTAAGAGGCTTAAGAGTGACTACTAATTTGGTGAAACTGATATATCCATGCATTAAATCTTTGGCCATTCACGTGTATCAGGCATGCAATTCTACACTGCCACACATGCAAATGTATAATCCGGCAAGTTTTACCCTTGTGCCTTCTATATAAAAAGGGGATGTGAGCTACAGCATATATAGCCCAGAGCTGTATTCATAACTCTGCAGACTCAAAAGTAGAAATCTGTCAATATTTCTTGCTGACTCTTGGTCTGTTCTTTTCTCACACAATACGTAATCTTTACTCTGTGCACAAAACAGTAATCTAACGGGGGAACACAATATTAACCACATAAATGAGCTTTACCTTTTCTGAAAGTCTGTCAATAGTCGAATGTTTCCAATTGGCATCAGGCTCAACAAAAGTTAGAGTAATTCTGAAGGTATACCAACATATACCTGCCCTGCAGTACTTGAAAGGACACGGTCAACATTATCTCCCATAGGAATCTAAGGACCTCTTTGCTGTTTATGTTGCAATCAATGTCTAGATATTGAGTACAGACCAAACTTTGTGTACAACAGTATAAACAAGTAAACCATGTTACCAGCTTTTGTATACACTATGAGAATTCATCAACACACAAAAAAGAAAACAAAAACCTAACTTTTATTATTAGATGTATTTAAAACCAGATCAAGTGTGCAGATACACACAGGAACAGAAATTGCATAGGAAATTGGTACCGTATATACTCGTGTATAAGCCGACCCCCCTAATTTTGCCACAAAAAACTGGGAAAACTTAATGACTCGAGTATAAGCCTAGGGTGGGAAATGCAGCAGCTACCGGTAAATGTCAAAAGTAAAAATAGATACCAATAAAATGAATTGAGACATCAGTAGGTTAAGTGCTTTTGAATATCTATATTGAATCAGGAGCCCCATATAATGCTCCATAAAGTTTATGATGGCCCCATAAGATGCTCCATATTAAAATATGCCCCATATAATCCTGCATAAAAGTTAATAATAGCCCCATAAGATGCTCCATAGACACATTTGCCCAATATAATGCTGCACAAATGTTGATTATGGCACCATAAGATGCTCCATAAAGGTATTTGCCCCATATAGTGCTGCACAAACCTTGATTATGGCCCCATAAGATGCTCCATAAAGATATTTGCCCCATATAGTGCTGCACAAACTTTATGGCCCCATAAGATGCTCCATACAGACATTTGCTCCACATAATGCTGCACAAACGTTATGGCCCTATAAGATGCTCTATACAGACACTTGCTCCATTATAGTGCTGCACAAACGTTGATTATGGCCCCATACAGACACTTGCCCCATTATAGTGCTGCACAAACGTTATGGCCCCATAAGATGCTCCATACAGACATTTGCCCCATACAGTGATGAACAAACGTTATGGCCCCATAAGATGCTCCATACAGACACTTGCCCCATTTGCTGTTGCTGCGATAAAAAAAAAAGTCCCATACTCACCTCTCCATCGCTCAGGCTCCCGGCACTTTCAATATTCACCTGCTCCTCGTTCCGGCGCCGCTCCATCTTCAGCATCTTCCGCACTGACGATCAGACAGAGAGCGCGCACTAACCACGTCACCGCTGACCTGAGTGTCACTGCAGAAGACGCTGGAGACAGAGCGGCGCCAGCATGAGGAGCAGATGAATATCGCGCAGCGCTCCCCTCCACGTTATACTCACCTGCTCCTGGCGCGGGGCAGTCCCTGCTTCCCCGGCGCTGCAGCTTCTTCCTGTACTGAGCGGTCACCGTTACCGCTCATTACAGTAATGAATATGCGGCACCAACCGTATGGGAGGTGGAGCAGCATATTCATTACTGTAATGAGCGGTACCATGTGACCGCTCAGTACAGGAAGAAGCTGGGGCGCCGGGGAGCTAGGGACCAGCTGGGACCGCGCCGGCAGCAGGTGAGTTAATTAGACAGCCCCCCTGGGTATGACTCGAGTATAAGCCAAGAGGGGTGACTTTCAGCCCAAAAAATGGGCTGAAAATCTCAGCTTATACTCGAGTATATACGGTATGTATATACAGTGGGTATGGAAAGCATTCAGACCCCTTTAAATTTTTCACTCTGTTTCATTGCAACCATTTGGTAAATTCAAAAAAGTCCATTTTTAATGTACACTCTGCACCCCATCTTGACTGAAAAAAAAACAGAAATGTAGACATTTTTAAAAATGTATTAAAAAAGAAAAACTGAAGTATCACATGGTCAGAAGTATTCAGACCCTTTTCTCAGGCACTCATATTTAAGTCACATGCTGTCCAGTTCCTTGTGATCCTCCTTGAGATGGTTCTACTCTTTCATTGGAGTCCAGCTGTTTTTAATTAAACTGATAGGACTTGATTTGGAATGGACACACCTGTCTATATAAGACCTCACAGCTCACAGTGCACGTCAGACCAAATGAGAATCACGAGGTCAAAAGAACTGGCCAAGGAGCTCAGAGACAGAATTGTGGCAAGGCACAGATCTGGCCAAGGTTACAACAGAATTTCTGCAGTACTCAAGGTTCCTAAGAGCACAGTGGCCTCCATAATCCTTAAATGGAAGAAGTTTGGGACCGCCAGAAGTCTTCTTAGACCTGGCCGTCCAGCCAAACTGAGCAATTGTGGGAGAAGAGCCTTGGTGAGAGAGGTAAAGAAGAGCCCCAAGATCACTGTGGCTGAGCTCCAGAGATGCAGTAGGGAGATGGGAGAAAGTTCCACAAAGTCAACTATCACTGCAGCCCTCTACCAGTCGGGCCTTTATGGCAGACATATGAGTGACTCCCAGACATATGAGTGACTCCCAGACTATGAGAAATAAGATTCTCTGGTCTGATGAGACGAAGATAGATCTTTTTGGTGATAATTCTAAGCGGTATGTGTGGAGAAAACCAGGCACTGCTCATCACCTGCCCAATACAATCCCAACAGTAAAACATGGTGGTAGCAGCATCATGATATGGGCATGTTTTTCAGCTGCAGGGACAGGACTACTGGTTGTGATTCGATGAAACATGAAAGTGGCCAAGTACAGAGAGATCCTGGATGAAAACCTCTTCCAGAGTGCTCTGGATCTCAGACTTGGCCGAAGGTTCACTTTCCAACAAGACAATAACCCTAAGCACACAGCTAAATAACAAAGGAGTGGCTTCAGAACAACTTTGTAACCATTCTTGACTGGCCCAGCCAGAGCCCTGACCTAAACCCAATTGAGAATCTCTGGAGAGACCTGAAAATGGCTGTCCACCAATATTTACCATCCAACCTGACGGAACTGGAGAGGATCTGCAAGGAAGAATGGCAAAGTTTCACCAAATCCAGGTGTGAAAAACTTGTTGCATCATTCCCAAGACAACTTACGGCTGTACTAGCTCAAAAGGGTGCTTCTACTCAATACTGAGAAAAGGGTCTGAATACTTATGACCATGTGATATTTCAGTTTTTCTTTCTTCAATAAATTTGCAAAAATGTCTACATTTCTGTTTTTTTTCAGTAACGATGAGGTGCAGAGTGTACATTAATGAGAACAAAAGTGAACTTTTTTGAATTTACCAAATGGCTGCAATGAAACAAAGTGAAAAATTAAAAGTGGTCTGAATATTTTCCGTACCCACTGAACAATTCAGTATCTTACAGCAATTATGCAGTTGGGAAATGGTTAACTGCAGGATAGCAGACCACTATAGGCGTATCTTCCTGCAGTGCTACCTTTATTGCAGAGGCCAAGTGTGAACAACACTGAAAACAGTTGCAGTAAGCTAGCAACTTCTTTGTTGAGTGATAGATGTGGACAACATCTCGTAAGCTGGAATAAGCTTGGAAATATTGTTGGATACAGCATGAAGTTAGGAGTAGCAAAGGAGATGATAGACAATTGGCTGAAGCCAAATGAAGTAGAAGCAAACGCATGACAGATTTAGAGCAAATGTTGACAATGCTACTAAAATCCCCCAACACACTAGTGCTCAGCCTGGCTTTAAAAGGCCTAGTGTCATATTATTAAAGGAATTTGCCAGATTACTGAAGAAAACAGCTGTGGACTATTGCAAAGGGGAGTGTCCAAAGGTGAAGGGAGCAAGGCCGGGCACTGGAGCCAGGACAGTGAGCAACATAGGATCATTGCAGGACAATTAAAGCCCACATCTTTCATACAAATGCCCCTCTTTTTCATTTTGCCTGGGTAATGTTCCATATCTTTGTACCTCTATGTGGAGTCTTATGTTTCAGCCAATTGTCAACAAAAAGTAGAATGCACAGCATAAATATAAAAATTGAGTATTTATGCAATTATTCAAGGATGTTGGGTACCCGGAAAGGATCTGTTCTTACATAGTTATGCTGATGGAAAAATATGGTACTCAGAAGCAGCTAACCAAAAATAAATTATAAAAAATGATTATGGACAAATAAAATAAACAGCTGTACTGAACTGAGCTGACATGATTTATACTGTGTCACCCGTCAGTAATATTTGTTTTGGGGCATCATGTGACCTATGCAGCCAATCATTGGCCATTTATCAGTTGAAGTATTCACAAGACGACGCCCATGCTGCATGTTGTTGACAGCTTGGAGTTTGGAGGGGAAGCACTATTTTGGGGGAAGAGTGCAGCTTTCTTTCTCCTTTCATAGCCCTGGGCACTTTAGAATTAACTTTTGTGCAAGGATAACACCTCTTTAACCGCTCAGTAAATGCAAAATAAAATGGTGGATTGCTTTTTTTTTTGATCCACAAAAAAGATGCCCTAACACAGCTATATTTAAGGAAAAATTAAGCATGGCAACATGAAAATCTATTGCTGGATGGGCTAGGGTTCTGCGATTAGATATTTTTTTGTACCTCGGGCTACAATAAACCATTTCATTATGGGATTACATATCACAACTCTACATTTAGTCTTCCTTTAACAAAAGGTACCTATCATTTTGGACTGAGATCAATTCTAGCAAAGTAAGCTACTTCTATAGTAAGTGATAGGTGCCCTAAGCCACGAGTACCTGCTCTTTACTTTTACATTCACATATGAAACCTTACCTAAATTGCATTCTCTAATAAGTTGACTGGTTTAGAAAACGTATCTTCCATTTGAAATTTCTGATTCATGTACCTGTGTGCCTTGTTTTTTTGCTCATGTTTAGTTGAATTTGTCTATATTTGCCCCCTTTTCACATGTAAAGCGCCATGGAATAAATGGCGCTATAAAAATGCACAATAATAATAAAAAAAGACATTCCCAACAATTACAGGCATGGGTGATAAACTGCAAGGGGCCATCTCGATTCTGAAAACAGATTGAAGAGTTATATCTCCGGCAGGTCCAGACAGAATGAATGAAGTGGTGGTGCCCATGTGCAGCTGTTCAGAACCCCATTCTTAGGTTAGGCAGGGGGTCCCCAGCAGTGAAACGCCAAACAGTCCACAATCTATCACCTATTTGTTGGATCTATGATAAGTATGAATGTTGGAAATAACACTAACAGACGGGGTCCCCCATACATGACCCACATTTAATGACTGCGACAGAAAAGGGCAATTCTCATTAAGATGGACCTGACATTATATGAATAGTCATTACTTAATTTGCCTTTTAGTGGCTCTACCGGGGAATCAATCAAAATATTGTTTTTTCCCACGGATTACAGAGGATCCTATCTTATCAAGGGACCATTCTAATAATAAGGGACTATCTAAATAGGATATTGGCTTTAGTGTCTGTATGTAGGAGAGGTAAGACAGAAAATCAATCTAAAATAAAAACAAATGTTCTGCTTCAAAAAGGTCGAAAAATCAAACATAACAAAAGGTTTTGATAATTCCTGACAGTCTTTGACAGACTAAAAACAATCAAAAATGCTTTCCCTGGATTTATATTGCTTCTATGATACACAGAAGGTCAGTCTGAACAGATCTCCTTAGGGCATCACAATTCCTGGACCAAATCCTAATTAAAATGCTGTAGACTGATGCTCAATATAAAGCCAACAATCCAGTGCCTTATCAGGAAGCAATCCTGTGTACCATGGATTCATTCCAGCATTTGGCACAGTCTTGCTTCATTTCGTTTCCTTCATCCATATGGCCCATGTTCTTTGTTTGTACTTAGTAAGCAAAACAGTAATATACTAACTGACCTTGGAGAATAGAAAATTGCACAATACACGCGCGTGCGTGTGTGTATATATATATATATATATATATATATATATATATATATATATATATATATATACACGGTATATATAATAGGAACACAGCATTTGTTTCTGCGAGATATAGATTTTCTAGTCACAATCTGTCTTGGACTGCCGATTTTAGCCTGCACTCTTCTCTATGCTCTGCCCAGCACTCTTCAATTCTCCTAAATAAGCTAGGAAACCGTGATGAGCGAACATGCCCTAATAAGATGTTATATGAGAATGCTCGGTTGCTAACCAAGTAACTTCAGCGTGCTTGAATAAAATGATCGGGTTCCCCCACACACGCATGTCTCGCAGCTGTTTGACAGTCGCACCACATACACGGATTTTGCCTGTTTATTAGACAATCCCTGCATGTGTTGAGGCTGTTTAACAGCCACGAGACATGCGGGTGCGGGGACTCGAACATACTATTCAAGCACGCCGGAGACACTTGGATAGAACCCGAGCACTCTCAGATAACACCTTATCGGAGCACGTTCGCTCATCACTACTCGGAAACCCCAAGTATACAGTGATGGAGGCTGAACTGTCATCATCTTCATTTCAGCTGTGTGATACGAACTCTCTAATCATCATTAACTGTAGTATGAGTTTGTTTCTCCCTGTGGAGAACTTGTGTGGTAGAGTCCACGCAGTTTTATCACCCAGTTGGGAGAACATGATGACATGTAATACGAGGGCGTCACCAGGAGATCAAATGACCAAACTGAAAAATAGGCATCCAGTATTTTCAAACAGAGAAAAATCACTAGAATTAAATTTTGTTTTCAAAAGTACTGCTTTAACTTGTATCTAAAGTGCAGTGACATTAAACATATTAATTATAGCCTTATACAGTTTTGATTTGCACCCATAAAACACCACAACTTTATTGAAATGTATACACTAAGTAAATATTTAATATTTAAGAAGCAGTATTGTGTGCTATCAGGTCACAGTCAACATTAAAGAAAACTATAGCATATGTTCCTTCAGAATAACTCACATTGTTGAGCTGATCTCTACGAAATGTCACTGCATATATAATTCATGCTTTTGTAAGTAATAGACCATGATGGTCTCTCTAAGCATTAAAAGGTTAACTAGTTGAGCGTTGTACTCTGCTTCTAGGTCAGTCCCGTAGACCATTACAGTGGCATGTATGTCGAGCATGCACACCTCTTCATTCAAGGTGGGGCTTTGAAGAGACCAGGTCCCAAGATTTAGAGTCCATGGTTTCGAGCACTCAAAGTGACAGTTGCTAGCGGCCGTAACCATGGATACCTACTGCAATGCCCTGCACATGAGGTAAGTGACATTGGTTATCAAGAGGACTATACTACAGTTCTAACTGGAAGAATTTGCTTATATTGTTATTATTATTACACCCACTACATATTGGGATAGGATCTTGGAGATGGGAAAATCCTTTTAACTAGTGATGAGCGAGTATACTCGTTACTCGAGATTTCCTGAGCACGCTCGGGTGTCCGCCGATTATTTTTTAGTGCTCGGAGATTTAGTTTTTTTCGCCGCAGCTGAATGATTTACATCTGTTAGCCAGCTTGGTTACATGTGGGGATTCCCTAGCAACCAGGCAACCCCCACATGTACCGTATTTTTCGGACTATAAGACGCACCGGACTATAAGGCGCACCCAGGTTTTAAAGGTGGAAAATAGAGAAAAAAAATATTTGAAGCAAAAAAATGTGGTAAAATATTTAATAACATAAATAACATACTATTATATGTGGTGTTATTACATATAATAGTATGTTATTATGTTGGAAGCTACAGGACCAGTGTGGTGTCTGTACAGTACTATACGAAGATGCTGGAGGGTGAGTATAAGAATGGGGGCACAGGGCTTATAGTGAAAGCACCACTCCAGCACTGCAAAATAGCACTGGAGTGCTGCTTTAAAATCCCATGGGAGAACTATAACTCCCAGCATGTCCTGCAGATCCTATGACGTGCTGGGAGTTATAGTTCACCACAGGAGTGGCAGAGTGCTTTATTGTGTATTGTAAAGACTAACCTCTTAATTGTGGCAGCCTGTGGTGAGGTAAAAGCATCCCATGACTGCACACACAGAGCCCTCCCTCTTGTTGCCTCTCCACAGGACAGGTTTTGAGGAAGCCTGCAGATTCTAGTGGAGAGCCTGAAGGACCTGTGATGATGTCAAGAAGAGGGAGGGCTCTCAGCTGCCATGTGATGCTCCAGCCTGCCCACTCCTGACATCACAGAGGTCCTGTTTGTGCACAGCACTCGGCATCCAGGCATGGCAGGCAGGTATACAGCGATCTCCTCTCCGCTCTGGCCCCTGCTGCTGCTGCCTCCTCCCCAGGACACACAAATCTCCCTAGCTGCTGCAGCGCTGAGGAAGCCATGCGTGTCCCTGCTTAAGTGCAGTATTCAATTGCTGCTCCCGGCTCACTGCTCAGCTGATCGGTGGGCGGGGAGCCGCTAATGAATATTCACTGCACTTAATCATCGGGACCACATGGTTTTCCCAGCGCTGATTCCGGGCAGCGGGGACATCCTGAAGTGGGATAACAGTGCGATCCCACTCACTGCTGCCCCCCTCCCCACATGCTACATCCGTACCATAAGACGCACCCACACTTTCCTCCCAAATTTGGAGGAAAAAAGTGCGTCTTATGGTCCGAAAAATACGGTACTTATGCTGGCTAATAGCTGTAAATCATTCAGCTGAGGCGATGAAAACTAAATCTCCGAGCACTAAAAAATACTCGGAGGACCCCCGAGCGTGCTCGGGAAATCTCGAGTAACGAGTATATTCGCTCAGCACTACTTTTAAATCATGAGTTCCCAGCCACATCTCTTCAGGCTACTGATTTCTATAGAGCAGTTAGCTGATCTCCTCTCTCCGCATCCCTCACAGCTCTTGAACCATTATCAGTCTTGTAAAATCCCCAGCAAAATCAATGTGAAATCATCAGCAAGGTTTAGAGCACACCTCCTAATCAAGGCAAATGTAGCAACAGCAATGTAGACTTTAGAAGAATGGCAGACAGTTAATGTGTCACATTAGCAGAAGGAAAGTGACCAGAATTCTCACTCAAGAAGCCCATGCCCAAGAAGTGCCCAATGGCCAAGCAACCAAGAAGTAAGGATATTGGAAAGTTTGTGCTGCTGAAAACACAACTTGTTATGCCCCTTTAATCTATTGCCTTAAAAGGCAACTATACTTTCAAGTAACATTTTAGAATATGCGGTTACAAGTGAATGCAATAACACTTTTTGGATATTGCATGACTTGTATTCTGCATTTTCACTGGTATTTCCCTTCTGCAGGCTCTCTCTTTCAATTTTAATTTGCAGTTAAAGGGAACCTGTCACCCCGTTTTTTCAGTATGAGATAAAAATACCATAAAATAGGGCCTGAGCTGTGCTGGACAATAGTGTATTTTGTGTACCCTGATTCCCCACCTATGCTGCCGAAATACCTTACCAAAGTCGCCGTTTTCGCCTGTCAATCAAGGTGGTCTGGTCAAATGGGCGTGGTAGAATCCCCGCTTCTCCCCCAGATCTTGCTTATCTTTCCGTTGGTGGCGTAGTGGTTTGTGCATGCCCAACAGCGGAATGCACTGCGCAGCTGAAGAAAAAGAGCGCTATCTGCGCTATTCACCGCTTTATCGCTGGCCGCGGCCATCTTCCTGAGTTCGCATTTCGGCTTCAGAAAAATGGCTGCCGCGATCCCCATCTGCGCACGCACGGCATCCCACGGCCATTTTCCTGAAGCCCAGGGCAGCAGAGCGCTCCATCTGCGCACGCACGGCCTCAGGAAGATGGCCGCTCCCACCGATCAACAGGGGAATAGCGCAGATCGCAGATCGCGCTCTTTTTCTTCACCTGCGCTGTGGATTCGGCAGTTGGGCATGCGCAAACCACTACGCCACCAACGGAAAAATAAGCAAGATCTGGGGGAAGAAACAGCGATGTCACCACGCCCATTTGACCTGACCACCTTGGATTGACAGGTGAAAACGGCGACTTTGGTAAGGTATTTCGGCAGCATAGGTGGGGAATCAGGGTACACAAAATACACTATTGTAATGCACAGCTCAGGCCCTATTTAACGGTATTTTTATCTCATACTGAAAAAAACGGGGTGACAGGTTCCCTTTAATATGCTGATCAGACTGCATATTCATCATGACAGGCTCCCTTTAAAGCAAACTTTTACCTGCTGGGTGAACATATTTGTCCTGCGATGCCGGCACTGCCCCCCCATTATACTGTATGGAGGTCTGTGTGGGATCCATTATTCTGTATGGAGGACTATGTGGAGTCCATTGTACTGCTTAGAGGACTATGTTGGGCCACTATACTATGGAGAATTATGTGGGGTCCATTATACTGTGTGAAGGGCTGTGTGGAGATCAAACCTCAATCTTTCTCAATTGTAGACATTTTTAATAAATATCAAGGGCTTTGTGGTACCTATAATACTAAATGCAGGACTATGTGGGGCCATTATACTGCATGGAGGACTATGTGGAGTCCATTAAACAATATTGGGGACTATATGGGGCAATTATACTGTATGGAGGACTCTGTGGGGGCATTATGCTATACGTAGGGCTATGTGGGGTTCATTATACTATACAAAGGACTATGTGGGGTACATTATACTCTGTGGAGGGCTAGTTGGTAATCGCACCTCAAACTTCCTCAATTGAAGACATTATTTAATAAATGTCAAGGAGTTTATGGTACCTATAAAACTATATGGAGGATTGTGTGGGGCTATTATACTCTATGGAGGACTATGTGGGGTTTTTATACCGTACAGAGGACTATGTGGGGCACATTGTACTTTTTGGAGGACTACGTTGGGCCACTATACTATGGAGAACCATGTGGGATCCATTATACTGTGTGGAGGGCTGTGTGGTGATCACACCTCAAGCTTCCTCAATTGTAGACATTTTTTAATAAATATCAAGGACTTTGTGGTACTTAATAAATGGAGGACTAGGTGGGACCATTATACTATATGGAGGACTATGTGGGGTCCAGTATACTATATGGAGGACTATGTGGGGTCCATTACACTCTGTGGAGGGCTGGGTGGTGATCTCACTTCAAACGTCCTCAATTGTAGATGTTTTTTGTAATAAATATGAAGGTTGGCCTGTGACTTCACATAAGTTTGTTTTAATTATTTTTGCCCTCTGTGTATTTAAGCTTGATACCCCAGCTTTAAAGGATGACACTTTCGAACAACATTTCACATTTAAAGTTAGTTTTTTATTTTGTTACATTCATTGTATATGGACTTCTTACAAAATTAGTTCTATTCATAAATTCAATAAATTACATATCCGCAAAAATGGTGCAAAAAAAGGTGCAGTAGTTAAGTTCATTACTGATAACTACTAAGATATCACAACTCCTGATATTTTCTGTAATACAATGTATTTATTCTCCTGGACTCCAATGGAATGCTAACTTTGAGCAGTATATAATAATATCTTGACAAGGACTGAATGAACGTCCTCTCGGAAATACAGTACAGACCAAAAGTTTGGACACGCCTTCTCATTTAACGATTTTTCTATATTTTCATGACTATGAAAATTGTACATTCACACTGAAGGCATCAAAACTATGAATTAACACATGTGGAATTATATACTTAATAAAAAAGTGTGAAACAACTGAAATTATGTCTTATATTCTAGGTTCTTCAAAGTAGCCACCTTTTGTTTGATGACTGCTTTGCACACTCTTGGCATTCTCTTGATGAGCTTCAAGAGGTAGTCACTGGGAATGGTTTTCACTTCACAGGTGTGCCCTGTCAGGTTTAATAAGTGGGATTTCTTGCCTTATAAATGGGGTTGGGACCATCAGTTGTGGTGTGCAGAAGTCTGGTGGATACACAGCTGATAGTCCTATTGAATAGACTGTTAGAATTTGTATTATGGCAAGAAAAAAGCAGCAAAGTAAAGAAAAACGAGTGACCATCATTACTTTAAGAAATGAAGGTCAGTCCGTCCGAAAAATAGGGAAAATTTTGAAAGTGTCCCCAAGTGCAGTGGCAAAAACCATCAAGCGATACAAAGAAACTGGCTCACATGAGGACCGCCCCAGGAAAGGAAGACCAAGAGTCACCTCTGCTTCTGAGGATAAGTTTATCCGAGTCACCAGCCTCAGAAATCGCAGGTTAACAGCAGCTCAGATTAGAGACCAGGTCAATGCCACACAGAGTTCTAGCAGCAGACACATCTCTACAACAACTGCTAAGAGGAGACTTTGTGCAGCAGGACTTCATGGTAAAATAGCTGCTAGGAAATCACTGCTAAGGACAGGCAACAAGCAGAAGAGACTTCTTTGGGCTAAAGAACACAAGGAATGGACATTAGACCAGTGGAAATCTGTGCTTTGGTCTGATGAGTCCAAATTTGAGATCTTTGGTTCCAACCACCGTGTCTTTGTGTGATGCAGAAAAGGTGGACGGATGGATTCTACATGCCTGGTTCCCACCATGAAGCATGGAGGAGGAGGTGTGATGATGTGGGGGTGCTTTGCTGGTGACACTGTTGGGGATTTATTCAAAATTGAAGGCATACTGAACCAGCATGGCTACCACAGCATCTTACAGCGGCATTATATTCCATCCGGTTTGCGTTTAGTTGGACCATCATTTATTTTTCAACAGGACAATGACCCCAAACACACCTCCAGGCTGTGTAAGGGCTATCTGACCAAGAAGGAGAGTGATGGGGTGCAACACCAGATGACCTGGCCTCCACAGTCACCAGACCTGAACCCAATCGAGATGGTTTGGGGTGAGCTGGACCGCAGAGTGAAGGCAAAAGGGCCAACAAGTGCTAAGCATCTCTGGGAACTCCTTCAAGATTGTTGGAAGACCATTCCCGGTGACTACCTCTTGAAGCTCATCGAGAGAATGCAAAGAGTGTGCAAAGCAGTCATGAAAGCAAAAGGTGGCTTCTTTGAAGAACCTAGAACATAAGACATATTTTCAGTTATTCACACACTTTTTTGTATATAATGTGGACGTATATAATTCCACATGTGTTAATTCATAGTTTTGATGCCTTCAGTTTGAATGTACAATTTTTGTAGTCATGAAAATACAGAAAAATCTTTAAATGAGAAGGTGTGTCCAATCTTTTGGTCTGTACTGTATATCAATACATGTTGATATTGTGAATTGACCATGCTGTGAATTTAGTTATGTGCAATTATAAAATCCTGTTTTTGGATAAAGTTTACGGAATTGCAGAACAATACCTAGAATACATGAAGGTTAAAGATACTCATTTAGAAACGAGCCTCTAAACTTATTTCATAGCCAAACCCTTATATCTTTTTATTTTTCTTTATCTGTTTTACAAAACACAATTACTGAACCCACATAAAACAGGAGCAATGTTATTTGGGATTCGTAGATTAGCATTGACTTAATACAATTCTCAATAGACAGGATGAAGTAATATAAAGCCTCCTTGCTTTTAGCCACTATGCATCTGAATTTACTTCTCTGAAATGCTTTCCCCAGGGCCTGTCGAATTTCAGCAAAGTTCTCCTTCATGTTGTGAACGGAATGCGTAACAAGCCCGGTGAGTGTCTATGTTCAGTACAGCTAAGCCTTACAGTAATGCTCATACAAAGGCATTTAAACAGCATTAGAGATGCCATTTGATAAATGTCTTCATTTCAGGGACATGGTAACTCCGCAACCAAATATATTACCTGTGGGATTATCATTATAAGAAGTACACTGGTAATTGTTTAAAAATCAAATGCCTAAACTAAAAAAAATGCATTAAATCAGAATTCCATTATATTTTACCTAATGCTCACACAATCCTCTTCTGTTTTCTTGCTTATGTACAAACACATTGAATGCTGAGTGGGAGATAACAGATGTTCATGAGATGAGAAATATTCTGACTAATAAAGTTTATGTTGCTAATATTTGTAAACACTGAATATGTAACTTTCTATATTTGCTATTCTTCATGTATCGTGTGAAATCATTACACTATGTAGTACAGTTTAGAATGAAAAGAGAAGGCAGATCTCTGGTGAGATATGCAGATCAAGGCATTTTTAATAAGTTTTATCTTAACCTTATGCGTTTGATAGACAGCCATTTGCACTCATAATAGTCAAGTCCCCTTCCATCTTCAAAAATACGCTGTTGAAACTCTGGTGAAAAAACAAACAAACATGGTAAATAGAAGCCAAGGTCTCATCTCCTTTTAAGAGGGATTTTATAAGACTCTATACTCCGTTGGTCTCCTTAAAGGGAACCTATCACCCCGTTTTTTAAAGATTAGATAAAAATAGTGTGAAATAGGGGCAGAGCTGGGCTTTACATTACTGCCTTTTTGGTGCCTTTACACCCCCGTTAGGCTGCCGAAATACCTTTGTGAAGTGGCCGTTTTCTGCTGTCACTCAAGTTGGTCAGGTCGGATGGGCATGGTCACAGCGCTGTTTCTCCCCCAGATCAGGCTCATCATTACGTTGGTGGCGTAGTGGTGTGCGCATGTCCAAAGAGAAGATCCGCTGCCCAGGAGATTCAAAACAGCGCGGTCTTCGCTATTCGCCATTTACCGGTGGGCGCGGCCATCTTTCCTGTGGCCGCGCGTGCGCAGATGGAGCGCTCTGCTGCCCGGGGCTTCAGGAAAATGGCCGCGGAATTCCGCGCGTGCGCAGATGGAGATCGCGGCGGCCATTTTCCTGAAGCCCCGGGCAGCAGAGCGCTCCATCAGCGCACGCGCGGCCACAGGAAAGATGGCCGCGCCCACCGGTAAACGGCGAATAGCCAAGACCGCGCTGTTTTGAATCTCCTGGGCAGTGGATCTTCTCTTTGGACATGCGCACACCACTACGCCACCAACGTAATGATGAGCCTGATCTGGGGGAGAAACAGCGCTGTGACCACGCCCATCCGACCTGACCAACTTGAGTGACAGCAGAAAACGGCCACTTCACAAAGGTATTTCGGCAGCCTAACGGGGGTGTAAAGGCACCAAAAAGGCAGTAATGTAAAGCCCAGCTCTGCCCCTATTTCACACTATTTTTATCTAATTTTTAAAAAACGGGGTGATAGGTTCCCTTTAAAGAAAGTTCTGCCTTGCAGAAAACTGGATAAAGCTTCCCATTTAGAGAACTAAACCGTGCTCGGCACTGATGAGGAGCAAGCAGCTAGAAACAGCCAACTCCACTAGGTATAGAAAGCCAATTTGTATGCTTCAGTTAATCAAAATAAATGCAACCCTAAGGGTATGTGCACATGTTATGTGTTTGCTGCGGACATTTGTGTATAAAAAAATGTGTCTCTTGGAAGGAAAATTGCCGCACAAAAAATACCCATTTTTGTGGCCTCTTTTCCTATTCTTTAAAATGGGTAAAAACGCTGCAAAAATGCTGAAAAAAAAAAAAAAATCGACATGCTGCTGATATGAAACAGTTGTAAATCTGCAAGGCAAAACTAAGCAACATATGCAGGTGATTTCAGATATCTCCTTCACTTAGATGGGCAGTAAAACGCTGTTCTTCATGGCTGAAACGCTGCATTTTTCATTGCGAAAACGAGTGAAAAACAAAGCAAAAACGCGGTGTGAACATATCCTGAGAAGTCTGCTTTGCCTACGGTTGTTCTTATCTTGTTGAGGGAATAACTACCTTATATCAAATGAGAGCAGGTAGGAAAACACAACTGATAAGGCATTAAGAGGTGAAAGTGAGATAAGGAGAGCACAGTCTAGGCGGTGTATACTTGTATGCCTTCTCTGACTACGCAAATTGCCTCTTCAGAGAAAAAGAGGACTTAACTCTATAGCGCCACCTGTTGGAAGTAGCGATTCTACAAGTCACAATCAACCCTTTAACGAGTCGTGCAATTGCACGGCAAATAAGCCTCCTTACCTTGACATGCCAGAGCTGGTATACCACTCTCCATAAGGAGAAACCTTACTTCTCTGACTACGTGATTAAAGTCATATCTACCTAGGTATATAGGCTCCCAATAGGGTACCTTCCAATTATCCAGGCCAAGAAGGAATAGCAGCACTGGAACAGAAGAAACTGCTGGTTTAATAAGTGAGGGAGAAGCATATTCATGAGTACATGCAAGTCTGCGCAGAAATTTGCTTAAAGGACAATGCAGATAAATCATCCAGAGATGTTGGTGCTACGGTACAGTGAGAGAAATTTACTGTCGCAATGCTCAGCAATCAGAAAAGTTGAATTTTACAAGTTTAAATTCCCTGGGTTGATGAAGTTCTTGGCTGTGAAATTCATTGCATAGCTGCAGAATTTAATCAATACCCAGCACACAGTCTCACTTCACTTAACCTGGAAGGAACAATTACTATTCACAGTCAAATGCTTTGTCAGAAACATGTCCTCCGTCATTCAAACTTTCTTTTCTACTTGCTTTCCACATCAATAAAGGTTTCTTCCTTCCTGGCTACTTTGAAGCCTTCAAGAATTATATTCACATTCTTGTCACAAGGCACCAGCTCCTAAGGAACGGATCCATTACATGTTAATGTTTTTATAATCCCAAAGCACTTGGTGGCAGGCTGAATATTCCAGAGGTTTAAATTATTCCTGGTGTGAAGACAACGTCCCATGTGGCTCCCTTCAAGATCCGCAGTACAGAATCAGCTCACAGGAGCGAAACAGGTTCACCTGTTACCTACACTGCAACTACCTAACAAGTCAGCTGGTTCACCAGCACCAAAAAAAAAAGCCAAGTGTGTGCCAGCTGGACTCCTACTCAATAATAATCAGGAATGATTAATGTAGCCGATACATAAGAGCTATAAAATTAACTGCAGTACTTAACTTGCATAGCATTAAGAATTAGTGTGGTCATTACCCAGGTAATAAAATAGCACAGAATGCACACTTGTAAACTACAGCAGATATCCAGTCAAAGTCTGCTGTGAGAAATCGTGTTTCAATTAAAACAGCACTTTTGATTCTCAATAGTATTCATTAAGCTTTTCCACCTACAAAGAATGGAGAGGTCTGTAATTTTATTGTAGGTACACTACACCTGTGAGAGACAGGATCTAAAAATAAAAACCAGAAAATAACATTGTATGATTTTTACATATCATATCGTATAAGCCGACCCGAGTATAAGCCGAGACCCCTAACTTTGCCACAAAAAACTGGAAAAACTTAATGACTCGAGTATAAGCCTAGGGTGGATGATGCAGCTACTGGTAAATTTAAAAAATAAAAACAGATACCAATAAAAGTAAAATTAATTGAGATATTAGTAGGTTAAGTGTTTTTGAATATCCATAGTGAATCAGGAGCCCCATATAATGCTCCATACAGTTCATGATGGGCCCCTTAAGATGCTCCATACAAAGTACGCTCCATATAATGCTCCATAACGTTTAGGATGGGCCCCATAAGATGCTCCATATTAAAATATGCCCCATATAATGCTGCATAAAGGTTAATAAGGGCCCCATAAGATGCTCCATACAGACATTTTCTGCCTATAATGCTGCACAAATGTTGATTATGGCCCCATAAGATGATCAATAGAGATATTTGCCCCACACAATGCTGCACAAATGGTGATTATGGCCCCCATAAGATGCTCCATAAAGATATTTGCCCCATATAATGCTGCACAAATGGTGATTATGGCCCCATAAGATGCTCCATAGAGATATTTGCCCCATATGCTGTTGCTGCGATAAAAAAAAAAAAAAAAAAATGACATACTCACCTCTCATCGCTCAGGCACCCGACACTTGCAATATTCACCTGTCCCCGTTCCACCGCCGCGCGCCGCTCTGTCTTCAGCGTCTTCTGCACTGACGTTCAGGCAGAGGGCGCGCACTAACCAAGTCATCGCGCCCTCTGACCTGAGCGTCACAGCAGAGGACGGGAAGACAGAGCCCAGCGGTAGAACGAGGACAGGTGAGTATCGCGCAATGCTGCTCACCCTCCCCATTATACTCACCTGCTCCCGGCGTGGTCCCTGGCAGCTTCCCTGATGGTCTTCTCTGGGTGCTGACAGCTTCTTCCAGCGTAGAGCGGTCACCGGTACCGCTCATTACAGTAATGAATATGCGGCTCCACCCCTATGGGAGTGGAGTCGCATCCATATTCATTACTGTAACGAGCGGTATCATGTGACCACTCAACGCTGGAAGAAGCTGTCAGTGCCAGGAGATCATCGAAGATGCAGGGACCATGCCAGGAGAAGGTGACTATGTCACAGCCGCCGCTCCCCCTCCCCCGCCGCTCCCCCTGGGACAATGACTCGAGTATAAGCCGAGAGGGGCACTTTCAGCCTAAAAAATGGGCTGAAAATCTCGGCATATACTCAAGTATATACGGTAATTATGTTGCATTTTATTGCCTTTAATAAGTATTTGATACAATAGAAAAATAGAACTTAATAGTTGGTATAGAAACCTTCGTTTGCAATTACAGAGGTCAACAGTTTCCTGTAGTTCTTGACCAAGTTTGCAAACACTGCAATAGGGATTTTGGCCCCCTCCTCCATACAAATCTTCTCCAGATCTTTCAGGTTTCGGGGCTATCGCTGGGCAACATTGAGTTTCAGCTCCCTTTTAAGATTTTCTATCGGGTTCAGGTCTAGAGACTGGCTAGACCACTCCAGGGAGTTGAAATGCTTCCTATGGAGCCATTCCTTAGTTGCCTTGGCTGTGTGTTTCTTGTCATTGTCATGTTGGAAGACCCAGCCACAACCCATGTTCAATGCTCTTACTGAGGGAAGACGGTTGTTGGCCAAAATCCTCCGATACATGACCCCATCCATCCTCCCTTCAATATGGTGCAGTCGGCTTTTTCCTCTTTGCAGAAAAGCACCCCCAAACTATGAGGTTTCCCCCACCATGCTTCATGGTTGGGATGGTGTGCTTGGGGGTTGTACTCATTCCTTCATTCTCCAAACTCGGCGAGTGGAGTTAATACCAAAAAGTTCCATTTAGGTCTCATCTGACCAATTGACTTTCTCCCATTCCTCATCCAGATGGTCATTGGGGAACTTCAAACAAGCCTGGACACGTGCTGGTGTGAGCAGGGGGACATTGTGTGCTCTGCAGGATTTTAATACATGACGGCGTAGTGTGTTACTAAATGTAATGTTTGAGATTATGGTCCCAGCTCTCTTCGGGTCATTGATCAGGTCCTCCCGTGTAGTTCTGGGCTGATTCCTTACCTCACGAGGCGACATCTTGCATGGAGCCCCAGACCGAGGAAAATGGGCAGTCATCTTGTGTTACTTCCATTTTATGGTAATTGTGCCCACAGTTGGTTGCCTTCTCACCAAGCTGCTTGCCTATTGTCCTGTAGCCCATCTGCACCTTTTGCAGGTCTACAATTTTGTCCTTGGTGTCCTTAGACAGCTCTTTGGTCTTGGACATGGTGGACAGGTTTAAGTGTGATTGATTGTGTGGACAGGTGTCGTTTACACAGGCAATAAGTTCAAACAGGTGAAATTAATAAAAGTAATGAGTGCAGTGTAGTTGGGCTTCTTAAAGAAAAAGTAACAGGTTTGTGACAATCAGAATTCATGCTAGTTGGAAAGTGATCAAATACTTATTTTTTGCAATACAATACTAACTAACTATGTAAAAATCATACAATGTGATCGTCTGTTTTTTATTTTTAGATTCTGTCTCTCACAGTTGAAGTGTACTTACGATACAAAGTAAGTATATACACTGCTCAAAAAAAATAAAGGGAACACAAACAGAATAAAACTAAGTAAATCAAACGTTTGTGAAATCAAACTGTCCACTTAGGAAGCAACACTGTTTGTCAATCAATATCACATGCTGTTGTGCAAAAGGAATAGACAACAGATAGAAATTATTGGCAATTATCAAGACACCCTCAATAAAGGAGTGGTTCTGCAGGTGGGGACCACAGACCACTTCTCAGTACCAATGCTTTCTGGGTAATGTTTTGGTCACTTTTGAATGTTGGTTGTGCTTTCACACTTCTGGTAGCATGAGACAAACTCTACAACCCACACAAGTGGCTCAGGTAGTGCAGCTCATCCAGGATGGCACATCAATGCGAGCTGTGGCAAGAAGGTTTGCTGTATCTGTCAGCGTAGTGTCCAGAGGCTGGAGGCGCTACCAGGAGACAGGTCAATACACCAGGAGATGGGGAGGGGGCTGCAGGAGGGCAACAACCCAGCAGCAGGACCGCTACCTCAGCCTTTGTGCAAGGAGGAACAGGAGGAGCACTGCCAGAGCCCTGCAAAATGACCTCCAGAAGGCCACAAATGTGCATGTGTCTGCTCAAACGGTTAGAAACCGACTTAATGACGATGGTCTGAGTGCCCGACGTCCACAGATGGGGGTTGGACTCACAGCCCAACACCGTGCAGGAAGCTTGGCATTTGCCACAGAACACCAGGATTGGCAAATTCGCCACTGGCGCCCTGAGCTCTTCACAGATGAAAGCAGGTTTACACTGAGCACATGTGACAGACGTGACAGTCTGGAGATGACGTGGAGAGCGATCTGCTGCATGCATCATCCTTCAGCATGACCGGTTTGGCAGTGGGTCAGTAATGGTGTGGGGTGGCATTTCTTTGGAGGGCCACACAGCCCTTCATGTGGTCATCAGAGGTAGCCTGACTGCCATTAGGTACAGAGATGAGATCCTCAGAACACCCCTTGTGAGACCATATGCTAGTGCGGTTGGCCCTGGGTTCCTCCTAATGCAGGACAATGCCAGACCTCATGTGGCTGGAGTGTGTCAGCAGTTCCTGCAAGATGAAGGCATTGAAGCTATGGACTGGCCTGCCCGTTCCCCAGACCTGAATCCGATTGAACACATCTGGGACATCATGTCTTGCACCATCCATCAACGTCACGTTGCACCAGACTGTCCAGGAGTTGGCGGATGCTTTAGTCCTGGTCTGGGAGGAGATCCCTCAGGAGACCATCCGCTGCCTCATCAGGAGCATGCCCAGGCATTGTAGGGAGATAATACAGGCACGTGGAGGCCACACACACAATTGAGCATCATTTCCTTGCCTTGAGGCATTTCCACTGAAGTTGGATCAGCCTGTAACTTCATTTTCCACTTTGATTTTGAGCATCATTCCAACTCCAGACCTCCGTGGGATATTAGTTGTGCTTTACGTTGATAGTTTTTAGGTTTTATTGTTCTCAACACATTCCACTGTGTAAAGAAAAAAGATTTACAACTGGAATATTTCATTCAGTGATATCTAGGATGTGGGATTTTAGTGTTCCCTGTATTCTTTTGAGCAGTGTGTATAATATATATATATATATATATATATATATATATATATATATATATATATATATATCCTAAAGGCCTTTGGCTCAATCTCAAGCTATAGCAACTTGAAGAATGAAAGCTCTGTAGGAGAATCAATCTTGTGCAAGAACAGATAGGTCCACCAGGGTCTTCACTGCCGTTTTCTTGATAGTATCAAGTAACTGAATTGTTGGTCTAACTTCACTTTGTTCCTTCTATTCTTCCAACCATGATGTCCTTCTCCAGTGATTGCTCTGTTTGCATGGTGTGTTCAAGTCATAGCTTGGGGATCCCTTCATTCAAGTGACATTTCTGGTTTGATTTGTTCCAAAATTGATGTATTAATTTATTGATTACTTATCTAGCACCATCCATCCACTGTATTTTACAAACATTATTAGAACTAACCCCAAAGGGAACTTAAACTGATTGGGACTCTCAACCTGTCTTTGGATTTTGAGGAAATCCATGCAAATATGGGAAGAACAGATATACTCCTTGGAGACGTAGTCCTGGGTAGGATTTGAACTCAGAACCCCAGCGCTGAACGACTACATGGCTAACCACAAAGCCAACCTAATATAAGTATTTTATAATTTATCGCTTGATGGCGTAAATTCTTTGATGAATTATTTACCCTAGCTATCTACATTTTATTAGCAGGGTTGCGGGAAAAATTCTGACAATTCACAGCTACAACTTCTTATATATGCAAAGTAATTAAAGGGGTTGTGCTAAACTAAGAAAATGCTGCACTTGAGCAGCCATTCATATAAAATAATAAATTCCCCCTTCTTGTACTTGGCAGTTTTAGCACCACATCCCTAAATAATGAAAACGCTGAGCACAAGCCATGCAGGTTAAATAATAAATTTACCCTTCTTGCTCTTGGCAGCAAGACCACATCTCCAATGCTTCTGGCCTCAGCGGGCTTGTGGTATATACCACTGAGGTCAGTGATTGGCTGCAGACGTCACGTGGGGGATTCAGGCTATGACATCACTTTAAACAGAAGCTCCAGGAAAGAAGCTGCCAGGAGCAAGAAGGGCGATTATGTATTATTACTTTACACGCATTATTACTTTACATGTATTGCTGACTGTTTACAGTATTTTCAGTGTTTTGGAAACACCTTAAACAAATAATTACAAATGTTCTATACGTTTCACAGTGTAAAAATATATGGAAATCGCCAAGTACTGAAGATGCTGTTTTAACCCTTGCTATTTTTCACAGCAAATATGTATAGCTACAGCTACAGTGACTTTAGCTACAAAACACATTGTGAGGCCAAAGATATATTATGCTGCAAAGTAAGAGGCGAGTGGATATGGTTGTAGTGCCACTTGCAGGCTGTAAGCATTGCTCTGAAGGTGGCCGGATCACTGTCCTTCGCTTTCCCAATGCTTCAAAGGCAAAGCTGAATCTGCCAGCAGCATGAGGGAGTGAAGTGTTCTGACCAGCAGTGTAAGCATGCCGCTGGTCCGAACTATCAGTCTTCAGGAGCACAGCGACCCCAGCAAGCAAGAAGGAGGAGGAGGCGGAGGAGCGGTGGGAAAATGGGAATAATCCTTTAAGCTGAGAAACGTCTGGAGTCCAGAAGCAACATATGGAATAAGTAGAGTTGCACTGACACAGACTTTAATTTTGCTTTAAAGGTGCAGAGCAAAGACTTGATCACACTATGACATGTAAAATGCTACAACTGTACATGTAACGTCGCCCAAATCAAAGAGGCCCTCAGTTTTATCCTAAAGTTTTTGAGGAAGGCGAGGAGCTGGTTTACCTATTAAACAAATGTCTTATAAGACATCAAAACAGTTCTGCCTATGACAGTGACACAAATTCTAGTGAACATCCTAAAAAACATCATGTCAAAGCACAATATGGCGGTGAGAAAAAAGGCCATTTAATGACTTTAGAATTGTGTAAGTGTAACTATTCAGACACTAATGGAGAGAAGTAGGATTCCACTAATGTTTACGCTTAATAAGTTGATGCCATTCCGCAGGCATTTACATTTGGGGACTTTATTTTTACCTTTCTTTCAACAATTTCCCCTGACCACCAAAAGACTCTGCAGATTTGAAGCGATCAGTGAGGGGCTCCTGAGAGCCAAGTGATATTGCACCTCACCTGGATCTGAACACATTAACAAAGCATGTATCTGCACAAAGACTATGGCCCCGATCCATCAACACTAGAGTAGCGCAAGCTTCTGCTAAGTCAGTCTAGACACTGTACACGGCGAGGAGTTCATGAAGAGGTGCATGCCACTTAATGAATTTGGTGCCTTTGATGAAATTGATTGAGAGGTATAGCCACACCCCTGCCCCGCCTCATTTACAGCTCCGCCTATTTCAGCAGAACTGATTTAAAGAGGCATGAAAATGCAAACAGTCATAACATTTTGTGATTTTTCTAAACTTTTATGCCCCTTTTGTGACATAAAAGCTTTGATGAACTGGCCCCTATATGTTTTTCCTGCAAGCCCAGGATTCACCCCACATTCCAAAACCACACAGAGAATAAAAGGTGAACGTGCTTTTCCATATTATTTGTGGTTACTATTAGTGATGAGTGAGTGTACTCGTTGCTCGGGTTTTCCTGAGCACACTCGAGTAACCACCGAGTATTTGTTAGTGTTCAGAGATTTAGTTTTCATCGCGGCAGCTGAATCATTTACAGCTATTAGCCAGGCTGAGTACATGTGGGGGTTGCCTGGTTGCTAGGGAATCCCCACGTGTAATCAAGCTGTCTAGTAGCTGTAAATCATGCTGCTGAGGTGATGAAAATTTAATCTCCGAGCAGTCAAATACTCGGAGACCACCCGAGCGTGCTAAAGAAAACCCGAGCAACGAGTACACTCGCTCATCACTAGTTACTATGCATGTAAAGCAGGGGTGGGCAATTAACATTCCCGAGGGGCCACATGAGAGACTGTGACACTAGTGGAGGGCTGAACCAACAGGTTGAAATGCTATTTATGCTCAATATTAATATTAACATAATTATATTCAATATGTATTGTATCACTAAATACTGAGCAGAATTAAGTATGCTGACATCCCTCTACATACCGTTTGATCCCCCACACAGCCCCTTCTATAAATCATATGAACTCCCACACAGCCCCTTATTTAACATAAGAGCCCCCACATAGCCTCATCATATACGGCTTGAGCCCCACATAGCCTCCCCATATAAAGCATGGGCCCCAAATAGCCTCACCATGTCCAGCATGAGACCCACATAGGCTCCCCATGTCCAGCATGAGACCCACATAGACTCCCCATGTCCAGCATGAGACCCACATAGGCTCCCCGTGTCCAGCATGAGACCCACATAGGATCCCCGTGTACAGCATGAGACCTACATAGGCACCCCATGTCCAGCATGAGCTCCACATATGTTCCCCATGTCCAGCATGACACCCGCATAGCCTCACCATGTCCAGCATGAGACCCACATAGGCTCCCCATGTCCAGCATGAGACCCACATAGGCTCCCCATGTCCAGCATGAGACCCACATAGGCTCCTCATGTCCAGCATGAGACCCACATAGCCTTCCATGTCCAGCATCAGACCCACATAGCCTCCCATGTCCAGTATGAGACCCACATAGGCTCCTCATTGTCCAGCATGAGACCCACATAGCCTCCCATGTCCAGTATGAGACCCACATAGGCTTCCCATGTCCAGCATGAGACCCACATAGGCTCCCCATGTCCAGCATGAGACCCACATAGGCTCCCCATTGTCCAGCATGAGACCCACATAGCCTCCCATGTCCAGTATGAGACCCACATAGGCTTCCCATGTCCAGCATGAGACCCACATAGGCTCCCCATGTCCAGCATGAGACCCACATAGCCTCCCATGTCCAGTATGAGACCCACATAGGCTTCCCATGTCCAGCATGAGACCCACATAGGCTCCTCATGTCCAGCATGAGACCCACATAGCCTCCCATGTCCAGTATGAGACCCACATAGGCTTCCCATGTCCAGCATGAGACCCACATAGGCTCCCCATGTCCAGCATGAGACCCGCATAGCCTCCCATGTCCAGTATGAGACCCACATAGGCTTCCCATGTCCAGCATGAGACCCACATAGCCTCCCATGTCCAGCATGAGACCCACATAGGCTCCTCATGTCCAGCATGAGACCCACATAGGCTCCCCATGTCCAGCATGAGACTCACATAGCCTTCCATGTCCAGCATGAGACCCACATAGGCTCCCCATGTCCAGCAAAACATTCCATTCTCATGAAAAAAAAGAGCAGCACAGTCACCTTGCTCCCGTTCCCCAGCTTTCGGCTCCTGTCTCTGATGCACTGCCCCTCCGCAGTGACCAGCTAATGCAATGAAAAAATGTACCGTAATCACGTTAGCCATTTCACATGCTGGTTGGTGGAAGAAGGGGCCAGCGGCCCTCTACTCCACTAATACTTTCACCACTGTCTGCATCCCGAGGATGTAGACAGCGGGCAGGGAGGGAATGGTGCGGCCTGTGTGTCACAGTTTTCAGCCTCTTGGCTGTCTCAATCCACAGGACAGACTGGAACAGACGGAGGCACTTTGCCCAGGTCTGATCATAAGTAAAATTAAAAACAAGTTTGCAAATAGCCTTAAGCAAAACTGTCCTATTTTAGTGTATATGGCTCCTATGCTGATCTATAATTATCTGGTAACAATTAACTTTGATACTGTGGCTGTGTTACGTCTACCCATGTGCCCTCTCCTACTGTACTTGGCAAAGAGAAAAACGGGGTAGGAAAATGAAGTAAAAGTAAAGGCCCCTATACACAGTAGATACAGTAGCTTGCCAAACAAACTTTGACAGATATCTCCCATGACTCCCCCATACACAAAAACACTCGGCCGAATGATTCAGTGTTCTCTATCAGAGAGTCATTGCTGGAGTTCTCTCATTGAGAAGAAGAGTCCGCCTTTGGAATTCCAAATGGCTAAATGTTACTGTGCCCCAACACAATCGGGAGGCCCTAATACATATTAGATTGTTGACCTACCCCACCAACTTTACTCTTAAGTGTATGGGGCTGTTAAAGTCCATTAACGCGTGCGAGTAATTGGGAAACAAAAGAATGTTCATTCTTAATTATAGGTTCGTGTCCACACAAATGAGCGACAGATTGCTTATACATGCATAAATATTGCTCTCACCAGCGCCACGGGTGCCTATGGACTTTCTGCACATGGCACTCATACTCAATAAATCGAGGTAGTTTTGAAAATTTTGTTTCCATTTTTCCATCATTAGAATATTATTAACATGTCTATGGATCCTGTGATTTCCTCTAAGTGACCGCAGACTTGAATCCTCACAGCGCGCAGTGTGTTTGCTGGTGTCACAATCTGCAACATTGGTCACATGACTGCAATAAGCACACTCCCAGTCAGAAGCAGAGTAGGCTTTTCCAGGCGCATGCAAGTGTATTGCATGAGGCCAGAGACCGTTTAGTTGGATTCTGGCTGGGAGTATGCATAATGCAAACTTGCGGTCACGAGACCACCGTTCCTGCCGCTGACACCAGAGAATCCTGACAGCCCCCGTGCATGTGACGCGAGACTCAAAACTCTGTGGTTACTTAAAGGGAACCTGTCACCCACAAAATCGATGGTGAGGTAAGCTCACCGTCATCAGGGGATTATCTACAGCATTCTGTGATGCTGTAGATAAGCCCCCGATGTTACCTGAAAGAGGAGAAAAAGAGGTTATATTATGCTCACCCAGGGGCGGTCCCGCTGCGGTCCGGTCAAATGGGTGTCTGAGGTCCGCTCCGACGCCTCCCATCTTCATTCCATGACGTCCTCATCTGGTCTTCACGCCGCGGCTCCGGGGTACTTTGTCTGCCCAGTTGAGGGCAGAGCAAAGTACTGCAGTGCGCAGGCCCCGGGCCTCTCTGACCTTTCCGCCCCTGGGTGAGTATAATCTAACGTCTTTTTCTCCTCTTTCAGGTAACATCGGCGGCTTATCTACAGCATTACAGAATGCTGTAGATAAGCCCCTGATGACGGTGAGCTTACCTTACCATCGATTTGGGGGCTGACAGGTTCCCTTTAAGAGTGACTGTAGACTTGCCCTTAAACGATCAATCAGTCCCCATCATTTTGTATTGGTCCGTGTCAATAGGTTACTCACAGAGTGCTGATCAACTTGTTCATAGCCATAGTGCCGATATGTTTGTGTGGAAACGTTGCACATAAATTATAAAATATTCTGCCAGACCAAGCTAGATCATAAAATGTGCATTATTAAAATAAGACAAATGTCTTATAGTTAGAATACACTATTAATTACCTATGTAATGGATGAATATTTTATGCTACGCAGAATAGAACTGGTACGAGTTGCAAGATACTATGCACAGCGCCTACTACAAAACATCCAGACCTGAGAATCCTCCTGTTCTGAGGTTAATGCTATCCTGAGGAAGAACATAATATTTAAGCAAGTGGGACTATGAAGTCCAGAGCCCTGTGTGCATATCACAATTCATACACTTATATCCCCAGGCTCCGGATTGCGGGAAGTCACTGTAGGGAATATTTCAAACAGGATATGTATTTTACAGGAATATGCCAAGAACACAAAAAAAGACTGCAAATGTATTCAGTTTGATGTTCTGAAGATTTCATGGGTATGAACAGTGGAATAGCGGTCTATTGTGGCAACATTCAGAGATTTCTGCCGTGTCACCAGATGTGTGTATACAGATGTGAGGGATGGAGGAGCATTAGCAATGGCACGTCTCAGCAGGCTGGTCTAGACAAATGCTGTACAACAAGGCAAGGAAAACAGGAATCATGTGAAAAGGTTTCTGTTTTACATTAATGAACGTCGCATCTTGTAGTGACATTAATACTGCAGCACGGCAACATCTAGCAGCGTCACTGTACATTCTTCTCAAGCACATGGTGAACATGCCACAAGCTGTACTTGGGAAAGTGGTCAAAGAAGATGCAACAGCAGCTTGGATGCCGTCCAGGCTATTGATCTTATTACACAGATACCCGAGATAATAAAAGGATACTTTTTTCCTTCAGGATATATTTTTATTCTCCTGTTTCTCCGTTTAAAGAATGTTTCTCTATTATCTATATGTGGTTGTCATTCTACCAGAGCTTCAGCTCAGCGAACAGCACACTAGCAAACCATAATCTGGAGATAACCCCTGTTATAGGCATGTTCTGTGACCTGTGCAGGGGACATTGCGCAGGGAGGGAGGTAATCTGTGACCAACTCCTTTTATTACCTGCGGATGCTGTTATCTGCCTCCAGATTACTAAGAGAGGTTCCCTTTAAAGCCAGGATTACAATAAACGGTAACACGTTATTAATGCCGTCCGAACCTCTGGCAGCATTAAATACAGCTTGGCTGTGCGACTACAACAGATAGGTTTTACTCTGAAAGGCTGCATTGGACATGCCATCGTTTATGGGTTACAAAACAGGTTTTTGTAGGTACAGCACTCTAGAATAGGAGGGTCTGTAATACCCAGTACTCAAATTAAACCATTTATACATTCATGTAGGAGACTGAACTCCTATAAAACTCAATTGTGGCACAGATTTTAATAACTTGGTTTTATACAAAAACAGTTTTATTTGCATGTAAATGAGGGGGCTTCAGTAGACTCAGTTTCAACTAAGCCCCCTCAATTACCATCCTCTTCCCCTCCCCTAGTGATGGAAAGAGCTCCAAGGAGCACTGACTGTATTGCATCATCATCTCAACACACTGACACTGCAAGAGCCGAGAACCCAAGCAAAGCAATGTCAGTGTGTATGGGCGCTGTCTGAACCCCCAGTCCTGTCTGCAGCAGCCGCTCACTGCACACAGCATAGCACAGCAGCAGGCAGCCTGAGAGCAGAGGAAAGGGAGGTGATATCGTGCACACACGGACTGTGTGCACTCTGCTCCTGGAGTGTCCATGTTTGAAGGGTTGAGGATTCTATAAAGGCAGTGCTCATTTTAGAAAACCCTAGCACACTGTCAGGAGATGGAGAACAAAAAACTTCTCCACCCTCATTGTGAGATTGCATGGAAATTGGACTGCACTCAGATGTCATCAGAGAGCAGTCTGATGATTTACACGCACCCATAGACTCGCATTGTCACGTGCGATCCGATAATTTGATCAAACCCGAACAAGCTGTGATTTTTTTTTTCCCACAGACCACTTTCATCCAAGGAATAAATTGGACATGTGCGCTGCCCCATAGAATAACATTGCTCACAGTGCAATCCGATGTTTTCACACTCAGACAGAAAATACACACAAGGGTAAAACCCAAAATACAGTGCCTTGCGAAAGTATTCAGCCCCCTGGAACTTTTCAACCTTTTCCCACATATCATGCTTCAAACAAAGATACCAAATGTAAATTTTTGGTGAAGAATCAACAACAAGTGGAACACAATTGTGAAGTTGAACGAAATTTATTGGTTGTTTCAAATTTTTGTGAAAATTCAAAACCTGAAAAGTGGGGCGTGAAATATTATTCGGCCCCTTTAACTTAAAGGGAACCTGTCACCCCCCCCCCCCCAGGCGTTTTTAACTAAAAGAGCCACCTTGTGCAGCAGTAATGCTGCATTCTGACAAGATGGCTCTTTTAGTTACTGGTGCTCTAACTGCCAAAATAATCAGTTTTGTAATTTGTCCAAAATACCTTTTCTTTAGTCCTGGAGGCAGGCCTTTCCCCCCTGCTGCAGATGCCACACAGCCGTCACTCAAATCTTCTTGGCGCCGGGCGCCGCCTCCTCACCGCTGTTTTGAAATGATCCGGCACCTGCGCTCTTTTCTCCTGCCTTGAGCAGGCGCAGTGAGCGCTGCCCATCTGTCCTCATATACAGTCTAGCTGACTGCGCCTGTGCGGACGCCCTGCCTGTGAATCCCAGCCCCGCAATGTGAATAAATCAGAAGACACTGCGGGGCTGGGATTCACAGGCAGGAGAAAAGAGCGGAGGCGCCGGATCATTTCAAAACAGCGGTGAGGAGGCGGCGCCACCTTGTCAGCCACCTTGTCAGAATGCAGCATTACTGCAGCACAAGGTGGCTCTTTTAGTTAAAAACGCCGGGGGGGGGGGGGGGGGTGACAGGTTCCCTTTAATACTTTGTTGCGCCACCTTTTGCTGCGATTACAGCTGCAAGTCGCTTGGGGTATGTCTCTATCAGTTTTGTACATCGAGAGACTGAAATTCTTGCCCATTTTTCCTTGGCAAACAGCTCGAGCTCAGTGAGGTTTGATGGAGATCGTTTGTGAACAGCAGTTTTCAGCTCTTTCCACAGATTATCGATTGGATTGAGGTCTGGATTTTGACTTGGCCATTCTAACATCTGGATACGTTTATTTGTGAACCATTCCATTGTAGATTTTGCTTTATGTTTGGGAGCATTGTCTTGTTGGAAGACAAATCTCCATACCAGTCTCAGGTCTTTTGCAGACTCCAACAGGTTTTCTTCAAGAATGGTCCTGTATTTGGCTCCATCCATCTTCCCATCAATTTTAACCATCTTCCCTGTCCCTGCTGAAGAAAAGCAGGCCCAAACCATGATGCTGCCACCACCATGTTTGACAGTGGGGATGGTGTGTTCAGGGTGATGAGCTGTGTTGCCTTTACGCCAAACATATCAATTGGTATTGTTGCCAAAAAGTTTGATTTTGGTTTCATCTGACCAGAGCACCTTCTTCCACATGTTTGGTGTGTCTCCCAGGTGGCTTGTTGTAAACTTTTATGGATATCTTTGAGAAATGGCTTTCTTCTTGCCGCTCTTCCATAAAGGCCAGATTTGTGCAGTGTAGAACTGATTGTTGTCCTATGGACAGACTGTCCCACCTCAGCTGTAGATCTCTGCAGTTCATCCAGAGTGATCATGGGCCTCTTGGCTGCATCTCTGATCAGTCTTCTCCTTGTTTGAGATGAAAGTTTAGAGGGACGGCCGGGTCTTGGTAGATTTGCAGTGGTATGATACTCCTTCCATTTCAATATGATCACTTGCACAGTGCTCCTTGGGATGTTTAATGTTTTGGAAATCATTTTGTATCCAAATCCAGGTTGAAACTTCTCCACAACAGTATCACGGACCTGCCTGTTGTGCTCATTGGTCTTCATGATGCTCTCTGTGCTTCAAACAGAACCCTGACACTATCACAGAGCAGGTGCATTTACACGGAGACTTGATTACACACAGGTGGATTATATTTATCATTAGGCATTTAGGACAACATTGGATCATTCAGAGATCCACAATGAACTTCTGGAGTGAGTTTGCTGCACTGAAAGTAAAGGGGCCGAATAATATTGCACGCCCCACTTTTCAGTTTCTGAATTTCCACAAAAATTTTAAATAACCAATAAATTTTGTTCAACTTCACAATTGTGTTCCACTTGTTGATTCTTCACCAAAAATGTACATTTGGTATCTTTATGTTTGAAGCATGATATGTGGGAAAAGGTTGAAAAGTTCCGGGGGGCCAAATTACTTTTGCACGGCACTGTATCTATTTTACCAAATGTGAATACACTATATGGACTGTTCACATACATCTTGCAGCAACCTTATGTTTAATAATTTGCCACATTGGGCGGATGGGAAAGGAATCAGATAAAAACACATGAGAAAGCACATAAATTGAAAATTGAAAATTAAGAGAATTTACCAAAGTTACAAAAATGTAAAACACATGTATTGCCTATTTTTCTACAGTGAACAATGAAGAAGTAGAAACAAAGGGTGTTTTTTTTTTTTTTTTTAAATCATGGTCTTAATTTAGCAACATACTATTGTTTGCTATAATGAGGAAAATTCTTCAGATTCTCAGTGGTACACTGTTAGAATATTTTGACAATATCAAAACTTTTTGGACTTATTCTTGGAAATTTACCGTACTCTAAAGTCATGAGCGTGAGCATAAAGGGACTAGAGAATACCCAGAGGATGATATAGGAAAAGTGACAATTTAATGTCCCCTAGGAAATAGTTTTATCATTTTTCAACCAACCAGGAAGGTATGTGAGATTGTATCAGTGGTGAAAAATACAAATTGACAGCACTTTTTGATAATAGAAACACTTTCAGAGAACGGGGTGTCTGAGGCTGAGATACAATGTTTATCAGCATCATTCATCTGTGCTGTCTTGTGGTAAAAAAACAATGTACAGTCGTACGAATATGATTAAATTCTGCATCTGCAAAACGACTTTTACCCAAAAGAGCATTAATCACAATACTGATGTTCAAGCTGTGATTTCTGACATTCAATTTCTGAGCCACTTCACTTTATGCTTTCCTCTCCCGCCATTCCTTCCATTTATTAGATGGAGCCTTTCCCCTAATCTAGGCACAATGCAGCGGCGGGGACTGTACTAGCAGTGAGGGGGTCAGATACACAGTGATATTTCTGTCTGACAATTTTTCAACTCTGTTTAATGTGGTTGTCAGCTACTGTAGTCAGGTCTGGAAATTGAATTAATACAAAGTGTCATACTAAAGAAACCTCTCCCAATGTTGCATAATTCATGTAATATCCATCTGCAGCTCCTAGCAGTGCAGGAAGTTACCGTTTGCCTTGTGACACCTAAAGAACTACAGTAGGAGGATTCAACCTCACCATTCAGGGAAAAAGCTTTTTCATCCAATATCATTTTTTTATTCCATAGAAAAAATATATAGCTGAAGTCACATCCAATAAATTACTTCCATCTGATATTCTTCAAATTTCACTTTGGAGTTAAAGGGAATCTGCCACCTCATTTTGGCCCTATAAGCTGCGGCCACCAACATCAACATTCTGTAATGCTGTAGATAGGCCCCCGATGTAACCTGAAATATAAGAAAAAAAAGTTATATTATACTCACCTGGGGGGGGGGGGGCGGTCTGGGGCGGTCCGATGGGCGTCACGGTTCGGGTCCTCCCATCTTCATGCGATGATGTCCTCTTCCTTGCTGCTGTCGCAGCTCCTGTCTAGGCGTACTTTGTCTGCCCTGTTGAGGGCAGAACAAAGTACTGCAGTGCGCAGACCACGGGAAAGGTCAGAGAGGCCTAGCGCCTGCGCACTGCAGTACATTACGCTGCCCTCAACAGGGCAGACAAAGTACGCCTGCACCAGAGCAGCAACAGAAGCAAGGAGGATGACGACATCGTATGAAGATGGGAGGTGCCGGACCCGGACCTGCGACGCCTATCGGACCCGAACTGGGACCGCCCCTGGGTGAGTATAATCTAACTTTTTGTTTTTCTTATCTTTCAGGATACATCGGGGGTTTATCTATAGCATTACAGAATGCTGTAGATAAGCCCCTGATGGCAGTGGACGCAGTTTATAGGGCCAAAATTAGGTGACAAATTCCCTTTAAAGCTTTTGTATATGGGCCTTATAAGATGTAACTCAAGTTAAAATGGTCTCCTGAGATGTAATAAGCACAAAGGAGAAAGTACCTGTTGGTGATCTCAAGCCACGACTAAATGCAAGAAATATAAGGTCTCTATATAAGCCTCAAACCTCATTGTCACTGCTCGGCATTCTTTGCTATAAATCTACAGCAATAAACAGCATCGTAATGCAGAGCGGGGTGGTAGAATTGTGACTTTGGCAAAGTGATCTTCTCATGTGTACCACACCCATCACATATCAGAAGATTTCATTAGATTCTTTCTTTCTTTAAATATGAATAAATAAATTATGGTCGCTTAAAGTCAAGAATAAACAGTTTAATAAGATGTAATTTTAGGTTCTATGCGAACCTTAATCCAGATATTTAATAGGGCTTATCCAGGATTTGAAAAGTAATTGGCCTCTCACTTAAATAGGTCAATTATAGTAAGTTTGGGGCGGTTCAGCTCTAGGCCTGGCCACAAATCATGTACTTAAGGGAATATTAGAGTTGGAAGGGACCTCCAGGGTCATCGTGTCCAGTCAGTGTCGGGGGTACAATTACAATCGCTGCTCTCTATACATAGAGCAGTTACTGAACCAGCACCGGCGCTGCCCCCTTGACTAAAACTGAGACGCAGCCGGAGGGGGAGAATAAAGTTCATCTCCTCCCGGCAGCGTGGGTCTTAGTGCCAGCGCTGGGCAAGTTCACAATGCTATTAAGCTGCAGATTAACCCCATATCTTTTTTTGTCAGGTAAAAGGTTTCTTTTAAATAATCCCTTTAAAGTAGATCTGTCACCAGATTTCACAATACAAAATACATACATTATTAAATAGATCTCTTAGACCTGATGAGACAGGGGTATTGGCTTTGAAAATACATGAATGGTTATAAAATACCATTATTATGATGAAACCTATAAGAGTCCAGCTCTATAATTATACAACTCTTGAGCTGAAGTGTATTCAGTCTCGACTCACCAACCTGACTGAAAGCTGTAATTTATACTGAGCTGAGTGAGACCTTAGCAGGGAGGAGGGACACTGAGGAGTTGCCAATCAAGCTACGTGGGCAGAGACTGAGAAACTTTTATAAAGCATCAGAGCCATTTGGACAAGGATCTTCAAAGTAAATTCAGCATCTTGAGCAGCCTTGTTCTAGCACTCTTAGACTTACACTGAGAAGTGACTTCTGGTCCGCCATTGTATCATATGAACGCAATTATGCAGTGTGAGATCCATCATAATGTGTGGGGTCCATCATACTGTTTGGCGGGCTAGTGGGGCCAATATACAGTGTGTTGTGGGGCCATTACAGGTCTATAGGTCCCGTATAATGCATGGAGAGCTATATGGGAGTCACAATTGGGGGATCATACAGTGTTGGTGTCACCATACTTTGCCGAGGGAGATATGGGGTACAATAGGGTCATCATACTGTGCGTGTGGAAATTACTGTGTGTTCGAATTCACTGTTGGGATATCATCCTGTGTTTGGGGGCACTTTTGTTGGCATCATACTTTATGGGTGAAATGAAAGGGCAATCAAAGGCTTCAGTAGAAGGAAAATTACTTTGTTAAGTCTGCAAATTTGTAAGATATGCTCTTCCATGACCCCGCAAAATATTTATTTTTGCTGGGTGGGTGGCCCATTTAAAACTTCTGCTATGGCACCCTATGATTTCTATGCACGACCCTGCTTAGTGGCCATCCTATATCAACCACACATCATCACATATGCAATGCTTTAGTGGTTGAAACATTTTTAAGTGAGCAAGAATTACATTTCTAACAATTTGAAAATTTTATTCCATGCATATCTGGTACTAATCATAGATATTACTAGGCATTCTACTGTGGAATTATCCCTGCTACAAGAATTAGTAGTGGTATGGAGGAGAAGGTCCCCATCATGGCTTATAATGTGATCTACATTGTAAAAAGCAGGCAGCTGATAGCATGTGCACCATTAGGCACAAGTCAAGGAAACATTTCTGCACCAGAGATCTGCCACCTGTCGTGCCATTCGGCTCAGCCGCTATTCCTTACACTAGTGTCTTTATGACGCCAACCTATATAAAAATGCATTTGAATCCATGCATTGCTTTCAGTTTTACCCAGCGTGAAGCTGTTCAGCCTTCTGATCATTATAGTGGAGAAAACATTACTGTGAGAAAGCATTGAGCGTGACCTTATTATACACTTTCCAGACAGAATAAAAATGATGCACGGCATAAAGGTCAGGGTTTGCCTTTAAATATTGATGGAACAATGATGTATCTCCTATTTATCATTTAAATATTAAAATGTAAGCCAGTGCGCTTTTCAGAAGCTGCCTACCCTAAAATGCATTCTATATGCGCAATACATATTTATATACCCAAGCGCCGATCATACATGTGTAGATGAGACCTAAAAACTGAGCCTGTGAACGGCCGAGAGTTGTTTTTTTTTTTTTCCTCTATCGCTCGGTACATTTCTTCCTTGGAGACAGAACTTAATTTGGACGTCGCTGTACCAAGTCACCTAATGAATATAAGGTGTGAAACAATCCTCTGGCTAAGTTTTGCAAAAGGCTCCGTCATAATATACGTTTCCTAAAATCAATATGACTATAGACAACATGCATGGCTCCGAAGCACCAAATGACTGTTAATTAAGAAAATAAGGTTTGTTTTACAATGCAGAGTGTGGGGTTTATTTTAATCCCTCGTTATCAGTATGCGCTTTCACGCCAGCATACAGCGCTCAATGCTCCAGCTCCTGGCAGGAGGTTTCAGCCAATGGCCGTGTTTTTTATTCTGCATAGAAATGGGACTATAAAAGGCTAATCACCTTCCCACTATCCTCCCGTCTCAGCAGCCGAGAAGGGGATACAGATTGTTTTTCAGAATGCGGTGCCCTGAAGAATTGTGGCTGACTCACTGGGCAGCGTTACAGCGGGTGCCGTCCATTGTCATACCGTATCCAAGCAGTGAGCGGGAGAAGTAGAAATAAATAAAACGGCACTTGGAGAGACTGATCCACTTATGTTTCAACTAGATTAGGACAATCAATCAGCAAACAAGAACTCTTACCTGAAACCAGCTGCTGGCCAGCAAGTCCTACAGGGACCATCCCGAGATTATTCATAGCCGTAGCCCAAGCCGTTGGGTCTGTAACCGACATGGTGAGGTGCGTGGCATCGATAGCTATACTTCCCATGGCATCAGCTGCTGCAGACAGGAGGACAAGACACATAAAGCAAAACTGGCAATGGAGAAACCAGAGAGAAATCTATTTTGGCAAAGGTTTCATTTCATGTGGATTGGCTTTACGGGATTTTTGCTTTAGTTTACGGAGGCTGTTGTAATTTATAACATTTACATGAGCAAAGTGCTAAATAAATCAGACAGAGCACAGTGTGTTGGGACTAAATAGGTCCAAAGATGAAAACGCACAGGACAAAGAACATTCCCATAAAAACAAAGCCACAGAGGTTGTCCTCGAGCTTTACTACAGAACTGAAAGCAAATCACACATATCTAGTAATGAGAGAAAATTTTACAGATCATAATTATATTTTTGGAACCCTTGCCTCTACAGCTAATAAAAGTGATGACGTCCTGATCGGTAGTGATCTGAGGGATGCAGCCAATTACTGGCCCATTAGTGGGCTCCATGTTCATCTGTAGCACATGCAACTGGGGCCAGTAACAGGCTGCAGCGATTACGTAATAAAAAAATATGATGAATAGAACCCTGACTACAAGCGTTCACATGGGAGTGAGAAAGAAAGTGGATGAGTGTTGTAGTCACTGAAGCATTTGTGCACTTTACTTGCTAGAAGAGGTGGGTTTTAAAGGGAACCTGTCACCAGGTTTGGCCGACAAGAGTTATGGCCATCACCTTTCAGGGGTTATCTACAGCATTCTATAATGCTGTATATAAATGCCTAAGCCAACCTGTAAGAGAAGAAAAATAATATTGTATTATAATTTTATTATACTCACCTGGGGGGTGGACCAGTCCGATGGGACGTCTCTGGTCTTGGTCTGGCGCGTCCCATCTTCTTGCAATGCCATTCTCCTTGTTTGCTTCATGTGGATGACGCGCCCCTGCATCATCCACACAGGCTTCCCGACATGGGAAGGCATACTTATCTGAGGGCAGAGCAAAGTCCTACAGTGCGCAGGTGCTGGGCCTCTGAAATTTCCCGGTGCCTGCGCACTGCAGTACTTTGCTCTGCTCTCAACAGGGCAGATAAGTACGCCTGCACCGGAGCGCAATGCCGGGAAGCCTGTGTGGATGATGCAGGAGCGCGTCATTCACATGAAGCAAGCAGGAAGACAGTATCGCAAGAAGATGGGAGGCGCCGAACCAAGACCAGAGGCGCGCATCGGACCAGACCGCCCCCCAGGTGAGTATAATGAAAGTTATTTTTCTTCTCTTGCAGGTCGGATTGGGAGCTTATCTACAGCATTATAGAATGCTGTATATCAGCCATGAAACGTGATGGCGGTAACTCGTATCGGCCAAACCGGATGACAGGTTCCCTGTAAAGTTGCTTTTGAAGCTTTGGATTGTGGGAGAGAGTCTTGTTTATTGGGGTAATTAGTCTGATTAATGGGAGAAATTCTTAAGACAATGAGGTGTCAGCACCTTCTGGTATATACTTGTCAGCTTCCAGGCAGTCTCACTAATCCATTATTATGGGTGTCACCGACAGGGGGCAAGCAACTACACTGCGTGCAGAATTATTAGGCAAGTTGTATTTTTGATCACATGATACTTTTTATACATGTTGTCCTACTCCAAGCTGTTCAGGCTTGAGAGCCAACTACCAATTAAGTAAATCAGGTGTAATGAGGAGGGGTGTTGTCTAATGACATCAACACCCTATATAAAGGTGTGCTTAATTATTAGGCAATTTCCTTTCCTTTGGCAAAATGGGTCAGAAGAGAGATTTGACAGGCTCTGAAAAGTCCAAAAGTGTGAGATGTCTTGCAGAGGGATGCAGCAGTCTTGAAACTGCCAAACTTTTGAAGCTTGATCACCGAACAATCAAGCTTTTCATAGCCAATAGCCAAAAGGGTCGCAAAAAGCGTGTTGGGCAAAAAAGGCGCAAAATAACTGCCCATGAATTGAGGAAAATCAAGCGCGAAGCTGCCAAGATGCCATTTGCCACCAGTTTTGCCATATTTCAGAGCTGCAACGTTACTGGAGTAACAAAAAGCACAAGGTGTGCGATACTCAGGGACATGGCCAAGGTAAGGAAGGCTGAAAAACGACCACCTTTGAACAAGAAACATAAGATAAAATGTCAAGACTGGGCCAAGAAATATCTTAAGACTGACTTTTCAAAGGTTTCATGGACTGATGAAATGAGAGTGACTCTTGATGGGCCAGATGGATGGGCCAGAGGCTGGATCAGTGAAGGGCAGAGAGCTCCACTCCGACTCAGACGCCAGCAAGGTGGAGGTGGGGTACTGGTATGGGCTGGTATCATCAAAGATGAACTTGTGGGACCTTTTCGGGTTGAGAATGGAGTGAAGATCAACTCCCAGACCTACTGACAGTTTCTGGAAGACAACTTCTTCAAGCAGTAGGAAAGGAGAAGTCGGTATCGTTCAAGAAAAACATGATTTTCACGCAGGACAACGCTCCATCACATGCCTCCAACTACTCCACAGCGTAGCTGGCCAGTAAAGGTGTCAAAGAAGAAAAAAAAAATGACATGGCCCCCTTGGTCACCTGATCTGAACCCCATAGAGAACCTGTGGTCCCTCATAAAATGTGAGATCTACAGGGAGGGAAAACAGTACACCATTCAGAACAGTGTCTGGGAGGCTGTGGTGGCTGCTGCACGCAATGTTGATCGTACATAGAACAAGCAACTGACAGAATCTATGGCTGGAAGGCTGTTGAGTGCCATCATAAAGAAAGGTGGCTATACTGGTCATTAATTTCTGAGGGTTTTGTTTTTGCATGTCAGAAATGTTTATTTCTATATTTTGTGCAGTTACATTGGTTTACCTGGTGAAAATAAACAAGTGAGATGGGAATATATTTGGTTTTTATTAAGTTGCCTAATAATTCTGTACAGTAATAGTTACCTGCACAAACAGATATCCTCCTAAGATAGCCAAATCTAAAAAAAAAACACTCCAACTTCCAAAAATATTAAGTTTTAATATTTATGAGTCTTTTGGCTTGATTGAGAACATAGTTGTTGATCAATAATAAAAATAATCCTCTAAAACACAACTTGCCTAATTGTGCACGCAGTGTATGGTGACATAATCATGTGTCTGGCACCTTATAGAAGCTTTATTTGTGCACAGTTACAATACTAAGCATCCAACCTCCATCATGAATGCGACACATAAGTGGACTTCCTTGCCTTGCTTCCAATTTCAACCCCATTGTCCGTAATTTCATTTGGTTGTCAAATAAATAGTAATAAGGCCTATTTTCTTACTTCTACTGATAAATTCACCAGATTTGTTTTCAGAAATGTAGTAATTGATAAAAATAAATGGAATAGGTGTGTGATGGTGATGTGAACAACAAAGTGATTTCCTACACGGAATACACAAATGGATGTGTTACACAGTGATCATTAGGGACAGTTGACTGTGCCCGTCAACAAAGATCCTTATTTTAGCTTTTCAAATGTCCTTTTGAAGCAAGAAAAGAAACAGACAACATTACAGATGGCATCGGCAAGCAGTGATTAGTAGCAAACCTGTCAAACTTCACAAGCATTTCATGGAACAAATGTTTTGGACGGACTGAGCTCACAGTTAAGTGATTGACTAAAGAAGTCTTGGGAAAACAACCTTGAGACACAAGTTCCATGGTTTTGCATGTGTTTTCTTATTTGTTCTGATATGTGTCTTCACACTTGTCAAAATAAAGCTATCACAAAAGTGGTGAGTAACATCTCACGCACATCAATCTGTCACAGAATGTAGCAGCCCCTGTGCCTTTGTATTACATGTGTACAGTCACGTAGGACATGTCTTAGTAAAAACAGTCATTTAAATGTTATGTTGAATTTACAGACCATATTGTTACTAACTACATGGCAGAGATGTACTTTTTAGGCTTTGGTCACATTATGGATAGTCTTCATTAGAGGTATGCTTTCTAAATCATATACACCTCTGATGGAAAGCTGTGGCTATTTTATGTTGACAGTTTTTTTTTTTTTCTTTTAACCATTTCAAAGTTTACAGGTTGAAAAAAGACAAGTCCATTGAGTTCAGGTTATACCCTAAGGGCTGTCCCACAAATCCAGATAATTCCGGTACCGGAAAAAATCGGTACCGGAGTTATCCGTGTCCGTGTGCCCGTGAGCTCACGTAGGCCATACGTGCGGCACACGTGTGCCGCCCGTGTGGTGAGTGGGTACCACACGGAGCGTGCAGGAGACAGCGCTAAAGTTTAGCGCTGTCCCCTGCATCGTGCTGAAGCCGCGATTCATATCTTCTGTGCAGCAGCGTTTGCTGCATAGAAGATATGAATAATAGTGTTTAAATGAAAGATATATGTGTCTGCCGCCCCCTCACCCCCTGTGAGCCCCCCCGCTGTTCAGAAAATACTCACCCGCATCCCTCGTTGGCTGTCGCTCCTTCCTGGTCTGGCCGCGGCTTCCACTGTATGCGGTCATGTGGTGCCGCTCATTTACAGTCATGAATAGGCGGCTCCACCTCCTATTGGGGCGGAGCCGACTATTCATGATTGTAAATGAGCGGCCCCACGTGACCGCATACAGTAGAAGCCGCGGCCAGACCAGGAAGCAGCGACAGCCAACGTGGGAGCGGGTGAGTATTTTCTGAACAGCGGGGGGGCGCACAGGGAGCGGGGGGGCGCACAGAGGGTGGGAGGGCGGCGGACAGGTAGATCTTTCTTTTAAACACTATTATTCATATCTTCTATGCAGCAAAAGCTGCTGCAGGGAAGATATGAATGGCGGCATCAGCACCATGTGGGGGGACAGCGCTTACTGTAGCGCTGTCTCCTGCACGCCACAGGGACTGCACACGGAGACCGTCCGTGTGTGGTCCGTGTTTTACACGGACCCATTGACTTTAATGGGTCCGTGTAATACGTGCGCTCCCACGAACACTGACATGTCTCCGTGTTTGGCACACGGAGACACGGTCCGCAAAAAATCAATGACATCTGCACAGATGCATTGATTTTTATGGGTCTACGTGTGTCAGTGTCTCCGGTACGTGAGGAAACTGTCAACTCACGTACCGGAGCCACTGACGTGTGAAACCGGCCTAACACGTTGATCCAAATGTAGGTAAAACCCCATGTTAATTGCCCCTTATTAGGCAAACAATTCCTTGCCAACCCAACATGCAGCTATCAGACTACTTCCCTGGATAAACACCCCTTCGCAGAATCGACTAGTTCCCTGGATAAACACCCCATCGCAGAATCTAGTACCCATAACCTTATATTTCTTTGTGAAAGGTATCAAGGCCCTTCTTGTACTTTGTAGTGAATTAACCATTCTGACATCATGTGGCAGAAAGTTCCACTGTCTCACTGCCCTATTGTCATGGTCACATGGCCTATGCGTACAAAGATCATGAGAAAGATCTCTTAACTGCCTCCTCACATATTTGTACACTTTAAAAAGATCCCCTTAAGCCTTCGTTTTCCCAAACTGAATAACCCCAAGTTTTATAACCTATCTTGGTATTGCAGTCCACCCATTCCTTTAATAACCTTGGTCACTCTTTGCACTCACTGAGGGATTTAAAAGATTAGGTGCCTGTTCCTCATCCTCTTTCATCCAGATTATTTTTAGGGGCCCAACACTATCATTTTTGAGTCTTACTGTTTATGTAGGTAAAAAAAAAAAAAAAAAAAAATTGGATTACTTTTACTTTCTTTGGAAAAGAGTCTCTTTCACAATCTTTGCTGCCTTGTTTTTCTATTTTTGTTTTCAACACAAATTTATTTTTCTCTCTAAAATTAATTAATGCCTCGTCTCTATCTTCTTGCTTTCATTCTCTAAATCTATTCTTTTTGCCCTTTATTGTGCCCCTCATAGCTCTATTTTGCCTTACAGGTATTCTCCTATTTCTAACCTGCTTATTCCCATAAGGTATATATTGTGCATAGGACCTACGCAGGATGCTTACATATGTATCTCATTTTCTTTGTGTACTTTTATTTTCGTGGACATTGTTTCAGTATATTGAAATAAGATTATCCCTTCGCCAATGGAAATAATCCTTCCTGAAGTTTATTGCTTTTGTAGCCCAAACCTGTTTATGAAATAGTGGTGTACTACTTTATAAAATATAGCAAAACATTTTTTTTTTTTATTATTATTATTATACTTCCATATACCAGCCAAACACAGGCCATAAAGACAATCTCTTGGCCTCTGTTGGTTGAATGGAACCCTATCTAAATGTTTGGAATATATTATGGGTGTTTTTCCCTAAATATCTGCTAAAAGCTAATTATATATTGCCACATAAGAACATACAGTGGAGTCTGCATAAAAAAATTAATAAAAATAATTTCCATCTGCTCCTGGCGTAACAGTGGCATATCTCAATTTTTGAGACCTTAAATATTGTACCCATAATAATAATAATAATAATCTTTATTTATATAGCGCCAACATATTCCGCAGCGCTTTACAGTTTAACACAAACACAACAGTCATAAGTAACAACGTTAACAATACAATAATTAAAGCAAAATAAGAGGACCCTGCTCGTGAGAGCTTACAATCTACAATGAGGTGGGGGAGATACAAAGTACAGGTGTGTATTTACAATGATGTATTTACAATGATGGTCCAGCCATCTTCAGGGGGTGGGGGGATAGATGGAGATAGTGAATGGGCTACACCACACACAAACATAAAATGACTTTGATTAGGGAACGTGATAGGCCACTCTGTACAAATGTGTTTTGAGCGAGCACCTAAAACTATGCAAATTGTGGATGGTCCTAATATCTTGGGGTAGAGCATTCCAGAGGATTGGCGCAGCACGGGAGAAGTCTTGGAGTCGGGAGTGTGAGGTACGGATTAATGCAGAGGTTAGTCGAAAGTCGTTTGCAGAGCGCAGCGCTGGGTTAGGCCGATAGACCGAAATGAGGGAGGAGATGTAAGGGGGTGCCGCACTGTGGAGAGCTTTGTGGGTGAGAACAAGTACTTTGAATTGTATCCTGTAATGAATGGGCAGCCAGTGTAACGACTGGCGAAGGGCGGACACCTATAGAATTCTATCCATCCACCCTGTACACACGAGTGCCTTCATCATGGATGTAATTAATCTAGTGAGCAAAACTAGAAATGTGGCATGCTGAAAGACTTGTGTTACAGGAACTATCCTTGCTTTGGGGGCAGACCACATTGAGTACTTACAGGTAGATGCTTCCCTACAACATGATAATATGGTGGCAATGCAGACACTACTAAGGATGAATTCTACATGGTTATACAAAGTGTCATCACACAGCCCGGGACGTCACTGATAGTATAACTTTCATACTAGAAGTTTCATCAATTTACGCACTCCATACACACATATATTGCAAAACACTGCTTGATTTCTTACCTGCAGCCATTGTTTTTGCAGGGCCTTTCTGCAGCTGCTCGGTGCTTTCAACTATGGATACAGCTCTTAATGCATTGTTATCACTTAGAGACATAAAAGCCTTTTTGCTAATTGAAGAGTCCACCAGCAACTTGCTAAATTCTAAATGGAGAGAAAAAAAAAAGAAGAGAGAAATGAAGAACAAAAACTTGTTAAGTGTTTTAAACTGTCTGAAAACATAAAAGATGTATCGGAGCCATCTGGAGCACGAGAAGGTCACAACTGTGATACTTCTGGGACATTAACTTTTCCTTCATTTCAAGCTACTGTTCAGCGGCCGGTACCAACATTACTACCGATTCAGCGGTCACTGTGTCTGCCGGTGACCTGCACAGAAATAATACTCACCTATCTTTGCTTTTTTTGACGAGACAAGAGTGGCTGTGCTGGGAAGAGCGTTTTTTCCTACTCTTTAAAGGCAGAATGGTCTCTATTATGCAACGCAAGAAAGTCATGTGATATCTGCCAGATTAGGATCCCATGTACCCACACAAGGAAATTACTAAGATAGCCGAAGATCTATTTATATAAAAAAAAACTGGAATAACTTCATTCATCCTGAACTATGCCATTATCATATTTAGAAATATAACTCATACATAACCAATACATAACAGGTTATCAACGCCATCATATTTCTCATAGGTTATTTTCTAATTACTGTGGTAAGTACTGGGCCGACAAAAAGACCTTGTGGGCTTGTGCGATCCTACACGAGACATAAGGTGCCTTACACTGAAAGATCATTCTGTACGAGCATTCATTTTACGATTATCTTGCCGTGTAAACAGGCTGACGATCACTTGAGGAACAGCAAAATGCTCGTTCATCAGGAGAAATGATCTTTTGTGCGTTACAAGATTGTTATCGGCGGTTTATGGTTGTGTGTAAACAAACCTGGGAGGCCGAGAACAATGGCAGCCTGTGCACATTGGGAGTGGGGTCTGCCTCTGTAAACAAGTCATTAATTGACTGTCGGTCAGCAAAAAGTTGGTTAAGGGTACCGTCTCACAGTGGCACGATCTGTGACGTTCCAGCGATATCCATATGATATCGCTGTGTCTGACACGCAGCAGCGATCAGGGACCCTGCTGAGAATCGTACGTCGTAGCAGATCGTTTGGAACTTTATTTTGTCGCTGGATCTCCCGCTGTCACCGCTGCGCTCTGCTTTCACTTTACGGCCGGCAGTCAGTCAGTGCGGGAAGCAGACGGCGAGGGACCTGACGGACACCGGAATGTGAGTATGTACGTTTTTTTTTTTTTACATTTACGATGGTAACCAGGGTAAACATCGGGTTACTAAGCGTGGCCCTGCTCTTAGTAACCCGATGTTTACCCTGGTTACCCGGGGACTTCGGCATCGTTGGTCGCTGGAGAGCGGTCTGTGTGACAGCTCCCCAGCGACCACACAACGACTTACCAACGATCACGGCCAGGTCGTATCGCTGGTCGTGATCGTTGGTAAATCGTTTTGTGTAACGGTACCCTTACGGCGGTTTACTGCTGCCTGTTGTCAGGTGTAAATGCACTTTGGCCAACTCCACATAAGCCAAAGTACACAAAAAAAAAAAAATCAAAGTTGCAGAAGTCTTTGCATGCCATGCAATGAAAGATATTAGGAAATTATTAGTGATGAGCGAGTGTACTCGTTGCTCAGGTTTTCCCGAGCACGGTCTCCGAGTATTTGTAAGTGCTCGGAGATTTAGTTTTCCTTGCCTCAGCTGCATGATTTACAGCTGATAGACAGCTTGAATACATGTGGGGATTCCCTGGCAACCAGGCAACCCCCACATGTACTCAGGCTGGCTAATAGCTGTAAATCATGCAGCTGCGGAAACAATAACAAAATCTCCGAGCAGTTGCACATACTCGGAGACCACCCGAGCAACGAGTATACTCGCTCATCACTAGATATTATTAAAATTAAAATGAAAAAACACAAGAAAACGTTTTTGTATCATTGTTTCACAAAAACATATCATTAAAACATAGCGATCAGATTTCTCTGATGCAGAAATAAGCTCTCTCAACCATTAAAGAGAACCTTAATCGGATACATGAAAAACCGGGTGGGAGGCTAGGCGCTATTAATGTGAAACAGGTCCCCGGCCATCTTCTCACCACCCTGCTGCAATTGACAGACAGGTCTCCCCAAATATACAGCACATAGGGAAAGACCTATGATAGAAACTAGATCAAGGCATGGTGAAGACGGCCAAGAATACGACTGACTAGTCGCCCAGCCCTTCAAAATATCTAAACTCTGCGACTTTTCAGAGCAAACCTGGCTAAAATTGCGTAGCTACACTCTGAATTTATGGTGTCTGTCCTTCGGGCAGCACAATTGGGATGACTAGTTCCCTTTAACCCCTTAGTGACTGAGCCAATTTAAATCTCAATGACCAGGCCACATTTTTTTTTGTTAAAGGGCCACTGTCACCCCCTCCAGCCGTTATAAACTAAAAGAGCCACCTTGTGCAGCAGTAATGCTGCATTCTAACAAGGTGGCTCTTTTAGTTTTTGATTCATTTATTACCTCAATAAAGCGTTTTAAAAATTGGCCACACATACCAGATATTGTCCCAGGAGGCGGTCCGAAGCAGTGTTCTTTGTCAGTCACATCTCAGATGCCGGGTGCCTGACTGCGCCCTGTTACTGAATCCCCGCCCTGCACTGTGTTATTCATTATGCACAGTGCGGGGCTGGGGTTCCTGGGAAGGCGGGGGAGCGTCAGAGATGGGAGAGCGTCCGAGATGGGGGAGCGCCTGAACAGCGCAGTGCGCATGCCCAGGAATGCCAGCCCTGCACTGTGCATAATGAATAACACAGTGCGGAGCGGGGATTCAGTAACAGGGTGGCCGCACTGCCCGCACCTGCGCAGTCAGGCACCCGGCATCTGAGATGTGACTGACAAAGAACACTGCGCAGGCCCCAGGCAGGCACGCACAGCGCAGGCGCCGGATTTAAGAAGCAACAACGCAAAGGGGGCGGCGACCATCGGCCCTGAAGAGAAGAGTGACGGCAGTTGGGGGATTCATACAGGACGCTTCGGACCGCCTCCTGGGACAATATCTGGTATGTGGCCAATTTTTAAAACGCTTTATTGAGGTAATAAATGAATCAAAAACTAAAAGAGCCACCTTGTTAGACTGCAGCATTACTGCTGCACAAGGTGGCTCTTTTAGTTTATAACGGCTGGAGGGGGTGACAGTGGCCCTTTAAATCTGACCAGTGTCACCAGTGTCACTTTATGTGTTAATAACTCTGGAATGCTTCAACGGATTCCACTGATTCTGAGACTGTTTTTTTTAGTGACATATTGTACTTCATGATAGTGGTAAAATTTGTTCGATATAATAATTTCACAATTTCCAAACTTTTCATTCTTATGCCCTTAAATCAGAAAGTTATGTCACACAAAATTATTAACAAATAACATTTCCCACATGTCTACATTACAACTACATCATATCTTAAACATATTTCTTTTGTTAGCTAGTTAGAAGGGTTAAAATTGACCAGCAATTTCTAATTTTTCTAACAACATTTACAAAACCATTTTTTAAGGAACCACCTCACATTTGAAGTGCCTTTGAGGGGCCTATATGACAGAAAATACCCAAAAGTGACACCAGTCTAAAAACTGCACCCCTCAAGGTGCTCAAAACCACATTCAAGAAGTTTATTAACCCTTCCAATGCTTTACAAGAAATAAAGCAATGAGGAATGAAAAAAATGAACATTTTACTTTTTTCACAAAAATTTACTTTAGTCCCAATTTTTTTTTATGTTCATAAGGGTCATGGGGGAAAATGGACCCCAAAATTTGGGGGCTCAGAAGGGAAAAAGCACAGTTTAACTTTTTGAATGCAAAACGATTCCAGAGATACCAGATTTGTATATTTTTTTATGTTTTGCTATTTTTTCACAATAAACAATATTTTACAAAAATGAGTATTTTTGCATCATCAAATTCTGATAGCTGTATTTTTTTTTAGTTTTTTGTTGAATGAGCCATATTTAGGGCTTGTTTTTTGCGTGACATTTTGGCGTTTTCAGTTATACCATTTTTTTTTTGCATGTGACTTTTTTTAGCGCTTTTCATTCGCTTTTTTCTGAATCACTATGATGAAAAAGTGCAATTTTTTGTTATGTTTTTTATTTTTTTTATGGTGTTCGCCATACAGAATAAATAATGTGACAGTTTTATAAAGCTGGTTGTTTCGGAGGTGGCGATACCAATTATGTATGCTTTTTTGTTGTTGTTTTATTACTAACACTGCGTTTTAAGAGGCAAAACAGCTTGTCGTGATTTATGTGCATTTTTTGTGTTTTTTAAACGTTTTTTACATATTTCACTTTTTTTAATTAGTACCACTGTGGGACATGTATAATTAAAATTTTGATTAACGGTCTTATACAATGAAGTACTCATGTACTGCAGTGTATGAGACTGTCAGGGCCTCACTGACACTGACTGTGCCTGTAAGACCTAGCTTATAGCTAGATCTCACAGGCCACTCTACCCTGGGGTCATCACATGACCTCACGGTACCATGGTAACCATTGGCTCATGCAATTCTCATTGCGGGGGTCCGATAGTGACATAGGGCATCTTGTAACCCCCTTACAACCAATTAAACAGTGACAGCGGTATTTAAGGGTAAATCAGCACCAATCGGTCACAAAACCAACATAGGCAGATACCACAGGGCGTCAGCTATCATGTATAGCCGACACGTCAGGTGGCGCTACACACATTTCTCATCGCCGTTTTAAAACAGCGATCAGGAATAAGGACCATTTAAGACCGCCATTTTAATGCGTATTGGCGGTTAAGGGGTTAAATCAAACTAAAAAGATATTTTTTCCTGCCAAACATTAGCAATGAAACATTATGAGCTGGCCAAGCGACACTTTATGACACACAACTCAATGCATAGTCAATGCGTTTATATTAATCATTCCAACCACCGCTGCCAGGACCAGGAATCCGCCTTTCCAAATGTTGTCACTTCTCCCAGAATTGGCCGAATTATGGGTTTGCAGAATGCATGAAATAGCAACTTCAGATTCAGTATACAAAAGCCATATAATGCTAATTATTTTAAATCATACTAACGGCTTATGATTGCAGCCTGCACACTTCTATACGGAGTATAATTTTATGTAGCACAAAAACAGATGCGAGATATGGCTTCTCTGAGACCCACAAAACAAATCCAAATGGAAGGCTAACAGCGGCTCGCACGATACATGCAGAGCCCATATTACAGAAAGACAGTGTCTAATGCAGAAGAAGCAAATCCCAAACCTGGACGCACAACCATTTGACTGCATCATTTTCATTCTCATAAGCATACAGGATTTAACATTTGTAATATCTTTCTCGGAAGGTCCAGAAGACAGAACATCATGTAAATGGAGCTATTTACACTGCTGGATTTCTATTCGCCGTTCTGCTCCATAAGAAGCTTTATAATGGCCACTTTCTGTCTTAAAAAGAAAAATCCCACTATCAATTTGTGGAGAACCAAACTGGAAAACTTGCGCATCCATTTTCCTGTGATGCACAGCAAACGAGATCCCAAAATCCAGAGAGAGTTTTAGGGGATAGCAGACTGAGGAATAATCCATGGCTACAGCTGGACCCATAGGTGCAACTTAAGACATTTCATTCCACTGATGGGAAGCGGAATCTGATTAGCTTGAGCCAGGTTGCCCCTTTGTCAGCTTCCTGTTATGGCGCATCGCCACAGATGCCTGTTGAGGGGAGTAATAAAGCTTAGCTACACTATTCACATGTAATTGTAAAAATAATGCCAATCATTAAGGACTTATGCCACTATGGCGTGCTCCTATCTATGGTCCTCTGATGAGTCCCGACTTTAAGAGGGGGCGAAACGCGTAGGGACAAAGGACATTACACTGGCGGTTACACCAACCAGATAAGTGACCCAATGTGGTCTTTAGTTGAATTTGCTCTCTGTTTATGACCCCTTAGATTATTGCATGCTCAGTATACTTGCACTTGAGGCAATGTACCTCTGCGGTTCATATTGTGAGCAGATGCTACTTAATTTTGGGTTAAAAGGAAGAAAATGTTGTTGTAATATGGAGGCTATTTCAAATTGCTTTTTGGTTATACTATTGACCATTTTTTTCACCTCTGAACCGATCCTCTGATTATTTGTCATTTTAAAGGTATACCTGTGAGTTGATGCATTGTTGAACATTTAGCATGGATACGCTATAAAATATCCTAGTTGTATTGTAAATTTTAGAGGCAACATATTGTTGATGTCTATATTGAGAACAAAGGCATTGTAATTTCGTTAATGGTTGATAAGAGGGACAGTGATATTGTATATTGTGGTCTTTTTTTGAAAATGACAAAGACGGCTCTTGGAATGGATCCTCTCATTTTTACAACCTCTATTTAAAGGTATATTTGTGCATTGTTGATACTGAGCTTATATGTAAATTATTTCAACTGCAGGATTATCCATATAAGGGGATTGACACTATATTTGCCCCTTTCTATTTATCTCTTTAGAAACTACAAGATAATATGTTTCAGTGAGGCTATAAGCAATAATGTATGTGTGTTTGGGTTATATATGGGCACGGGGTAGAAAATAGGGGGAATTAGGGATATAAAGGACAGCTGACGTGGAGCGGGGGCGCCATGTCTAATTTATAGGGTGCCAGGAAGGTGAACAGTATAATAGGGAGCTACTAGGGCCAGTGTAGGACTGTGTTACTACATTATCAAAACTGTCCCATTCCTTGAATATCCCCCTTTTTTTTTTAATAGACCCGATAGGTACTGTTGGTATTTTAAAATAATTTTTTGGAAAAATCTTTTATTAGAAATATTAAAAGTTAATTTCTATGGGTTGTTTTCTTTGGTGATTTTTAAATAAAGTACACCCGATTCACATTTTGTTTGGTTTACTAACCATTTTAATGGATCTGCATGATGGTTTCCTTTTGTGTGCAATGCCGACATTTTCATTCATACCATTTTTGCTTCATTAGATGTTCTGACTGCTTTCCATTTCTTTTGCAGCAAAAGAAAAAAGTCATTTCTGATTTTTTTTCCCCCGTCTCAGCATTCATTGTAAAAAAAATAAGTTTTTTTTGTATATATACACATTTTATTTGTTTGGGCAATACTTTAATATTTGTTATTTCGTTGGCTTTGACTTAATTCTTATATATTTTCCAAAATCTTTTTTTATTTATTTATTCTTAAACAGTTCTCCAGGACCTGAACCTGCAATCTCTTTATCGCCTACTGGTATTGCAGTGTATTGTGAAATAAATGATCTCACATGATGTTTAGCAGGCCAATTGGCTGCTATGGCAACCGATCAGTATGTTCGGGATGCCATCTTGAAGACTTTTAAGTATCACTGTCCCACTGTAAAGAGGCCATTAAGAGGTTAATCTGAGGAGATTAGAGCCAGCTCAGATCGCATCAGTTACTGTTGGATGACGGCTATGTAACACAATCAATACTGCGCTACTTCAGTCACAAATCGCACTTTAGTGGTAGCCATCAGTAGTCGTGTATTTACAATACTTATCGACAATTATTTGGTATTATAGTGTCAGAACACAGAAAGCAACCATAGATCAATCTGATCTCAAAATGTTTACATTTACAACCCCAATTTAAAAAAAGACAGACAATTGCCTTTCACCTTCGGAGCTATACTCCATTTCATTTGAAAAAAAGTTATTTCACTAATAAATTGATGGCTGTAACACACTTTTTGGAATTGAGGTTCTACTATAAAGGGCTAAAAGGAAAAAAAAAAATAATGTTCAGTATACACAAAGGGTCATAATAGTTGTAAAAAGAATTGAACGGCACAAACGACTATTTACAGATCATACCTGTTCTTGGCTCGTAATGGTTGTGGTTTTTACTTAGATGTCCAGTCTTGTAATACTGATGACCAATCCTTAAAGGGACTGTCAGCACAGAATGGCTGTTCAAACTAAGTTCCGCGGCTCGATGCTTCATGGCAGGTGCAATCCTTTATATACACCTTCCCACCTGCTTGTTTTCCCTCTATTTGCACCCCAGGCCCCTCATCTCTGATTCACAGCTCTGGCTTCATAAGGGCAGAGGATGGACATCGATGGAAACCAAGCAAGTTGGAAGGTGTATATAAATGATTGTCCCCGCTGTGAAGCACCGAGCGCCTGTACTTTGTTGGAACCGTCATTCTGTACAGACCATCACTTTAAAGCCCCCCACACACATTACACTAACGTCAGCTGAACTCACCAATATCAGTGTAGGGTGTATGGAGGCTTTCTGACTCTCCTTCGACAGATTATGTTGGTAGAGATATGTATCTGGCATGTCTGATTTCAGACTCCCGATCTTTTCGTTCTCAGCAAGATAAGCTATTGTAGAGAAAACAGGAACAGTCAGCAGCACAAGATCTCTGGTGTATGGAGGAGTCGTGAGATATCTGATGGCAAACGAACAGCTAAACTATCACTCAACCGAAAGGATAGTTCATCAATATATAAAAACAGCGAGGGTCAACAGGCCCACCGATCAGCTGTTTTCAGCTCTGGTGCCAATTGAATGGCAATGATCAGCAACAGCCACTACTCAGCGGATGGGGGGGGGGTCGTCTGTGCTGTTCTGGCAGCACTCACTGCTTACATATGGCTAGCTCTGGGGTTAAAAACAGCTGCTCGGTAAGAGTGCCAGATCCCCACCAATAGGTCATCAATATCCCATGGCTGGATCCCCTTATACCTTTCATTCTCTACAATGTACAGACACTTTAATTCTCTGTTTGCACTTATAATAGCTGCCTAACACTTCATACAATTATACGGAGGGCTTGACACATTTCATCCATGGGGATGAGTTTCATTCCTTGAATCTCATTTATATGTAGGCAGTAGGGCACTAATTATCTGCATAAATGCATGCTCTTGACTTTTAATTATGATATATTCAATTTGATGTCCTGACCTGAAATGCTCTGGAACTGGATGGAAACATTTATTATAAAATAGAATATAAATGAATGATAAAAGTAAAGCTAATGAGGTAATTAAGACAAGATGGCTCACTTACACTCACAATAAGTGGCAACATCTCATGCTTTTTTTTTTTTTTTACTTTGTATCATCAGTATAATCTAAACTTGTCTTGAATGTAAACTTAGTATACATTTCGGGAAACACCAGGTGATTATTACTGTACAAAACTCAAGCAAATACCGGTACTTTTTTTTGGAATGAACAAAGAAAAAAAGTATTTTTCAATTGTTGCTTCTCTCCAAACAGAACAATGAGTTTATAGCATCAGAAGATTTATGAAATCCCATCTCCACTATGCGTGTAGGGCCGCGGCCTGCGTATCTGGACTTGTGGCGTGTCTTTATAGACCACAGCATGCCTATTTATCTTGCAGAGATGCTCAGTCTTCGCAAGATAACCCAGTCTACGTGTATGATGTGGTGATTCTGCACGTGTTCAATGAACACATCCGGAATAACCGCGCATACAACAGAGAGTGGTGCTTCGGGCGGAGTGGGGTATCCGCTGCGTCCAAAGGGCTGGGTTTCCTGAACGTAGAAACATAGCCTAATAGCAAGATGCTGATTTTTTTCATTTTACAGATAGAGAGAAATCCCTTCCAGCATATTAATTATATATATATATATATATATATATATATATATATATATACACACACACACGCAGTCATATGAAAAAGTTTGGGCACCCCTATTAATCTTAAGCTTAATGTTTTATAAAAATTGTTTTTTTTTCAACAGCTATTTCAGTTTCATATATTTAATAACTGTTGGACACAGTAATGTTTCTGCCTTGAAATGAGGTTTATTGTACTAACAGAAAATGTGCAATCTGCATTCAAACAAAATTTGACAGGTGCATAAGTATGGGCACCCTTATCATTTTCTTGTTTTAAATACTCCTACCTACTTTTTACTGACTTACTAAAGCACTTTTTTTGGTTTTGTAACCTCATTGAGCTTTGAACTTCATAGCTAGTTGTATGCAATCATGAGAAAAGCTACTTAAAGTGGCCACTTGCAAGTTGTTCTCCTGTTTGAATCTCCTCCGAAGAGTGGCATCATGGGCTCCTCAAAACAACTGTCAAATGATCTGAAAACAAAGATTATTCAACATAGTTGTTCAGGGGAAGGATACAAAAAGCTGTCTCAGAGGTTTAACCTGTCAATTTCCACTGTGAGGAACACAGTAAGGAAATGGAAGAACACAGGTACAGTTCTTAACCGAAAATATACTTGGCACTCAGGAGAAATTCGTTGCAAGATTCAGAAATAGATTTTTATTTTGGTGCATCCAGCTCAACATATAAACGTTTTCGGTCTCTACAACTGAGACCTTCATCAGATACAGTTGTCAAAGCTGGAGACCCTAGGTGGTGTGTGTGGGTCACACACTGGGTGAAATGCTAGCCAGGGAGCGGGAGCGCACGGCGCCTGAGAGAATGCGGGACAGAATGAAGCGCTCTAGGCAGAGCGAGGTACTCGCAGGGTGAGGAGCGCTGAGAGTCACCGATGCCAGGGGCGGTGGACGCTGCGTTGAGAAGCAGGGAAACGCTCCCGGGGCTGCCCATTTCACCCAGTGTGTGACCCACACACACCACCTAGGGTCTCCAGCTTTGACAACTGTATCTGATGAAGGTCTCAGTTGTAGAGACCGAAAACGTTTATATGTTGAGCTGGATGCACCAAAATAAAAATCTATTTCTGAATCTTGCAACGAATTTCTCCTGAGTGCCAAGTATATTTTCAGTTACATTTACGGGTTGGATCCCTAACTTGAGCACCTCCCAAGAATCCCTGAGTGCCGTGGTCACCTTTCTCCACAGGTACAGTTCTTGTTAAGGCCAGAAGTGGCAGGCCAAGAAAAACATCAGAAAGGCAGAGAAGAAGAATGGTGAGATCAGTCAAGGACAATCCTCAGACCATCTCCAGAGAGCTGCAGCATCAACTTGCTGTAGATGGTGTCACTGTGCATCGGTCAACTATACAACGCACTGTGTTTTTTTGCCACCATGCATAACGCCTTTTTGTATGACCAAACAACTCAATCTTGGTTTCATGAGTCCACAGGACCTTCTTCCAAAAAGAAATTGGCTTCTCCAAATGTGCTTTTGCATACCTCAGCCGACTCTGTTTGTGGCGTGCTTGCAGAAATGGCTTCTTTCGCATCACTCTCCCATACAGCTTCTCCTTGTGCAAAGTGCGTTGTATAGTTGACCGACGCACAGTGACACCATCTGCAGCAAGTTGATGCTGCAGATCTCTGGAGGTGGTCTGAGGAGTGTCCTTGACTGATCTCACCATTCTTCTTCTCTGCCTTTCTGATGTTTTTCTTGGCCTGCCACTTCTGGCCTTAACAAGAACTGTACCTGTGTTCTTCCATTTCCTTACTATGTTCCTCACAGTGGAAATTGACAGGTTAAACCTCTGCGACAGCTTTTTGTATCCTTCCCCTGAACAAATATGTTGAATAATCTTTGTTTTCAGATCATTTGACAGTTGTTTTGAGGAGCCCATGATGCCACTCTTCAGAGGAGATTCAAACAGGAGAACAACTTGCAAGTGGCCACTTTAAGTAGCTATTCTCATGATTGCATACACCTGGCTATGAAGTTCAAAGCTCAATGAGGTTACAAAACCAAAAAAAGTGCTTTAGTAAGTCAGTAAAAAGTAGGTAGGAGTATTTAAAACAAGAAAATGATAAGGGTGCCCATGCTTATGCACCTGTCAATTTTTGTTTGAATGCAGATTGCACATTTTCTGTTAGTACAATAAACCTCATTTCAAAGCAGAAACATTACTGTGTCCAACAGTTATTAGATATATGAAACTGAAATAGCTGTTGCAAAAAAAACAATTTTTATAAAACATTAAGCTTAAGATTAATAGGGGTGCCCAAACTTTTTCATATGACTGTATAAATATATATATATATATATATATATATATATATATATATATATATTTTTTTTTTTTTCTTTCTAAATAGCATCACTTTATTAGGAGAATTCATCTGCATCTAATGCTAGATATATGTGTATATACAGTACAAACCAAAAGTTTGGACACACCTCATTTAAAGATTATTCTGTATTTTCATGACTATGAAGTGTGCAATGCAGTCATCAGAGCAAAAGGTGGCTACTTTGAAGAACCTAGAATATAAGACATAATTTCAGTTGTTTCACACTTTTTTGTTAAGTATATAATTCCACATGTGTTAATTCATAGTTTTGATGCCTTCAGTGTGAATGTACAATTTTCATAGTCATGAAAATACAGAAAAATCTTTAAATGAGGTGTGTCCAAACTTTTGGTCTGTACTGTATGTGATGGAAATATATATACATTTCATATAGATCTCACTTGCATACATACTCCTATATACTCTTTCCAGGCAAAAAGGCAGAACAATTCCAGATGTGCTAAGTGATGAGTAGATGTCTCAACTTTGTCCTAATTGCAGAAAAGGTGACAGTTACACTTTAGTTGCTTAATCAGCATTCATATGTGCATTAATCACAATATTCCATATATATTTAGATAACCAATAACAGGGGAGCTTGACCATATGGTAATTAACTAACCACCCCTTTCTATATGCAATAACAAAACCAAGTATGTACAAAAAATCATCAGTATTGTTGGAATGTTATTCTGTCACGTGGCTGTACAATGTCATTCTTGAGCGCTCAAATACTCAGTCTAATTTGGGAACGGCCGCAGCACACACAGGGACAGATTTATTCAAACCAAATTTACATAACATATATATAGGTCCTCTCCCCTCTGTACCAGTCTGTCATTGCTAGTTTTGATTACTGTGATATTTGTATTTTGATGTAACCCCGTCTCATGTACAGCACCATGGAATTAATGGTGCTATATCAATAAATGAATAATAAATATATATATATATATATATATATATATATATATATATATATATATATATATATATATATACACACACACATACATATACACACACATACCAAATATACTCGAGTATAAGCTGAGTCATACCCAGGGGTTAGCAGGGGAGGGGGAGCGGCGCTGTGTAATAATACTCACCTGCTCCTGGCACGGTTCCTGCATGTCTGTTCCCCGGCACCGGCAGCTTCTTCCTGTAGTGAGCGGTCACATGGTACCGCTCATTACAGCGATGAATATGGACCCGACTCCACTCCCATAGGGGTGGAGCCGCATATTCATTACTGTAATGAGCCATACCATGTGACCGCTCACTACACGAAGAAGCTGCCGGGGAACAAACGTGCAGGAACCATGCCAGGAGCAGGTGAGAATAATGGAGTGCACTATATTCACCTGTCCCCCGTTCCACCGTCGGCACCGCGCCGTCTTCCGCGTCCTCTGCAGTGATTCTCAGGTCAGAGGGCGCGATGATGCGATTAGTGCGCGCCGCCCTCTGCCTGAACGTCAGTGTAGAGGATGGGGAAGACAGCGGCGGTCGGCGGTGGAACGGGGAGCAGGTGAATATATCAAGTGCCGGGGGCCTGAGGGGTGAGTATGTATGTGAGTATGGGGCAAATATCTGTATGGAGCATCTAAGGCTACTTTCACATTAGCGTCGTGTGACGCACGTCGCAATGCATAGTTTTGGAAAAAAAACGCATCCTGCAACGTTGCCCGCAGGATGCGTTTTTTCTCCATACACTTGCATTAGCGACGCATTGCGACGGATTTCCACACGTCGCATCCGTCGTGTGACAGATGCGTTGTGTTTTGGAGGACCGTTGGCACAAAAAAGTCCCATGTAACTTTTTTGGGAGTCGTGTCCGCCATTTTCGACCGCGCATGCGCGGCCGAAACTCTGCCCCCTCCTCCCCGGAACTCACAATGGGGCAGCGGATGTGTTGTAAAACTGCATCTGCTGCAACCGTTGTGCTCCATAACACACTGTCCGTCGGGCCGACTGTTTGCGACAGCCCGTACCGACGGACTAGTGTGAAAGTAGCCTTATGGGGCCATGTGCAGCATTATATGGGGCAAATATCTGTATGGGGCCATGTGCAGCATTATATGGGGCAAATATCTGTATGGAGCATCTTATGGGGCTATGTGCAGCATTATATGGGGGCAAATATCTGTATGGGGCCATGTGCAGCATTATATGGGGCAAATATCTGTATGGAGCATCTTATGGGGCCATAATCCACAGTTGTGCAGAATTATACGGGGCATATTTTAATATGGAGCATCTTATGGAGCCCATCATAAACTGTATGGAGCATTATATGGGGCGTATTTTGTATGGAGCATCTTATGGGGCCATCATGAACTGTATGGAGCATTATATGGGGCTCCTGATTCAATATGGATATTCAAAAACACTTAACCTACTGATATCTCAATTAATTTTACTTTTATTGGTATCTATTTTTATTTTTGAAATTTACCAGTAGCTGCTGCAGTTTCTACCGTAGGCTTATACTCTAGTCATTAAGTTTTCCCATTTTTTTGTGCCAAAATTAGGGGGGTCGGCTTATACTCGAGTATAGATAGATAGATAGATAGATAGATAGAGACACAAAAGAGCACAGTAAAACCAAAAACACTCTGTTGAAGAAAAATCACAGTAATCAGCAAGTGCTAGTGAAACTATGTAAAAAACAGGGTATTTGGTTGATAAGTTTTTTGCAAAAAAATGTATACTAAGCTGCTCCACCAAACGTCTAGGTATACCCATATAGAGCAGGCCTAACTGATGTATACAATCCCTATCTGATGTATTTAAAAACCTGATCATCTGTATATTACCTGTATGAGCAGGGTTCAGAGAGGAAATGTCCATGTGGACACGCTGAATGGAACAGCTTTTGTGCAGATAGCCCACAAGGAGTGGTGGATAACTCCCTAGTCTTGTAGGCATTCCCTAGCTACCAGGCAACCCCCACATGTACTTATGCTGGCTAACAGATGTAAATCATTCAGCTGCGGCAATAAAAACTAAATCTCCGAGCACTAAAAAATACTCGGAGGTCACCCGAGCATGCTCGATAAATCTTGAGTAACGAGTATATTCGCTCATCACTAATAAATTATTATTTTTATATTAAGGAGTATGGCCAGATTTACTTTTTGAACGAGACGTTGGTAGATTTTCTTATATACCGTATATGCTCATGTATAAGCCGAGATTTTCAGTACATTTTTTTGTGCTGAAAAAGCTCCCCCTCGGCTTATACACAAGTCATTGTCCAAAAAGCCAGTGGCGTAGAGCGCATATTGATTACCTTAATGAGCGGTACCACGTGACCGCTCAGCATAGAAGAGCTGCCGCGCTGGGACAACGGAGATGCAGCGACTGCGCGAGGTGGTTGAGGACGGGGGGGGGATGGAAGTTAGCCATGCATACAACGATGGGACGGGGGAGTGGGCCATGCGGGACCGGGGAAACCATGTATACAACAGAGAGAGCCACACCTTACAGGACAGGATGGGCAGGCGCCACACATAGCAGAACAGGACAGGGGAGCCACACATAGCAGGACAGAATGGGGGAGCCACACATACCAGGACAAAACAGGGGAGCCAAACATACCAGGACAAAACAGGGAGCCACACAAAGCAGGACAGGATGGGGGTGCCACACATACCAGGACAGGACAGGGGAGCCACATATACCAAGACAAAACGAGGTAGCCACATACCAGGACAAAATGAGGAAGCCACATACCAGGACAAAACGAGGGAGCCACATACCAGGACAGGACAGGGGAGCCACATATACCAAGACAAAATGAGGGAGCCACATACCAGGACAAAATGAGGAAGCCACATACCAGGACAAAACGAGGGAGCCACATACCAGGACAGCGACGGGGGAGTCACACATAGCAGGACAGGATGGGGGAGCCACACATACCAGGACAGGATGGGGGAGCCACACATACCAGGACAAAACGGGGGAGCCACAGACCAGGACAAAACGGGGGAGCCACATACCAGGACAGCAACGGGGGGAGCCACACATAGCAGGACAGCGACGGGGGAGACACTCACAGCAGGACAGGGAGGAGGGGACAATGCATACCCGGCTTATACTAGATTCAATAAGCTTACCCTTTTTAGTTTTCCGTGGCAAAATTAGGTGCCTCGGCTTATACTTGGGACGGCTTACACTCAAGTATATACGGTAAATGCGTACTTGAATTTTCTTTATTTTTGCATTCTGTTTAAGAATAAGACATTTAAGAATACACAATATCTTCGTTTGTGCACAATGCATTTCTACAGAAGTCAATGGGCACAATGTATAATTGTCTATTACATGTATGGTATACAGTGACCAGTTATTTGACATTTGCCTCAGGAGCAAGTCTTGGTTTCAACAGCGCACATCAATAAATGCGTCGAAATAGGTATTAGCCACAAATTTCTCCATCACCATCTAGTAGACTAACTTTACCACAATTGAAGAACATAAGCACATACTCCATAAATTATAGAAATCATTTAACATCACAAATAAACAAAAGTCATCACTTGCATTTATTGTATGGAATGGACTGTATTATACAAATGCTGTAAAAACTCATCTTTACACTTTTTAGGGGTATCGCTCTATTTGATTGCTGGCAATACAGTCACCAACAAGGAGCTAAAACAATATAGTCATTAGTCAAAACTTGTTTATGGACAGAGGAAGCATCCACTAATACATAATAACGCGACCATTTCCAATACACAATTAGGCTGTGAAGCTTTCTCTTATGGAAACATTTTGTTTCGCATCTGTGTTTCTTACCTGTGGTTCATCCTGTCCAGGTCTCAGCAGGAATTAGGAGACACCACTTAAACTATCGATATACACCGGCTATTGGCACCTCGTGCTGCGTGTTTAGCGTGTAAAACAAATCTTGCAAGGAAGGAAACCTCTAAAGGCTTTCTGCCGTGAACCGGTCATATGTCATTAAGATGCCTGGTAAATCAGTGACATATTCGTGTGAATAAAGGCCGCTTTGCTACTCTATTAGAGAAAAGTTACCTAGAAGGAATTATACATCAGCGTGTAAAACCAGTGTAAACCAGCGGCAAATTACCATTTAACATATGTATGTGGATGGTCGCAACCAGAAATTATGTTACTTTTTAAACATAAGTAACTAATGAAGTAGTTCTAACATGAGCTTCAGGCAATAAAAGGAGTCAGGTTAGACATTCAGACACACAACAGGCTATCTGCATAGCTCCTGCTTACTTACCAAGAATTTACCTGCGGCCATAATACACATTATAGATCATAAACACTTTTCTTGCAGTTGTAATGCTATGCAAATAAACTACATAACCAATGCACATTGTCACAAGTGCACAAGTCTAATTTATTCAACCGCTGTATAAAACATTTACAGACCTATAGGCAACATTACCAATAACCAAAAACTGCGTAGATGGATAAAAATATGTCCAAACAAATAGGGTCTATTTTTTTTGGGGGGGGTGGTGAGTCCAGGGGGTTAACAGACATGGAGATTTTAGGTTTGCAATGGCTTGGCTTCTTCTGGTAATTACAGAGGAACTTCCATGATTTTTTTTTCCAATTACATGTGTGTATGTGTGTATATAGTGTAGTGTGAGTGTATTAATACACTCATCTACTCTCTCCGGGATCCAGGGTCAGTCCTCTGCTCTTCTCTGTAAGATCACCGCACTTCAGGTCACTCTACACTCTATGCGTGAGCCGGAAATCTCCTTTACAATGAAAGCCTATGGAGCCTTGCTCTGACGCTCCATAGACTTACATTGTAAAGGCCCCTTCCGGGTCACCAAGAGAATCTACAGAGAGGTGACTTCACTGAGTAGAGGAGAAGAACGACACTGGATCCCAGAGAGACCAGCAGTGGGGAAGTATATTACCACACTCACATTAAATTACATGCACATATACACACATTTTATCAAAAAATATCAATGGGAGCAATTCTATAAGAGCATATGAAGTCCTGAACAAAGTTGAGAACGTTTTCCACAGCAACTAATAAGTTTTGCAGCAATAATCTATTTGTGAAGGAATCCTTACATTGATAAAATGTAAAACTTATGACCTGGAGTATAGCTAGCCAAAGATTTAAATATATTCATGAGAAATTACATCTACTTCTCCTGACTTCTTCGGAGCATAAATATTTTTTTTCCAATGGGCAGAGGAGAATAAGTCTTTGACATATCCTTCTGTGAGTGGATTATGCTATGCTTTTCTAGTGTAAGGGGGTCGACGAGGCAGCGAGTACCTGCGTGCCAGGTCCGGACCTGAAGGGGCTGCATCCTCGGTTTCCGGGGAAAGGCTTAAGAGAGCCGGAACTTCCCTGGTTGCCGGGGGGAAGCCTGAGGGAGCCGGACCAACCCTTGAACCCAGGAGGGTGGGTAGAGCCAAAAAGGGGGCGCAGAGATGGAGACATAAAAAGAAAAAGCGCGGGAAGAAAGTGAGGCGACAGCTCAGAGCAGTGAGGAGAGCAGCGTAGGGATCAGCGCGTAGAACGGTGAGAGGCATGCTCTGCTTCCCTCATCAGTGTATCGTCATGGCAACGCGCTGGATAGGAGCCGCAGAGCCAAGCCGGGTGCTGCAGCAACCAGAGAGAGAGGAGTGCTCCGTCCGGGGAGCATCAGAGTCACACAGACCAGTGACCGCAATCGCCCCTGTCAACAGCAGGGACCAAAGAGAGAGACGGGCAGTGTGTACCCCGTGACCGTTATAAAGCCAGGTGCCCGAGGTTTCAGGGTCGAGAGTACCGTGTGCGTGACGCCTGAAAGAAACCAGGAGCTCGACCGTCATTTACATCCCGACTGTACTAACGAATGTCGGCCCAGAGACTTGTGACCTGACTTCGCCAGCTTATGTTAGCAGAGGCGCGCTGGGCTCGTACCGGACTGTGGCCCTCACCATTAAGTAGTCACTGCAGTATATGGACTAGGGGCAGTGGAAGGTACCAGAGACCAATCACTGTCACCAGAAGACGGGGTATTGTTGTTTGCTGAACCCCATTAGTAAAGACACCACACCAGCCATTGCTATTGAATTCACCGCCAGGATCCAGGGCGCCATCTTCCCAGGACCACACCGGATCCACGTTGTGTCGACGGCTGTTGGCACCATTATCTACTCCGGGACCATTCCTGTCAGGAAGATGCCTGATGGATAAGTGACTTTATTGAAAACAACTTTCTTGGTTTCACCTGCATTTTACCTGAGGTTTTTCCTATTTTACCTGCATTTTACCTCACGTTTTTCCTATTCTGCCTACATTTTACTTCATGTTTTCCCTATCTCCCTGCGTGGAGTAAGACTCTGTATGTTAAAATCTGTTAACCCTTGATCTGCCTCCTGTCTGTCACTGCATCCTGCAACCTTACACTAGGATTAATCATGTTAAAAAACAACATGTGCGATCCTTCGTCATCTGCAGACAGGGGAAGAGACATGAGAGAAGTATGTTGCACATTTGATGGTCAGCTAATCCAGCTGAAACCTTTCAAAATGGAAGTAATTTATCTAATACGTAGGGACTAATGATGAGCGAATGTGCTCGGATAAGGTGTTATACAAGCATGCTTGTGTGCTAACCGAGTGTCTTCGGAGCGATTGAAACTTATATTCGAGTCCCCGCCGCTGCATGCTGCAACACATTTTTTGAGCACGCCAAAGACACTCAGCACCCAAGCATGATCTGATAACACCTTTCCTGAGTACATTCACTTATCACTAGTAGGGCCAAATCTAATATCCTACTATGAACGCTGTGAAAAAAACTTTGCAACATATGTATTCCTCAGTAAGGGAAATATGCTATAAAGGATGTATCACTCGCTTGGCATTTACCAGTCACTCTCTGGGTCTTGGTTTCAGCTGCTCCTGTCAATATATCAAACTGTTCAGACAAAGTTGCACCTGTATATCGAAGTACAACTTTCATGTAAGTCAGCAGTGGCCGTGTTTTGAAGCCAATACAATCTCGCTTGCTTCATGCAGTCTACAAAAAGCGATTCATTTATGAGAATGACACGGAATTCTTTAGATACTTCTGTTTTGGTTACCGTGCCAAGTGAGCGGTGCTAGATTGCTGGTTACAAAGAAACAAAGCAAAAGAGACATCACACTGTAAACTATTGTGCGGAACACAATGATGGAGGTCTCCCGCTAATTTGTAAAACGCGGACAAACCAATTTGAGGTTATCTGTGCAATGTAAAGAGTGACTGTTTAAGGACGTAACATCAAACTAAATAAAGGCACAGACAAAGAGCAGCAATAGGGAAACATGTCCAGGTAATTGAAAAGTGAGAGCATTTAACTCCTTCTCTGCAAGACAAATCAGCCTTGCGTGGTTTTGAAAACGAGAGAGAATACATTAAACACATTTACTGGTGCTAGAGTTTAGATTAATCCCCCTGTCACACAGCGTGCATCTGTTATGGAAAGTAAAACAGGAACGGATAATCATTTTAAGTCTTGTTGGCTAAACATATACATTGGGGCTGCTGCAGCCCATGCATTCCAATTTATCACTTAATCAAGCAGAACTGTGTAAAGAATGTTTTTCCATTAGAGAAGAACAAACAGTAGCTCCAAGGCTCCTCCACACTTTACAATACTTTCTATCTTGTACATGTTCCTGTCCTAATAAAACCTTTTTGTACTCAAGTAGTGCACAAGTCACACAGACTATGGATGGCATTTACAGAAATAAGAGAGGGGCTAGCCTTTCATATTTTGGTCATAATTTCATACTATTGTTTTAAAATCAGTTTTCTCACTAACCCAGCCCGAAATGGGGAATATCAATCACAACGCAAGTTGCATTTCTATTTCTTAGTTGTCAATCAAGTTTTAAGATTAACAAGTTATTTGTAACAAATTGGTTGGGGTGCATTGCTTGCAATACAGCTAACAACTAAATGTTTCCAAAGTCTACTTTATCTTCAGCTTAGCAACTATTTTATTGCTGTAAAGCATGTAAAAAAGCAAAAAAATAAACTTTGCTAATCGTCATTAAAAAATTCTACCATTATGTTTTTATGGCTGCTAGGTAGTTCTTTATGGAAGGAGGACAGACAAGAAACTAAATCTGTGCAGTCCAACTCTCTTTCTTCTACACCCTACTGTTTTAGCAGGGAAGGGACAGACAGGACTGGAACTCAGGCATATGAGTATGTAAGGACACACAGGTCTGCAACAGGACATTTATACTGAACACTATTTGAATTCTTGCTGCCCCAAGAACACCGCTTTAGTATACAAAGCAAATAAATTAAAAAACGCAAACCAGCTGATCAGATCAAAGGATACAAAGAAAAGTATAGAAATAAAAGCAGCAGTGCTGCAACAGTGTTTATTTTATTCTGAAACATTTCAGAGTAAACAAAGATACTTTGAAAAGCTAGATGGGGACCAAATCTCGGCTGACCAGTGCGTGGCAAGTGCCAGACAGTCATTCCCTGGCCAGCTCCAGTTGACTGACAGGACTCTTCTTATATGTGTAGGTAGTTAGAGACCTGTCAGCCATACCGAGCATTGACTACTTTACTTTGAAACGCAGGTAGTGACCCTTCCTTCCGTGAATGGGTAAATATAGGATATTTCAGAGTCACCCATCTCAGTAATAATGAAGGATGAGACCCTGGCTCAAAAGTCTCCTTTGGGGACCAGGGGAATTAATCAATTGCTATAAGTTTACCGTAAGCCAACTCTATAAATCTACATTTAAAAGGGAATCTGTCAGTAGGATCAACCCTCCTAAGTGGTCTACATGGACATGCATGTCGAAGGAAACTGAATAAAATACCTGGGTAACTGTGATCAAATATCTTCTCTTATAAGTAAATAAGCTGTCCATGACTATGGGAGGGACAATGATCTGCATGAGAATCTTACTCCAGAGATTATTGTAAATGAAAGCAGACATTACCAATGTGATACATTGTATGAAAGCAGGAGGTAAGGACCTGGACGGTAGATAGGTGTTGGCAATGTAAACTGCACGAGAAGTAGAGAAGTAGATCCGATGATCCAGTCTGGGGTTTACAAGCCTATTTACAGCAGCTGGGTTACCTCATCAGTGTGAAGCATGTTGATACTGCAGGAAGACAAAGAGAGGTGTTTGCTGGTGAAAGCGTGAGTGTGAGTTGCTGCTGGGAATACCGAGGTCCGTGAGGCCATTACATTTATGTTTCATTCTTCCTGAAGAAAAGGTCTGTTTATGTTATCCATTGATACTGAAGGAAGCTTGTTTTTGTTTTCAAGCTGTAAAGTTTATGATGGACAATAAACTACATGCTATTTGATATTAAAACCTGTGTTACACATATCCAAGCAGCTACCAGAGTATGAACCCCTACTATATTTCCATAAATACATTTTTTTACAAAAAGGAATCTTTGCCAAATTAAATCTTTTCCAGCCATCACAGAACTAACTGGCAGAGGATTCAATTATCTAACTGCTCGCACTGTTTTATCAGTCATAAATAGTGATGAGCTAATATACTCGTTACTCGAGATTTCCCGAGCACGCTCGTGTGTCCTCCGAGTATTTTTTAGTGCTCGGAGAATTAGTTTTCATCACCTCAGCTGAGATTTACAGCTATTAGCCAGCATAAGTACATGTGGGGATTCCCTAGCAACCAGGCAACCCCCACATGTACTTATGCTGGCTATCAGATGTAAATCATTCAGCTGAGATGAAAACTAAATCTCTGAGCAAAAATACTCGGAGGTCACCCAAGCGTGCTCGGGAAATCTCGAGTAACGAGTATATTTGCTCATCACTAGTCATAAGGTAATGGTGGAATGTAATGTTAAAAGTTTTACAGCCAAAACTTTGAGGATGTTCATTCATCATGTATTTCTGTGATTCATACAAAAAAACACATACTGCAAATAAAAAGATGCATACAAAGGATAAAAAAAGCCATATCTAATAACACCTGAGTAAGCATTTTGGAAAGCAAGGTAGAATACCTATTTAAGTGATCATGGACATCTGTATGGTGAAGGTAACAACCAGAACTCTCGTATTTAGGTCACCGAAATAAGTACCAGCTATTGAACCTCCACTGATGTCATTTTCTAAAGCAAGCCACAGAAGTAAATTATGTCGCCATGATCTGACCCATATTCACAGAGGTGGTCACAGATGGAAAGGTATTACTAATAATAAAATTGGTCGTATTCTATGAAATACAATTTCCACTACTGATTTGCTGGGCACATTATGAACTAAAGCTTAGATGAGAAATAATTTGAAGAAGTAGTAATCAGTGTGACATTATTATTATTATTATTTATTATTATAGCGCCATTTATTCCAAGGCGCTTTACATGTGAGGAGGGGTATACATAATAAAAACAGGTGCAATAATCTTGAACAATACAAGTCACAACTGGTACAGGAGGAGAGAAGGCCCTGCCCGTGAAGGCTCACAATCTACAAGGGATGGGTGAGGATACAGTAAGTGAGCATAGAGCTGGTCGTGCAGTGGTTTGGTCGATCGGTGGTTACTGCAGGTAACATTGGATTGTTCTGCCACAATTAATAGGTCCATCTTCAACAAACACAATGATTATTGTTAGCACTGATATCTATTTCCAGACATGTATATCTTATTGTAGGACACCGTTAAATTTATAGTAACAGACCTACCTACCAAATATAAAAATCCAATAACCTTAACATACCTCCAGCAGTTTTCTCAGCTTCATGATTTGGGGGACTAAAGCGAGACACCCGCACCATTGTAAAAAAGCACAGAAAACTAGTGGTATTCTCTAGGTAGACCAAAATGTTCAGCTCTTAAAATGTCAGCCCCCTTATATACTCTATTAACAACTTGTAAGGGTTAACTCTGGTTGTTCATGCCTGTCAGAGCTGGATTATACACACACTTTCTTGCATGATTCTTGTGAGTTTTAACATCTCCGCACACAGTGTTCCTTGAACTGAGGGTAATGGCAGCACCTCCTCTGTGAGACCACCCTCAGGCGGATGAACAGAAGAAAAGGTTTGCAAGGTTAAGGACAACAGAGGTCTTGCATGTTAGTACTGAGGAAATGTCATCCTGTAGCCATAAGGCCGGTGAGACGTGCAAGAAGCTTATATATACTTGAATAGTAAGACTCTGAGGGTCATTTAAAGATTACTTGGAAGTCCCACTGTTCAACAAGAAATTCAGCATTTCAGCTTTTCTGCAACATTTTCTATCCATGGGATCACAGGACTAATAGAGGCCTCAATGTATAAAATATGTACAGTCATGGCCAAAAGTGTTGCCACCCTTGAAATTGTTCCAGAAAATGAAGTATTTCTCTTAGAAAATTATTGCAATTACACGTTTTGTTATACAAAGGATTTTAGCTTACGCACATTGTGTTGTTCTAATACACATAAAGGAAATAAAGGTATAAAACAAAACACCTGTGATTTCAATAATTTTCTGGGAGAAATACTTCATTTTCTGGAACAATTTCAAGGGTGCAAACACTTTGGCCTATTGTATATTTCTCTCAATTTTTCCGAGATTCTTCTGATAAAAGTATAGCTCTTCATTTATCTTGATAATATAGAGCCATCATATTTCACAGCGCTTTACAGACATTAACTGCAATATCCCTATTGGGGATCAGTAAAAGTAGGCCTTTGGAGTGAAGGAGGAAACCGGAAAACCCTGAGGAAACCCACACAAACACGGGGAGAACATACAAAATTCTTGAAGAGGATACACTTTGTGGGATTTGAAGCCAGGACCCCATCGTTGCAAAGCTACAGTGCTACCAAGTAAGTTGCCATGATTCTTCTTATTTTAAAGGTGTTAAAAAAGCTAATTTATAAAAGTTTTAGTATGACCAGATTTCACCACCAATTTCTGACATAGAAATTCAGCGCACGTAACTCTGTTGGCACATGACAAGTGGTATGATGAAGGGGCCTGGTTATCGAGATCAGCAGACTAGGTTAGCAAGCCCCTTCATTCTGAGTCGAAACAAACCCGAACATCCTGTGAGACTTTTGGTAAAATCAGGACATTGAAGACAATTATTAAAACACAATTAGCAAATTTCATAAATTAGCATTTTAAATACATTAAAAAGCTTTTATCTGGCTGGCCAACTATTACAAAATATCACTCCAGGCAGTGGGGATCAATCTACTATTTCTGGTGGACTACAGGTAGCTGGCGCACTATAGCGGCCTCTCCCTCTGAGATGCAAGCCTCGCATAGAACACCAGAATGTACGCACTATTGACAAATCTGTATTGTCAAAGGGATTTTCATTAGAGTGTCATCAGGTTTTCATCAGAGAATGGTCAAGTTTTCATTTTATTTTATTTTTTCACTGATGGGGAAAAAAAATGTTTCTCTACTTTCTCCTACCAGTCAGTAAAAGATGTAATCCGAATGCTGTCAGATTTTTTTTTTCACTGACCCGTGGACTCAAATAGGATCAATATCAGACATGTCCATGCGATTCTGCACTCTCGTTCAGAGGAAAAAAAAATCTAACATCTGAATAGCCGCCTCAGACTATCACAGGTACAAGTGGCACCCGTGACAAAAAAAAAAAAACATATAGCACTTGAACGTGAAAAACTGACATGTAGATGAAGCCTAAGGGTATGTGTCCACGTTCAGGCTTGCTTCAGGCTTTGGTCAGGATTTTATGCAGGTAAAATCCTGACCAAAAATGCACCTGAGGTCACTGGCAGGTCACCTGCGGTGTTCCTGCGTGTTTTGCTCATTGTAGCAACATGCTGCATTCTGAAAAAACACAACGCATGTGCGTTTTTGCGGGAAAAACGCTTGCGTTTTTTAATGCACAGTGGAGACGGGATTTCATTAAATCCCCTCCACTATGCTGTAACATCTGGACGCTGCGTTTTTGACGCAGCGTTTCCTGAACATGGACACATACCCTTACACTTCTTTTTACGACACATTTGTATGCATCAGATTGTAGCACAGAAGTAACAAAAATCTGGTGTAAGGGTTTCCAAAGTTGTTACAACACAAAAAAAAACAAAACAGGGTGAATACACTGATAAATCTGCCCTATTGTTAAATGTCTAGAGAAAGGTCGGTGTAGGACTGCTTGATACCATGGTCCTCTTCGGAGCACTTTGGATCCATGTGTCACACAATGGATCCTCAGGCCCTATTTTATACACAACACTGTGATCAATTTTGTCTGAGTGTTGCTTTGAAGGGAACCCCCAGGCATTTTTAACTAAATGCTGCACTAATGCTGCATTCTGTCAAGGTGGCTCTTTTATTTGGGGTCCCTATCAACGCTGAACTATTCGTTTTTAGAATTTGCCTTTCCTACCTGTAGTTTGTCAAGGGGGCATGTCTTTTCCCCCCTGACACAAACACCTCCCAGCAGCCATCACTCAGGGCCTGCACAAGGTGGCTCTTTTAGTTAAAAACACATGGGGTGGGGGGTGACAGGTTCCCTTTAACCAGGCATGTTCTGATCTCTTCTATTACTTCATTCACAGACCATATAGACATGCTGTAGTATCTAGATTACCGTGCTTTTCTTGTTTTATACTACATGGCAGTCACAATGTGAGACACAGATGTGCGGCGGTATTTTATTATTTGCTAGAGAAGAATGTTTCACAGATGTCCCAAGACATTTGGATGACAGTACAACATAGTCCATTTGGCGGAGCATTAGCAATCAAAGAGACCACATGTAATTCATGACATAAATTGTCATCTGCTGTTTATAAAGTTCTTGGGAAAACAAAAAGAAAAAGAATAAACTGAAATACGGCCATGTAGTACAACCAGGCACATAAAGAACAGTGAAGCCATAATAGAAATATCATTATTATACCAAAATAATAAACAAATAATTACTTATTTATTTTAATATTATAATAGTCATCCATTTGTTGCTGAATGGTTAGTTAGTTCACTACTTTCTACACCAATAAAACTATTTTTGTTTCTGGATTTGTATTTCTTTTTGTTATGTAAAAGTATGTAGCTCCAAAAAGTTATGCATAAATAACATATAGGTATATTGTGATAGGTTGGAAAAAAATAAAATCAAACCATTACAACTTATTTTTGAGGACTTCAGGCATATAGAATAACAACTTATGAAAGCCTGTGACTTTTGATTTTTTTATTTTGTAAAAAAAAAAAGTTAATGTGTTATTGTTCAAGCAGTGCTGTCATAAAGAAGAGGCTTTTCAAACCATCCATAAGATGTCCAGAAAAAGTACCAAACAACCCCACTTCAAACGGTCAGTGCAATTTCAACAAAATTTACAGAAATCAATAATACAAATGAATAGAAGAAACTTTTTAATACATTTTATATCAGAGAAATCTGCTTCTTACTCAAGTTATGAGCCACTACTTCTAATCCCTCACATTTCCTGAGCTACTCATCATCTTGTCTGATGAAACAGGTCAAATCCATCTTGGTCAAAGCCAGACATATTGCCAGCACAGTGAGGAGGCAGATTACAGCTGCAATTGCACTTAACATCTGGCTGCTGCGGGTTTGACGCTGCATAAATACACAGCAACAAACCTGCAGCAGTTTCTAATCGTGGGCACATGCCCTAAGAGAACAGGTGAACACAGAATAAGAGGCAGTTTTCAACAATTACATTTAACTTCAGTGCTGAATTCACAGCTACACTGCTCAGTACTGCTGTGCTGTACAATGTCTTCCATGCTGCTGCTGTTTCTGTCTATGTGCTACATAGGAAAAGAAGAGAAGGAATCCCTCTGATACTGTGTATTGTAGATAGGAGACATCATAGCAGCAAGTCTACACCTACTGGGGGAAAACTGGTGAACAATGAAGAATACAAGTTAAACAAGGCATAGCTTTATTCCTAGCATACACAACAGTTACTGTATATACTCGAGTATAAGCCGAGATTTTCAGCCCAAATTTTTGGGCTAAAAGTGCCCCTCTCGGCTTATACTCGAGTCACGGTCGGCGGTGGGGTCGGCGGGTGAGGGGGAGAGGGCGCTGAGGCATACTCACCTAGTCCCGGCGCTCCCCCTGCCTGTCACACTGTCTTCGGGTGCCGCAGCTCTTCCCCTGTTGAGCGGTCACGTGGGACCGCTCATTAGAGAAATGAATATGGACTCCACTCCCATAGGGGTAGAGCCGCAAATTCATTTCTCTAATCAGCGGTGCCAGTGACCGCTGACAGAGGAAGAGCTGCGGCACCCGGAGACAGTGTGACAGGCAGGGGGAGCGCCAGGACTAGGTGAGTATTTTATATTCACCTGTCCACGTTCCACCCGCCGGGCGCCGCTCAGTCTTCCCGTCCTCTTGCTCTGACTGTTCAGGTCAGAGGGCGCGATAACGCATATAGTGTGCGCGCCGCCCTCTGCCTGATCAGTCAGTGCAGAGAGACGCCGGGACGGGACGCTGAGGAGCTGCAAGCAAGAGAGGTGAGTATGTGTTTTTTTTTTTTATTGCAGCAGCAGCGTTATATATGGCACAGATTTATGTGGAGTATCTATGGGGCAACGGTGCAGAGCACTATATATGGCACAGATTTATATGGCACATCTATGGAGCAACGGTGCAGAGCATTATATATGGCACAGATTTATATAGCACATCTCTGGGGCAACAATGAACAGTGCAGAGCATATATGGCACTGCTTTATAAGGAGCATCTATGGGGCAATAATGAACAGTGCAGAGCATATATGGCACTGCTTTATAAGGAGCATCTATGGAGCAATAATGAACAGTGCAGAGCATATATGGCACAGCTTTATAAGGAGCATCTATGGGGCAATAATGAACAGTGCAGAGCATATAAGGCACAGCTTAATAAGGAGCATCTATGGGGCAATAATGAACAGTGCAGAGCATATATGGCACAGCTTAATAAGGAGCATCTATGGGGCAATAATGAACAGTGCAGAGCATATATGGCACTGCTTTATAAGGAGCATCTATGGAGCAATAATGAACAGTGCAGAGCATATATGGCACAGCTTTATAAGGAGCATCTATGGGGCAATAATGAACAGTGCAGAGCATATAAGGCACAGCTTAATAAGGAGCATCTATGGGGCAATAATGAACAGTGCAGAGCATATATGGCACAGCTTAATAAGGAGCATCTATGGGGCAATAATGAACAGTGCAGAGCATATATGGCACTGCTTTATAAGGAGCATCTATGGGGCAATAATGAACAGTGCAGAGCATATATGGCACTGCTTTATAAGGAGCATCTATGGAGCAATAATGAACAGTGCAGAGCATATATGGCACAGCTTAATAAGGAGCATCTATGGGGCAATAATGAACAGTGCAGAGCATATATGGCACTGCTTTATAAGGAGCATCTATGGGGCAATAATGAACAGTGCAGAGCATATATGGCACTGCTTTATAAGGAGCATCTATGGAGCAATAATGAACAGTGCAGAGCATATATGGCACTGCTTTATAAGGAGCATCTATGGGGCAATAATGAACAGTGCAGAGCATATATGGCACTGCTTTATAAGGAGCATCTATGGAGCAATAATGAACAGTGCAGAGCATATATGGCACAGCTTTATAAGGAGCATCTATGGGGCAATAATGAACAGTGCAGAGCATATAAGGCACAGCTTAATAAGGAGCATCTATGGGGCAATAATGAACAGTGCAGAGCATATATGGCACAGCTTAATAAGGAGCATCTATGGGGCAATAATGAACAGTGCAGAGCATATATGGGGCACAGCTTTATAAGGAGCATCTATGGGGCAATAATGAACAGTGCAGAGAATATATGGGGCACAGCTTTATATGGAGCATCTATGGGGCCATAATGAACGGTACAGAGCATTGTATATGGGGCATCTATGGGGCCATATTGAACGGTGCAGAGCATTCTATATGGCACAGCTATATATGGAGCATCTATGGGGCAATAATCAACGGTATGGAGCATTATATATGGCACAGCTTTATAAGGAACCTCCTTTGGGGCAATAATGAACGGTATGGAGCATCTATTTTTATTTTTGAAATTCACCGGTAGCTGCTGTATTTTCCACCCTAGGCTTATACTCGAGTCAATAAGTTTTCCCAGTTTTTTGTGGCAAAATTAGGGGGGTCGGCTTATACTCAGGTCGGCTTATACTCGAGTATATACGGTAATTCTGAAAAGTCACCAAAAATGACAGGTGCAAGTTAAAACTTCCAGAGCTTCTTTTGATTGATCGTCTAAGAAATTGAAAAATGCTATGACTAAAACACAGAAAAGTTTGTGACTCTTACAAAAGAACACTATGAAGCAAAATTATATAAACCGTATTTTTCAGATTATAAGACAGACTTTTTTCCCAAAATTTTTTGGGGAAAGTGGAGGGTGCGTCTTATAATCCGAATCTGTGTGCTGTGCTGTAGAGAAGGGGGGGGTCTCCGGAGTGGTGTCAGGGGGCTGGAGTAGGCTGGCTGCTGGCTGCAGAGACAGCAGGAGGTCACGTGCTCCCGCTCATTAGCCTCATGTAATATTCACTGCACCCGCTGTCCATCACCTTGGTGCTGAAGCCGCGCTGAGTTGGGTGACATGGGAGTGGTGCATATTGCATGTGTCTGCACTCCCCCCCCCCCTCTAATCATGGATATGCCCCCCCCCGGTCACTCTATATGCCCCCCTGTGCTGCTGGCAGGCACATGCCCCTCCTAGTCACTCTATATGCCCCGTGTTGCTGGCAAGCACATGATAAAATAAAATAAACACTTAGCTCACCTTCCGATGATGGCTCCCTGCTCCCAGGTCCCTCGTGGCTCTTCCTGTATCTGAGCCGACATATGATCGGCACAGCACAGTGATGTCATCACTATGTGCCCAGGTCACATGATCCGATTCCCGGGAAACAGACACGCAACCGAGGAGCTGGGAGCACGGAGCAATCATCAGTTAAGTGTGCTGTTTTATCATGTGCCTGCCAGCAACACAGGAGGCATATAGTGACCAGGGGGCCATGTGCCTGCCAGCAGTACAGGGGGCATATAGTGACCGGGGGGGCCATGTGCCTGCCAGGAGCACAGGGGGGCATATAGTGACCGGGGGCCATATGACTGCCAGCAGCACAGGGGGCATATAGTGACCGGGGGGCCATGTGCCTGCCAGCAGCACAGGGGGGCATATAGTGACCGGGGGGCCATGTGCCTGCCAGCAGCACAGGGGGGCATATAGTGACCGGGGGGCCACTTGTATGCCAGCAGCACAGGGGGGCCATGTGCCTGCCAGCACCACAAGGGGGCCATGTGCCAGCACAAGGGGGCCATGTGCCAGTACCACAAGGGGACCCTGTGCCAGCACCACAAGGAGGCCATGTGCCAGTACCACAAGGGGACCCTGTGCCAGCACCACAAGGAAACCCTGTGCCAGCACCACAAGGGGGCCATGTGTCAGGGGGGCATATAGTGACCGGGGGGCCATGTGCATGCCAGCAGCACAGGGGGGCCATGCGCCTGCCAGCACAAGGGGGCCATGTGCCAGCACCACAAGGGGACCATGTGCCAGCACCACAAGGGGGCCCTGTGCCAGCACCACAAGGGGGCCCTGTGCCAGCACCACAAGGGGACCCTGTGCCAGCACCACAAGGGGACCCTGTGCCAGCACCACAAGGGGACCCTGTGCCAGCACCACAAGGGGACCCTGTGCCAGCACAAAGGGGCCATGTGCCAGCACCACAAGGTCATGTGCCAGCACCACAAGGAGGCCATGTGCCAGCACCACAAGGAGGCCATGTGCCAGCACCACAAGGAGGCCATGTGCCAGCACCACAAGGAGGCCATGTGCCAGCACCACAAGGAGGCCATGTGCCAGCACCACAAGGAGGCCATGTGCCAGCACCACAAGGAGGCCATGTGCCAGCACCACAAAGAGGCCATGTGCCAGCACAAGGGGGCCATGTGCAGTCACAAGTATGGGGGTTATATAGATACCAGGATGAGGGACATATATATGATTTGTAAGACAGACCTCCATTTAACATAAAAAAAATGTTTTTTCTTTTTCTTCACCAAATTTGGGGGTGCGTCTTTTAATCAGGTGTGTCTTATGAAGCAAAAAAATACAGTACTTAAAAGGTACCAATAAAAACAGTGATAAATAGGTAATACATTCTGGAAACCACAGTTGTTTGCATGAGCCCTGAAACACCTGCAGGTCATCTCAGATTCAGCTTCCATCTCACAGGCAGACAGGGTTGCAATACAACAGAGTTGTGAGCTGCAGAAATGTGATGGTAAGGAGACAAAGTTCATCTCTATTGCCCTGTGCTAGTTACATGTCTCTCACTCTGGATAACTCCTAGTTTCAATTAAAAAATAATCTCTGGAGGCAGATTCTCATGCAGATCAGTGTCTGCCCCATAACCTGGAACAGAAAAAAATACATCAGATCGGAGAGCTAAAGGTATCATTTTATTCAGCTTCCTGGGATATACATTTCTATATAGACGACTTATGATGGTTGATATATTATTGACAGATTGCCTTTAAGAATGGATACACCTTTAAAAAAAAAAAACAACAACTATTATTTCTAGCACTATGGACTTCAAAAACATTTTAAACAGCATAATGAAATATTCTGTCCCGAGACGTTCAAAAGATATTTTCAGGAAGTAGAGATAATCATAAACCAACATATATAATATGAAACACATCCTAAACAAACCACAAAATTTAGGCTCACGCAAAACCATAAATGTTCCTAGTGTGGATTGTGTTTGAACAGATGAAGAACTTTATTTTTCACCTTCCAGCACAAACCACAATTGTTCTGCAATCTGACAGCAAAAGATTGGGAGGATTGATTTTGTCACCCAAGTCTGTGGATTTGACAGCTTTCTCTTAGTCATTACATCTTTGGAATATCCATTTTGGCCATTCCATAGACAGTAGCATTATTTTACCAGTTTGAGACAATTCTCTTGTGCGTCCTTATTAGAACAGATCTGACAATATAGCACAATTTACATATTTAGGGAGTGGATTGTGCTGTTCTGTTTATATATTATTTTTGTTTAGTTTACACTTTATGACCAAACATCAGGTCAGGCCATTGCTATGGGTGTAAGGCCAACAACAACAACTAAAAAAAAAAACGGCTTATGGACATTAAAAAAAAAGAAAAAACTTTTGTCAAATCACTTTTTTTTAACCAGTTTAAGCACAGGATACTATACAATGATAATCATTACATAAAATTATGCTTTATTTACAGCACATGTGAGTGTGTAAGCTCTATGTTTCTTTTAAGTTTGGTTAATTGAATACTCTTTTGCATCTTTGCATGGGTCTTTATTTGTAAGCCATTATTAGTTTATTGATGATATCTGAGGAAAATGTGTAAAATAAGCAAAGTTAAAGGGAACCTGTCTTATACCCGACACATCTGCAAGTTCTTCTCAGCTTCCATCTCACAGGCAGACAGGGCTGCAAGATTGTTGAAATACAGCAGGTAGTTGTCTGTTAGCAACTACATGCCTTTTTTATTATAGTCCCCATGGTGAAAGTTTATCATTCACACTTTGCTCCAGACCCCAACTGGACTGAGTATTTACTGGCCAGTCACAATGTAATCAATTTTCAGTCCCTAAAGTGTCTAATCAGAGATTAAAAACGTGTCTATCAATAACAACCAAAAATATAGGAATGAAAGCTGTTCATCAGTCAGCGTTATTTATAAATATTAAAAGGCAAAAAATCCTTAGGACCATAAATAAAATTTTACTTTTATTTTATCCAATTAGAAGAAGGAAATAGTGCACTAATTGTTAAAAACACATAATGAAATAGATAAAGGCCTATAGTGAGATTAAAGTATCATAGTAAAGGCTTCTCTAACCGGGTAGATCCCAAAAGGAAATATACGGTAATTGAGTATTAGGTATTAAGTACTGTGCGGCTGCGGATCGTCACCGTGTTATTCAAGTGCTATGCTAGATGAATAGGTGTCAGTCTATCAATGCATATACTTGTAAAAAGTTAGCAGCCATTAGCCTCCTCAACATGTTTCCCTAAACTGTCAACAGGGCAATGAGGCTATAGTGAGCCGACATCCAGACAGCCAAGGATTACCGTATATACTCGAGTATAAGGCTACTTTCACACTAGCGTCGGGCTCGGTTCGTCGCAGTGCGTCGGGCCGAGGTCACCGACGCTAGCGTTGTCTCCGCCGCACAACGGGGGCAGCGGATGCATTTTTCCAGCGCATCCGCTGCCCCATTGTGAGGTGCGGGGAAGTGCGGGGAGGTGGGGGCGGAGTTCCGGCCGCGCATGCGCGGTCGGAAAAAGCGGACCGTCGTGAGCAAAAAACGTTACATGTAACGTTTTTTTGCTCCCGACGGTCCGGCACAACACGGCGCAACCGTCGCACAACGGTTGCGACGTGTGTCAATGCGTCGCTAATGTTAGTCAATGCAGAAAAAACGCATCCTGCAAGCACTTTTGCAGGATGCGTTTTTTCGGCAAAACGACGCATTGTGACGTAATGCAGTTAACGCTAGTGTGAAAGTAGCCTAAGCCGACCCGAGTATAACCCGACCCGAGTATAAGCCAACCCCCTAATTTTGCCACAAAAAACTGGGAAAACTTAATGACTCGAGTATAAGCCTAGGGTGGAAAATGCAGCAGCTACTGGGAAATTTCAAAAGTAAAAATAGATACCAATAAAAGTAAAATTAATTGAGACATCAGTAGTTTAAGTGTTTTTGAACATCCATATTGAATCAGGAGCCCCATATAATGATCCATACAGTTCATTATGGCCCCATAAGATGCTCCATATTAAAATATGCCCCATATAATGCTGCACAAATGTTGATTATGACCCCATAAGATGCTCCATACAGACATTTGCCCCGTATAATGCTCCACAAATGTGGATTATGGCCCCATAAGATGCTCTATACAGATATTTGCCCCCATATCATGCTGCACATGGCCCCATATAATGCTGCACATGGCCCCATATAATGCTGCACATGGCCCCATACAGATATTTGCTCCCATATCATGCTGCACATGGCGCCATACAGATGCCCCATACAGATATTTGCCCCCATATCATGCTGCACATGGCCACATAAGAAGCCCCATATAATGCTGCACATGGCCCCATACAGATGCCCCATACAGATATTTGCTCCTATATCATGCTGCACATGGCCCCATACAGATATTTGCTCCCATATCATGCTGCACATGGCGCCATACAGATGCCCCATATAGATATTTGCCCCCATATCATGCTGCACACGGCCACATAAGAAGCCCCATATAATGCTGCACATGGCCCCATACAGATGCCCCATACAGATATTTGCTCCTATATCATGCTGCACATGGCCCCATACAGATGCCCCATACAGATATTTGCTCCTATATCATGCTGCACATGGCCCCATACAGATGCCCCATACAGATATTCGCCCCCATATCATGCTAAACATGGCCACATAAGATGTCCCATACAGATATTTGCCCCATATAATGCTGCACATGGCCACATACAGATGCCCCATACAGATATTTGCTCCTATATCATGCTGCACATGGCCCCAGATGCCCCATACAGATATTTGCTCCTATATCATGCTGCACATGGCCCCATACAGATATTTGCCCCCATATCATGCTAAACATGGCCACATAAGATGCTCCATACAGATATTTGCCCCCATATCATGCTGCACATGGCCACATACAGATGCCCCATACAGATATTTGCCCCCATATCATGCTGCACATGGCCCCATACAGATGCCCCATACAGATATTTGCCCCATATGCTGTTGCTGCGATTAAAAAAATAAAAAAAATTACATACTCACCTGCTCCCCGTTACACCACTGACTGCCGCTGTGTCTTCCCAACGTCTGCACCGACGTTCAGGAAGAGGGCGACGTGCAGTAATCGCGTCACCGCGCCCTCTGACCTGAGCGTCACTGTGGAAGACACAGCGGCGCCGACGGTGGAACGAGGAGCAGGTGAATATCGCGCACTGCCCAGTCATACTCACCTGCTCCTGACGCCGTCGCTGCACGTCTGTTCCCCGCCGACGCATTTTCTTCCTGTAGTGAGCGGTCACCGTTACCGTTCATTACAGTAATGAGAGGTGGAGCCGCATATTCATTACTGTAATGAGCAGTACCATGTGACCGCTCACTACAGGAAGAAACTGCAGCGCCGGGAAGCAGGGACCTGCAGCGACCGCGGCAGGAGCAGGTGAGTATTATTAGACAGCTCCCGCTCCCCCTCCCCTGTCGACTCCTGGGTATGACTCGAGTATAAGCCGAGGGGGGGGACTTTCAGCCCAAAAAAGTGGGCTGAAAATCTCGGCTTATGCTTGAGTATATACGGTATAAAGGCTCGGTAATGATGTAATATGATTTCAGCCAATGAACCCATCTTTCACAAAAAACAAAACAATAAGCCATCACTTAGCAAACAATACATCTTGAGAAAATCTACTAAAGAATGACTGAAGGACCTTATAAGTAGTGTAATTAAATTAGTGAGCACTAATGTCTCTCACTGTAAAGCGGCAGGATTGGAGGGCATCCAATGACAGTGGAAGACCATGGAGGGCATTCAACGACGGTGGAAGACCATGGAGGGCATCCAACGACGGTGAAAGACCATGGAGGGCATCCAACGACGGTGGAAGACCATGGAGGGCATCCAACGACGGTGGAAGACCATGGAGGGCATCCAACGACGGTGGAAGACCATGGAGGGCATCCAACGACGGTGAAAGACCATGGAGGGCATCCAACGACGGTGGAAGACCATGGAGGGCATCCAACGACGGTGGAAGACCATGGAGGGCATCCAACGACGGTGGAAGACCATGGAGGGCATCCAACAACCGTGGAAGACCATGCAGGGCATCCAACAACCGTGGAAGACCATGCAGGGCATCCAACGACCGTGGAAGACCATGGAGGGCATCCAACGCATGTCAGTGAACTTGGTGCACACTGGCAGAACAGATATAAACTGCGCATGTCAGTGAACTTAGAATTTGCGCAGCAAAGGAGTCCACAGAGATGACTGCCTGCTGAGATGGTTTTAGTATATCTGTAACATGCATAATCATATTTCTTGGCTTTAGTAGAAATATGTGTAAGTGCATTTTAGTAAATATGTCATTTTACAGATAAAAAGGTCGCATGAATACTCTTGATTTACACTTATAAGTTTGTCTGTCCACAAAATAATATACCTTTCTGACAGGAATAAGTGTGATAATTATAACAGAAGAGCATGCAGAAAGCAGAAGTCTGGAAATCATTATGTAAGTAAGCTGGCTGTCAGTACATCTTTTCACAGAGTGAGATACATACAAGACACATCAGAGAGATGACGGACAGGCTGAACCTGGCACATTAAAGGCAATGCATCATGGGAAAATTATGTACAAAGCACTTTATTTTTAATTATACAGAGTTTTCTGTTTATTATTTTTTTACTTTTTCATGTGACTATTCATATAACAAAAAGAAAAATAAAATTGTGACAGATTTTACACTGGCCAATAAAGCAGTCACAAGGAAAACACACAAATTACATATGTAAATATATGAACACACACAGGAACATTAGTGAAACCCTATGGCAGGAGAACCGAACTGCTGACACAGGCTGACAGACATAAAAAAAAGCTAGACTGCATTTTGCCAAAATGCATGTAAGCCAAAATCCTTCTGGGAAAGCATCTTGTGGACAGAGGAGAGAGGAGAGCTAGAGCTTTTTGGTAAAGCACATAATTCTACTGTTTACTGAAAATGGAATGAAACCTACAAAGAAAAGAACACAGTACCTACAGTCAAATGTGGTGGAGGTTCAAAGAAATGTTGGAGTTGTTTTGCTGCACAAAGTAACTGCAGTGCTTACTTGCCCAAGTCTCAGAACTATTGCACTCCCAGGATGCAGCAAACCCATGTAATAAAGATGTCGGCAATACAGGTGCAAAATACTGATGAGGCAACCACTCACAACTAGTGATGAGCAAGTGTACTCGTTGCTTGGGTTTTCCCGAGCACGCTCGGGTGGTCTACAAGTATTTGTAACTGCTCGGAGATTTAGTTTTTGTTGATGCAGCTGCATGATTTACAGCACTAGCCAGCCTGAATACATGTGTGGGTTGCCTGGTTGCTTGGGAATCCCCACATGTATTCAAGCGGTATATCAGCTGTAAATCATGCAGCTGAGGCAATGAAAAACTAAATCTCCGAGCACTTACAAATTGGAGACCACCCGAGCAACGAGTACACTACTCACAACCTACCAACTCACGGAGGGAGTGACTGCTTAGTATTAGATTGCACAAAAGAGGCTTGCATAGGGCGCTGGTCACACACAGGTAATGCACAGTGTCAGAGCCCTATACAAGCCACTTTTGTGCAATCTAATATTAAACCCCTTCGCGACCTCCGCCATACTAGTACGGCGGAGGTCACATCTCTACCTTTGATGTGGGCTCTGGAACTGAGCACACATCAAAGTCGGAACATGTCAGCTGTTTTGCACAGCTGACATACAGTCATGGCCAAAAGTATTCACACCCCTGCAATTCTGTCAGATAATACTCAGTTTCTTCCTGAAAAGGATTGCAAACACAAATTCGCGGGTATTATCATTTAATTTGTCTTAAATGAAAAAAAAAAACACAAAAATAATTGTTCTAAAGCCAAATTGGAAATAATTCCACACCAAACATAAAAAAGGGGGTGGACAAAAGTATTGGCACTGTTCGAAAAATCATGTGATGCTTCTCTAATTTGTGTAATTAACAGCACCTGTAACTTACCTATGGAACCTAACAGGTGTTGGCAATAACTAAATCACACTTGCAGCCAGTTGACATGGATTAAAGTTGACTCAACCTCTGTCCTGTGTCCTTGTGTGTACCACATTGAGCATGGAGAAAAGAAAGACGACCAAAGAACTGTCTGAGGACTTGAGAAACCAAATTGTGAGGAAGCATGAGCAATCTCAAGGCTACAAGTCCATCTCCAAAGACCTGAATGTTCCTGTGTCTACCGTGCGCAGTGTCATCAAGAAGTTTAAAGCCCATGGCACTGTGGCTAACCTCCCTAGATATAGACGGAAAAGAAAAATTGACAAGAGATTTCAACGCAAGATTGTGCGGATGTTAGACAAAGAACCTCGACTAACGTTCAAACAAGTTCAAGCTGCCCTGCAGTCCGAGGGTACAAAAGTGTCAACCCGTACTATCCGTCGGTGTCTGAATGAAAAGGGACTGTATGGTAGGAAACCCAGGAAGACCCCACTTCTTACCCCGAGACATAAAAAAAACAGGCTGGAGTTTGCCAAAACTTACCTGAAAAAGCCTAAAACGTTTTGGAAGAATGTTCTCTGATCAGATGAGACAAAAGTAGAGCTTTTTGGGCAAAGGCATCAACATAGACTTTACAGGAGAAAAAAGAGGCATTCAAAGAAAAGAACACGGTCCCTACAGTCAAACATGGCGGAGGTTCCCTGATGTTTTGGGGTTGCTTTGCTGCCTCTGGCACTGGACTGCTTGACCGTGTGCATGGCATTATGAGGTCTGAAGACTACCAACAAATTTTGCAGCATAATGTAGGGCCCAGTGTGAGAAAGCTGGGTCTCCCTCAGAGGTCATGGGGTCTTCCAGCAGGACAATGACCCAAAACACACTTCAAAAAGCACTAGAAAATGGTTTGAGAGAAAGCACTGGAGACTTCTAAGGTGGCCAGCAATGAGTCCAGACCTGAATCCCATAGAACACCTGTGGAGAGATCTAAAAATGGCAGTTTGGAGAAGGCACACTTCAAATATCAGGGATCTGGAGCAGTTTGCCAATGAAGAATGGTCTAAAATTCCAGCAGAGCATTGTAAGAAACTCGTTGATGGTTACCAGAAGCGGTTGGTCGCAGTTATTTTGGCTAAAGGTTGTGCAACCAAGTATTAGGCTGAGGGTGCCAATACTTTTGTCTGGCCCATTTTTGGAGTTTTGTGTGAAATGATCAATGTTTTGCTTTTTGCTTCATTCTCTTTTGTGTTTTTTCATTTAAGACAAATTAAATGAAGATAATAATACCAAAGAATTTGTGTTTGCAATCATTTTCAGGAAGAAACTGAGTATTATCTGACAGAATTGCAGGGGTGTGAATACTTTTGGCCATGACTGTATGCCCGCAATAGCGGCTTGTGGAATCGCGATCCACCCGCGGCTATTAACTAGTTAAATGCCGATGTCAAACTGACAGCAGCATTTAACACGCGCTTCCGGCAGTCAAGCCGGAAATACGTGCACCGGTGACCCCCGTCACGTGATCAGGGGGTAATCCGTTCGTCGGCATGACAACCAGAGGTCTTCTTGTAAAATGTAAAAGGTTTTTAAAAATATGAAAAAAAATAAAAAAAGAAATACAAAAATTCAAACCACCTCCCTTTCGCCCCATTCAAAATAAAACAATAAAAAAATCAAACCTAGACATATTTCGTATCGCCGCATTCAGAATCGCCCGATTTACCAATAAAAAAGGATTAGCCTGATCGCTAAACGGCGTAGAGAGAAAAAAAATCAAAATGCCAGAATTACGTTTTTTTTTTGTCGCTGCGACATTGCTTTAAAATGCAATTAAGGGGCGATCAAAAGAACATAGCTGCATCAAAATGCCATAATTAAAAACGTCAGCTCGGCGTGAAAAAATAAGTCCTCACCCAACCAGAGATCACGAAAAATGCAGACGCTACGGGTCTCGAAAAATGGTGCAATGTTTTGTTTTTGTTTTTTTTTTTAAACAAAGCTTGGAATTTTTTTCACCACTTAAAAAATAAAAAAAACAGCCTAGACAGGTTTGGTGTCTATGAACTTGTAATGACCTGGAGAATCATAATGGCAGGTCAGTTTTAGCATTTAGTGAACCTAGCAAAAAAGCCAAACAAAAAACAGTTGTGGGATTGCAATTTTTTTGCAATTTGACCGCACTTCGATTTTTTTCCCCATTTTCTAGTACATGACATGGTAAAACCAATGGTGTCGTTCAAAAGCACATTTCGCCCCGCAAAAAACAAGCCCTCACACAGCCATATTGACGGAGAAATAAAAAAAGTTATGGCTCTGGGAAGAAGGGGAGTGAAAAACTAAACTGCAAAAAAGAAAAAAGGCAGGGTCTCTAAGGAGTTAAACAATCACCTCCTCCATCAGTTGGTAGGTTTTAAGTGGTTTCCTCCAATACTCAAGCATTTTTCATAACCTAGAACAGGGGTGTCAAACTGCATTCCTCGAGGGCCTCAAACCATGCGTGTTTTCAAGATTTCCTTCTCATTGCACAAGGTGCTGGAATCATTCTGTGCAGGTGATTAAATGATCACCTGTGCAATACAAGGAAATCCTGAAAACATGACCTGTTTGCAGCCCTTGAGAAGATTGACTAATGCGATAAGTTGAGATGTGAACATTGACCAAGAATATTTCTTAAGAATATTCTATCAGCTCAATTTACCTAACTAAAATACTGCAACACTGTGTGAGAAGATGCCCCCGGTTTAATTTATTAGCTTCTCATACCAATCAAGTACGTGGTGCTGCAGTTGGGAACAGTCCCGGTCTCCTCGTATGACTCTGCTGCAGGATCGTCCACCTAACTAGAAGTGAAGAATTGCTGCAGATATACCCGTGCACTGAATGTGGAGTTCTGTATAACCCCACCACTGCATAGGCACTAAGCGGTCAATCACTGGTGGGGGCAGATTATACAGAACTCATAAATATGGAGGACTAACTGGCAGCAGGTTTACTACTCCTCTAGTGATCATACCCTGCTGAAACAATGATGATGTTATCAAAACTACATTAATCAGCTCAGTAAGTGACATCACTGGAATCAGGATCGTTGTCTCTACATTATGCTGCTCTCAGATTAGGTGGCAAAAACCTGTGACAGATTCCCGTTAAATACTGTGTATACTCAAGTATAAGCCGAGATTTTCAGCCCATTTTTTTAGGCTGAAAGTGCCCCTCTCGGCTCGTACTAGAGTCATTGGCCCAGGGGGTCGGCTGCGGAACGACAGGAGTGGCGGCTGTCACATCATACTCACCTGCTGCCGGCGCGGTCTCTGCACTTCCCTGCTTCTCAGATGGTCTCTGGCGCCTGCAGCTCTTCCTGTGTTCAGCGGTCACATGGTACTGCTCGCTAAAGTAATGAATATGGATGCTCCTCCACTGCTATAGGCGTGGAGCACATATTCATTACTTTAATGGGTGGTACCATGTGACCGCTGAACACAGGAACAAGCTGCCGGGGCCGGAGACCATCGGAGAAGCAGGGAAGTGCAGAGACCGCGCCAGGAGGACGAGTATAACGGGGGAGGGTGAACCATGCGATATTCACCTGTCGCCGTTCCACCGTCGAGCTGTGTCTTCCGCGTCCTCTGGCTGTGACGTTCAGGTCAGAGGGTGCGATGACGTGTTTAGTACGTGTCTTCTGCCTGAACAGTCACTGCAGAGACATGGAAGACACAGCGGTGCGTGGCGGTGGAACGGGGACATGTGAATATCGCAAGTGCTAGGGGCCTCAGCCAGCAGCGACTCCGGCACCTGACCCCCATAGCGCACCGGTGTCCCCGCCTGCTCAGGACATCGGCACTCGGCACCCAGCGACGAGAGGCAAGTATGTCATTTTTTTTTTTTTTTTTTTTTTTTAATCGCAGCAGCAGCATATGGGACATATTATTCTATGGAGCATCTTATGGGTCCATCAACCTTTATAGAGCAGCATATTATTCTATGGAGCATCTTGTGGGGCCATCAACCTTTATGGAGCATTATATGGGGCATATTCTATGGAGCATCTTATGGGGCCATCATTAACCTTTGTACAGCATTATATAGGGCATATTTTAATATGGAGCATCTTATGGGGCCATTATTAACCTTTGTGCAGCATTATATGGGGCATATTTTTGCATGGAGCATCTTATGGGGCCCATCATGATCTTTATGAAGCATTATATGGAGCGTACTTTGTATGGAGCATCTTATGGGGCCCATCATGAACTGTATGGAGCATTATATGGAGCGTACTTTGTATGGAGCATCTTATGGGGCCCATCATGAACTGTATGGAGCATTATATGGAGCGTACTTTGTATGGAGCATCTTATGGGGCCCATCATGAACTGTATGGAGCATTATATGGGGCTCCTGATTGAATACGGATATTCAAAAACATTGAATCTACTGATGTCTCAATTAATTTTACTTTTATTTGTATCTATTTTTATTTTTTAAATTTACCAGTAGCTGCTGCATTTCCCACCCTAGGCTTATACTCGAGTCAATAAGTTTTCCCAGTTTTTTGTGGCAAAATTAGGGGTCTCGACTTATACTCGGGTCGGCTTATACTCGAGTATATATGGTATACAGATTCTGTGTACTTCAAGTGCTACCATAGAGGGCTCTAAGAGCTGGGTATGATTTGATAGCTGCTGATTTTTCTTTGTGATTTCCATATAAACATAGCTGAGAGCACGAGCTATAACAGCAAGAAAGGAATGGCAAGAGAAGGGATACTTAACAAGCAATGTGCTTTACGGTTCACCCCGAGACACAATGGCCTGAAGAGGTTTTATTCAAGTCTTAAAGACTCTTCTCTTAACTGTTTAATTAGTGCAGGAACACGAAAAGATATTCTAATTAGTTTGTCATAGTGAGAGTTCATACACAAGTCAGAAATACAATCAAAGTCACCTAAGCCCACCATTTATGGCACGATCCTCTGATGATCTAATGTGTACATGGGCTAATTATCGGTCCTAAATGCCAGATGCTGAGGGAAAAGAGGACCGGGCAAGTCGTTGAACTTCGTTGCGGCAGGATGTAAGCCACGGTCAGTAAGTATGGCAGTGGCTTCATTTTCTCGACTTGCTGATATAAGAATGCACACTTCACTGAGCATGAAGTCTCTTTTACATCGTGGTTTGGTCGGTCAATTGTTAAAGATATAAATATATATTTTTAAACAGAAATCAATAGTACTAGTGAAGATAAGAAACTAATATATCTTGGATCTTTCTTTTCTTCTTCATTACTTATTGTGCTTTGCTTTACAACGCCATCATATTCCATGGCAATTCATCACTGTCCCCATTGGGGCTCACAATCTAGCTTCCCCATCAACATGTCTTGGAGTGTGGGAGGAAACTGGAGAACCCAGAGGAAACAATTGCACGTCACATGGCACTGAGACGTGCATGAGAGAGGGTGGTATGCAAATGAACATCGGAGGCACAGTTTTCTTCCAGGCACCGCAAGCCCCAACAACAACTAATTAACATAAAGCATTAAAACACTATTTCTCAGCAACAAGACCGGAGCTATGAGGCATACAGGCAGGACTAGTTTAACCATTCTATTACCTGTATGCCCATAGTAAAATCTTAAAAGTGTTCCCGGGGGGTGACAGATTCCCTTTAATTCAAAATGAGATAGAAGGATCGGACTGAGACAAGGATACAGTGGGGTAGAACATGGCGATTTAAGGAACAGCTGACACATTTGTGATTCTAGAAAAGTGTAGATAACAGTGAATAATAAATTCTAATAAAGTCGATAGAAAAACACATTTCATTGCAAATTTTAAAGCATGGTTTATGTTAGAGACACATGGAGGCTTCCCGCAGACGGTAAGCAGCTCCGATAGTGGGCAGCGCTTGCTTAACCCCAAGGGATATTTGTAACAGATAATACCTGCACACCTGTAGCCAACTTAACAAGCAGGCAAGCAGAAATAATTATTCAGGGCCCAGTAATAAAGTGTTGCTCAAGCTGCTGTAAAAAGAATATATTTAAAAATATAAAGGTGCCTCGAGGGATTGATGCTGTGAAGAAGATGATTTGGTCTGTAAAGTTTTAGTCAACCATGTGTGATATTACAGAGCAATCTGGGGAAGTGCTAGATAGCAGAAAAACGAGGCCACAAAATTGTGTGTGCAGGAAAAAAAATATATATATTTTTCAGATGTCTTTCATACAGAAAGTATTAAAGAAAATAAGTGTATTCCTTTTTCTTTCTCAGAATATGCTTTACAGAAATTGCATCTTTTACAATCATATGCTGATGCGGCTAATTCAGGGATTGACAAGTATTTCAGAGAAAAAAGCATTTACCGTATTTGTGCCATATGATGCTAGAAGAAAACGTAGGTATTAATCCCCTCTCTGAGAACATGACACATAAAATGTGGGGGATTGCAACATTTCTTGCTTCATATGGGCCTACAAACAGATAGGTTACATTTATAACTGGAGATGGAGAATTTGCAGGCAGAAAAGCTGAAGACAGATTATGATCACAAAGGCTCCATCCTCGGAGTGTCTGACAACTCTTAGGACAAGGGTTCTTGGCATCTCTCATGGTACTTGCTCTCCTAACCAACTGCAACTCCGCAAACGCAAGAACTATGAAGTAGCTGCAGCCTTTAGATTAGAGCAGTGGCTCCTGCAGTCTGAGGCTCAGTGGCCCCGTCAATCAGACCCCCGGCGATCACAGAGGCTTATAGCTTGAATTTGCAACCAGGCAAATCTGTCCTCTCCAGCAGAAATGTCATACTGCATGGCAGCCATTCAAAGTGCCACTTATGCAACACATGGATGGGCCGTTTCTGGCTCTGAAGGAGGATTACCTCAAAATGATCATATGCCCAAATAGTCTGAGATGGACAACACCTTTAAAAATATTTTTTTCTTCTCTACGTGAACAGATCTCTGTAATATTAGAAAATTAATAAACATCCAAGGACTAAAATTGCCTAAACAGCCATAATTGTTAGTAAAAGCCACAACCAGGGATGAGTAACATCTCCCCTCCAGCATTACACAGCGCTCTTATAATCTGAAGATTTCAATCTACAGCATAAATATAGGTCATATGTTAGGAATTGGCTGTTATAATGTAAAAAGAACTTTTATACAATAAACCCAAATGGCTCTATATTAAAACGTCAAATTCACAAAAACGTACAGTTCAAAGAAACGTGACAAAATATTATGACTTATGATATTTTAACTTCCTTATAAGTTTTTCTGGTATTTATGTGAATTAAATTGCCGTGCTTGAACACGGCAGAGTTATTTTTTCACATAAATGGTCTTTCTGTTAATAAACCACCCATAATGCGGCTGTATGCTGCTTACAAATGTCATTATTACACATGAGGCATGTACGGACTATGAACACTACAGATGAAATACGATTTTATTTATCAGACTAATATGTTAAAGTGCTGTTTTCACATGACATGTATAAGGTTCCCTTCCTATTATTCACAGTCATTGCCATTATTTGTAGAGGAACTGAAAAAAAAGTGTTCAAGTCTTAAAAGAAATTACATTTTCAAGAGACATTTCTGTCTCAAGAATAAAAAGGCAGACAATTAATTTATGGTAGTTCCTCTGCAAAATAATTCCCCATGAGTAAGCAATGAGCGAAACGTTTATTTATGTTGTGGGGTGTATTTACCTTTGTGCATTGCTCCTCATGCTTGCTGAAACTTTGGTGTACACTATGGGCCACATGCTCTTTTCTATGTTTTACTTCACACGGATCTGTCAGTGTAGTAATATCTCAATCGCTACTCAGTGTGTATATGTATATATACTAACTGAAGAGCCCGGCGTTGCCTGGGCATAGTAAATATCTGTGGTTAGTTATAGCACCTCACTTCTCTTATTTTCCCATCACGCCTCTCATTTTCCCCCCTCACATCTCTCATTTTCTCCCTTATACCTCTCATTTTCCCCCTCACTCCTCTTATTTTCCCCCTCACTCCCCCCTAACACTTGTCATTTCGACCTCACATCTGTCATTTTCCGAATACTCCATTATTTTACCTCACTCCTCTCATTTTGCACTCACACCTATTCATTTTCACCTCACACCCCTCATTTTCACCTCACAACTCTCATTTTCCCCTCAGTATATACATGTTTGTCATCTCCCTTATATATAGTATATACCTGTATGTCATCTCCTGTATATAGTATATACCTGTATGTCATCTCCCCTGTAAATAGTATATACCTGCTGTATGTCATCTCCTCCTGTATATTGTATATACCTATGTGTCATCTCCTCCTGTATATAGTATATACCTGTATGTCATCTCTTCTGTATATACTATATACCTGTATGTCATCTCCTCCTATATATAGTATATACCTGTATGTCATCTCCTGTATATAGTATATACCTGTATGTCATCTCCTCCTATATATAGTATATACCTGTATGTCCGCTCCTCCTGTATATAGTATATACCTTATAATAATAATAATCTTTATTTATACAGCGCCAACAAATTCCGCAGCGCTTTACAGTTTAACAGTTTCAAACACAACAGTCATAGGTAACAACGTTAACAATACAGTAATAAAGCAAAATAAGACAACCCTGCTCGTGAGAGCTTACAATCTACAATGAGGTGGGGGAGATACAAAGTACAGGTGTGTATTTACAATGATGTATTTACAATGATGGTCCAGCCATCTTCACATCTTCAAGGGGTGGGGGGTAGATGGAGATAGTGAATGGGCTACACACACACAAACATAAAATGACTTTGATTAGTTAACGTGGTAGGCAGCTCTGAACAAACGTGTTTTGAGCGAGCGCCTAAAACTATGCAAGTTGTGGATGGTCCTAATATCTTGGGGTAGAGTATTCCAGAGGATTGGCGCAGCACGGGAGAAGTCTTGGAGTCAGGAGTGGGAGGAACGGATTAGTGCAGAGGTTAGACGAAAGTCGTTTGCAGAGCGCAGTGGTCGGCTAGGCCGATAGACAGAAATGAGGGGGGAGATGTAAGGGGGTGCCGCACTGTGGAGAGCTTTGTGGGTGAGAACAAGTACTTTGAATTGTATCTTGTAATGAATGGGCAGCCAGTGTAACGACTGGCGAAGAGCGGACATGTCCGAGTAACGATTAGCCAGATGGACGACCCTAGCTGCCGCATTAAGGATAGACTGGAGAGGGGAAAGTCGAGTAACAGGGAGGCCAATTAGTAGAGCGTTACAGTAGTCCAGGCGGGAGTGGATTAGGGCGACAGTGAGAGTTTTTGTTGTCTCCATGGTGAGAAAAGGGCGGACTCTGGAGATGTTCTTTAGGTGTAAGTGGCACGAGCGGGCAAGAGATTGTATGTGGGAGGTGAAGGAGAGATCAGAGTCAAACATAACACCCAGACAGCGCACCTGCTGCCGGGGCGTTATTATGGTGCCACCCACAGAGAGGGAAATGTCAGATTTAGGGAGGTTAGTAGAAGGCGGGAGCAGAAGTTGTTCAGTTTTGGAGAAGTTGAGTTTCAGATAGAGAGCGGACATGATGTTGGAGACTGCAGACAGACAGTCAGTGGCGTTCTGTAGTACAGCGGGGGTAAGGTCAGGGGATGACGTGTATAGTTGTGTGTCATCAGCGTAAAGATGGTACTGAAAGCCAAATCTGCTGATGGTCTGTCCAATTGGGGCTGTGTAGAGGGAGAAGAGAAGGGGCCAAGGACTGAGCCCTGAGGTACCCCAACAGTGAGAGGAAGAGGAGATGAAGTGGAGCCAGAGAACAGAACACTGAAGGAGCGTTCAGAAAGGTAGGAGGAGAACAAGGAGAGAGCAGTGTCCTTAATGCCTAGTTACTGGAGGCTAGAGAGTAGGAGAGGGTGGTCAACAGTGTCAAAAGCTGCAGAGAGGTCGAGGAGAATGAGCAGAGAGTGGTCACCATTACATTTTGCTGTCAGGTGGTCATTGGTCACCTTGATGAGTGCAGTTTCTGTCGAATGTAGGGGGCAGAAACCGGACTGTGAAGGGTCTAGGAGGGAATGAGTGGAGAGGTAACAGGTAAGGCGGGGGTAGATCAGGTGCTCCAGGAGTTTTGAGATGAAGGGGAGATTGGAGACCGGTCTGTAGTTGTTTGTGCATGATGGGTCAAGGGTGTTTTTTTTTTTAGTAATGGAGTAATGATAGAGTGTTTGAAGGAGGAGGGGAAAATGCCAGAGGAGAGGGAGAGATTAAAAATTGTAGTTAGGTGAGTTGTGACAACTGGAGAGAGAGACTGGAGGAGGTGTGAGGGAATGGGGTCGGTGGTGCATGTAGTCGGACGAGAAGAGGAGAGGAGCTTGGAGACTTCTTCTTCTGTGATGGGATCGAATGTAGAGAGTGAGCCAGGGGAGATGCAGGGAGGAATGGGAGTCATTGCACTTGGTGTCTGGGAGTGGATTTCCTGACGGATATTGTCTATTTTCTCTATAAAGTGGGAGGCCAGGTCATCAGCACAAATGTCTGTGATAGTGTCTTGTGCTTTTGGCCTGAGGAGGGAGTGAAAGGTGTTAAAAAGTTTCTTGGGGTTGTTGGATAGTGAGGAGATCAGGGTGGTATAGTAGGTCTGTTTGGCGAGGTGAAGGGCAGAGTTATAGGTTCTTAACATAAATTTGAAGTGTGTGAAGTCTTCTGGTGTGCGAGTTTTCCTCCATAAGCGTTCAGCACTTCTAGAGCATCGCTGGAGAAATCGGGTTTGCGATGTGAGCCAGGGCTGTTTTACTCTGTGTTTGGAGGTTCTGAGGGTGAGGGGAGCTACTTGGTCTAGGGTGCTTCTAAGAGTGTCATTGAAGTGATGCACAGCCAGATCAGGACAGGAAAAAGAAGAGATTGGGGACAATGATGAGCGTAGGGAGTCTGAAAGTGTATGAGGGTTAATGGCTTGTAGATTTCTGAATGTGTGATAGGTAGGAGTGTGCTGGGGTAGGCGAGGACTTGTGAGTGTGAAGGAGAGAATGTTGAGGTCAGAGAGGGGAAGCGGTGAGTTATCTAGGTAGGAGATTGAACAGAGCCGGACAAAGACCAGGTCCAGGGTGTTACCGTCTTTGTGTGTTTCAGAGGTTGAGAGCTGTGAGAGGCCTAGAGAAGTGGTTAATGATAGAAGCTGGGATGCAGATGTGGAAGTGGGGCTGTTAATGGGAATGTTGAAGTCTCCCAGGATAAGGGTTGGAAGTTCTGAGGACATGAAGTGCGGCAGCCAGGCTGAGAAGTGGTCCAGGAAGTGGGTGGGTGAGCCTGGGGGCCGGTATATGACCGCTACTCTGAGGGAGAGGGGATGAAAGAGCCTGATGGTGTGGACCTCAAAAGAAGGGAATGAGAGTGATGGAACTGGGGGTATAACCTGGAACGTGCATTGTGGGGACAAGAGTATGCAGACTCCACCACCAGGTCTGTTTGTGGGTCTTGGGGAATGGGAGAATTGAAGGCCACCATGGGAAATGGCAGCAGGGGAGACAGTGTCAGAGGTCTGGATCCAGGTTTCAGTGAGGGCCAACAGATTGAGAGAGTTGTTCACAAAGCAGTTGTGCAGGAAAGGAAGCTTGTTACATACAGACTGTGGATTCCAAAGGGCACAATTGAAAGGGAGAGATGAGGGAGTGCAAGTAATATTAATAAGGTTAGTATGGTTTTGATCTGAGGTAGGGTAGCCGTTGAGGTTGGGGGATGGGGGACAGGGGTTTGGGGAGATGTCCCCTGAAATCAGAAGGAGTAAGAAGATAAAAAGCAAGTAGTTTTTGGAAGTGTATGAAGTTTTTTTGTGCAGTGTGTTTGGGTAAGATGGGCTGAGGTTTTTCAGGAAGGTGAGAAGTGCATGGGAGCTGTTCATGGGAGAGGGAAGGAGTGAGGGGCTGATGTATATGAGTCGTGATGGAGGGGGGATTGGGCGGTGAAAGTGGATTGCAAGGGAGCATAGGAGGATAGGAATGAGAGCAGAGGTGGGAAGTTATACCATTAGAGTCTATTGCAGCAGATGAGACAGCAAGCAGAGGTGGGAAGTTATACCATTAGAGTCTATTGCAGCAGATGAGACAGCAAGCAGAGGTGTGAAGTTATACCATTTATACCAGTTATACCATTATACCTGTGTCATCTCCTCCTGTATGTAGTATATACCTGTATGTCATCTCCTCTTATATATAGTATATACCTGTAGGTCATCTCCTCTTATATATAGTATATACCTGTAGGTCATCTCCCTTATATATAGTATACACCTGTATGTCATCTCCTGTATATAGTATATACCTGTATGTCATCTCCTACTGTATATTGTATATACATATGTGTCATCTCCTCCTGTATATAGTATATACCTGTATGTCATCTCTTCTGTATATACTATATACCTGTATGTCATCTCCTCCTATATATAGTATATACCTGTATATCATCTCCTGTATATAGTATATACCTGTATGTCATCTCCTCCTGTATATAGTATATACGTGTGTCATCTCCTCCTGTATATAGTATATACCTGTAAGTCATCTCCTCCTGTATATAGTATATATCTGTGTGCCATCTCCTCCTGTATATAGTATGTGTGTGTCATCTCCCCTGTATATAGTATATACCTGTGTGTCATCTCCTCCTGTATATAGTATATACCTGTGTGTCATCTCCTCCTGTATATAGTATATATCTGTGTGTCATCTCCCCTGTATATAGTATGTACCTGTGTGTCATCTCCTCCTGTATATAGTATGTACCTGTGTGTCATCTCCTCCTGTATATAGTATATACCTGTGTGTCATCTCCCCTGTATACAGTATATACCTGTGAGTCATCTCCCCTGTATATAGTATATACCTGTGCGTCATCTCCCCTGTATATAGTATATACCTGTGTGTCATCTCCCCTGTATATAGTATATATCTGTGTGTCATCTCCCCTGTATATAGTATATACCTGTGTCTCATCCCTCCTGTATATAGTATATATCTGTGTGTCATCTCCTCCTGTATTAGACCTCGTTCTCACGTTATTTGCTCAGTATTTTTACCTCAGTATTTGTAAGCTAAATTGGCAGCCTGATAAATCCCCAGCCAACAGGAAGCCCACCCCCTGGCAGTATATATTAGCTCACACATACATGTAATAGACAGGTCATGTGACTGACAGCTGCCGTATTTCCTATATGGTACATTTGTTGCTATTGTAGTTTGTCTGCTTATTAAAAAGATTTTTATTTTTGAAGGATAATACCAGACTTGTGTGTGCTTTAGGGCGAGTTTCAGGTGTCAAGTTGTGTGTGTTGAGTTGCGTGTGGCGACATGCGTGTAGCAACTTTTTGTGTGTCGCGTTGCATGTGACAGGTTAGTGTAGCAAGTTGTGTGCAGCAAGTTTTGCGAGTGACGAGTTTTGCGCATGAAGAGTTTTATGTGTGGTGCGTTTTGAGTATGTGCAAGTTTTGTGTGAAGCAACTTTTGCATGTGTTGCAACTTTTGTGCATGTGGCAATTTTTCCGCGTGTGCAAGTTTTGCGTGTGGCGAATTTTCCATGAGGTGAGTTTTGCACGTGTGGCGAGTTTTGCGTGAGCCTAGTCTTGCATGTGGCGAGTTTTGCGTGTGGCGAGTTTTGAGCAGCGACTTTTGTGTTTCGACTTTTATGTGGCGAGGCTGGTGTATGTGTGGTGAAATGTGTGCTGAGGGTGGTATATGTGTTCAAGCACATGGTAGTGTATGGCACATTTTGTGTGTGTGTTCATATCCCCGTGTGTGGTGAGTATCCCATGTCGGAGCCCCACCTTAGCAACTGTACGGTATATACTCTTCGGCGCCATCGCTCTCACTCTTTAAGTCCCCTTGTTCACATCTGGCAGCTGTCAATTTGCCTCCAACACTTTTCCTTTCACTTATTCCCCATTATGTAGATAGGGGCAAAATTGTTTAGTAAATTGACGCGCGAGGTTAAAATTTCGCCTCACAACATAGCCTATGACGCTCTCAGGGTCCAGACGTGTGACTGTGCAAAATTTTGCGGCTGTAGCTGCGACGGTGCAGATGCCAATCCCAGACATACACACATACACACATTCAGCTTTATATACTAGATATGCGGGTCATTTTTATACACTCCCTACTTTTACTTGCTTAGTTTTACTTCACACTGCCGTACTATACCCATCAGTGTAGATTAACCATTAATTTACTACGTATTACTACTTATTACTTATCCATGTAGTTTGCAGCTTATGTCTGTGTGGAAGAGCTATAGTATCTTGGTTTTTAATTAATGTTTTGTTGCATGTTCTATCATAATGAAGAAATTATTTTATACTTATGATTGTATGATGATCAATATTAGCTGGAGTTTATCACTGGAACATGTATATTGCCCTCAAAGCTACGTAACAAATTTGTATCAAGGCTTCCATTCAATCAAATACCAGCCCTCAGCCCTTAAAAACCTCACTGTTTGTCAAGTGACGTACATGTGGATAAACATGTACGTCACTTGACAAACAGTAAGGTTTTTAATATTAGACTTAGGACTGTTCCCATTTCGGTCACCGTGACGAGGTGGGATGACACTTGCATTTTTCTTTTTTACCAACTAAATACAGTATACAATACAACAATAAAATAGATGTAAAAAAATACAATTACAAACTAATTTGACCCAGTGAGACCCCACCTGATTTAATTGAACATTGTAATATACGGGTCTATATCACAAGGACAATTTCTTTCTATGTTTATACCAAATCTAGGGGTTATTTTATATTATAAATATATAATTGTTGTAAATGAACAACGTGAAATATTTATTTTGCAAATTATCAAGGAACTTCTATTTTTTATGCATTTGTACATACAGCTCATCCTACAAATGGATATTGTATCATTGACTTCCATCGGCATAAATAGATGCTTCTAATATCGAAATACAAGCATGCCCATTTTAAAGCTTTAGATTAAATTAACACCTACTGTTTCAATTTGTTTCCTACCTAATTAAACTAAGCTACTCGAGGCAGGGGACTTCTCTGTGTCTCCGGTTTCGGGGCTTGCACAAGTCTTGCTGTATTGTTTATTGTTTCCTTGCCGTACTGTGAGAACCCTGCAATGAGCTGTTCTAGAAAAATACATCTAGAAATGTATAAACCATATATGATGGATGTGGTCTAAGCTATTCTATCTAGATTCACTTATTGTCAGTTTAATAAGCCACCATTAACAGGCAGAGCTCTGGCTGTTTTTGCCTATTGAGATTTTTTAATTGTACTATTACATATTGATATCATCATTTAAGCATCAGCATTCAAGTATTTAACTAGACAATGTAATATTTTAACCCAAAACCTTCAAAATAGAGCCATTACTTAAACCACTTGGCTTTTACTTGGTATATTATTTAACTGGTGACTAAAATGATGTTCCAAACTTTGAGGTCAAATTCAGATATCCATGCATGATGGTCCAAGAGCAGACCTCAATGCACGGACTGGCCACAGGTCTCCTGACCCAAACTAGACCGCCTCATAGCATTATAGGAGGCTGTCAAGTTCAGGTCAGGAGACCCGTGACCAGCGTGTGCATTGCGGTCCATACTTAGACATGATTCATGGATGTTTGAATGTGGATTTATGTACAGTATATCCATGAACATTTAGGGCAGAGGGACACAACCTTTTTTGGTCTAATGGCCACATTGTCATACTGAATCAACCTAGGGGCTGCACTAACAAATTAAAGTGTTATGGCTTCTGTGCTCATCAGCTTCTTGCTATTACTCTTTTCTGTGAGGCTGCACACATATACTTAACCTGCCAGACAAGCATTTGGGAGCTCACACTACACAGGCAGCCCATACTGTATATACAGGAGCTATGTGATGGCTCATACTGTATGTAGGTGGCTGTGTGTGGGCTCTTATGATATACTAGATTGTGGCCCGATTCTAACGCATCGGGTATTCTAGAATATGCATGTCCCCGAAGTATATGGACAATGATGATTCCAGAATTCGCAGCAGACTGTGCCCGTTGCTGATTGGTCGAGGCAACCTTTATGACATCATCGTCGCCATGGCAACCATTAAGACATCTACGTCATAGAACTTAACACAATTGAATGAAATTATGAAACAGATCATCCAAATATATAAACCACATTACATGAACTGTATTTAAATAAATCATAGGACAAAAGAAGGACATTGACACTATAATATATTTATTAACAATATCAAGCAAAAATATTTTTATACACCACATTTCTTGTGAATACCTTCTGACTACCTATAAGCAACTTTCCTTGTAAAGGGGTAGGAAGAACTTGCACTTTGACGTTGGATCTCATTTTAACTCTTGAAAATGCAACGTAGAGTTGTCTATGACCAAAAACGGGCTGCGGTAGATATATGTCAACACGGTGTAGAGTTTGACCTTGTGACTTGTTTATTGTCATGGCAAAAGCTGGTTTTATTGGAAACGGTCGACACCGAAGCCTAAAGGGAAGACCGGTGTCTGAAGGACATAAATCAATGCGTGGAATGAACACTTCATCTCCTTTTGCTGATCCAGTGATCACTCTTGCTTGAATGACGTGAGAATGGAGTCCAGTAACAATAAGGCGAGTTCCATTACATAGACCATTTTTCGTATTTAGATTCCGCAGCAACATTATGATTGTTCCAACTTTCAGTTGAAGTCTGTGGGATGGCATTACTGATGGCGTAAGACTATTTAAAAATTCAACTGGATAATGCTCTCGTTCATCTTCATTGTCTACATCCACTGAATCATCACTTTTATACAACTTATACTCACCAGGCATTCTATCCATCTCCTGGGAATTTAGCAGAGCCACGTCATCATTCTTGGGACAGAGAATTGCATGAGAAGAGGCCCTCTCAACACTGCTTTGGTCGTTCACATCAATTTCAATGCATTGTCCAAAAACATCAGTTACGATGCAGTCAGTGCACAACATGTCTTCTGGTATTTCAATATCATCTTCTCCAAGGTTGTATTCGTTGCTAAGTTCACCGTTGCCAAGTTTAAGAAGCCAGTTGCTATACTCTGGGTCCGAAGATCTCATATTGTTAATTAGTTGGAGTTTATTGAACTGTTTCCAAAGGTCAGCCATTTTTAAGCTGGACTCGATAACATCTGTTCTTGTTCCATTTGGTATGACTGGAAGGCATTGCCTAAAATCTCCGCCGATGACAAAAACTTTACCTCCAAACGGAATTTTATTTTTTTCAGCAACATTTGTAGTCATTACATTATTATTATTTTGACAACTTCCACTTCTGTTGTGAAGACGTAAGCACTAGTCCTCGATTAGATGTTCTTTAAAATTTGTCCAAAGTTGAGCTGGATTTGTAGGCGGTCCAAATACACAGATGTAGGCAAACAATTCACGAAGTTGCTTAGGCATATGTAGGGTAACTGCATCTTCTAAAGTAAGTTTCCACACAGTATCATCCAATAGAAGTCCTAAAGCCAAAGCTGCAGCTTTAAATGTATTGTGCAATACTCCGTTAACTGTTTTCAAATCATCATAAGTTTTAGCGCCTTTGATATGTAGTAGTAACAGCCAAAGGCAATATCTTTCTTGATCCTTGACACTAACGGTATACATGCGTCCAATTATTCTGCTAACTCCTCGTTGTCTTGGATTCCAAGTTTTCTTCCAAACGTAATGCTCTGGAATCTCTCGGTACAAATACTGCCTTGCGTTTTCGTCACGTTGGTTCATCAAAAACCATTCCATTAATGTTGATGTCGTGCTTAAAGTTTTTGAGACATCTTTGACTTCAGCATCTTCAAAGAAATAAAGCTGCTGTTGATTTGGTAAATGAATAGCTAAACGTATAATGGCATGGGACTGTGAATGCATTGGAAACACAAATATCCTCCAAGCAGCTTCTGGAGCACTGACATATCTTGAGTCAACAAAAGTTGATGATTCATCGTGATTGACTGTTTTCTGTTGTATTTCGATGTTAGCTTTGTCATGCCCCTTGTAGATGTACTTGAAGAGATATTTTACACTTTTTATTGAAGCACAGACTTCTATGTTGATGTGACAGTTGTAGCATTTTGATAAGTACGGGTTGTAAGGGACTATCCATGAGTTATTTATAATTTTATTGTTGCAAGCAATGTTATCTACGTGTTGTCGCCGGTAGGATGGGTAGCCATCCAAGTCTTTAACAGTGTGCTGTTTCAACTCCTTTGGAAACACTTTTGTACACTTTCCGTTTTCCATGCATGGACTTTTTGGATTTGCAACACCGCATGGGCCATGAACCATATGAGAGACTACAATATTATACAGTTCAGGATACTTTTCTTGGTTAGGAACTTCAGCCCACACTATATTGTCGATTTCTTCCTCCGTATGAATCTTGGAATCCGTGTCTAAGATAATTAGTATGTGCGCATGTGGGAGACCTCGTTTCTGAAACTCTATGACGTGTACCATTGCTACGACTGTTCCAAAAAGACCATTTTTTATGTCTTTCAAAAGGCTGCTGAGTTTCAGTTGAAATACGCGTGCGACTAAGTCCGGCCTGTGTTCAACTTTTTGCCAGGGTTCTAGATTTTCGGTAATTTCTGGCCATTTAGGATTACAGGTCATTGTCACAAAAATGTCAGGTCTTCCAAACTTTGTTACTATTGCATTGCATCTTGATAACGCTGTTGCATGTTGCGGTGGCTACCTTCAAACGACGACGGGAGGATTACTGTTTTTCCAATTGGAATTCCCTTTTCAATTGATTGTTTTTGCAAATGTTCTTGAAGAACGCAGTAGTCTTCAACTTTAAGTTGTTTTTGGTTCATTCTTATGAAATTTAGACGATTAGCTTCAATTTTAACATATGCGTCAACTTAGTACTGTTGTGTCAGTTTCCCATAGTTTAAAATAGGATTGAAGTAATTTCGGACAGACAGACGAAAACTGTAGTATTGCAGTTGTGTAATTCTTCTTGAAGTTCCTTGTTGGTTTAAGTTTTCATGCCACCCTTGTTCACCTCTTGGAAAGAATAGCGGATACAGAAGAGCATCAAGGTTGCTGTGCAAAATGCTAATTCGTTGTGTCTTAGGAACCAAAGGGTTGTTTTGGTCTGGCTTAAGATGGACTAATATATCCCTTTGAAAGGGAGGTTCTCCATCATCGTTTTGAAAAACAACTGCGACCTCACTTACACGTGGTTTGTTGTAAAGTCGAGGATTCTGTTTACGTTCTTGTTTAATGGCCATGACCATAGAAGGCATTTCAGTACCATTTTGTATAGCCCTCTGTTCCTCCTCAGCTTGAACGTCTTTTAGCATGCGATATGCGGCAGCAAATGGGCTTATTTTTTGTAAATGTACAGCAATTTGGTTCATCAGTTCAGCATCACACTTTTCGTTTTCTTTTAGGTTCATCCTTTGTTCTGTAGCCTCATTTGTATCAATGATGTATAATTGTGCAAATTTTGGTGGTTGTCCTATTTCTGGGTGAAGTGTTCCAGTGCGATGGTAGATCTGGCCGTGAATTTTAAAACAATACGGTCCGAATCCAGGGGGCGGTGCAATGTTGGCACCGAATGAAGCAAACGCATGAGAACTGTTGATGCTTCTGATATTTTCCATAAAATTTCTACTGTGTTGATGCATTCCTTTCATTAACTGCTCAAACAGATCTGAGTAGTGAGGTCTCGGTAGCATAACTTTTCCTTTTTGGCAGCATTGAGTAAACTGATTGTCAGATGGTTTTTCATCAATGAAATTCAGAGAGTCGCATTTAGAGCAAACTGCATTCATATTCCCACAGTAGTGTTCATGAATTGTACTTTCATAGTCTGTTACGTAATGTGCAAGTTGTTGAATATTGTCCCGTTCGTGCCTTAGTTGGTAGAGCATTCGTTTTTTATGAATTTGGCGATCATGTTGTTCCTGTCGTATAACAGTTTGTTGTGGTGTCTCCGGTTGGCGACGGTGTCTGTGAGATTCCGCATCCCGGGCTTGTCTGGCAGCAGTTTGTTGTGGTGTCTCCTGTTGGCGACGTTGTCTGTGAGATTCCACATCCTGGGCTTGTCTGGCAGCGGTTTGTTGTGGTGTCTCCTGTTGGCGACATTGTCTGTGGGATTCCACATCCTGGGCTTGTCTGGCGGCAGTTTGTTGTGGTGTCTCCTGTTGGCGACGTTGTCTGTGAGATTGCACATCCTGGGCTTGTCTGGCGGCAGTTTGTTGTGGTGTCTCCTGTTGGCGACATTGTCTGTGAGATTCCACATCCTGGGCTTGTCTGGCGGCAGTTTGTTGTGGTGTCTCCTGTTGGCGGCAGTTTGTTGTGGTGTCTCCTGTTGGCGACATTGTCTGTGAGATTCCACATCCTGGGCTTGTCTGGCGGCAGTTTGTTGTGGTGTCTCCTGTTGGCGACATTGTCTGTGAGATTCCACATCCTGGGCTTGTCTGGGGGCGGTTTGTTGTGGTGTCTCCTGTTGGCGACATTGTCTGTGAGATTCCACATCCTGGGCTTGTCTGGCGGCGGTTTGTTGTGGTGTCTCCTGTTGGCGACATTGTCTGTGAGATTCCACATCCTGGGCTTGTCTGGCGGCAGTTTGTTGTGGTGTCTCCTGTTGGCGACGTTGTCTGTGAGATTCCACATCCTGGGCTTGTCTGGCGGCAGTTTGTTGTGGTGTCTCCTGTTGGCGACATTGTCTGTGAGATTCCACATCCTGGGCTTGTCTGGTGGCAGTTTGTTGTGGTGCCTCGGCCCTCCTCAACAGTCATGGTCCGTCATGTGTGCCCTCGTGAAAATTAATTGCCACCCGAGATATAATTTTTCTGCCACATTTGGAAATTGAGTTCTCAAATTGATGTATGCTTGTTTAGGGCTAGAATTGCTCCATATACCATACCTCGCCTATGTATTGTCTAGTTCTCTCAGTTATCTGAATAGAAATGCTATCTCAACAATAGGTTTCCTACTGCACTTGGGGTCTAAGGGGTAACGTTTCTCCTTATGGAGAGTGACATACCATCTCTGGCTTGTCAAGGTAAGGAGGCTTATTCGCCGTGCAATGCTCCTCTGTGAATTTAAATATGCAAATTGCCTCTTCTGAGAAAAAGAGGACTTTACTCTATAGCGCCACCTATTGGAAGTAGCAATCCTACAAGTCACAATCAACCCTTTAACGACTACTGCACTTGGAAACTTCAAGATTCCCAGAAGATCCCCGCCTGTGGCTGTAAGGAACATTAATGTGAGCATATGAGCACATGCTAGATAAATACAGCAATAACCTACATGTTCTATTATATATTTCAGACGGCGCTATAAGTTCATGCTGCACAACAATATTAAAGCATCAAGACTGACAAGGTTAAGTGTCAAGTCTCAGTGCTGGATTAGGACAAAGCTTTATACACAGACTTCATATCTTCCTACCCAACACTCGTTCACAAGCGGAGTTTTCATTTTGTTTAGCATAAGTAACGGATTCATACATCATGATATTCAAAGGAAAACTCTTTAATTGTCTGCTAATAACTCATGCTGTAAACTAAATCCCAGCAAAACTAAGTACTATGGCTAATAAAAATGCAAATGATTAGAAAGAGCCACTACTGTTGTGTTCCAGTTGTAAATGTATAATTAATAGAAACTTTAACCATTCTGGGTTCTGACGCCTTCAGCAACACATATCAAGCCGAAAGAGGAGAATCTGAAATGAGCTTCCACTTTAGATAGAAATACAGATAGCGGCAGCGTAACGCTTGGGCACGCTCTGCTAATTTTTACAGCATAATATTTGACTAGACGACCACGGTTATTATCAAACTACAAGGCTTCAGGTACAGGGAGCTTCAAAACATTACTGGAATGAGAACAATTACAGTTGTGAAGGTCTGACATTAAGGAACTTAAATTAAGGTAAGAAGGTCATTGGAAATATAGAGCACGCTGATTTTTTTTTTCCACTTACTCTCTAACCATTTCGGAAGGTTCTGTTCACAATGGCACCATAACTTCCATGTTCATATTATCTAAGATGGATACTACGGATCTTTCTTCTATTAAATATACAGTTTCCTTTGATGTATCAATGGGTTCGGACAATTGGCCAATGCTTATGTTGGGGGGGCTGGACTGGACAATTGTCAGGGGAGTAAGGATAAGGAACGTCCAATATCCTTTTGATCACCGGAGATAAGCTGCAGCCAGACATTTAAGGTATTGGGCTCTAACATAGAACACAATAGTGCCCAGTGGAGTGAGCATAGAGGAGCATGCGGGTGCACAGGAAAACAGGTAGAGATGGCTGCTAAGTGAACAATCGACTGAAGCATCATTTGGCATACAGCCATCTAATCTGTATACCGGGCTTAATAGGTAATGCTCCTTAGGAAAAAGGTATGCAAATTAGCTCTTCTCCGTGTGAACAAAGAAAAAGCGAGCTCACCTAACGAAACACAGATGCAGGGAAGTCCGTCCTGGTCAGACGAGAATGCAGAGCAAAACAAGTAAAAACTTTCTTCCAGCTCCTTGATAAAATTCGAAAATTCCTTTATTTGAAAAACATTAAAATTCCATAGAAGTTTCCGGGACACACAACATCAGACAGTTCAAAGGAGCGACGCGTTTCGATCACTGCAGTGATGTTTGTTAAAGCTCTTCTCCAGATGCAAGAAATCGAGTCTCACCAAGATCTAGCTATCCTGTAAGTCAATGTATGACCCATTAAAGAGACACAAGGAGCATTATTAACCACATCAATTAGTGATGAGTGAATATACTCGTTGCTTGGGTTTTCCCGAGCACGGTCGGGTGGTCTCCTAGCACTTATGACTGGTCGGAGATTTCATTTATATCACCTCAGCTGAATGATTTACAGCTATTAGACAGCTTGAATACATGTGGGGATTCCCTAGCAACAAAGCAACTCCCACATGTACTTATGCTGGATAATATCCGTAAATCATTCAGCTGCAGTGATGAAAACTAAATCTCCAAACACTAACAAATACTCGGAGACCACCCGAGCGTGCTCGTGAAAACCCGAGCAATGAGTATACTCGCTCATCACTAACATTAATCTGTAGACAACAATCTCAAGAGTTATTGCTTCTGTACAATGCCGGGTATTAGTCTACAATAAGAAAACCAGTAACTTCGAAAAGCAGCATCAAAGGTCTCACCCGCCCAGCACCCTGCTCTGTCCTGAGGAGTGATAACAAACTACTAGGAAGTTCTAAGACTCTAGTAATCGTGCCATTGTTGATTACGTTACCTATTTTTCCCCAAAATTAACACATCTAATTAAAGTTTTACCCAGTTTTACACAATATTATAACCAACTGTGATCATGAGCAGCAGCCACTATTAAGAAAGTCTGCACTGCAGGAGTATTGAGATTCCCGGCCAAGTGCTGCTGCTCCCGCTATCCATTGTCGTCATATGGTCCAATGGCATGCCACGGATGGTAATATAATGCAATTACAAGTGTATAAAATGAAAACTGCTGCTTAAGTGAGGGTACAAACCTTTATTCATTTTGGCCAAGAAGCTTTTATTCTGGTGTTTACCGGTGGAACAATCCTTTAAACAGTAACATGAAATTTAGCAGTCTCCCCAGAGCTCGGCAACACAAGCAGAATTAATGCATTTTGATAAATGCTTCGCTAAGTAACTCCACAGCTCAGCAGAAACCCCCTCACATATACTTGCACTAATGTTTATGCAACTGCTTAACAAATGCTAGATATTTCACGAGTGTTAGGAGAACATGATCATTACTAGGATAATGAACCCTCATCATATGGAGCTATTGGTGGCTCTGCTTTAGTTTTGCAGGATGTTATTAATTATAGGATGGGGAGGTCTGCACATTGAGCGCTACATGCCATTTTTCATCTCAGACATGTTTGCGTTTAATTTATCCAGGTAGTGTGCATTGGTACCACAGCAAACCTGCCGCACACGAGAAAGTCAATGTTTATTTAACCCTGCCGAATAAAGAATATAATACTGCAGTGCCTGTACTCAGCCAGCAAGTCATTTAGGAAAATTAATATTTTAAAGCAGACTTTGCGGTCTTTCACACATTATTAACTTACTGTTTATCTCAAGTCAAATAAGCTCATAGCTGGCAAAAAGTCTATTCAAGAAAAGTGATCGGAAACATAATAGGCTTAATCAGAGATAAATTATATTAGCCAGCCATGTGTAGCGCGTCGTATTTGCTCAGTGTAGTTATTAAGTACAGCTTTTGTTATCGGCTACATAAGAAAGATGACAAACAAACCGTAAAGAGTTCGGTAAATAAGGTTTCCTGGTGGGAAGTTTAATGGGGGGGTATTGAACGCATTACAAGGACAGTTCTGGCACCAGGATAAAAATCCTTAATACTACAGATTTCCTCCCAGGCCGATTAGACAGGAGTAATAAATACTAACGATAGACAGCAGATGTTTTGCTGGAACTTCAAGCAGAAAGTTTCTGGAGAAAGAATATCTGAGTCATTCTTAATAAAGTTTAAAGCAGATTAACGGGCTGTCACTTGAGAAACAAATACATCATCTTTTTCAGAATTTGCTTGTAAAACCGTTTAAAGGGCCACTGTCACCCCCTCCAGCCGTTATAAACTAAAAGAGCCACCTTGTGCAGCAGTAATGCTGCATTCTAACAAGGTGGCTCTTAGTTTTTGGTTCAAGTATTCCGAAAATAAAGCGTTTTTAAACTTAGTCAAAATACCTGTCTTTAGACAGTGAGGCGGGTCCTTACTCCCCAGCTTGAACCGCTACTCTGCCGTCACTCCAATCTTCAGTGGCTTTCGGCGCCACCCCCTCAGCGCTGTTTAAGCTTCAAAACCGGCACCTGCGCTGTGTACTACTGTGCTGCGCAGGCGCAGTGAGCTCTGGCCATCTGACGTCACAGCCAGGCTTGCAGACTGCGCCTGTGCGGCTGCCCTGCTTGTGAATCCCAGCCCCGCACTCTGCATAATGCATAACAGTGCGGGGCTGGGATTCCAAAGGTGGGTGGCCACAATGCCCGCACAGGCACAGTGTGGAAGCCTGGCTGGGATGTCAGACGGCCAGAGCTCACTGCGCCTGCGCAGCACAGTAGTACACAGCGCAGGCGCCGGTTTTGAAGCGTAAACAGCGCTGAGGGGGCGCCGCCGAAAGCCCCTGAAGATTGGAGTGACGGCAGAGTAGCGGTTGAAGCTGGGGAGTGAGGACCCGCCTCCCTGTCTAAAGACAGGAATTTTGACTAAGTTTAAAAATGCTTTATTTTCGGAATACTTGAACCAAAAACTAAAAGAGCCACCTTGTTAGAATGCAGCATTACTGCTGCACAAGGTGGCTCTTTTAGTTTATAACGGCTGGAGGGAGTGACAGTGGCCCTTTAAATAAGATAGCCGGCTACAAAAAAAAAAAATTCATTACATAACAGATAAGCAAAAAATGGAATATCCTTCTCTAAACTTCATTAGCCATAAAGATGTCAGAATGTTAGAACCTTTAGTTCAAATGGTGGATTATATTCCAAACTTCAGGTGATTACTTAAAACAGTATACAAGAAACAAATTACTTGAAAATGAGTGCACTGCGCAGATGCCGGGAAAGGTCAGAGAGGCCCAGCGCCTGTGCACTGCAGTACATTGCTCTGCCCTCAATAGGGCAGATAAGTACGCCTGTGCCGGAGCGCGATGCCGGGAGCCATGAAGTAAGCAGGAGGGCGGCGATCATAAGAAGATGGGAGGTGCTGGACCCGGACCTGCGAGACCCATCGGACCGGAATGCCCCCTGGGTGAGTATAATAAAACTTATTTTTCTTATCTTTCAAATCAGATAGGGGGCTGATCTACAACATTATAGAATGATGTAAATAAGCCCTGAGAGGCAGTGGCTGCATCTTATAGCGGCCAAACCTGGTGACAGGTTCGCTTTAACGTGTGCACATAGCGTAAACTTAGCCCGTAACTTGGAATGAGTGCAATATATGGAGCCATCCACAGCTGTATTCACATTGCTGCTAACAGCTCAGTTGAGGGCTTGGCATGCAATGCTCTCACCGACAATGCGTTTTGTTCCCAACGCTTCCTACAATGCAAATCACCAGGGCAAACACTGCAGCCAATGAACCAGAAGGGAATGTTGAGAGATTGAATATAGATCACCAAGGGAATGTACTGCAACCTTAGATAAGGACAAGCAAAACAATATACCGTAGTTGTGCAAAACCATTCTCAACAGTAACCACTTGCTCTACCGGGTTAAAAGTGTAAATGGAAAATGGTACCAATAAAAAAGTAGACTCACATGACTGTCAGCAGAAATACAGAAAAAATATAGATTTCAAAATATGGCAATGCAAAATCTTTTTTTGCAAAGAAAAGCGTTTATTTTTAGAGTGTGATAGCACGATCTAAATAGGTATTCCTGTAATTGCACTGACCCGAAGAGTAAAGTCATCTAATCACTTACACTGCACGAGGAAAGACATAAAAAAATAAAACCTATTCTTGACCTGCTGTTGACTTGTTCATTAAGCCTCCCAAAGATGCTCTGCACTGATCTAGCAGTGACTGTCATTTTAGGAGTGTGTAAAAGCTTGGTCAGACACTTTTGTGCACCACTGAAAAGAAGGACACCGCTGAACAGAGGTCAGACGAAGTCCAGGGTAACTCTGCTGCCTCATAACAGTGAATTAATCCGTCTAGGGTGTTATCTTAATCAAGTCATGAGAAGATTTACAGCGGGGCAAAGAAGTATTTGATCCCTTGAAGATTTTGTAATGTTGCCCACTGACAAAGACATGAACAGTCTATAATTTGAAGGGTAGGTTAATTTTATTTGTATTTTGCAAAGAGAAATAAGTATTTGATCCCCTACCAACAATTAACAGTTTTGGCACCTACAGACGAGTTAGAGGCTCCTAATCAACTTGTTACCTGCATTAAAGACAGCTGTATTACATAGTTACCTTTATAAAAGACTCCTGTCCGCAGAATCAATTAATCAGCCAGACTCTAACCTCTACAACATGGGCAAGACCAAAGAGCTTTATAAGGATGTCAGGGACAAGATCATAGTCCTGCACAAAGCTGGAATGGACTACAAAACCATTAGTAAGACAATGGGTGAGAAGGAGATAACTGTTTAGCAAGAAAATGGAAGAAATACAAAATAACTGTCAATCTACATCGATCTGGAGCACCATGCAAAATCTCACCTTGTAGGGTATCCTTGATCATGAGAAAGGTGAGAGATAAGCCTAAAACTACACGGGGGAAACTTGTTAATGATCTCAAGGCAGATGGGACCACCAAGAAAACCATTGCTAACATATTACGCCGTAAAGGTTTAAAATCCTGCAGCGCACACAAGGTCCTCTTGCTCAAGAAGGCGCATGTGCAGGCCCATCCGAAGTTTGTCAATGAACGCATTGATGATTTTGTGAGTGATTGGGAGAAGGTGCTGTGGTCAGATGAGACAAAATTGAGGCCTTTGGCATTAACTCAACTCGTCATGTTTGGAGGAAGAGAAATGCTGCCTATGACCCAAAGAACACCAACCCCACTGTCAAGCATGGAGGTGGAAACATTATGTTTTGGAGGTGTTTCTCTGCTAAGGGCACATGACTACTTCACCGCATCAATGGGACAATGGATGGAGCCATGTACCGCAAAATCCTGAGTGACAACCTCCTTCCCTCAGCCAGGACATTATAAATGGGTCATGGTTAGGTCTTCCAACAAGATAATGACCCAAAACATACAGCCAAGGTAACAAAGGAGTGTGTCAAAAAGAAGCACATTAAGGTCATGGAGTGGCATAGCCAGTCTCCAGACCTTAATCACATAGAAAACTTATGAAGGGAGTTAAAGCTTCGAGTTGCCAAGCAACAGCCTCAAAATCGAGAAAATATAGAGATGATCTGCCAAGAGGAGTGGACCAAAATTCCTCCTGACATGTGCACAGACCTCATCATCAACTACAAAAAAAAGTCTGACTGCTGTGCTTGCCAACAAGGGTTTTGCCACCAAGTATTAAGTCTCGTTTGCCAGAGGGACCAAATACTTATTTCTCACTGCAAAATGCAAATACATTTACGGTATATAATTTAAACAATGTGACTTTCTGGATTCTATTTTTCATATTGAAAATTATAGACTGTTCATGTCTTTGTCAGTGGGTAAACTTACAAAATCAGCAAGGGATCGAATACTTATTTCAGCTTCCGCTTTTGTCTGATGAAGGCGGAAGCCAAAACGTGCGTCGGGTGGAAGCCATTCGTATGAAGGAACTCCTCTAATAGTGTAAGTCTGCTGTCCTTTTTTTGTCGCATAACATCACGGCCCTCACTATTAGGTGACTTATAGAAATGACCATGATAATATGAGCACTGTCTCACACTAGCCTTCCCCTATACTGATGTACATGTAATGTATGACTTTTTCCTAATTGCTATGTAAGGCACTGACTTGTGAAATCCTTTTTCAAGCAGTGAACACATTAGTGGTACAGATTTTTATAGGGTGCACATACATTTCTCATTAATAAATTGATTACAAACAATCATTGTAAAACAGGATAATGATACATACATAACAAGTGACTATTAAAGTGCTTTCGTGCATATTTCAGTAATCTTTCCATATTGATTTACATTAATCATTTTGTGCAACGTGAATCACGATTAAAATATACTTAATAGTCAATGAGACAAGTTCAGGTGTCCCATTCCCATGAAACAAGATGAAATCACACTCACATTTCTGTAATTTTCATGCACGCCAGATCCTCAGCGTCCTCATGAAATTACTGCGCATGTCAGTGACGTCCATATCAATAACCCATAATGCTTAGGGCTGCGACTGCGCAAAGCCGCTCTGAGGATCACGGTGCCATGTTTGTTAAGGTAAATAACTGTATGGCTGGCGCAGGAGTATATAGTTACATAACAATTACATGCACGTGGTCCATTGCATCATCATTAAAGCGAAGCATATAAGTTTACGAATATTTCTTTTAATAAAAATATGAATTATCACTGGTCATATGACAAATGCACTGCAATTCTCTTAAGGAACAGATTTATATAAGCAGCAGAGAAAAGGGGTCAGGACATAAGGCCAGTATAATGTCACTAGGTCTGGGAAACCCTCCTCAATTAAGTGGGACATCCCATTCCTATGCACGGACATAGAGACCATAAGGGGAGGCTAAGCCCCCGTGTTTCTCTTATCCATTTCCTGTGACACTATTTTGAAGAAATTGAGAGAGTTGGCCGACATGGAGGTGTATGAGAGATTATCCTATGATCCTAAATTTGATATTGCTAGGGAAATTAAAATTATTCTGGATAATGCTATACAAAACACAAATAATTGATCAAGATAAGTATGATTTTTTGACTATTAAATTTCCAATAACTCCAGTTATATACATTTTACCAAAAATACATACCGTATATACTCGAGTATAAGCCGACCCGAGTATAAGCCGACCCCCTTAATTTTGCCACAAAAAACTGGGAAAACTTATTGACTCGAGTATAAGCCTAGGGTGGAAAATGCAGCAGCTACCGGTAAATGTCAAAAGTAATAATAGATACCAATAAAAGTAAAATTAATTGAGACATCAGTAGGTTAAGTGTCTTTGAATATCCATATTGAATCAGGAGCCCCATATAATGCTCCGTACTGTTCATTATGGCCCCATAAGATGTTCCATATTAAAATATGCCCCATATAATCCTGCATAAAGGTTAATAAAGGCCCCATAAGATGCTCCATAGACACATTTGTCCAATATAATGCTGCACAAATGCTGATTATGGCCCCATAAGATGCTCTATAAAGATATTTGCCCCTTATAGTGCTGCACAAACGTTATGGCCCTATAAGATGCTCCATACAGACACTTGCCCCATATGCCGTAGTGCCCTACAAACGTTAATTATGGCCCCATACAGACACTTGCCCCATATAGTGCTGCACAAACATTATGCCCCTATAAACTGCAGAAACGTTATGGCCCCATATAGTGCTTCAGAAACGTTATGGCCCCAGATAGTGCTGCAGGAATGTTATGGCCCCATATAGTGCTGCAGGAATGTTATGGCCCCATATAGTGCTGCAGGAACGTTATGGCCCCCATATAGTGCTGCAGGAATGTTATGGCCCCCATATAGTGCTGCAGGAACGTTATGGCCCCCATATAGTGCTGCAGGAATGTTATGGCCCCATATAGTGCTGCAGGAATGTTATGGCCCCATATAGTGCTGCAGGAATGTTATGGCCCCATATAGTGCTGCAGGAATGTTATGGCCCCATATAGTGCTCCAGGAACGTTATGGCCCCCATATAGTGTCGCAGGAATGTTATGGCCCCATATAGTGCTCCAGGAACGTTATGGCCCCCATATAGTGCCGCAGGAATGTTATGGCCCCATATAGTGCTCCAGGAACGTTATGGCCCCCATATAGTGCTGCAGGAATGTTATGGCCCCATATAGTGCTGCAGGAATGTTATGGCCCCATATAGTGCTGCAGGAATGTTATGGCACCATATAGTGCTGCAGGAATGTTATGGCCCCATATAGTGCCGCAGGAATGTTATGGCCCCATATAGTGCCGCAGGAATGTTATGGCCCCATATAGTGCCACAGGAATGTTATGGCCCCATATAGTGCTGCAGGAATGTTATGGCCCCATATAGTGCTGCAGGAATGTTATGGCCCCCATATAGTGCTCCAGGAACGTTATGGCCCCCATATAGTGCTGCAGGAATGTTATGGCCCCATATAGTGCTGCAGGAACGTTATGGCCCCATATAGTGCTCCAGGAATGTTATGGCCCCCATATAGTGCTGCAGGAATGTTATGGCCCCATATAGTGCTGCAGGAATGTTATGGCCCCATATAGTGCTGCAGGAACGTTATGGCCCCATATAGTGCTGCAGGAACGTTATGGCCCCATATAGTGCTGCAGGAACGTTATGGCCCCATATAGTGCTGCAGGAACGTTATGGCCCCATAGATGCTCCATACAGACACTTGCTCCATACAGACACTTGCCCCATTTGCTGCGATAAAAAAAAATAAATCACATACTCACCTCTCCGTCGCTCAGGCCCCCGCACTTTCAATAGTCACCTCTCCTCGTTCCGGGCGCCGATCTGTCTCCAGCACTGACGTTCAGCAGAGGGCGCGCACTGACCACATCACCGCGCCCTCTGACCTCAGCGTCACTGCTGGAGACAGATCGGCGCCCGGAACGAGGAGCAGGTGACTATCGCGCAGCGCTGCACTCCCCTCCCCGTATACTCACCTGGTCCTGCCGCTGCTTCGCCGACGCCGCAGCGCTTCATCCTGTACTCAGCGGTCACATGGTACTGCTGATTACAGTAATGAATAGGCGGCTCCACCCCTATGGGAGGTGGAGCCGAATATTCATTAACTGCAATGAGCGGGACCATGTGACCGCTCAGTGCAGGAAGCTGAAGCTGCTGCTGCCGGCGCTGGGGAAGCAGGGACCTGCAGGGACCACGCCTGGACTAGGTGAGTATTTTTAGACAGCCCCCGCTCCCCCTCCCCTGCCGACCCCCGGTATGACGAGTATAAGCCGAGAAGGGCAATTTCAGCCCAAAAAAGTGGGCTGAAAATCTCGGCTTATACTCGAGTATGTAAGGTAAGTCTCTAGTGCACCCTCTGGGGAGACCAATTGTCTTAGGTTGTGATTCTATTCTGTCTAATATTGGAGTGTTTCTTGATAAAATACTTAATCCAATTGCCAGCCCCACAGAATCTTTCATAAGAGATACAGCTGATTTTCTTGAGAAAGTCAATGGAGTAAATATAATGGGTGATGTGATGTTATCATTTGATGTGACATCATTGTATACATCTATTGATCATGGTCGAGGGCTTGATGCAATAAATAAGAAATTGTTGACTACACATTATTCCTCAAGAGCAAGGAGATTCATTATACAATTCTTGGAGTTGGTGTTGACTAGAAATTACTTTTTATTTGAAGACACTTTTTATTTACTTCTAGGCGGGACCGCGATGGGCGTGAACATGGTGCCCGCGTATGCAAATAGAGTTATGAGTGTCCTTGAGGAGGATTTCGTCTATGCATCCCACCACTTCAGTTATGTGGCTGCGTGGCGGAGGTACATAGACGATGTCTTCCTCATTTGGACTGGAACAGAAAAAATTAATTGTTGGAATTTTATGATTATACTAGATGGTGGCCCGATTCTAACGCATCGGGTATTCTGGAATATGCATGTCCACGTAGTATATTGCCCAGTGACGTAGTATATTGCCCAGTGACGTAGTATAGCACAGAGCCACGTAGTATATTGGCCAGTTACGAAGTATACAGCACAGAGTCACGTAGTATATTGCCCAGCCACGTATGTCACAGGTTAAAAAATAAAAAATAAACATATACTCACCTTCCGAGGGGCCCCTTGTAGTTCTGTCGCCTGTGTTCGGTTCAGGCGGCAGCTTCCGGTACGAGGGTGTGATGACGTCGCGGTCACATGACCGTGACGTCACGGCAGGTCCTTCTCGCGCAGGCCCTGCGATGACGTCGCGGTCACATGACTGTGACGTCATGGCAGGTCCTTCTCGCGCAGGGCCTGCGATGACGTCGCGGTCACATGACCGTGACGTCATGGCAGGTCCTTGTCACACACCAACCTTAGCACCGGAACCTGCCGCTTGCATGGACCGGTCACCGGAGCGTCGGAAAGGCGGCAGAAGTTGAGTATATAATGATTTTTTTTTATTATTATTATTTTTAACATTAGCTGTTTTTACTATTGAGGCATAACGCAATCCGTTACCGCTGGCATTAACCCTGTGTGAGCCGTGACTGCGGGGAGTATGGAGCGGGAGCTGGGCAGGGACTGCAGGGGAGTAGGGAGGGACTAATCGGACTGTGCCCGTCGCTGATTGGTCGCGGCAGCCATGACAGGCAGCTGCAGAGACAAATCAGCGAATGAATATCCGTGACGGAAGTTGCCGACAGAAAGACGGAAGTACCCCTTAGACAATTATATATATAGATGAACACGATTGATGACAATTAAATTTACCCTTGTGCATTCAACGACTGACATACAATTTTTGGAAGTCAATGTAAAATTTGAATGTGACAGATTAAGTACACAATTGTACACAAAAGCCACGGATAGAAATGATTTGTTACTCTTCAGTAGCCAACATCCAAAAAAAAAAAAAAAAAAAGTCTATCCCATAAAGTGAACTAATGAGGATAAAAAGAATTGAAATTAAATGTTTACCCAATGTAGAAGGATTTTCAAAACCACCAATTTTTTCATACAGACGTGATCGCACTATCGCTTCAACTTTGGTGAAATCTGACATTGGGTCCTTAAAAAATCTGGTCAGATTACACTTACTGGCAATGATAGGAAAGGTTGTTTTCCGTCTTCATCATGTGTTAATTGCTGTTTGATGCTTAAAGGCTCAAGTTTAATTCATCCTAATAATGAGGAATTTAACCCCTTCATGGCCTTGGGATTTTCCGTTTTCCCGTGTTCGTTTTTCACTCCCCTCCTTCCCAGAGTCATAACTTTTTTATTTTTCCGTCAATATGGCCATGTGAGGGCTTATTTTTTGCGGGACGAGTTGTACTTTTGAACGACATCATTGGTTTTACCATGTCGTGTACTAGAAAACGGGAAAAAAATTCCAAGTGCGGTGAAATTGCAAAAAAAAGTGCAATCCCACACTTGTTTTTTGTTTGGCTTTTTTGCTAGGTACACTAAATGCTAAAACTGACTACGAGTTCATAGACACCTAACATGACTAGGTTATTTTTCACCTAAGTGGTGAAAAAAAATTCAAAACTTTGCAAAAAAAAAAAAAAAGCGCCATTTTCCGATACTCGTAGCGTCTCCATTTTTCGTGATCTGGGGTCAGGTGAGGGCTTATTTTTTGCGTGCGGAGCTGGCGTTTTTAATGATACCATTTTGGTGCAGATACGTTCTTTTGATCGCCCGTTATTGCATTTTAATGCAATGTCGCGGCGACCAGAAAAACGTAATTCTGGCGTTTCAAATTTTTTTCTCGTTACGCCATTTAGCGATCAGGTTAATGCTTTTCTTTTATTGATAGATCAGGCGATTCTGAACGCGGCGATACCAAATATGTGTAGGTTTGATTTTTTTTTTTGTATTGATTTATTTTGATTGGGGCGAAAGGGGGGGGGGTGATTTAAACTTTTATATTTTTTTATTTTTTTCACATTTTTTTTAACTTTTTTTTTTTTTTTTTTTTTTTTTTTTTTACTTTTGCAATACTTCAATAGCCTCCATGGGAGGCTAGAAGCAGGCACAGCGCGATCGGCTCTGCTACATAACAGCGATCATCAGATCGCTGCTATGTAGCAGAAAATCAGGTGTGCTGTGAGCGCCGACCACAGGGTGGCGCTCACAGCTGCCGGAGATCAGTAACCATAGAGGTCTCAAGGACCTCTATGGTTACCATTCTAAAGCATCGCCGACCTCCGATCATGTGACGGGGGTCGGCGATGACGTCATTTCCGTCCGCCCGGCCGGATGCGGTAGTTAAATGCCGCTGTCCGCGTTTGACAGCGGCATTTAACTAGTTAATAGCGGCGGGTGAATCGCGATTTCACCCGCCGCTATTGCAGGCACATATCAGCTGTTCAAAACAGCTGACATGTCCCGGCTTTGATGCGGGCTCACCGCCGAAGCCCTGCATCAAAGCAGGGGAGCTGACATCGGACGTACTATCCCGTCCGAGGTCAGTAAGGGGTTAAGATACAACACTTTTTAATGTGTGACTCACGAGTTTGTTATTTATTTGTTGCAATGGCCCTGTTCCTTATGGTATGTTGGTGAGACTACATGTTTTTTTAAAACTCGAATCAATCAACGCAGACATACCATAAGAAAAAAAACGTATGGATTTGCCGGTCTCTAAACATTTTGCGGAAAAATCCCATACTGAGAAACAATTACGCTTTCGCATTATAGATATGATTCCATCTCAGAGGAGAGGTGGAAACAGTGTACGGTTATTGAAAAAGAATGAACTTGAATGGATATCAAAATTGAACACCTTGAAATCTTATGGCATTAATGTGGATTTCAAATTAAATCAGATGACTTAAAAATACAGTGACATTTATATATTTTTTTCTCACGTCTTATCTCTATAATGTGTTTATGTCTTTATGTATAAAAATTTGTATGTTATTCAATAAGAAATAATTTTCTTGTTTTGTTTTTTTATTTCAGGTGTTCCACCCTTTGAAACAAACACAATCACATAATGTCCTTGTTTATTTATTTTTTCCTATAACAAAAATTATTTACTGTGCCGTTTTCTAAACAATTTTGCATCACTTCATCAATTTATTTGTTGGTCGTATTATGAATAAAAAATGTAAAAAAATAAAAGAGGAACTTAAAAAATAAAAAAATTATTTCATGAATATATCATGGTCTTGCATATACTAAGCATGCATAAATAGGAACTAAGATAACAGATGCCAAAGATGTGTGGTCATTTTGTGTCACAGGAAATGCATAAGAGAAACACGGGGGCTTAGCCTCCCCTTAAGGTCTCTGTGTGCGTGCATAGGAATGGGATGCCCCACTTAATTGGGGAGGGTTTCCCAGACCTAGTGATATTACCGTATACTGGCCTTATGTCCTGACCCCTTTTCTCTGCTGCTTATATAAATCTGTTCCTTAAGAGAATTGCAGTGCATTTGTCATATGACCAGTGATAATTCATATTTTTTTATAAAAAAATATTCGTAAACTTATATGCTTCGCTTTAATGGTGATGCAATGGCCCACGTGCATGTAATTGTTATGTAACTATATACTCATGCGCCAGCCATACAGTTATTTACCTTAAACATGGCACCGTGATCCTCAGAGCGGCTTTGCGCAGTCGCAGCCCTAAGCATTATGGGTTATTGACATGGACGTCACTGACATGCGCAGTAATTTCATGAGGACGCCGAGGATCTGGCGTGCATGAAAATTACAGAAATGTGAGTGTGATTTCATCTTGTTTCATGGGAATGGGACACCTGAACTTGTCTCATTGACTATTAAGTATATTATAATCGTGATTCACGTTGCACAAAATGATTAATGTAAATCAATATGGAAAGATTACTGAAATATGCACAAAAGCACTTTAAAGGGAAGGTGCCACCAGTTTCTTTGTAGTTTTGTTTTTTTGTGAAATTAAGCTTAAAATAGTAAATAAAATGTATTAATGCAATGTTTGCACTGTTTGCAAACATTTCTATATGAAAAATATTATATATTTTCTTACAAATATATATATTGACCACTAGGGGGAGCATTTTCCGTTTTAGACCTCAAGCAGCTATAGTAAGACTTACCAGCTTTACTGTTAGCTGGAAAATTGGGGCAGTAACTGCTGACCACCATTTCCCTCCCCTTTTGGGTGGTCTAATATCCCTAGGGCAGAATGAAGAGCAGCATCAACTGGCAGAGCCATTTTGTGTGTGACTGCCCTGTGATCTGCTATCACCAGCAGTTACTGCATCAGAAGCACAGTTAGTTTATGTGGTGTGTATGGAGCAGCATTGTCTGTGCAGAGCTGTCTGTGACTCATCCCTCAGTAATAAGAAGGAGCTCCAGGTCTGCAGTGAATGGCCAGGCATTGTGGAGGGAGGGGAGAGATACATTGGTATGGCTGAGAAAGACTGATGGGAGAGCTCCCTCTCTGCAGGCTGTGATAGAGTAAGTGGAGCTCGGCAGATAGCACTGGGCTATAATAAAATGGTGGCCAGCCACACCTACAGCAGTGAGTTCTGCAGCCCACAAAGGCGTGCCCAGCTCACTGCTAATGTTGCTGCAATGTTAGAGATAGGAGATAATAGACCGGCGCTGACCCTATGTCCATGGGGTGCCGTAAAATGACACTGACAGTGTTGTGAACTGCTGTGAAACCAAGATGTCAGCCCCCAGTGCCTTCTTTAAACTCATAACACACAAAATCTGTTTCACATGCATTTAAAACTTGGTTATAGCAGCATGTTATGCTACATTACAGTGATTTATTAATGATCTACAAACGCGGTACCTTCCCTTTAATAGTCACTTGCTATGTATGTATCATTATCCTGTTTTACAATCATTGTTTTTAATCAATTTATTAATGAGAAATGTATGTGCACCCTATAAACATCTGTACCACTAATGTGTTCACTGCTTGAAAATGGATATCACATCTGAAACGTCACCACGCCATTTGGGCAATGGAGTCCACTTTTTTTGTGCTGTTTCCCCTTTTTTTTTGCTTTATTATTAGAAACTAGTGATGAGCGAATATACTCGTCAATCGAGATTTCCCGAGCATGCTCGGGGGTCCTCCGAGTATTTTTTAGTGCTGAGTTTTAGTTTTTAGCGCCGCAGCTGAATGATTTACACTTGTTAGCCAGCATAAGTACATGTGGGGGTTGCCTGGTTGCTAGGGAATCCCCACATGTATTTATGCTGGCTAACAGATCTAAATCATTCAGCTGCGGTGCTAGAAACAAACTCCAAGCACTAAAAAATACTCTGAGGACACCGGAGCGTGTTCGGGAAATCTCGATTAACGAGTATATTTGCTCATCACTATTAGAAACCATTAAATTGCAGGTTGGAAAAGTTCTGCATGACATCTAAGGTTACTTTCACACTAGTCCGTCGGTACGGGCCGTCGCAAACAGTCGGCCCGACGGACAGTGTGTTAATGTAGCACAACGTGGGCAGCGGATGCAGTTTTACAACGCATCCGCTGCCCATTGTGATGAGCGTGGAGGAGGGGGCGGAGTTCTGGCCGCGCATGCACGGTCGAAAATGGCAGAACCGACACACAAAAAAAAGGTTACATTGAAAGTTTGTTTGTGCGTCGCAACCGCCAAAAACAAGACGCATCCATCGCACAACGGATGCTACGTGTGGCCATACATCGCAATGCGTCGCTAATGCAAGTCCATGGAGAAAAAACGCATCCTGCGGGAAACTTTGCAGGTGGGGTTTTTTCTCCAAAACGACGCATTGCGACGTCCGTCACACAACGCAAGTGTGAAAGTAGCCTAAAGGTACCAATTGACGCTGTTCCAATTACTCTCTCTCTCTCTCTCTCTATATATATATATATAGTATCAATTGCATACATCATGCATAACCAGTACAAAGAGAGTGCTTGCACAATAAGATTAACACATGTGAATAGTGCAAATCACTACCAGTAACAACATACCGTATATACTCGTGTATAAGCAGAGTTTAACACTTTTTTGTGCTGACAATGCCCACCCTAGGCTTATACACGAGTCATTGTCCCAGTTTATTGTGGTGGAGGAAGAGCGGCGGGTCACAGGAGGCAGGAACCGGTGGCTGCGGCTAAAGCCTGTGCCCACTGCCAAAGAGAAATTAATATTCACTGCATTGGCAGTGAGCATTAATTTCTCTTATAACGCGCAACATTACAGCCGCCGGCTTCAAGCAGGTGCCGGGTTCTCATGGGTGCCTGCTCATTAAGGTAATGAATATTCACCTCTCTCCACTCCCATAGGCTGGAGAGAGGTGAATATCCATTACCTTAATGAGAGGGGACACGTGATCGATCAGCCACAGAAGCTGCTGGAAGCCAGAACGAGATGCTGCTAAGGCGAGCAGGTAAGGCAAGTAGGATGTTTGTTTTTTTTTTCCCTTAATTTATTGCTCATGGGGGCCATGCATACAAGGATGGGGATGAGGAACCACGCATACCAGGATGGGAATAAGGTGTCATGCAGATAATGATGGGAATAAGGAGCCAAGCAAACAAGGATGGGAATAAGGAGCCATGCAGACATGGACGGCAATGAGGAACCATGCATACCAGAATAGTGATTAAGAGACAATGCATACCCGACTTATACTCGAGTCAATAAGTTTTTCCACTTTTTAGAGGCAAAATTAGGTGCCTCAGCTTATACTCGGGTCGACTTATACACGAGTATATACGGTAATCAGTTATAAATAACGCAACAATATAACGCACAGTAGGATGCATAATAAATGGATGCAAAGCGTATCATCACTTACATAAGCCAGAAATAAGATATACGTTATCCATAATAGGATTGATATATAATGGGTACATGTGGCATAAACCCATATCTTAAGGTAGTAATATAAAAGGTTGAACTTATAGCAGAAAACCCTATCCTGATGTGTTTCCCCTTTATATATCCATAAGGGGTTCATCAGGGGATATATGTCAAGTAAGAAGCAGTGTTCCAGATGGCATGCATCATAGTGGAACGCTGTGGGCGTTTCAGCATGCCTGGGTCCTTTTTCAAATTGTCCCACAGGTTTCTTACTGGAAATGATCCCAGATGCCAGGTGGAGATTCATGCTGCCCTGTATCGCGTCATCAGAGGTGACGTATATCGAGTGGTGGAACGCAAATGCGCTCCACCATACGGCCCCCGTTCACCGGAAGTGACTGCAGATGTGCGAATCTTCATAGAGCACGCACTGAGCGCTGTTGGGATTCTCAGGTGCAGAGAGCGGTGGGCACATGAACGCAAGTCTGCGATTTACAAACAGGAAGTCACATGCACATTAGATGGGCACGGCCTCACTCAACCCAAGTGTAGAGGGCGGTCAACTCTAATTGTCAGGCGGTCAGAAGTATGCAAGTCGCATACTTGTGGCCACATGACCACCCTCTCCCGGCGCCAGAGAATCTTCACAGCACAGTGTCCATGATGTGAGGATTCACAAGTTTGCAGCCACAGAGTGACTGCAGACTTGTACCCCAAGGCCAGACATCCCCTTTAACTCTACGTCTCCACCAGAGAACAAGACCACTGGAGTGTCTCCTTTAAAGTAGCTACATTTCAGAAGAGTCATAAAATAGATTTTGTCAGCAAAATTATAAATGTTTGTGGGCACCAGACAGAGAACACTGCAAAACATGACCATAGCCAAGAACCAATTTGTCCCTCCCTCATGTTTTTCTAGGTTGGCAATTTGGTATAATTGCTATGTTTCCTGTCAATTCACTAACTTGGCTTCAAGCAATTTGCAGAATTGCGTGTTTGTTTGTTTTTTTGCATGTATCAAAGATACAGGTGAAATTGCTAACAATTTATTTTAGCTGCCATCGTGAATAAATTGAGAAGATCACATAGAAATGTGGATCCATGGGTCATACATATAAAGCAGGATGCACATTTCACAAATGAACCCGGCTTGGGAGATGCTGAAGCTTTATTGAAGCTAAATGAAAAGCTCAAATGAGCAGTTTGTCATGTTTTGTGCTATACACTGCATTTTAATGTATTCACAGGTTTCAAATCAGTTTGTATTTCCCAGAAGTTGCCTAATGATAAAATTGCACAAATGTACAAAAAGTACCGTACTAAATATAAAATATTTCATTTTAACCTTCGTTCTAAGGTTCAATATTTGCAAATTTCTGAGACAAGTCCTCAATCCCACAGCCTGTAACATGGATATGGAACCCAGCCACCACAGACATCAATGGCTCTATACAATCCTATTTTACAAAGGCATTTTTTCGTGCATGCATTAATAGGTACTCTCCACTAGAAGTGGGGTCTACTGCTACACATGGAACAACCATCGAAAATAAATATTTTTTTGTCATCCACTGTTTTTCTACTTCACATCAAAAGTACATTACCCGTCAATGATGGATTATCCTGTTTGCAAACTCATATCAGAGCGGCTTTTGTTGACATTCAGAAAGACCTCAAGCATGGTTTTGTCTGGCAATAACAAATACATCTTGGGTTGTTTGTAGTTATTAACAATTTGTTCATAATGTGTAATTACAGCTCTTCTGTACAGAAGCAAATGACACTTTTTTTTAACAATGTAACACAAACTAACATCTTTAGTCTGACTGCTTAGAAAAAAACCAACATCCAGATATAAAGCACTTCCGCCAAATAATGTATTTTATCAAAGTTTTGTTCCGTTGATAAGTATTGATCTTTCTTGAAAATTTTAGAACCGCTGGTATTATTCCAAGAGATTTTTAATGAACAAAAAAAATAAAATGACAAAAAAAAAAAAAAAGTATTGAATGTCTGGTTTTATGTATATGAAACCCATAGTACCGTAAATGAGGAATCTACAGTATATAGGGTCCTCATTGCCTATGGATTTCATATACCATATATACTCGAGTATTAGCCGACCCGAGTATAAGCCGACCCCCCTAATTTTGCAACAAAAAACTGGGAAAACTTATTGACTCGAGCATAAGCCTAGGGTGGGAAATGCAGCAGCTACCGGTAAATGTCAAAAATAAAAATAGATACCAATAAAAGTAAAATTAATTGAGACATCAGTAGGTAAAGTGTTTTTGAATATTCATATTGAATCAGGAGCCCCATATAATGCTCCATGCAGTTATGGCCCCATAGATGCCTCATATAATGCTCCATGCAGTTATGGCCCCATAGATGCCCCTTATAATGTTCCATGCAGTTATGGCCCCATAGATGCCTCATATAATGCTCCATGCAGTTATGGCCCCATAGATGCCCCATATAATGCTCCATACAGCTCATTATGGCCCCATAAATGCCCCATATAATGCTCCATGCAGTTATGGCCCCATAGATGCCCCGTATAATGCTTCATGCAGTTATGGCCCCATAGATGCCCCATATAATGCTCCATACAGTTATAGCCCCATAGATGCCCCATATAATGCTCCATGCAGTTATGGCCCCATATAATGCTCCATGCAGTTATAGCCCCATAGATGCCCCATATAATGCTCCATGCAGTTCTTCATGGCCCCATAGACGCTCCATATAGCATTGTGCCACATGTAATGTTGCTGCTGCTGCACTAAAAAATAAAAAAAAATTACATACTCACCTCGTCGCTGCTCCTCAGCGTCCAGTCTCTCCGCACTGACTGCTCAGGCAGAGGGCGGCGCGCACACTAATACGTCATCGCACCCTTTGACATGAACAGTCACTGCAGAGGACGCGGAAGACAGGGCGGCGGTGGAACGCGGAAAGGTGAATATGAAATACTCACCTGCTCCCGGCGCAGTCCCTGCATGTCCCACGTCTCCGGGAGCGGCAGCTTCTTCCTGTAGTGAGCGGTCACATGGAACCACTCATTACAGTAATGAATATGCGGCTCCACCCCTATGGGAGCGGAGTCCATATTCATTACTTTAATGAGCTGTACCACGTGACCACTGAACAGGGGAAGAAGCTGCCGCTCCCGGAGACTTGGGACATGCAGGGACAGTGTCAGGAGCGCCGGGAGCAGGTGAGTATTTGACAGGCGTCGCTCCCCCTCACCCGTCGACCCCCCCGCCTTCCATGACTCGAGTATAAGCCGAGAGGGGCACTTTCAGCCCATTTTTGGGGGCTGAAAATCTCGGCTCATACTCGAGTATATACGGTACATAAAACTAGCAGATAGCTCTCTCTACATATAATTTTGGTAAAAAGGAAAAAACAGTAAAATAAGACAATTTTTAGTTTAAAAAAACCCCACAAAAACAGTTTTAACCCCTTAACGACCAGGGGTATTTTTGGTTTTGCATTTTCATTTTTTGCTACCCTTCTTTGAAGAGCCATAACTTTTTTATTTTTTGGTCAAAATGGTCATGTGGGGGCTTGTTTTTTGTGGGACGAGTTGTACTTTTGCACAGCACCATCGGTTTTACCATGTCATGTAACAGAACACTGGAAAAAATTCCAACTGCAGTGAAACTGCAAAACAAAGTGCAATCCCACACTTGTTTATTGTTTGGCTTTTTTACTAGGTTCACTAAATCCTAAAACTGACCTGCCATTATGATTCTCCAGGTCATTACATGTTCACAGACACCAAACATATATAAGTTATTTTTTAAATGAGTGGTGAAAAAAATAAAAAAATTAAAAAAAATAAAAATACCGTATATACTCGAGTATAAGCCGACCCCAGTATAAGCCGAGACGCCTAATTTTGCCACACAAAAAAACTGGGAAAACGTATTGACTCGAGTATAAGCCTAGGGTGGGAAATGCAGCAGCTACTGGTAAATTTAAAAAAAAAAATAAGTACCAATAAAAGTAAAAATAATTGAGACATCAGGAGGTTAAGTGTTTTTGAATATTCATATTGAATCAGGAGCCCCATATAATGCTGCACAAAGGTTGATGGCCCCATAAGATGCTCCATAGAATATTATGCCCCGTAAAATGCTGCACAAAGGTTGATGGCCCCATAAGATGCTCCATAGAATACTATGCCCCATATAATGCTGCACAAAGGTTGATGGCCTCATAAGATGCTCCATAGAATGTTATGCCCCATATAATGCTGAACAAAGGTTGATGGCACCATAAGATGCTCCATAGAATATTATGCCCCATATAATGCTGCACAAAGGTTGATGGCACCATAAGATGCTCCATAGAATAATATGCCCCCTATGCTGCTCCATAAAGGTTGATGGCCCCATAAGATGCCCAATAGAATAATATGCCCCATATGCTGCTCCATAAATGTTGATGGTCCCATAAGATGATCCATAGAATATTATGCCCCATATAATGATGCACAAAGGTTGATGGCCCCATAATATGCTCCATAGAATATTATGCCCCATATAATGCTGCACAAAGGTTGATGGCCCCATAACATGCTCCATGGCATATTATGCCCCATATGCTGCTCCATAAAGGTTAATGGCCTCACAAGATGCTCCATAGAATAATATGCCCTGTATGCTGCTGCGATTAAAAAAAAAAATAAAAAAAAATGACATACTCACCTCTCATTGCTGGGCGCCAGGTGTCGGGGGCCTGAGCAGGCGGGGACACCGGCGTGCTATTGGGGTCAGGTGCTGGAGTCGTCGCTGGCTCAGGACACCGGCACTTGCGATATTCACCTGTCCCCGTTCCACCGCCGCAAGGCGATGTGTCTTCCAGGTCTCTGCAGTGACTGTTCAGGCAGAGGGCACACACTAACCACGTTATTGTGCCATCTGACCTGAACGTCACAGCCAGAGGATGCGGAAGACAGAGCCCGGAGGTGGAACTGGGACAGGTGAATATCGCATGGCTCACCACCCCCGTAATACTCACCCACTCCAGGCGCAGTCTCTCTGTATGTCCCTGCTTCTCCGATGGTCTCCTGCGCGCGCCGGCAGCTCTTCTTGTGTTCAGAGGTCATGTGGTACCGCTCATTGAAGTAATGAATATGTGCTCCGTCTATGGGAGTGGAGTCGCATCCATATTAATTACTTTAATGAGCGGTACCACGTGACCACTAAACACAGGAAGAGCTGAAGGCGCCGGAGACCATCGGAGAAGCAGGGAAGTGCAGAGACCGCGCCGGGAGCAGGTGAGTATGATGTGACAGCCACTACTACTGCAAGCTACAGCAACAAGAAGGACATTATACAGGGGAGCTGAGCTGTCTTGTTCTGAATTAAGCTCTGATGTGAGGTAAAACATTTGTTACAGAGCTCTGCCCCATGTTTTTCTGTCTGTTCCCTTCACTGCTCATCACTTTTCTCCATCTCCTCTCCAAAGAAAATAATGGGCCGCATCACGTCACCTGCAGTCAGTCTCCTCTAAGCAAGATGGACTCTGTTGGATGGTGAGTTTAAGAGCCAAGAGAAGGGGAGGAATTGTGTGATAAGTGGGGGAAGAAGCGGATTTCATTGATAAGATAGAATACAAAGTTTCTTATAAATCATGTGTACTACTGATTTTTGCAAAAATTTTTTGAAAGCACAGTTCATTTTAAAATCACGAAATTTATCTGATGCTGTTAATAAATTTAGTGCATTTTTTATAGACTGTCTACTCTAACGTTACACCACCTATTATTACCTTGTGCCTATACATTTGAGACGGATTCTAATTTTCCACATAATGTGTCTAAAGCTATGACCATTTTCAAAAATTAAAAAAAAAATGAAATAAGCAAGAATATATTTTTGGCGCATTTCTATATGGTAATATTACAAACATTATACTTTATAATAATAATTTTGGTAAAAACACAATAGTAAAGGTTTCTCACAGTTTTAAAATCATCCATCTCAGTGGAAACTTTTGAGCACATAATATGTCCTTATACTTTAGGACATGTTGCATAGATGAAAGCTCAGTATGTTTGTAAATGGTTTATATGACACACCATGTACTGTTACTGAGGGCGGCACAACTGGTATTTAATCGAGAGCTACGTTCAGATCTGTGACTGTTAGGAAAGAGTCAGGCGGCCGTATAAATCAGACGAGGATCTCAATGCAATGCTCGGACTTGCCGATGGCTCTTCTGACCAGAGCATGACCGCTATATAGACATGCTGACAACCGCCGGCCACTCAAAGCACTACATTATGATTCTAGCCCGAGTTATACAGCTGACTGACTCTTCCCTTACCGGGACAAATTGACAGATACTTCCCTGGGAGTATAGTTGAATTTATAGAATTCATTAAGCCAGCAAGAATTTCTAGGAGATTTAAGTAAAAAACCTTCAGACTTATTTCGGCCTACAGACCTATAGATGTAGTTTGTTGAGAATACAGCACCAGCCTGGATCTTAAATTGCATTAAGAGGAGACTGAATTTAAACTTGACAACTTAAAGGGGTAGTCTCAAGTTTTTAAGTAATCCTCTATCAATGAGATGGCTGTTGACATCCCAAATGCAGGGGGTCCAACCAACAACACTCCAAGAACTAAGGCGTCATAAATCTGGATCAAATGGAGCAGTCAATGATAATGCGCGCTGCCACTCCAGGGCTGCACTCAGCTATTTCCAGTGGCAAAATTAAGAATTATTGTACAGACAGTGGGCAAGGTCACCACTCCATTTACATAGAGTATCAATGGGGATGGAAATCCCAACTATTGGGAAATAATCCCCTATCCCACTGATAGCTAACTTCCAATCTAGAGAATACTCCTTTATAACCTCTGATGTTTTTTCTATAAGATGTTTTGTAAAAGATCTATAAAACCTTATTTATGAAATACTAGAAGGTGGTCCGATTCTAACACATCGGGTATTCTAGAATATGTATGCGTAGTGTATAGCACAGCTCACGCAGTACATTGTGCAGCCCACGTTGTATATTGCGCAGCCCACGTTGTATATTGCGCAGCCCACGTTGTATATTGTGCAGCCCACGTTGTATATTGCGCAGCCCACGTTGTATATTGCGCAGCCCACGTTGTATATTGCGCAGCCCACGTTGTATATTGCGCACCCACGTTGTATATTGCGCAGCCCACGTTGTATAGTCACGTAGTATATTGCCCAGCCACGTAGTATATAGCACAGCCCATGTAGTATATTGCCCAGCCACGTAGTATATAGCACAGCCCATGTAGTATATTGCCCAGTCACGTAGTATATAGCACAGGCCATGTAGTATATTGCCCAGCCACATAGTATATAGCACAGCCCATGTAGTACATTGCCCAGCCACGTAGTATATAGCACAGACCATGTAGTATATTGCCCAGCCACGTAGTATATAGCACAGCCCATGTAGTATATTGCCCAGCCCATGTAGTATATTGCCCAGCCACATAGTATATAGCACAGCCAGTGTAGTATATTGCCCAGCCACGTAGTGTATTGCCCAGCCCATGTAGTATATTGCCCAGCCACGTAGTATATTGCCCAGCCCATGTAGTATATTGCCCAGCCCATGTAGTATATTGCCCAGCCCATGTAGTATATTGCCCAGCCCACGTAATATATAGCAATGTGGGCATCATATCCCTGTTAAAAAAAGAAATAAAATAAAAAATAGTTATACACTCACCTTCCGGAGCTCCCGGGTCCAAGCGAAGCGGTTAACGACGCTGCTCGTGCGCTCCGGTCTCAAGAGTGCATTGCGGTGTCGCGAGATGATGACGTAGCGGTCTTGCAAGATCGTTACATCATCATCTCGCGAGATTGCAGCATGGACCGGTTACCGGAGCGTCGCGAGCGGGAAAGGCCTGTTGTCGATCCGGGGGCCGACGGACGGTGAGTATATAACGATTTTTTTTATTATTATTATTATTATTATTTTTAACATTAGATCGTTTTACTATTCATGCTGCATAGGCAGCATGAATAGTAAAAAGTAGGTCACACAGGGTTAACAGCAGCGGTTATGGAGGGGAGTACGGAGCGGGCACTGACTGCGGGGAGGAAGGAGCGGCCATTTTTCCGCCGGACTGTGCCTGTCGCTGATTGGTCGTGGCTGTTTTGCCACGACCAATCAGCGACTTGGATTCCATGACAGACAGAGGCCGCGACCAATGAATATCCGTGAAAGAAAGACAGAAAGAAGGACAGACAGACGGAAGTGACCCTTAGAAAATTATATAGTAGATGAGTTTATGTCTACGAACTATATAGAGCAACATGAAATCATGAAAAGGTTTTCTTTATTATTTCCAAAATCTAGTAATGATGCACCACATATTTTAAGATATGTTGAGCCAAGAGAAAAGGTAAGGACGTAATCATCTATACGTAAGAACAGTCCCACTTGTAGTCGGAGGTGTGCATCCGTAGACATAGAGTTTACAGCATTCTATGTGGAGGGAGTGAATTTAAGTATTGTTCGGTGTCAAACTTCCATGGTCAAAGACATGATCTGTATTAAGATAACAAAATCATTATTACTTACCCACTGCTCCATATTGGTATTAGTCGACATGGTTGCAGCTGTGACATGTCTAAAACATATAACCGATGTAGCCAACCACTGAGCTGGCTCAGTGGTTATACCTAGACATCACAAAACCGCTGAAAATAATAACTGACATCACCGCTACAACCTTGTCAACAAAGACCACTGACAACAGCACAAAATAGTTTGGCACTTTATGGTAAGCTTTGCAGAAGACTGCCACCACCTTTCAGGGCTTATCTACATCATTCTATAATGCTATAGATAAGACCCCGGTCCGACCTGAAATATAAGAAAAATAAGGTTTATTATACTCACCTGGGGTGGGGGTGTCTGGTCCGATGGGTGTCGCAGGACCGGGCCACCCATCTTCTTATGATTGCCGCCCTCCTGCTTGCTTCATGGGTCTCCGACATTGCGCTCCTGCGCAGGCGTACTTATCTGCCCTTTTGAGGGCAGAGGAAAGTACTGCAGTGCGCAGGGAAAGGGCAGAGGCCCAGCACTTGCGCACTGCAGTACTTTCCTTTGCCCTCAAAAGGTCAGATAAGTACGCCTGCGCAGGAGCGCCGATGCTGGGGAGTCATGACGCAAGCAAGAGGGCGGTATCTGAAGAAGATGGGAGGTGCTGGACCGAGACATGTGACACCCATCAGACTGGAACTCCCCCCCCCCCCCCCCAGGTGAATATAGTAAAACTTATTTTTCTAATCTTACAGGTCGGACCGGGGTCTTATCTAACCTGGTGACAGGTTAGCTTTAAAGGAAAACTTATGAAATGGGTGGGGGTCCAAATGCTGGAATTCACAGATTGGCAAAATTAACTATTTTTACCCCAATGATTCCCAAATATAATGGAGCATCAGTGCGTGTGGTTAACTGCTGCTTTGTTTCTTCTTTATGGGACAGTTGGAAAAAGCTACTCATTTTAGAAATGACCACCTATCCAATAGATTGGTGATAACTAATCTTCACTAGACAACCCCTTTAAGGTTTAGCAGTTTGGGGGGGTTCTTTTTTTTAGCTTCTACAGTTTGCAATATTAGCTCTTTTAGTTTGGCAGTTTCAATAGAAATTTAAAGGCAATCTGTCAGTAGGATCAACCATAGTAATTCATCTATATGTGCATGCAGGAGATAGGTAGCTGAATAAAATGATATCTTGATATTTGCTATCCTTTGTCTTATTTTACATTTTTCTGATATGTAAATTAGCTGTTCAGAGTTTTGGGCTGGACACTGACCTACATGAGCACCACAGGAAGTAGATTCTCATGCAGATCAGTGTCCAACCCATAGCCGTGAACAGCTCATTTACATATAAGAAAAATGTAGATTTCTCTGGAATAAGATATCGAATTGCAGATATCAAGGTATCATTTTATTTTGCTTCCCATCATCTACAGGCCCATATAAAACTGTTTAGGAGGGTTGACCCTACTGACAGATTCCTTCTCATGGTGAACTGTCTTTTAGGAATGCTGTATTAGTAGTCACCTAAGATCTGCTGCAGCCCAAAACGGAATTCTATTGGTTCATGCATGTAAGCGTGCGCACCCATGGGCCAGGCAACAGAAAAGGTGAACACTTTGTGTATAGAAATGGTAAAATGTTTCATATCTAAAGTAACACTTTCCATATCAAGAAAAATAAACGTTTTTGTGTATATATTAAAATGCAGAATTCACATTGGAAGTAGATGCAGCTTTACAATTCCCGCTATTTCTCATCTATGCATAATACTGCTGGCACCACGGAGGTTGATGATCTCCCAATGTTCATGAGGGTTTCCCATCATGTCAAAATATATTTCAATCATTGTCTGACAGTGACAGATTGACACAAGTACCATTGATAAAGGACACATCCACTGCAGAGTCCTGGAGAATTGTCAATACACAAAAAGTGCATAAACCAGAAAATAATCAGGTCTAGATTTTCAACATGAGGCCATAGTCATTTTGTAACCCTTGTTTATGTGTGACCCCATGCAGACAAGTCGCAAGGTATGTAAATGAATACAGTAATATTCACAGTCACAATACTTGACATTCCAGAACAGTAAACCCATACGCCAAGCTGGTTGTTTGGGGAAATGAGAATATCTCAGAAAGAATAAAAGGTTTGCTGGAACCTTTTCAAGGTGAAACGACATTGGTTGTGCATTGTTTGCATTTGCATGTACTGTCACACACCAGTAACTTCTCGGAAAATATGAATACATTTCCAGATCTTCTATACATGCAGGCAGAGCGCGCTGCACTCACAGGAGAGGGGGATGGATGGGGTTATCACTCCACAAAACACCATTGGTGGTTTTCTAAGAAAAATTCATGCAAATGTATGTCTTTCTTTACAACTGAGACGTGAAATGTCCCTTTCTCCTCAAACAAATCAAGGAGATTTCAAACAGCATTTACACATGATTCATATGATGTTTTGTTAAATTGGGAATTCTGCCTAATTATATAACGAAGATGTCTCAACTAATTACCGAGAGTCGGGAATGAAAATATGGTGCTGAAAACAAGTGTGAAACAGTCATTGTTTAGCAATGTGTTTACTTGGCACAAGATTGTAGTTAGAAATAAGATATTAAGATAAGTCATTGCCGCTCCCTAACAAAATGGGCTGTATCCAGCTCAAGGTATGTAATAGTACCATGCTGTAAGATGCTCTGTACGCTCAATAGGGACACTGTGCCGGCTGATAGTTAGGAAGAGTGTCAGAAGAACTTGTCCTCATATTAATCCTTTACAGGCTGTTATTACTTGCACACGCCAAGTTACCAAATGCTCAGTACTTAGATTTTCCATATACACAACGGTTACTAAACAAGGCCAACATCTCAGATCAGATGGCCCGCTATAATCGCAGGAGAACCTTTAAAAAAAAAATACTTATGCAAGTGGAACACAAATAAAAACACACCCTAGATGGAGAGGAGACGCATATTCAACAAAACCTCACAAACTACATGAGCTGTATTCAGACACCTTAAAGGGAACCTGTCACCCCCAAAATCTAAGGTGAGCTAAGCCCACCGGCATCAGGGGATTATCTACAGCATTCTGGAATGCTGTAGATAAGCCCCCAATGTATCCTGAAAGAGGAGAGAAAGAGTTCAGATTATACTCACCCAGGGGCGGTCCCGCTGCGGTCCGGTCCGATCGGCGTCGCGGTCCGGTCCTGGGCCTCCCATCTTCTTACGATGACGTCCTCTTCTTGTCTTCAGGCTCCGGCGCAGGCGTACTTTGTCTGCCCTGTTGAGGGCAGAGCAAAGTACTGCAGTGCGCAGGCACTGGGCCTCTCTGAACATTCACGGAGCCTGCGCACTGCAGTACTTTGCTCTGCCCTCAACAGGGCAGACAAAGTACGCCTGCGCCGGAGCCTGAAGACAAGAAGAGGACGTCATCGTAAGAAGATGGGAGGCCCCGGACCAGACAGCGATGCCCACCGCAGCGGGACCGCCCCTGGGTGAGCATAATCTAACCTCTTTTTCTTATCTTTCAGGATACATCGGGGGCTTATCTACAGCATTCCAGAATGCTGTAGATAAGCCCGATGCTGGTGGGCATAGCTTATCGTCGATTTTGGGGGTGACAGGTTCCCGTTAAGACAGAAAGCCAGACACATCCAAGTATCTAAACTGCCAACATGTAGACTTATCCTCCTTTTACAATGTGCTGATAGATCGTAATTAAAGACGATCCTCTGAATCTTAAAATCAAAAATAATGGGACATATTTCATAGTTCTGTCTAATTTAAACACAGTGTAAACTTAGGAAACAAAAAGGAGACATGGACATAGGAGCTTATCAAAAATTGTAGATAATTTTTATTATCAATTGATAAAAACAAAAATAATAAATACAAGTAAAAGCTGATAAATGAAAATAGGGGAGGACAGCGACATTACAGTGCCACGTAAAACAGGAGTCACAATTTATGGGATAAGTAGATATGGATAAAGAAAGAAACCAGGAAAGGCAAAATAACAAAAAAGTCAATAATACAGAAAAATTAATGGCATCATGTATACAACTATAGATCATGTGGGGAAATATAAAGTGCATGTGCAATAAATAAACAGAAGTAATTATTAATATGTCAATGTTCAAAATATAAAGTGCCAAGAATAAATAAAGCAAAGGAGATATATATGGAGCATGCAATTCAAATTATTAGTGATGGTGGCCAATAAATGTGGTCAAAGACCTAAACATAAGAATGAATCCAGCCACAGAGATATACAGAGAACATACAATTGATTATTAATGACTAGATGGCAGCCCGATTCTAAAGAATCGGGAGTCTAGAATCCATATATACTTTATTTATTCAAATGTAAGAATAATACAATTAATAAATAATAGTAAGAAAGAACAAAAAATGGCTGCACTTACCAGCTCTTGACAATTCTTGACAGTACGGCACATTTCTGATTGGTCGCTCGCGGCAGGCGGCAACCAATCAGAAAAGTGCCGCGCACCACGAAGGCATATACCTTTGTCCACCCTGAGCGGGTGTAGGACGCTGGTGACGTCACTTATCTCCGGACATTATCTCCGGACAAAGCCACGGAAGTTGGCACAAATTGCCGGAAGTAGTATTCTAGGCAATTATATATTAGATTTTAATGTTATCAGTGTTTACCTTTGAACGTTTATATTGTATTGTCCTGTCACCAGCCATGTGTACGATTATCGGCCGAAAGCCTCTCTGGAACCAATAATCACCACATGTAAAGGTATCTTTATAAGTTAAAGATTCAGAATACTATGACTTATCATATCCTGAACAGTCAAGTTTTTTTAAGAACCGTTAAGGTTTTCTGGTTGAAGTGCTCTGCCTGGGGCCCCATATGCTGCCTGGGGCCCCTGTGCTCTGCCTGGGGCCCCTGTGCTCTGCCTGGGGCCACTGTGCTCTGCCTGGGGCTCCATATGCTGCCTGGGGCCCCTGTGCTCTGCCTGGGGCCCCATATGCTGCCTGGGGCCCCTGTGCTCTGCCTGGGGCCCCATAGGCTGCCTGGGGCCCCTGTGCTCTACCTGGGACCACTGTGCTCTGCCTGGGGCCCCATATGCTGCCTGGGGCCCCTGTGCTCTGCCTGGGGCCCCTGTGCTCTGCCTGGGGCCCCATGTTCTGCCTGGGGCCCCTGTGCTCTGCCTGGGGCCACTGTGCTCTGCCTGGGGCCCCTGTGCTCTGCCTGGGGCCCCATATGCTGCCTGGGGCCCCTGTGCTCTGCCTGGGGCCCCTGTGCTCTGCCTGGGGCCCCATATGCTGCCTGGGGCCCCTGTGCTCTGCCTAGGGCCCCATAGGCTGCCTGGGGCCCCTGTGCTCTGCCTGGGACCACTGTGCTCTGCCTGGGGCCCCATATGCTGCCTGGGGCCCCTGTGCTCTGCCTGGGGCCCCATATGCTGCCTGGGGCCCCATATGCTGCCTGGGGCCCCTGTGCTCTGCCTGGGTGTAGGACACTGGTGACGTCACTTATCTCCGGACATTAGCTCCGGACATTAGCTCCGGACATTAGCTCCGGACATTAGCTCCGGACAAAGCCACGGAAGTTGGCACAAATTGCAGGAAGTAGTATTCTAGGCAATTATATATTAGATGGGCATTTCCTGAAGGAAATACATGGTGCTTGAACAGCGCTACCAGCTTTACAGCAGCACTTTTCACACACGGGACTGGGGGGCGCGCTTACTTTTGCACCCGGGGGCGCGCTTACTTTTGCACCCAGAGGCGCACTTACTTTTGCACCCGGGGGCGCACTTACTTTTGCACCCGGGGGCGCACTTACTTTTGCACCCGGGGGCGCACTTACTTTTGCACCCGGGGGCGCACTTACTTTTGCACCCGGGGGCGCACTTACTTTTGCACCCGGGGGCGCACTTACTTTTGGTGGGCGGGGCTCCTCGGCCTCCGATTTGGTTGGTGGGGCCCCTCGTCCTCCGATTTGGTGGGTGGGGACCCTCGGCCTCCGATTTGGTGGGCGGGGACCCTCGGCCTCCGATTTGGTGGGCGGGGACCCTCGACCTCCGATTTGGTGGGCGCGGACCCTCGGCCTCCGATTTGGTGGGCGGGGACCCTCGGCCTCCGATTTGGTGGGCGGGGCCCCTCGGCCTCCGATTTGGTGGGCGGGGCCCCTCGGCCTCCAATTTGGAGGGCGGGGACCCCCGGCCTCCGATTTGGTGGGCGGGGACCCTCGGCCTCCGATTTGGTGGGCGGGGACCCCCGGCCTCCGATTTGGTGGGCGGGGACCCTCGGCCTCCGATTTGGTGGGCGGGGCCCCTCGGCCTCCGATTTGGTGGGCGGGGTCCCTCGGCCTCCGATTTGGTGGGCGGGGTCCCTCTGCCTCCGATTTGGTGGGCGGGGACCCTCGGCCTCCGATTTGGTGGGCGGGGCCCCTCGGCCTCCGATTTGGTGGGCGGGGCCCCTCGGCCTCCGATTTGGTGGGCGGGGCCCCTCGGCCTCCGATTTGGTGGGCGGGGCCCCTCGGCCTCCGATTTGGAGGGCGGGGACCCCCGGCCTCCGATTTGGTGGGCGGGGACCCTCGGCCTCCGATTTGGTGGGCGGGGACCCCCGGCCTCCGATTTGGTGGGCGGGGACCCTCGGCCTCCGATTTGGTGAGCGGGGACCCTCGGCCTCCGATTTGGTGGGCGGGGACCCTCGGCCTCCGATTTGGTGGTCGGGGCCCCTCGGCCTCCGATGTGGTGGTCGGGGCCCCTCGGCCTCCGCTTTGGTGGGCGGGGCCGGGCCCCTCGGCCTCTGCTTTGGTGGGTGGGGCCGCTCGGCCTTCGATTTGGTGGGCGGGGCTCCTCAGCCTCAGATTTGGTTGGCGGGGCCCCTCGGCCTCCGATTTGGTGTGTGCTCTGCCTGGGGCCACTGTGCTCTGCCTGGGGCCCCATATGCTGCCTGGGGCCCCTGTGCTCTGCCTGGGGCCCCATATGCTGCCTGGGGCCCCTGTGCTCTGCCTGGGGCCCCTGTGCTCTGCCTGGGGCCCCATGTTCTGCCTGGGGCCCCTGTGCTCTGCCTGGGGCCACTGTGCTCTGCCTGGGTGTAGGACACTGGTGACGTCACTTATCTCCGGACATTAGCTCCGGACATTAGCTCCGGACAATAGCTCCGGACAAAGCCACGGAAGTTGGCACAAATTGCAGGAAGTAGTATTCTAGGCAATTATATATTAGATAGTAGCTTATGAACATGGTCAGAGACCAAGTATAAATTAACCCAGGTTTCAAATAAATTAGACAGGTATTAAATAAATATAATCCCAGTGACCAACCTGATAGAGGACGTTGACAAGGCAGGCCACAACGCGCGTTTCACATTTAGCTTCTTGGGGGGACGTCAGTGTAAACTTAAACTAGCCAGAAACTGTACCAAATTTGCTCATGAAGAATGATACATTTGGTGCATCCATAAACACATTAGTGTAACTGTACACCCCCTCTTGGTTTACTTACGTTTAGACAAACATCTTGTACAAACATTTTGGAAGCCACAGCCCATTTCGTGGGTGCCGTGGGGAACGGATCACATCCACTACTAGCGGGCTACTGTTCCGCTGCACCTTTTAAGTTAGGAACCCACTGAGAAATTCACCGTGATGTGGCAATGGGCTTTATACAGTCTGATCAGAATGTTCAACTAAGAACCTCATGTTCAGTTTTGTAAATTTTTGATTAGCAGCATTAGATCAATTTATTTTTTTTCTACAGTAATGGCAATAAATGTATCAGTAATTATTGGCCAGTTATGAGTAGTAGCTGAAGTCTGAGCAATATTGTGGAAAAATATAGAAGTTGAGATATGTACCTTCGCTTACTAACTTCACAGTCCTGATTTTCCACCAAAATTGAAAAGATTTGCACTATCCTGGTCTGACGTCCACTTCGGTAGCTGGACCAGGGCAGTGCCAATTTGTCAGGGCAACACGAAAACGCTGGCATCCTGGGTGCCTCTTGCAATGACTAGATCCAATATGACGTCATGTCCAATAGTGGACAACCTCTCTAAGGTTTTATGGCCCTTTAACATACATTTTAGAATATTTTTTTTATTTTTGCAGTCGTCAAACATCTACTACAAGCGTCTTAGCTATCCCTTAGAATATTATAGCTTAGAATTTATTTTTAACGTTAGAATTAAGAGTTCCATTACCGGCTGTAATTGAGACTACAGTGAAAGAACTGATATTTCCTAACAATGACTATACGTCTACTTACGTTGGTGACATTTTATTGGACTACTTTCTAAACACACTATCAGGAGTACAATTATTGTCTTACCTTTCATATAAAAGAAAGTGTCTACTACAGCATCACATTCAGATTAGGAAATGTGAATGCTTTCAAATATTGCTTTAGCATAGATGTCAAGAAATCTATCAACAGTATTAAAGTGATGGCCTATCAGAATGATGGCCCTCAAAGCCGAAATCATTATTCTTATAACTTTGACAGCCAACCCAAATTGGCAGTGCAAATACAGTGATTTCATAGCACAGAGGCAGAAGTGAGCATTTCATTTTATCTGTATTACATAGAAGAAGCCTGTAGTAAAATTGGGACTTCATCCTAATAACAGTGGTGCAATAGCCTCACATTGAATGTCAGGCGCAAGCTAAGAAATTACATTATTAAGCCAAGGACTGTTGTTAATGTGACACAGGTTAATGTAAGAGAGCAAATTCAGCCATCACTTAGTGATGGTAATTATATATCAGCCATAACATAAAACCACTGGCAGGCTAGGGGAACAAACATTGATTATTATGTTACAATGGTATCTGTCACGAGTGGGATATATTAGGCAGTAAGTGAATAGTCAGTTTTTGAAGTTGATGTGCTGAAAGTAGGAAAATTGGGCAAGTGCAAGGATCTGAGCGACCTTGACGAGGGCCTAATTGTCTAAGCAGAGCACCAGTGGAGTGCTCCCCGTAAGCAGTGGTTAATACCTACCAAAAATAGTCTAAAGAAAAACTACTGACATGCATGTCTAAAGCTCATTAATGCATGTGGGGAACAAAGGCTAGCCTGACTTTCCTGTAGAACAAATTGCTGAAAACTTTACTGCTGGCTATAATAAAAAGGTGTTGGAGCAGAATGTACATCGCAGCTAACAGTAGGCCAGAGAGTGCTCATGCCGAGCTCCTTCCGCTGCCTGCAATATGGGCAAAAATATTCTAACTGGACCATGGTTCAGCGGAAAATGGTGGCCTGATCTGATTAATCAAGTTCTCGTTTAACCCCTTCACCCCCAAGGGTGGTTTGCACGTTAATGACCGGGCCAATTTTTACAATTCTGACCACTGTCCCTTTATGAGGCTATAACTCTGGAACGCTTTGACGGATCTTGGCGATTCTGACATTGTTTTCTCATGACATATTGTACTTCATGATAGTGGTAAAATTTATTCGATATAACTTGCGTTTATTTGTGAAAAAAATGGAAATTTGGCGAAAATTTTGAAAATTTTGCAATTTTCCAACTTTGAATTTTTATGCCCTTAAATCACAAACATATGTCATGCAAAATACTTAATAAGTAACATTTCCCACATGTCTACTTTACATCAGTACAATTTTGGAACCAAAATTTTTTTTTGTGACGGAGTTATAAGGGTTAAAAGTTGACCAGCAATTTCTTATTTTTACAACACCATTTTTTTTTAGGGACCACATCTCATTTGAAGTCATTTTGAGGGGTCTAAATGATAGAAAATACCCAAGTGTGACACCATTCTAAAAACTGCACCCCTCAAGGTGCTCAAAACCACATTCAAGAAGTTTATTAACCCTTCAGGTGTTTCACAGGAATTTTTGGAATGTTTAAATAAAAATGAACATTTAACTTTTTTTCACACAAAATTTATTTCAGCTCCAATTTGTTTTATTTTACCAAGGGTAACAGGAGAAAATGGACCCCCAAAGTTGTTGTACAATTTGTCCTGAGTACGCTGATACCCCATATGTGGGGGTAAACCACTGTTTGGGCGTATGGCAGAGCTCGGAAGGAAAGGAGCGCCATTTGACTTTTCAATGCAAAATTGACTGGAATTGAGATGGGACGCCATGTTGCGTTTGGAGAGCCCCTGATGTGCCTAAACACTGAAACCCCCTACAAGTGACACCATTTTGGAAAGTAGACCCCCTAAGGAACTTATCTTGATGTGTGGTGAGCACTTTGACCCACCAAGTGCTTCACAGAAGTTTATAATGCAGAGCCGTAAAAATAAAAAATCATATTTTTTCACAAAAATGATCTTTTCGCCCCAATTTTTTATTTTCCCAAGGGTAAGAGAAGAAATTGGACCCCAAAAAATGTTGTGCAATTTGTCCTGAGTACGCTGATACCCCATATGTGGGTGTAAACCATTGTTTGGGCGCATGGCAGAGCTTGGAAGGAGCGCCATTTGACTTTTCAATGCAAAATTGACTGGAATTGAGATGGGACGCCATGTTGCGTTTGGAGAGCCCCTGATGTGCCTAAACATTGAAACTCCCTACAAGTGACACCATTTTGGAAAGTAGACCCCCTAAGGAACTTATCTAGATGTGTTTTGAGAGCTTTGAACCCCCAAGTATTTCACTACAGATTATAACGCAGAGCCGTGAAAATAATTTTTTTTTTTTCTCAAAAATGATTTTTTAGCCCCCAGCTTTGTATTTTTACAAGGGTAACAGAATAAATTGGACCCCAAAATTTGTTTTCCAATTTGTCCTGAGTACGCTGATACCCCATATGTGGGGGGGAACCACTGTTTGGGCGCATGACAGAGCTCGGAAGGGAAGGAGCGCCATTTGGAATGCAGACTTAAATGGATTGGTCAGCAGCCGTCACGTTGCATTTGCAGAGCCCCTGATGTACCCAAACAGTACAAACCCCCCACAAGTGACCCCATATTGGAAACTAGACCTCCCAAGGAACTTATCTAGATGTGTTGTGAGAACTTTGAACCCCCAAGTGTTTCACTACAGTTTATAACGCGGAGCCGTGAAAATAAAACATCTTTTTTTTTCCCACAAAAATGATTTTTAGCCCCCCAAATTCTTATTTTCCTAAGGATAACAAGAGAACTTGGACCCCAGAAGTTGTTGATCAATTTGTCCCGAGTACGCTGATAACACATATGTTGGGGTAAACCCCTTTTTGGGCGCACGGGAGAGCTCGGAAGGGAAGGAGCACTGTTTTACTTTTTCAACGCCGAATTGGCTGGAATTGAGATTGGACGCCATGTCGCGCTTGGAGAGCCCCTGATGTGCCTGGACAGTGGAAACTCCCCAATTCTACCTGAAACCCTAACCCAAACACACCCCTAACCCTAATCCCAACGGTAACCCTAACCACACCCCTAGCCCTGACACACCCATAATTCTAATCCCAACCCTAATCCAAACGTAAATGTAATCCAAACCCTAACCCTAACTTTAGCCCCAACCCTAACTTTAGCCCCAACCCTAACTTTACCTCCAACCCTAGCCCTAACCCTAACCCTACCCCTAACCCTAAACGTGACTGAAATACGTGGCACTGAAATACGTGGCACTGAAATACGTGGCACTGAAATACGTGGCACTGAAATACGTGGCACTGAAATACGTGGCACTGAAATACGTCATACGTGGCACTTAAATACGTGGCACTGAAACACGTGATACGTGGCACTGAAATACGTTGGACTGAAATACGTGGCACTTAAATACGTGGCACTTAAATACGTGGCACTTAAATATGTGATACGTGGTACTGAAATACGTGGTACTGAAATACGTGGTACTGAAATACGTGGCACTGAAATACGTGGCACTGAAATACGTGGCACTGAAATACGTGGCACTGAAATACGTTGGACTGAAATACGTGGCACTTAAATACGTGGCACTGAAATATGTGATACGTGGCACTGAAATACGTGGCACTGAAATACGTGGCACTGAAATACGTGGCACTGAAATACGTGGCACTTAAATACGTGGCACTGAAATATGTGATACGTGGCACTGAAATACGTGGCACTGAAATATGTGGCACTGAAATACGTGGCACTGAAATACGTGGCACTTAAATACGTGGCACTTAAATACGTGGCACTGAAATATGTGATACGTGGCACTGAAATACGTGGCACTGAAATATGTGGCACTGAAATACGTGGCACTGAAATACGTGGCACTGAAATATGTGATACGTGGCACTGAAATATGTGATACGTGGCACTTAAATACGTGGCACTGAAATACGTGGCACTGAAATACGTGGCACTGAAATACGTGGCACTGAAATATGTGATACGTGGCACTTAAATACGTGGCACTGAAACACGTGGCACTGAAATACGTGATACGTGGCACTGAAATACGTGGCACTGAAATATGTGGCACTGAAATACGTGCAACTGAAATACGTGGTACTAAAATATGTGGCACTGAAATACGTGATACGTGGCACTGAAATACGTGGCACTGAAATACGTGGCACTGAAATACGTGGCACTATGACTGTCAGAAAATGTTCATTAAACGGTTAGGGGTGAGGTTAGGGGTAGAGTTAGGGTTAGGGTTTGGATCCCTTTATCACCTTGATGGTGGTGGGTGGCTTTTCAGTGTGTTTTCTGTTTTTTTTCGATAAAAATACATGCGTTTTTAACGCAAACAAACGCATGTGCTTAAAAACGCAAGAAAATACTGCAGGTTGTATTTCTGAAAATGAACGCATGCAGAAAAAAAACGCATGCGTTTGAAAACGCGACCAAACGCGTACAAAACCGCATGCGTTTTCAATGTTAAATATAGGGAAAAAACGCATGCGTTTTTTTGTGCAAAAAACGCTGCAGACAAAAACGCAAGTGTGAAACCAGCGACGCTTTTTATAGCAAAAAAGTTTTTGCGTCTCCACATTTTGAGACCTATAATTTTTCCACATTTTGCTCCACAGAGTCATGTGAGGTCTTGTTTTTTGCGGGACGAGTTGACGTTTTTATTGGTCACATTTTCGGACACGTGACCGTTTTTGATCGCTTTTTATTCCGATTTTTGTGAGGCAGAATGACCAAAAACCTGCTATTCATGAATTTCTTTTTGGGAGAGGCGTTTATACCGTTCCGCGTTTGGTAAAATCGATAAAGCAGTTTTATTCTTCGGGTCAGTACGATTACAGCGATACCTCATTTATATCATTTTTTTATGTTTTGGCGCTTTTATACGATAAAAACTATTTTATAGAAAAAATAATTATTTTGGTATCGCTTTATTCTCAGGACTATAACTTTTTTATTTTTTTGCTGATGATGCTGTATGGCGGCTTGTTTTTTGCGGGACAAGATGACGTTTTCAGCGGTACCATGGATATTTATATCAGTCTTTTTGATCGCGTGTTATTCCACTTTTTGTTCGGCGGTATGGTAATAAAGCGTTGTTTTTTGCCTCGTTTTTTTTTTTTTTTTCTTACGGTGTTTACTGAAGGGGTTAACTAGTGGGGCAGTTTTATAGGTTGGGTCGTTACGGACGCGGCGATACTAAATATGTGTACTTTTATTGTTTTGGTTTTTTTATTTAGATAAAGAAATGTATTTATGGGAATAATATATATATTTTTTTTATTATTTATTTAGGAATTTTTTTCTTTTTTTTTTTTACACATGTGGAAAAAAATTTTTTAAACTTTTTTACTTTGTCCCAGGGGGGGACATCACAGATCATTGATCTGGCAGTGTGCACAGCACTCTGTCATATCACCGATCTCACTGACAGGGCTGCAGGCTTACCAGCGTCTGCACTGAGCAGGCACTCGGTAAGCCACCTCCCTCCCTGCAGGACCCGGATGCCGCGGCCATCTTGGATCCGGGACCTGCAGCCAGGAAGGAGGTAGGAGACCCTCGCAGCAACGCGATCACATCGCGTTGCTCCGGGGGTCTCAGGGAAGCCCGCAGGGAGCCCCCTCCCTGCGCGATGCTTCCCTATACCGCCGGTACACTGCGATCATGTTTGATCGCGGTGTGCCGGGGGTTAATGTGCCGGGGGCGGTCCGTGACCGCTCCTGGCACATAGTACCGGATGTCAGCTGCGATATGCAGCTGACACCCGGCCGCGATCGGCCGCGCTCCCCCCGTGAGCGCGGCCGATCGCGTATGACGTACTATCCCGTCGGTGGTCATACGGGCCCACCCCACCTCGACGGGATAGTACGTCTGATGTCAGGAAGGGGTTAATGTGTCTGCATACTTACATGGGAATAAACTGCAATACGGAAGTTATGCTGGTGCAGACAGTGATGCTCTGGAAACCTTGGGTCCTGGCATTCATGTGGATGAACCATCTACCTAAACATTCTCATAGACCAGGGATGGGGAACATATTTACTATTTTGTTATAATCTATGAGGGGGGCGTTGCCTTCTAATCTGAGGGGGCGCCGCATTATACTCTGAGGGGGAGCCGCGTTACACTCAGAGGGCACCGTATTACAGTCTGAGAGGGCGCTGCATTATACTGTGTGTAGGGGGGCTGCATTCTACTGTGTATGTATGGGGGGCTGCATTATACTGTGTGTGGGGGATGCATTATACTGTGTGTGGGAGGATGCATTATACTGTGTGTGGGGCTGCATTATACTGTGAGGGAGGCTGCATTATACTGTGTGAGGGGGGCTGCATTATACTGTGTGAGGGGGGCTGCATTATACTGTGTGAGGGGGGCTGCATTATATTGTGTGAGGGGGGCTGCATTATACTGTGTGAGGGGGGCTGCATTATACTTTGAGGGGGCGCTGCATTGTACACTGAGGAAGAGCATTATACTCTAAGGGAGGGCGCTGCATTATGCTGTGTATGTGGGGGCTGCATTATACTCTAAGGGGATGCTGCATTATATTCTATGGGTAGGCTGCATTATACTGTGAGTGGGAGGGCTGGATTATAATGTGTTGGGGGCTTGCATTATATGGTTTCGGGGGGTTGCATTATACGCTGTGTGTGGGGGCAACATTATACTCCATGAGGGGGCTGCATTATACTCTTGTGGGGGCTACATTGTACTCTATGAGGTAGTCGCATTCTACTTTAAGTGAAGGCTGCATTATACTGTGTGTGGGGGGACTGCAGTATACTGTGTGTGTGAAGGAGGTAAGATTATACGGTGTGTGGGGATGCATTATACTCTGAGGGGGCTGTATTATACTCTATGAGAGGGACGTTGCCTTATACTCTGAGGAGTGCACTTTTGAGGGGGCACTGCATTATACTCTCAGAATGGGCTGCATTGTACTCCATGAGGGGGCCTGCATTGTACTCCATGATGGGGCGCTGCATTGTACTCCGAGGGGCTGAATTATATCCTGAGGGGGGCTGCATTATGCTCTAAGGGGGGCTGGATTATGCTCTAATGAGGTCCATGAGTTGCATTATATGGGGGCACCATTTTACTATATCAAGGACCATGGGGAGTTAATAATACGTTATGTGCTATATAGGACCTGCATTATACAATATCGAGGACTATGGAGAATGTATTATACTATATGAAGGACTATGGGGTGCATTATACTATGAGGAGTGCATTGTACTACATGGATGACTATGGGGGGTGTATTATACTATATGGAGGAATATGGGGAGTGTATTAAAGTATATAGAGGGATATGCGGCACATTATACTATATGGAGGACTATGGGCTGTGCATTATACAATATAGAGTACTATGGGGTGCATTATACTAAACAAAAACAAAATGCTGCCTATTCATCGATTGATTGGATGGTTTATGCCGGAACAAAGATGCTGATAACACGATACTGTATGAGGACAGATTGATTTACTAAAGCTCACTCTGTGCCCATCCCTCTTCTTCAGCCGATGTAAAGAGGCCAGGAAACAAGCATTGAACGACTTCAATATTGTCGATCACACTCATTTAGCGGCGTGAACTCAGCGCATGTAAATACAACCAAAATGTTACTGTGTGATGTGGAATATGTGAGCATTTGGGGCCCCACTTTAAACTTTTGCCCAGGGCCTCACTTGCTCTAAAACCAGCCCTGCGTATAGGACACCCCAAGACTGTTGTATATACATCACATAGGAGAAACTGGGGTTGGAGTATATACATACCAGGAGACATGTGAACTGCAGTTTATACATCTCATGGGGCTACAGATTATACACATCACAGGACACATGGGGCTTCAGATCATGCACAAAACAGGAGACACGGGGCAGTGGTATATACACATCAAACGTGAAATAGGGCTGCTGTATAGACATCACAGTAGACATGGGGCTGATGTATAGACACATCACAGGAAACATGGGGCTGCTGTATAGACACATCACAGGAGAATATGGGGCTGCGGTATAGACATCACAGGAGACATGGAGCTGCTGTGTAGACATCACAGGAGACATGGGGCTGCTGTATAGACATCACAGGAGACATGGGGCTGCTATATAGACATCACAGGAGACACGGGGCTACTGTATAGACACATCACAGGAGACATGGGGCTGCGGTGTATACACATCACAGAAGGACATGGGGATGCGGTACATACACATCACAGGAGACATGGGGCTGCGGTATAGACATCACAGGAGACATAAGGCTGCGGTATATACACATCACAGGAGAACATGGGGCTGCGGTACATACACATCACAGGAGGACATGGGGCTGCTGTATAGACACACATCACAGAAGGACATAGGGATGCGGTACATACACATCACAGGAGACATGGGGCTGCAGTATAGACACATCACAGGAGACATGGGGCTGCGGTACAGACATCACAGCAGGACATGGGGCTGCGGTATATACACATCACAGGATGACATGGGGCTGCGGTATATACACATCACAGGAGAACATGGGGCTGTGGTATATACACATCACGGGAGACATGGGGCTGCGGTATATACACATCACGGGAGACATGGGGCTGCGGTATAGACATCACAGGAGGACATGGGGCTGCGGTATATACATATCACAGGAGACATGGGGCTGCGGTATAGACACATTACAGGAGACATGGGGCTGCGGTGTATACACATCACAGAAGGACATGGGGATGCGGTACATACACATCACAGGAGACATGGGGCTGCGGTATAGACATCACAGGAGAACATGGGGCTGCGGTATATACACATCACAGGAGACATGGGGCTGTGGTATAGACATCACAGGAGACATAAGGCTGCGGTATATACACATCACAGGAGAACATGGGGCTGCGGTATAGACATCACAGGAGACATGGGGCTGCTGTGTAGACATCACAGGAGACATGGGGCTGCTGTATAGACATCACAGGAGACACGGGGCTACTGTATAGACATCACAGCAGGACATGGGGCTGCGGTATATACACATCACAGGAGGACATTGGACTGCGGTATATTCACATCACAGGAGACATGGGGCTGCAGTATATACACATCACAAGAGACATGGGGCTGCGGTATATACACATCACAGGAGACATGGGGCTGCGGTATATACACATCACAGGAGACATGGGGCTGTGGTATAGACATCACAGGAGACATAAGGCTGCGGTATATACACATCACAGGAGAACATGGGGCTGCGGTACATACACATCACAGGAGGACATGGGGCTGCTATATAGACAAACCGGTGAAGAAAGGAGGCAGCCACATATGGATCAGAATCAGCAGCTCCATCCTCACCTGCCAGTCTGATGTCCACCTCTGTGCCACCTATATACCACCGCCAGTTTCCCCCTACTTCAATCCAGACTGCTTCGAGATCTTACAAAGAGAAGCCGCCCATTATCAGGCCCTGGGCAAAGTTCTCATCTTTGGAGACCTCAATGCAAGAACAGGGAGAGAGAGAGACTTCCTGACCACGGATGGAAACATCTACATACTTGGAGCAGAGAATGACGGCCAAGACCCTGTACACACTGAGAGAAACAGCTATGACAGCACAGTCAACAAAAGTGGCAGAAAGCTCCTGAATGTATGTAGAAGTTTAGGACTTCATATCCTTAATGGACTAAGCAAGGGTGACTCCTTAGGAAGGTATACACTAAACTCCCATGTAGGGAGGAGTGTAGTAGATTACGCCATTACAGATCTGAACCTGGCAGATGTCAGCGCCCTCATAGTCACCCCACAAACGCACCTGTCAGACCACAGCCAACTTCTTCTGTACATGAAATCTACAGAGAAACCATCCACTCAGAAGCCACAGCAGAGCGGCCTCTTCACCTGGCCTCCATCCTATAAATGGTCCAAAATGTCGGCACTAAAGTACAAAGAAGCTTCCAGCAGACCTGAAATACAGCGGATGCTCCACCACTTCTACAACCTCGAGTACAAGCCAAACCCAGAGTGAGTGAGCCAAGCCGCAAAGGACCTCAATAACATATTCTACGCAATGGCCAGACTGTCTGACCTTAAAAAAGTCGACTACAAGAGACCAAAAGAAACACAGGTCAATGGCTGGTTTGACAGAGAATGTAAAGCTGTACGAAAGACCTTGAGAACAGCCTCCAACAAGAAACACAGAGACCCCAACCACCTGGGTCTGAGGGAAGCCTATGACTCCATACAAAGGCAGTACAAAACCATCCTCAGGAGGAAGAAGCAGAGTTACATCTCTACCAAGCTTAACCAACTCCAAGATGCCCTCCAAGACAACTCCTTCTGGGAACTATGGAACCACATGGGCACCAAAGACAAGAAAAACAACACCCATATCCAAAATGGCAACCTCTGGCTCCAATACTTCAGAGACCTCTATAAAGACATTCCAAAGGAAGAACTAAGCCAAGAACAGGAAAACATAATGGCGAAACTAAAAGCAATGGAGGAAAAAATCAAAAACTTCCAAAACCCGGTGGATACACCCATAACACTACAGGAAGTAGCCGAGAGATTCTCCTCCATAAGATGTAGAAAAGCCGGTGGCCTGGACGGAATCCTACCAGAAATGCTGAAGTACAGCCCACCAGAAATACAGGCTGCAATGGTCAAACTCTTCAATATTGTGCTGAGTGCCGGCTACTTCCCTTGTACCTGGAACCAAGGCCTCATCACACCCATCCACAAGAGTGGGGACAGGTATGACCCAGCCAACTACAGAGGCATATGCGTCAGCAGCAACCTGGGAAAACTGTTCAACAGTATCCTGAACAAGAGGATTCTCACCTTCCTCACCGAGCACAACGTCCTCAGCAAGAGCCAAGCAGGGTTCATGCCGAACCACCGCACCACTGACCACATCTATACTCTGCACAGCCTCATTCAGAGACACGTCTACAATACAAAGAATGGGAAGATATACGCCTGCTTTGTGGACTTTAAAAAGGCCTTTGATTCAGTGTGGCACCCGGGCTTATTCCTGAAACTGCTGGAGAGCGGAATAGGGGGAAAGACCTACGATGTCATCAAAAGCTCCTACACTGAGACAAGCTGCAGCGTGAGTGTGAATGGCAGAAGAACGGCTTATTTCCAGCAGAGCCGCGGGGTCAGACAAGGCTGCAGCCTAAGTCCAACGCTCTTCAACATTTACATCAACGAGCTGGCTACAGCCCTGGAATCCTCCTCAGCACCAGGTCTCACCCTCCACGACGCTCAGGTGAAATTCCTGCTGTATGCAGATGACCTGCTGCTGCTGTCACCAACCGAGAAAGGCCTCCAGTACAACCTGAAAATCCTAGAGAAATTCAGCACCACCTGGGCTCTACCGGTCAACCTAAAGAAAACCAACACCATGGTGTTCCAGAGGAGAAAGAGAAGATCAGACCAGCACCCATCATTTGTCCTCAACAACTGCGACCTCACAGGATTGGACAAATATACCTACCTGGGCCTAGAGATTCACCGGTCAGGGAGCTTCAAACAAGCCATAGAGACCCTGAAAGACAAGGCCTGCAAAACCTTCTATGCCATCCAAAGGAAACTCTACCATCTGAAGCCACCAGTGAGGGTCTGGCTAAAAATCTTCAACTCCATCATCGCCCCAATCCTCCTGTATGGCAGCGAAGTCTGGGGTCCTCACACCTACCCAGACTGGTCAAGGTGGGATTCCAGTCCAACAGAAATATTCCACCTGGAATTCTGCAAGCACCTTCTCCAGGTCCATCGGAGCACCTCAACAGTGCTTGTCGGGCCGAGCTGGGCAGATTCCCTCTGCACCTAACAGTTCTAAAGAGGGCGCTGTCATTCCGGGCTCACCTGCATAGGAGCAATCCAAGCTCCCATCACCATAAAGCCCTGATACATGTAGGTGAACCAGAAAAACCAGAACCCTCGGAAAAGCCCAGCCAAAACCAACCGGACCAGAACACCAATCACAACAACCTGACAAAAGCCGGAATCAGGAAGATGGCAGACGAAGGCCAGGAGAGGTACGTCAGTGACTGGAAGAATGATATCATCAGCTCACAGAAACTGAACACGTACCGGAGTCTACAGAGAGAATACAGACTGGCCCCATATCTGGAGAAACTCCCGGACCCCAGAGATCGCAAGATCCTGAGCCGATATAGACTCAGTGCCCACAGTCTGGCCATCGAATGTGGCCGACACAGGCAGAACTACAAGCCCAAGGAGGAAAGACTGTGCCAACACTGTGATCAGGAGGCCATAGAGGACGAAACCCACTTCCTGCTACACTGCTCCAAATACTCAGCAGTGAGGGACACTCACTTCAGGAGACTCTCACATCTCTTCCCAGACTTCATCACCATGAAGGAGGAAGAGAAGACATATATCCTGCTGGGAGAAGAGAGAGCAGTGGAGATAGCAGCGCGGTATGTGAGCGAATGTCATAGACTGTGAGAAAGAGAACTATGATGCCATGGACTATAGCCCCAATTGATCTGCCCCCATCCACCTGCCCTATGCCATGGACTATAGCCCCCACCCAGGATCTGGCCCCATCCACCTCCCCTACAGCTCCTACCCAACATCCCCACAGTCCCTATCCCTATTGCCTTTATACACTTGCTTTGGCAAAACTGATGTGTATTTGGTCCTGCCAATAAAGCTTCTTTGAATCTTGAATCTTGACATCACAGGAGACATGGGGCTGCGGTATATACACACATCACAGAAGGACATGGGGATGCGGTACATACACATCACAGGAGACATGGGGCTGCAGTATAGACACATCACAGGAGACATGGGGCTGCGGTACAGACATCACAGCAGGACATGGGGCTGCGGTATATACACATCAGAGGAGGACATGGGGCTGCGGTATTTTCACATCACAGGAGACATGGGGCTGCAGTATATACACATCACAAGAGACATGGGGCTGCGGTATATACACATCACAGGAGACATGGGGCTGCGGTATATACACACATCACAGAAGGACATGGGGATGTGGTACATACACATCACAGGAGACATGGGGCTGCAGTATAGACACATCACAGGAGACATGGGGCTGCGGTATATACATCACAGCAGGACATGGGGCTGCGGTATATACACATCACAGGAGGACATGGGGCTGCGGTATATACACATCACAGGAGACATGGGGCTGCGGTATATACACATCACGGGAGACATGGGGCTGCGGTATAGACATCACAGGAGGACATGGGGCTGCGGTATATACACATCACAGGAGACATGGGGCTGTGGTATATACACATCACAGGAGACATGGGGCTGCAGTATATACACATCACAAGAGACATGGGGCTGCGGTATATACACATCACAGGAGACATGGGGCTGCGGTATATACACATCACAGGAGACATGGGGCTGCGGTATAGACACATTACAGGAGACATGGGGCTGCGGTGTATACACATCACAGAATGACATGGAGATGCGGTACATACACATCACAGGAGACATGGGGCTGCGGTATAGACATCACAGGAGAACATGGGGCTGCGGTATATACACATCACAGGAGACATGGGGCTGCGGTACATACATCACAGCAGGACATGGGGCTGCGGTATATACACATCAGAGGAGGACATGGGGCTGCGGTATATACACATCAGAGGAGGACATGGGGCTGCGGTATATACACATCACAGGAGGACATGAGGCTGCGGTATACACACATCACAGGAGACATGGGGCTGCGGTATATACACATCACGAGAGACATGGGGCTGCGGTATATACACATCACGAGAGACATGGGGCTGCGGTATATACACATCACGAGAGACATGGGGCTGCGGTATATACACATCACAGGAGGACATTGGACTGCGGTATATTCACATCACAAGAGACATGGGGCTGCAGTATATACACATCACAAGAGACATGGGGCTGCGGTATATACACATCACAGGAGACATGGGGCTGCGGTATATACACATCACAGGAGACATGGGGCTGCGGTATAGACACATTACAGGAGACATGGGGCTGCGGTATAAACATCATAGGAGACACAGGTCTGCTGTATAGACACTTCCCAGGAGACAATGAGTGTACTGTAACAATGTTCGCTGTCTGCATTCAGTTTCCTAAATGTAAATCTGCTCAAAATAGCAAAGCGAAGAACATTAGAAAGCATTAAGCTACTTACTGGTAGCGGCATTTTTCGGAGGCCCATGACAGCACTACGAGAGAGGGGATCTGCCCTTCAGGAACAGGAAACCTACAGATGCATAGGGAGAGGTGCCACCCTTTTGTATCAGTTGTATTTCAGAGCCTGAGAGGACTACCGCGGTTAGTGGCACACAAATATACATTATATACAATTCATATACAAAAATAATCCATTGCATTGTAACTAGATACCACACGTGAGATCTATCTATTTCATTATATACATTATAGGAAGTGCACCCCCCACGTGAATAGGTAGGGAACTAAGGGTGCTGTCATGGGCCTCCGAAAAATGCCGCTACCAGTAAGTACCTTAATGCTTTATTCGGACTCCCATGACAGCACTACGAGAGAATTACAGAGATGTAAACTACCTTAGGGAGGGACTATAGCTTGTAGCACCCTTAACCCGAAGTGAGATCAGAGGAGAACCCCAAATCCAACCGATAGTGCTTAAAAAAGGTGGAAGGGGATGACCACGTAGCTGCCTTACATATCTGGTTGATTGATACTCCAGATCTTTCCGCCCAGGATGTAGCCATGGCCCGGGTGGAATGCGCCCTCAGATTCTGCGGAGCCGGACCTCCACCTGCAGTATAAGCCAGAGAGATAGCCTCCCTAATCCACTTCGCTAGTGTGTGCTTCGATACTCTTAAGGCCCCGTCTCACACAGCGACGCTGCAGCGATACAGACAACGATGCTGATCGCTGCAGCGTCGCTGTTTTGTCGCTGTGTGGTCGCTGGGGAGCTGTCACACAGACAGCTCTCTCCAGCGACCAACGATCAGGGGAACGACTTCGGCATCGTTGAAACTGTCTTCAACGATGCCGAAGTCCCCCTGCAGCACCCGGGTAACCAGGGTAAACATCGGGTTACTAAGCGCAGGGCCGCGCTTAGTAACCCGATGTTAACCCTGGTTACCAAAAAAAACCAAACACTACATACTCACCATCTGTTGCCCGTCAGGTCCCTTGCCGTCTGCTTCCCGCTCTGACTGTGTGCCGCCGTACAGTGAGAGCAGAGCGCAGCGGTGACGTCACTGCTGTGCTCTCACTTTACGGCGGCAGTCAGAGCAGGAAGCAGACACCAAGGGACCTGACGGGCAACAGATGGTGAGTATGTACTGTTTGTTTTTTTTTACATTTACGCTGGTAACCAGGGTAAACATCGGGTTACTAAGCGCGGCCCTGCACTTAGTAACCCGATGTTTACCCTGGTTACCAGTGAAGACATCGCTGGATCGGTGTCACACACACCGATTCAGCGATGTCAGCGGGACCTCAACGACCAAAAAAAGGTCCAGGCCATTCCGACACGACCAGCGATCTCGCAGCAGGGGGCTGATCGCTGGTACGTATCACACATAGCGAGATCGCTACTGAGGTCGCTGTTGCGTCACAAAACTTGTGACTCAGCAGCGATCTCGCTAGCTATCTCGCTATGTGAGACGGGGCCTTAAGCCCTTTTCTAGGACCTTGGAAGGATAAAAATAACGCATTATCTCTCTTCCAAGCGTCAGTGACTGCGATATATTCTAACAGGCATCTCCTAACATCTAATGTATGGAGTAGTTCTTCCTTAGTATTAGAAGGATTAGGGAGAAATGACGGTAAAACTATCTCCTGTGATCTGTGAAAATGTGAGGCCACCTTTTGGCAAATAGGCTGGGTACGGTTTGAGGACTACTCTGTCCTGTAGAAACTCTGTATAAGGGGAGAGTCTAGAGAGCGCCTGTATGTCCCCTACCCTACGAGCAGATGTTATTGCTACTAAAAATGCTGTTTTGAGGGACAAAAATTTAACTGAGGCTGAATGTAAGGGCTCAAACGGTTCCCTAGTCAAGGCTGAAAGGACTAGGTTGAGATCCCAAGGCACCGACCTGTTCTTGTATATAGGTCTAGCTCTACTAGATGCTTTAATAAACCTTGATACCCAATGGTTATTAGCAATGTTACAAGAAAACAGGGCCCCTAGGGCTGAGACTTGTACTTTTAGCGTACTTGTAGATAGATTTAGCTCTAACCCCTTCTGCAGGAATTCTAAAATCTGGTTAATTGGTATCTCTAATTCAATGTTAATATCTGAAGAGGCCAGGAACTTCCTCCAGGTTCTAGAGTAGATTCTTGTTGTTATTTGCTTTCTACTCTTCATAAGGGTATCAATTAAATTTGGGGAAAAACCTCTGTTTTTTAACAACGACCTCTCAAACTCCATGCCGTCAAATGGAGCCCCTTCACTTGTGGATGGCTGATCGGACCTTGATGGAGTAAATCCGGAATGTCCGGAAGTACCCAGGGGTCTTCCACCGACATGGTTCTGAGCCAGGCAAACCAAGCCCTTCTGGGCCAGAATGGGGCGATCAGTATGACTCTTGCTCGATCCTCCCTTATCTTCCTGACCACAAGAGGCAATAGGCCCAGCGGGGGGAACGCATAAGCCAATTGGAAATTCCATCTGATCAGGAAGGCATCCACTGCCAACGGATTCTCCCTGGGATTTAAGGCCCCGTCTCACATAGCGATTTACCAACGATCACGACCAGCGATACGACCTGGCCGTGATCGTTGGTAAGTCGCTGTGTGGTCGCTGGGGAGCTGTCACACAGACAGCTCTCTCCAGCGACCAACGATCAGGGGAACGACTTCGGCATCGTTGAAACTGTCTTCAACGATGCCGAAGTCCCCCTGCAGCACCCGGGTAACCATGGTAAACATCGGGTTACTAAGCGCAGGGCCGCGCTTAGTAACCCGATGTTTACCCTGGTTACAAAAAAAAACAAACAGTACATACTCGCCTTTCGGTGTCCAGGTCCCTTGCCGTCTGCTTCCTGCTCTGACTGAGATCCGGCCGTACAGTGAGAGCAGAGCGCAGCGGTGACGTCACTGCTGTGCTCTCACTTCTCACTGTACGGCCGGATCTCAGTGAGAGCAGGAAGCAGACGGCAAGGGACCTGACGGACATCAGAAGGCGAGTATGTATTGTTTGTTTTTTTTTACATTTACGCTGGTAACCAGGGTAAACATCGGGTTACTAAGCGCGGCCCTGCGCTTAGTAACCCGATGTTTACCCTGGTTACCAGTGAAGACATCGCTGGATCGGTGTCACACACACCGATTCAGCGATGTCAGCGGGGCCTCAACGACCAAAAAAAGGTCCAGGCCATTCCGACACGACCAGCGATCTCACAGCAGGGGCCTGATCGCTGGTACGTGTCACACATAGCGAGATCGCTATGGAGGTCGCTGTTGCGTCACAAAACTTGTGACTCAGCAGCGATCTCGCTAGCGATCTCGCTATGTGAGACGGGGCCTTTAGGGAACAGAACTTTTTTGTTTTTCTGTTGTCCTTGGTGGCAAATAAGTCCACCTCTGGATGACCCCACATGCGGACAATCTGATTGAAGAGGTCTCTGTTCAGAGACCATTCCCCTTGTTTTAAGGTGTTGCGGCTTAGAAAGTCTGCTTTTATATTCTCTTCTCCTCTTAAATGCAGTGCAGTTAAAGATAGTAAATGGCTCTCTGCTGTCTGGAGCAGGCGGTCCGCTACTTCCATCAGAGAATCGGAATGTGTTCCACCCTGGTGATTTACGTAGGCTACCGCCACCCGGTTGTCGGAGAGGATCTTGACATGGTGACCCTGTAGATATACGAGGAGTTCCTTTACTGAAAATTCAATTGCCATTAACTCTCTCTGATTAGAAGAGGCTGATGTTTGGGGGTCCCATAGACCCTGAACGACAATGTCACCCATGTGTGCCCCCCACCCCGTAGGGCTGGCGTCTGTTATTACACGAGTCACATGTGTCACCCAGGGAACTCCTGCTGACAGATTGTCTTCTTCTAGCCACCATCTGAGAGATGTAAGAACTTCAGGACTTAAAGTCACCTGACCCTGCAAGGACCCATGTAAGGCTCTATCATTATCCAGTACCTCAAACTGTAAAGGTCTGGTGTGGAATTGGGCCCAACGGACGGCGGGAATACCCGAAGTTAGGGGTCCTAACATTGACATAGCCTGCCTAAGGGTCATGGACGGTTTATTAATCGCTTTTAACACCTGTTGTTGAATATGGAGTAATTTATCAGGTGGAAGACAGCATTGTTGGGTCTCTGAATTCAATAACAGCCCAAGGAATCTCTGAATTTTTAGGGGCTGTAAACGGGATTTTTCATAATTTATAATCCAGCCCAGACGTTCTAGTTTGGTCGTAGCTGTCTTTACTTGTGAAAGGCAATGGTCTGCTGAATTCCCCACTATAAGGAAATCATCCAGATAAGGAATAATGAGGATATTGAATTCCCGTAAATGCGCCATGACCTCAGCGACTACTTTAGTTAACACCCTAGGTGCTGCTGAAATGCCGAAGGGGAGGGCTCTAAACTGAAAATGGCGAACAATTCCCCCCATAGATACCGCAACTCTGAGGAACCTCTGGAAGTTCTCATGGATAGGTATATGATCGTATGCATCCTTTAAATCTACAACTACCATGAAGCAGTGTTTGAACAACATCTTTATTGTAGAACTGATTGACTCCATTTTAAAGGTTTTATTAACCAGGTACTCATTAAGGGACTTAAGATAAATGATAGTTCTAATTGATTTATCTGGTTTTTGATGAATCAGAAATAGAGGAGAGTAGAACCCTCTTCCTCTTTCTGGGATTTCAATCAGCACTTTTTTAAAGCATAAATTCATGACCTCTGCTTCCAAAGCTGCCTGTTCAACAGTGGAGGAACGTAAGGGGGTTAGTTTAAACTTATCACGAGGCCAGTAATTAAACTCCAGTCTCAGACCCTCTGATATAATGCCTCGGACCCAGTCACTATTTGTGATGTCAGACCATGCGGAAGAGAAGGCTGCCAATCTCCCTCCCACAGGGATTGCTAGTCATTGGTCTGGCTTTTTACGTTGTTTTGAGGAACGGCGAAACATGTAGCCCGTACCTCTCCTGCGTCTATCCTCCCATCTAAAATTCTCTCTAGAGGGTGAGGATACGCGTTTTCTTCCGCGACCAAATCTCCTTCTGTTGAAAGGGCGACAGTAAGATGTTGATGACAAATTAGGGAACTTTTTCTTGTCATCCCCAGCTTTCTCAAGCAACTCATCCAGTGTTGGCCCGAAGAGATATTCCCCCTTGCACGGGATAGCGCAGAGCTTGGATCTTGATTGAATGTCCCCAGACCAACACTTCAACCATAAGGCTCTACGAGCCGCGTTGGAAAGTCCTGCTGCTCTGGCCGCCATTCTGACTGAATCTACTGAAGCGTCTGACAGGAAGGCTGCAGCATCTTGAATTATCGGGAGCGCATTTAGGATTGTATTCCTGGACGCGCCTTCCTTAAGTTGTGACTCCAACTGATCCAGCCAGACCATTAAAGATCTGGCTGTACATGTTGCGGCCACTGCCGGTCTCAAAGATCCGGCCGCCATTTGCCAGGTACCTTTAAGGAAGGTGTCTGCCTTCCTATCAAGAGGATGTTTAAGGGTCCCCATGTCCTCAAATGGTAATGAGGCTTTCTTTGATGCCTTTGCCACAGCAGCATCTAACTTAGGGGCCTTGTCCCAGGTATCAACAGCCGCATCCTCAAAGGGATACCTGTGCTTTAACGCTGGTGGCAACGAACCTTTCTTTTCTGGTTTCTTCCACTCCCGGAGGATTAAATCCTGAATTTTATCATTCACCGGAAAGGGTCTACGTTTTTTTATGATCCAACCCGCTGAACATTATTTCTTGTCTGGAAAGTTGCGTCTTAGGCTCTTCTAGGCCCATCGAACCCCTGACCGATTTAACTAATTTGTCAACCCGGTCCAGAGGTACACAAAATCGGCCAGAGTCCTCTTCTGATGAAGAGGAAGAGGGAATAGAGCCATAGGAACCTTCCTCTCTTTCTTTCTCCGAAGAATCAGAGATCAAGGGCGCTTTATGCTTTGAACTTCCCGCCTGGGATAGAGACCGCAGGGATTCCCTTACTTCCATACGGATCATCTCCTTTAGATTAGCCGTAGTCGCAGATTCTTCCGCTACCTAGGGGAGGACAATAAGGGTTATAACCTTTTATCTAACCTGATGTCACTCACCCCCTACCACTCCTGTAGACCTCACCGTCTGCTGTATACAGGGGGCGCATAATTTTTTGGAATAAGAATCTGGTAAAGGGATTCCACATAGGGCACACTCCTTATGTTTCGTCTTTGTACTTTTCTTTCCCTAGAATGACAAAGTATAAGGGGCCCGCGTCACTGAGTGAACATTCACGTAGATCACTTACCAGCGTATGCCAAAAAAAGAGGTACCGGAACACGAGGGGGTTCTTTCCCAGTCGACGCTCTTGATCCCAGCTTGGATGAGCTCTTACGACTGGACTGGTCACTTCTGACATGCTCCTTCTCCATGGGCTTCTGTCGCACTTCATCCAGCAGCTGAGGCTGCTGCTCACCATAAAGCTCCATGATGAAGATGTGGCCAAAAGCAGGGCTCTAAATCTGACACCTGTTTAAATCCCTCTGAGTTCCGGTCAGCAGGCTGCCTGGCGCCATTCCCATTGGTTTCTGCTATTCATACCGCAGCTGGGAAGTCAGCGGTAGCTAATGAGGAATCCGGCGTTCAGGATCGATGGGCGCCGCCATCTTGGATAGACTGCGCACGCGCAGCCACCCAGTGACCCGGAAGCGCCCGCTGACTCCGCCCCCGGCGTCACAGCAGCCCGGAAACGCTATTGAGAGCGGTGCAGGACTTCGGAGACGTACAGCAGCGCTCCGGACGGCGTCCATCTCCTGACGCCGCCACCTCACCACACCGCTACACCGCCACATGGACCGAAGGGGCGGCTATACTTACCGACGCCGGCACTTAATGGAGATCAGGAATCCTCCGGACCCCGCTCCCTGCTGCAACACGCCACTGACGTGCAGTCCAGCCAGGACCACAGTGGCGTCTTCCAGGGACATCCGCACCGGCCGAGGTAGGAGACCCCCCCCCGCTACCAGATTCGGCCGGCCGGCCTGGGATCCATGGATTCATCTGTAGGATCCTGTCCCTCCAGGAACAGGAAACCAACTGATGCATAGGGAGAGGTGCCGCCCTTTTGTATCTGTAGGTTTCCTGTTCCTGAAGGGCGGATCCCCTCTCTCGTAGTGCTGTCATGGGAGTCCGAATAACTACCATTTAAAATACCGAGAAAGAATTTAGATTGTGATTCCCAATGTGGACAGGGATGATGATGTGGAATAAATGGTGCTATATAAGTGAGAAAAATGAATAAATAACATTACACAAGGAACATTATTTCACATCCAATGCTTAGATGCTCTTTCAGTGAAGTTTTCCCACCATAAAAAAGGCGAGAACCAAGTCTAAAAAGCTTATAATTTGTTGACTGCAAATTAATCAGAATTAAATTAGAAGGAAATGTTCCCAAGTTAAAAATAACAAATTGCATATTGAGAAATGAAATTAAAAGCTCTAAAAATGACTAATGTAATAAATTATTACTAATCTGTCAACATAGATCAGTTATCACTTCCCACGACCATTGAGCACATCACTTCTGCCTGTAATATTCAATTAGCACACTTCTACTGGGACAAGCAGTGGTAAGTAACATTTTTGTTTTCCTTTTCTGCTATTGGCAATATCTGTCATGTCCCAAACCTGTGTGACACAAAGTTACCTTGCTGCTCACAATAACACATCAATACAGACAATTCAGCAGTACTGCGCTAGAAAAACAAGGCATCAATCACAAAGGCCCAGTAGTCCAAACTCTCCAATTTCAAAATAATTGGCCGAGCTTCTGATGTATATGGGGTCCTACCGACTCTACCCTGACAAATGATGTTGGGCAGAGAAAAATCACGCAATCTGAATTAACCCCTTCACTCCCCAAGCCTGTTTTCACCTTCCTGGCCAGTGTCATTTTAGGTAACAACTCTGGAATGCTTCCACATATCCCAGAGATTCCGAGATAGTTTTTTTTTGTTACATGCTGTACTTCATAACAGTGGTAAATTTTGGTTAATGTAATTTACATTTATTTAGCAATTTTCAAACTTTTAATTTTTATGCTCTTAAATGAAATTGTTATACCAGACAAAATATTTAATAAATAATATTTACCACATGCCTACCTCACATCAGCATCACTTATGAAACAACTTTTTTTGTTAGGACTAGTAATGAGCGAATACACTCGTTACTCGAGATTTCGCAAGCACGCTCGGGGGTCCTCCGAGTATTTTTTAGTCCTCAGAGATTTAGTTTTTCTTGCCGCAGCTTAATGATTTACATCTGTTAGCCAGCATAAGTACATGTGGGGATTCCCTAGCAACCAGGCAACCCCCACATGTACTTATGCTGGCTGACAGATGTAAATCATTCAGCAATCTCGGAGCACTAAATACTTGGAGGACCCCCGAGCATGGTCTGGAAATCTCGAGTAACGAGTATATTCGCTCATCACTAGCTAGGACGTTAGAAGGGTTAAACGTTTATCAGCAATTTCTAATTTAAAAAAAAAAATAAATTACAAAACCGATTTTTTATTTTTTATTTTTTTTAACGACCTTTCATTAGAAGTGACTTTGAGGGGCCCATGTGACAGAAAAAAAACAAAAGTGACACCATTTTAAAAACTACAAATTTTGAAAATTTTGCATTTTCAAAAGATTAACAGGAGAAAATGGACAGTACAATCTGTTGCGCAGTTTCTCCTGAATACACAGATTCCCCGTATGTGGTGGTAAACTACAGTTTGGGATTATGGCATGGCTCGGAAGGGAAGGCGCGCCATTTGACTTTTAGAGCGCAAAATTGGCGGAAAATAGATAGCTGATGCCATGTCACATTTTCAGAGCCCCTGATGTGCTTAAACAGTGGAAACCCATCACAAGTGACCCCAGTTTGGAAACTACACCCCTCAGTGAACTTATTTAGAGGTGGCGTAAGCACCTGGAGCCTACAAGTAATTTTATAAATGTTCCTAGAATTTTATAATGTTGAGCCGTGAAAATAAAAAAAATAAATACATTTTTCCCACAAAAATGTTGCTTTAGCATCAAATTTTTACTTTTCATAAGGGTAAAAGGAAAAATGGACCAAACCGTGTGCTGTGCAATTCCTCCTGAGTACACAGATACCCCATACAGGGCTCGGAGCAGAAGGAGGACCAAGTGGATTCTGGAATGCAATTTTGGCTATAATAGATTGCGGATGACCTGTCACAGTTGAATAGCCACTGACATGCCAATAAAGCCGGACCCCTTACCAGTGACCCCATTTTGGAAACTACACCTATTGAGCAATTCATCTAAGGGTGCAGTGAGCATTTACAGCCCTCAGGCGATTCACAATTGGACAACATTGGGCTGAGTCAATGGAAGATTACAATTTTTTCCAATAAAATTATGCTATGGCCTCAAGTTATCAATTTTCAAAGGGATAATAGGAAAAAATGGACAGTACAATTTGTTACACAATATCTACTGAGTATGCCAATACCCCATATGTGGTTGAAAACTACTTTTGAGGAACAACGCATAGCTCAGAAGGGAAGAAGTGACATATTGGAGTTGACATTTGCTGGAATAGTTTGAGGGTGCAGTGTTGCATTGACAGAGCCCCTGAGGTAGCAGAATAAGTGACCCCATTTCACACCTCTCAATGAATTCATCTATGGGTGAAGTGAGAATATTGACACCATAAACAGAAGTTTATACCATTGGGCGGTGAAGAAAGAATAATGACATTATTACCACTAAAATGTAGTTTTAGCCCCAAGTTTTTAATTTTTATGAAGGTTACAGTAATTGGAAAAAATGGACAAAATAGTTGCTTGTGTAATTTCTCTCCAATGCACCAATACCGTACATGTAAGTGGGAACTACTTTTCAGGCACAGTAGAAAGCTCAGAAGGGAAGGAGCGCTATATTGCAGTGAAGATTTTGCTGTTATGGTTTAAGGCAGCTTTGACCCACTGGAAGAACCCCTGAGGTGCCAGAACAGCAGGACCCCCATAAGTGACCCCATTTTACAAACTACACCTCTCAAACGAATTCACCTAAGGGTGATCCTATTGACAGCACGGGTGGGTAACAAAATTTTAGACCACTGGTCGGTAAAGAATAATCATATTTTTACCACCAAAATTTTGTTTTGGCCCCTGATGTCACATTTTCACATCGGGCAATGAGTAAAAATGACACCAAAATTAGTCGCACAATTTTTGGTGGATATGGCATTATCCCATATGTGACTGGACAGTATTTCTTAGCCACATGGCGAGATTCAGGAGGTAAGAAGCGCTATCTGACTCTTAAGAGCACAAATTATCGCGGAGTAATAGTAGTAGTAGTTTGCAGACGCCATACACAGAGCCCCTAAGTGCCAGAAGAGCAGAATTACCCCTCAAATGACTTTTTTTGGAAATTCCATCCCTCTTGGAATTTATCTCCAGGTGTAGTTATGATTTTGACTCCATGCCTGTAAATTGCAGTGCCCATACAGTGTATCCAGCTCGTGCTTCTGGAGAAATGCACACGTAATTTTAGCAGGCTCGATGCCATATTTTGAGAGCTATAATACTGCTATATTTCTGCCTACAGAGTCATGTGATGGTTTATTTTATGTGGGACGAGTTATGTTTTTATTGGCACCTTTTTTGGGCACATGACATTTTCTTAATGGCTTTCTATTCCGACTTTAGGGAGGCAGAAAGAACAAAAAGGAGTGAAGTCAGGAATTGTTTTTTGTTTGATTTTTTATGCTGTTCATTGTGTGGTAAAAGTGATAAGGTAGCGTTATTCTTCGGGTCAGTACGATTATAACGATATCAAATTTATATATTTTTTTTTTGTTTTGCCACTTCATGCAATAAAAATTAATAGAAAAAATTGTTTTTCCATTGTTATACTCTTTAGCTATAGCTTATTTCTCCTCTGACGGAGCTGAATGGCGGCTTGTTTTTTGCAGGACAAGCTGACATTTTCAGAAACAATGTCTATTTCCATTTGACTTTTTTTTATTGGGTTTTATTCCACTTTTTGTTTCTCAGTATGATGATATATGGTATATGATCACGTAAGCTGAGCTCCCGCTATGGCTCATGTGGGCACAGCTACTGTACCTGGCAGAAGAGTCAGTAACCCCCTTCCCATCATGAAGTATAGTTATGTCAAAGGTCGTGAAGGGGTTAAAGAGGTATTCCCATATTCAAGACCCTATCCTAATATGTAGATGATGTAATAATAATATTTAGCAACTACCGCCAATTAGAAATGTAGTATAGGTCTGCTGACTAACTAAATGTCACTATATGACTGGTTGTAACCATGGATACCTAAGCTACTGCAATTTCTGCAAATGAGGAAAGAGACATAGCAAATCAGAAGAACTATACTACAGGTTTAAGCGAAAAAATGTGCCATTATTATTATTACACCTACTACACATTGGGATAGGATTTTGGAGATGGGAAGGTTACCCCTTTAAGCTATGTTCTCTCTTTGCAGCGGCTCATTTCCAGTCATTAGGGCAGCAGTCAGAGCTCTGTGCACCAAGAGCATACTGTAAATCCTCCCTCTGCCATCCTGCTCTGTAGTTTGTGTGTGTAAAGCAGGATTGTAGTCAAGGTGCGGAGAGGCTGCGATTAGTACAGGGCACTCATTGCATAATAAGCGCTAAATGTTCACTGCCCCAGTGACTGGAAGCAAGCAGTCGCTGGCAGCATATAACTTCATTTTCTCACTCAAGGTCAACTTCCAATTAGTATGAAACAGAAGTTTAAAAATGTATCTATCTATTTTTTTTTTTTATTTTTTTTTTTACTAACAGGCTCCCTTTAAGGAATCTACATAATCATTGTAGATGCAATATTGAGGAAATGTAGCAATGCACTACACATAATGCTTTAGGCAGAATATGCTTATATGTCCTGCCACTGCTGACAATAAAACAAGTAACACAGATATTAGACGTATTAAAGAAACAAAAACATAGCAAGCAACGCATAATGCAGTTTATCACTTGCCTCAGCGAACGCTTAGAAGTTAAATTCTTTTCTTCAATGTTGCAATGAAGTCAAGGAAGCTGAAAAATAGAACAATGCCAACGTTATTTCCATAAATTAAGAAATGGCTTTAGTACGAGTCATACGTTTTAAAGGATTAAAGGGCTGAAAGAAAGAAAAGAATAAAATACTACATAATTAATAATATAATCTTACAAGTCTTTTTATATTCAAAAACACAGGCAAAAAAATAAGCTTCTTATATCTTTGGTATTCCAATAACTATATGACCATGTGCATCGTCTGTTTAGAAACAATACACTGGTTACACAATGGCTCGACCACAAAATTACTGCATATGATTGTGCGTCCAACTCTGAACAAAGCCCCAGGTCTCGTCAGTACAATGTATGCACAGATGCAGACCACCTTACGATTTCCAATAGAATGAGGCTACATTCACACAACTAATTATGGTGTGAGTGCGAAACAACTGACAGCGCTCGGGCCACCGTTATTCAATCGGGCTGTTAAGATGACCATAGCATGCATTAGCCTTTCCATATTTCAGATGAGACTCGCCCTTTCAAGTTTAATTGGGGGGAAATTGATCCCAAATAGATCATCCATACAGAATTTGATTCTTACAGCTATATTGTCTGTCCTTCAAACTGCACAGCCAAGCTCTTTCCACCTCCTGTCGCCTCCAGCTCAAAAATATCTCCAGAATCCGTCCTTTCCTCAACCGTCAATCTACTAAAATGCTTGTGCATGCCCTCATCATTTCCCGCCTTGACTACTGCAACATCCTTTTCTGTGGCCTCCCTGCTAACACCCTTGCGCCTCTCCAGTCCATCCTTAACTCTGCTGCACGAATAATTCATCTCTCTCCTCGCTACTCCTCCGCTTCCCAACTCTGCAAATCTCTTCACTGGCTCCCATTCCCTCAGCTTATACAGTTCAAATTACTAATACTAACCTACAAAGCCATCCATAACCTGTCTCCTCCATATACCTCTGAACTAATCTCCTGATATCTTCCCTCACGTAATCTCCGGTCCTCCCAAGACCTCCTTCTCTCCTCCACACTTATTCGCTCCTCACCCAACCGTCTCCAAGACTTCTCCCGAATATCCCCCATCCTCTGGAATTCTTTGCCCCAACACGTCCGACTATCAACCACATTCGGATCCATCAGATGGAACCTGAAGACCCACCTCTTCAGGAAAGCCTACAGCCTGCACTGACCCCGCTGCCTCCTCACCACTACTGAAGCTACCGCCTCACCAACACCGGAGCTCCTGCAACCCTCAACCTATTGTCTCCTTCCCCACCATCCTGTAGAACGTACGCCTGCAAGGGCAGGGTCCTCGCCCCTCTGTATCAGTCTGTAATTGTTAGTTTGCTTACTGTAAGTGATATCTGTAATTTGTATGTAACCCCTCCTCATGTACAGCACCATGGAATCAATGGAGCCATATAAATAAATAATAATATTGCTATTTTTACCATAGGAAACTGTATTTCAAGTCCCCATGGCTGCATTTCTTACGGCTGTTCAACAGCCACAACACACGCCGGGATTGGCTGTTATGACTCGAACATATTTTTCGAGCCCATCGAAGACATTCGGTTTGCATACGAGCACGCTCGGATAACACCTTATCCGAGCACGTTCGCTCATCACTACTGCGGATGTATAAAACCACATGCTATACAGATGAAACATTGTCACTTTGCTTTTTATGAAAATCAGATGTGTGATCTGTGCCTGAGAGGTGTTTTATGGTATGTAAAAGTAGAAAATATCAAGTTAAAAGTTTGCTACATGTTACGTTTGCGGCTTTTTAAAATCATATTACCAGCAACAGAAAAGGTAAAATTATGGACAGTTTATGATAGCCCATCAGACCAGTATATATCTGACTATGCTGCATTCGTCCTTACCATATTCGTCCTTACCATAAAACAATCAAGGATGTGTAAGATGTAATACACAAGAAAAAAAAAAAAAAAATCAATCAACAATAGAATAATTTATTCACTTGTAGCAAGAAGTTTTTGTAAAATATATTAATAAATTGTGATGCTAAGGAGACTACAATCGGCAATAGCATCTGTGGGGTGTGCCAATGCATGACACTAGCGGATCCTTTCCAGTGCTCTGGGGGTGCCGTGTAGCAGGGGCAGCTGCCAGCCCTTCCCTCCTATGATGGAGCTGGAGCTGCTGTGAACTGCATACACTCTCGGCATGCACAGTTCAGCTTGTAAATGGAGTACTTGGAATGAGATACACTTACTGTTAAGACTGGAAGAAGCTACCATGTAGTCTTTACAATAATCAAGGACAACGGGCTACAAACCAGCCAGCAGCCCCAGAAACCTTTAGTCAATACTTTTGTCCCAAATCATCTAGCAGTGTCCTGCAGGATTTCCCACCCTTCCAGATTCAAGCACTAAGTTGGAACATTGGACAGGAAGCAGGGTATAAACTGTGAGGTCATCAGTAGAAAGACAGGCCTTTGCGTAACATTGTATAGGATGCATTGGTTTACTTTCTATACAGACTCGCTCTCTGACTAAGGCTACTTTCACACTAGCGTCGGCCCGTCGCAGTGTGTCAGGCCGACGTATAGTGTGAAATCGCAGCACAACGGGGCAGCGGATGCAGCTTTACAGCGCATCCGCTGCCCCATTGTGATGTCCGAGGAGGAGGGGGCGGAGTTCCGGCCGCACATGCGCGGTCGGAAATGGCGGACACGACGCACAAAAAAAGTTACATGTAACTTTTTTTGTGCCGACGGTCCGCCAAAACACGACGCAACCGTCGCACGACAGTTGCGACATGTGGCACTGCGTTGCTAATGTTAGTCTATGGGGAAAAAACGCATCCTGCAGACAACTTTGTAGGATGCATTTTTTCACCTAAACGACGCATTGTGACGTGCGTCGTACGACGCAAGTGTGAAATCAGCCTAATAGTGGCAAATATGACCAGGGCTGTGGAGTTTGTGTTGGGTGTCCATTTTGGAAAAGTCGAACTAAAATGGACCGACTCCAAAAATATATAATAAATAGGGTGCAGTAGTTCAGGGCAGCATGTGCTGTAATTTTTTTCATAAGAACTTGGGAAAATTATGAAATGTCCCATACATGTCTGTTCTGTTTCTGATCTAAGGATCTCGGCTTTTAGTTGAGATTAATCTGTGCCGAGTCGAGAGTTAGGGAAACTGAGATGCCGGAGGTTTGGCTTATCGACCCCACAGCCCTGAATACGACGATGATCCTGATCTGTATCTGATGATCTGTATCTATAGGTTCCTGAGATATAAATCTCAGAGTAGTAACAAAAATAAAATGAGCAGTGATATAACCCTATTAATTATACACGGGGATGGTGAATTCAGTCAGATATCCACTATCAATTTGAGCCCTGGTCTCCTCTGAAATGTCACTAGGTTAAACACCTCTAACCAACCCCTATAAAACTCACGTTTCACTGTAAGTCAATTCCACGGTACAGGGTCCTCTCACAACATGCAGAATTATTTGGCAAGCGTTACTCTCCCGGGAGGCACAAATGTTGACAGCCACTTTCAGCCTGTTTGCAATCCTCTGACCATTTTATCTGGATATGAAATGTGAGGTTGAAACAGTCAGTCTGCCAAAAGCAATAACCAACCAGAGCTTAATGTTACCACAGCATGATAAATAAAATAAAATCTCAGCCGATAATCCAATCTCTCATCCCTTGGGTCAAGCAGCAGAAACAGCCAGCTTATCAATGACTGTATACCTTCTGTAACTAAGGACTGAGAAGCTAAGGCTCTGCTCAAGTCCATACAGCTTCTCCATTTGTCTGTTCTGTTTAGAGAAGTGCTGTATCTACTCCATCAGTTTAACATTTCATTAATTTTGAAAACACGATGAATATAGAGTCCAGGTATAATCATATTTAAGAAAGAAGAAACTGGGAAAGAAAATGTGCAATAGGGTCTTAGTCGATGACAGTGGGGTGTCAGGGAAAAGGGAGATACACTCACCTTGTTAGGTTGCTGAATGGCAACACAATGGGCACATATCAGGTTTTGCCCTGATGAAGAGGTCCTGCGTGACTTCAAAACGCGCAGACTTTTAAATCTTGTTTAATTTTACAGATATTGCGCTCTCATGAGTGATACCTCTGTCTTCCTCTCTGTATCACAGGTATAATCAAGAAACATCAGGAAAAGTCTAAGGGCCAATTTAATTATTTGTTTTTTTTTCCATTTAAAGCCACTCTGCTTGTCTTGTGGCATTTAGCAATATTTTTGCGCAAAGTTCTTCAAAATGATACATATAGTTCACAACATTTGAGTAAAATAAAAACTGATTTTTAATTTTTGTCCATAACTTGTTTTGTGTTGCTTTTTTAAAAAAAAAAAAAAAAAAAGCTGAAGTGAAATGATCCACTAACTTATTACAAAATTTGTGCAAAAATATTTTACGTACATAAAAAATCACCCAGGGAGGAACTGGAGAATATTTGTGCCAAAATTGTACGACTTTTCAAAAAGTCGCAATTGATGAATCATCCGTGAGTTGTGCATGAGGCCTTACAAAAGGTGCAAGCTAGAAGAATAAATTGGAAATGAAAAACCAGAGAAAAGAACCAAAAATACACACAAGAAAGCACAAATGCAATAATGAATTGGCCTAAATTCCATGTGTTACATGTTCTGGAGATCACATAGACATGGGAGAACGAATACCGTATATACTCGAATATAAGCCGACCAGAGTATAAGCCAACCCCCCCTAATTTTGCCACAAAAAACTGGGAAAACTTATTGACTCGAGTATAAGCCTAGGGTGGAAAATGCAGCAGCTACCGGTGAATTTCAAAAATAAAAATAGATGCTCCATACCGTTCATTATGGCCCCATAGATGCTCCATATAAAGCTGTGCCATATATAATGCTCTGTACCGTTCATTATGGCCCCATAGATGCTCCACAGAAAGCTGTGCCACATATAATGTTCTGCACCGTACAGTATGGTCCCATAGATGCTCCACATAAAGCTGTGCCATATATAATGCTCTGCACCGTTCATTATGGTCCCATAGATGCTCCACATAAAGCTGTGCCATATATAATGCTCTGCACTGTTCAGTATGGCCCCATAGATGCTCCACATAAAGCTGTGCCATATATACTCTGCACCGTTCATTATGGCCCCATAGATGCTCCACATAAAGCTGTGCCATATATAATGCTCTGCACCGTTCATTATAGCCCCATAGATGCTCCACACATAAAGCTGTGCCATATATAATGCTCTGCACCGTTCAGTATGGCCCCATAGATGCTCCATAGAAAGCTGTGCCATATATAATGTTCTGCACCATTCAGTATGGCCCCATAGATGCTCCTTATAAATCTGTGCTATATATAATGCTGCTGCTGCAATAAAAAAAAAAAAAATGACATACTCACCTCTCTTGCTGCCTGCAGCTCCTCAGCGTCCCGTCTCGGCGTGTCTCCGCACTGACTGTTCAGGCAGAGGGCGGTGCGCACACTAGTACGTCATTGCGCCCTCTGACCTGAACAGTCAGAGCAAGAGGACGGGAAGACAGAGCGGCGCCCGGCGGGCGGAACGCGGACAGGTAACTATGACATACTTACCTGCTCCCGGCGTCCCTGGTTCCTTATCCCGGACAGCTGGTCTCCGGGTGCCGCAGCCTCTTCCTCTGTCAGCGGTCACAGTTACCGCTGATTAGAGGAATGAATATGCGGCTCCACCCCTATGGGAGTGGAGTCCATATTCATAACTTTAATGAGCGGTCCCACGTGACCGCTGAACAGGGGACGAGCTGCGGCACCGAAGACCGTGGGACGGGCAGGGGGAGTGCCAGGAGCGCCGGGACTAGGTGAGTATGCGACAGTCCTCTCTCCCCCTCACCCGCTGACCCCACGGCCGATCATGACTCGAGTATAAGCCGAGAGGGGCACTTTCAGCCCAAAAATTTGGGCTGAAAATCTCGGCTTATACTCGAGTATATACGGTAAGTCATGCATGAGCACTTAAGACTACCTTCGTTTTCTCCTTATATACAATATATGTAAACCTTTCACAAGTCATAAAAGCAACAGAAAGAAAAACTCATACTGGTTTCACGAAACCAAAGATTACCATCATGGGTAAAAATTATTTTTAACTCTCTGTGCCTCATATTAAAACATATCTCTATGTATCACGGAAGACATCTAAGAAGGACACGTGCTGCTCTCTTTCAAGAAGACTCTTTGAAACTTATAAGGAATGGAGAAAATAGTTTTAAAAATCACAAGGAAAATGAAATGATATTGGAGATCCAAGATCTCAGAACAACAATCTTGCAAATCCTACACTGCAAAAACCTCGACATAAGTAGAATTCATAGTAAGGAATATCTTATTTCTCATGTCCATTAAATATTTCTATGTATTTAATAGAATAGATCAACAAGTGTTAAAAAAAAAATGACATAATACAAATGGGATTTTATCTGATATCTAGTTCACTACTGCTGTTCCAGAACGGTTTCATTCTGCTATTACATGAGGTTACATCAGACAAGGAATAAGCCATGGATCCAATGTATATTTTGGTATGACCGATAACTTCAACTTGTATCCAGAAATAATTTTTCGATAAATCTTTACTATTGTATTACCATAAAATAATACTTCTATCAAGAACATCCAGTATATATTTCAACATAATGCAATCTATGTGTCATTCATTACACAATAGTCATAAGTGAAAACCATACTGCTTTTATGCTGAAGTAAAAGTACATAAATTAATTGAGCATTTTCTATGGAGAAGTCAAGTCCTCTATCGATAGGATCGCTGATAAACTGTTGATCGGCAGAAGGTAAAACCTACTCTAAGAATAGTAACTAACAAAATAAAGTAGCACTCTATAGCAAGAAAACATGAGATATATGAAATCTGAATTGCATTACTGGAAAAAATTGAGAATACTTAGCGCATAAATTGGCCAAATCATGTGTACCCAGCAGCCATATAAATGTAGGCTATCAGCCCATGAGAGGAGTTCCGATAGAATAGGTCCCAGAAATGAGCACTGCCTTATTGTGGCTGCTGAGTACAAATAAATTGGCCAATTTATGCGCTAAGTATTCTCAGTTTTTGCTATTTTCTAGAGCAGTAATTCAATTCAGATTTCATAGATCTCATGTTTTCATGCTATAGTGCTACAGAGTGCTACTTTATTTTGTCAGTTACATTTAGAGATGGCTACTCTTAGTATGCACACCTGATTTTCTCATCTTGGGTTCATGCATGTCATGCTCCGATTATATATTCATAATGAAGACACATTCGATGGTGCCATATTGATGGTGATTTTTTTCCTTTGAAACACAGGAAGGAAATAGGCACTAACTAATAATAGAAAGAGTGCGGGCGCCGGCCATTTTGACTAAGTGACATGCTTTTTTTTTTCAAATACACACAGTATATTCATTACGCAAAACTAGGGGGCAGTGACCTATCAGCAGTCGGCATTATGAATACCTAATCAGAGCACCACATACACCAGACCCGCCTTAGGGCACGAGAATCTCACTAACACAAAACTGAAAATAAAGATTAAGAAACAACAACAAGACGGATTTCATCAATCAAGGTATCATTTTATTCAGTATAACGGCACTGACCTGACACTGTGTGTAGGTTACTATGCACAATCCTGTGACTTTAAGGTACCGGTATGTGCACACGTCAGGAATCTTTGCAGAAATTTCCTGACAAAAAACTGACTTTTTCCGCAGGAAATCCGCATGCGTTTTTCTCGCGTTTTACTCGCGTTTAGTTGTGCGGATTTTTTGCATTTTTTTCCTGAGCTTCCCAATGCATTCAATAGCAGGAAAAATCGGCAAAATTAATGAACATGCTGTGTTTTTTTCCGCGATGTGTTTTTATCGTGGAAAAAAAACGCAACATGTGCAAAAAAAATTGCGGAATGCATTAAAAATGATGAGATGCTTAATGTATGTGGTTTTTTAAGTGTTTTTGCTGCGGAAAACCACCAAAAAACACAAAAAAAAAACGCAAAAAATCCAGAACGTGTGCACATAGCCTGAGAGGCCTATATGACAGAAAGCACCAAAAAGTGACACCAGTCTAAAAGCTTCACTCCTTAATCTGCTCAAAACCACAAGAAGTTTATTAACTCTTCAGTTGCAGGGACTGAAGCAAAGTGGAACGAAAGAAATTAACATTTATTTATTTTTTTTCACAAAAAAATTTACTTTAAACCCAAACATTTTATTTATTTTCACAGGAGTAACAGGAGGAAATGGACCACAAAATTTGTTGTGCAATTTCTCCTGAGTATGCGGATACCCCATTTATGGGAGAAATCCACTGTTTGGGCGCATGGCAGAGCTCGGAAGGGAAGGAGCTATTTGACTTTTTGAATGTAAAATTTGCTGGAATAATTACCAGACGCCATGTTGCATTTGGAGAGCCCCTGATATGCCTAAACAGTGGAAACCACCCACAAGTGACGGCATTTTGGAAACCATATCCCTCAAGAATTTTATGCAGGGGTATTAGAGAGCAATTTTGAATATGTAGTAATTAGTGTTCAGCGCAAATGTTACTCCAGTTTATATCGTGCAGGGTGCTCGGGTATGCACCGAATATCGCGGGTGCTCGAGTGACGTTTCACAGCTGTTAGACACTGAAAATACTCTATGCATACCTGAGCACCCGATGCGAACTCTAGAAGCGAGCACTAGCGCTCATCACTAGCTGTCAAATTGTCATTTTTGAAAAAAAAAAACAATTCTAACTCTATCACTAACCCAACCATACACCCCTAACCCCAACACAACCGTAATCCCAACCATAACCCTAACACATCCCTAACCCCAACCCTAATCTTAACACAACCCCAACTGCAAAGAATGGAAAACATTTTTTAGTTCATAATTTTTATCTAACTTTTCTTTTGATCACTGTGATACAGTCTATCAGAGTGATCAAAAGTAACCAATAGGAAAAATTCCTTGACGTTGCTGGGTACCAACCAGCCAGCAGAGCTCGCCCGTGCACCACCATTTTCTTTTTTCAGGAATATGATCCGGAGGGCCGGGGGAAGGATCAGGAGGGTCCGGGGATGGTGGCGGTATCAGGGACAGTGGAGGCATCATATCTCTCTCTCCTCTGACAGGCATATCATGTCAGAAAAGAAAGAAATCATTAGCTAGCACACTTTCTTTTTGTGACTGCAGTTATTCACTGAATAACGGCAATCATGAGATCGGTGACAGAAAAATCTGGCCTTGATCATGTTTCTCCAGGGACTCAGCTACCCTCGATAAGAGAGACCCAGGAGATTTTCTGACTCTGTGGGGCGCTACAGCCTTATTCCCGATCGTTGTTTTTAACAGGTAATGAGGGAATAAGGCCCCTTAACAGCCGCAGTTTTAATGTGTATCGGAGGTTGTTAAGAGGTTAGAAGGTGTCCCTATGTTGGACAGTTACCTAGGCATAAAGCCCAACTGTGGCCACTGTTAGGCCCTTATCCCCTAAGTGTATGCATGTGGCGCTGTGTTCAGAGGCCTAAGATGCAAGATTTTTATAAGAGACACACCGCTACCGCCCCTCCTGACTTCCTGATTAATGGAAGCTAGTAATCGACTAATTAACAGCTAAGATCAGTAACCTCATCACACTACCTGCCAGAATTGTGCCCATCATCGGCAGCACATAAGACTGAAGTGTGTGTGGCTCGGTGGTAAGAAATTGTGGCTTTTCAGTACTGCAGTCATTGGTTTAAATCCCACTCAGGACAACATCTGCATAGTGTTTTTATGATTGTCGTGTTTGTGTGGGTTTCATGCAGACACTCCAGTTTCCTACAACACAAATATATATTGATAGGAAATGTAAATTGGAAGCCCCAATAGGGATAGTGCACTAAGATTATGAGCCAAAGGTGCAATCCAGCGATCCTGGTCAGCCTCAGTGCAAATTGGATAGGAAAAGGCTTGTATGCATGTCCGGTCACCAGGTCCAGACAGCAGACGTGACCACTATCCAACCACACACATCTAAGAGTATGGTAAAAACCCTATAAGCCCCATTTGCATAAAACTGGAACACCCCTGTACTCATAGGCTGTATATTCTAGACCAGTACATGGCCTTCTAATGTATATCAATGTGGATGAACACCTACCCACACCTTTCCCCCCTGTCCAAACCCGTCAGACATCGCAATATTTTTCACTTATAAATCTGATGCTTCAGAGAGAAACAGACCTGGATACGGTTGGGCCTTTGATTCATACGGTCACATGAATGAAAGCATTTCTAAAGAAAGGGATAAATAAGACATACTTTGAATCTTGTTGGGCAAGAAAGCATTGATTCTTTACTAGAAGATACTAAACAGGAGGCAGAGCATGATGGATTTTTGGATAATGATACATTGATGATTAAGCTACATCTGAATTTCCAGCGAAGATGCTGAACGCAAAGAGCTGTTCCTGGAAATGGAGCTTAGACCATGGAGGTTTACGCTGCATGGGTGGGAGGGCAGCATGGCTACCCTGCCAGGATAGATAGATGTATCTAATATATAAAGGTGAATGTGTGTGTGTATGTATGTGTGTGTGTATGTCTGGGATTGGCATCTGCACCGTCGCAGCTACAGCCACAAAATGTTGCAGTCACATGTCTGGACCCCGAGAGCGTCATAGGCTATGTTGTGAGGCAAAATTTTAACCCCGCGCGTTCCAATTCACCAAACAATTTTGCCCCTATCTACATAATGGGGAAAAAGTGAATGGAAAAGTGTTGGAGGCGAATTGACAGCTGCCAGATGTGAACAAGGGGGACTTAAAGAGTAAGTGCGAAGGCGCCAAAGAGTATATACCATACAGTTGCTAAGGTGGGGCCCCGACATGGGATACTCACCACACACGGGGATATGAACACACACACAAAATGCACCACACACTACCACGTGCTTGAACACATATCACCCTCAGCACACATTTCACCACACATACACCAACCTCGCCACATAGAAGTCGAAACACAAAAATCGCCGCTCAAAACTCGCCACATGCAAAACTCGCCACATGCAAAACTAGGCTCACGCAAAACTCACCACACGTGCAAAACTCACCTCGTGGAAAACTCGCCACACGCAAAATTTGCACACGCAGAAAAATTGCCACATGCACAAAAGTTGCAACACATGCAAAAGTTGCCTCACACAAAACTTGCACATACTCAAAACGCACCACACATAAAACTCGACGCGCAAAACACACTAACCTGTCACATGCAACTCGACACACAAAAAGTTGCTACACGCATGTCGCCACAAAAATCATCTCACAAAAGTTGCTACACGCATGTCGCCACACAAAACTCATCTCACAAAAGTCGCTACATGCATGTCACCACACGCAACAACACAAACAAATTGACACATGAAACTCGCCCTAAAACACACACAAGTCTGGTATTATCTGTCAAAAATAAAAATCTGATTAATAAGCGGACAAACTACAAGAGCAACAAATGTACGATATAGGAAATACGACAGCTGTAAGTCACATGACCTGTCTATTATGTGTATGTGTGAGCTAATATATACTGCCAGGGGGGAGGGCTTCCTGTTGGCTGGGATTTATCAGTCTGCCAATAGCAACCAATAACAGCTCAGCTTCTACTTTGCTACAGTTAATTAATCTGAGCTCTGATTGGTTAATATAGGCAGGACATTCTCAGTATAACAAAGCTTGTGTGAGGTAATAGCATGTCAGTTAGGGTGTGTTGGTGGAAAGGCTGATGTCAATCACATTACCTCTATGTGAGAGGATATAGAAACTGCCAGTTACAGACTATTTTTACCACAATAATGCCTCATAAGAAAAGGAATTCCATGGCACGAATGTCAGCTGATGTGAAAAGAAAAGCTGCATTACGGGCCAATGAAAAATGTGAAGACCGAGAAACAAGGCTGACACACATGAGAACAGCAGCTGCTTTCTCAAGAGCCAATGAACTTTCTGAGCAGAGGGAAGCGAGGCTTGCAGACAAGAGAACAAGAACTGCTTCCTCAAGAGCCAATTAATTTTCTGAGGAGAGGGAAGCGAGGCTTGCAGACATGAAAACAAGAGCTGCTTCCTCAAGAGCCAATGAACTTTCTGAGGAGAGGGAAGCGAGGCTTGCAGACATGAAAACAAGAGATGCTTCCTCAAGAGCCAATGAACTTTCTGAGGAGAGGGAAGTGAGGCTTGCAGATAAGAGAAGAAGAGCTGCTTCCTCAAGGGCCAATGAGTTATCTCAGCAGAGAGAAGGCCGACTTGCCGCTAAAAGAATTTCTATTTCTTCCTCAAGGGCACAGGAAATGGTTGGAGATTTGAAACATGCTGCCTTTTGTTACCAGTCAGACATAAACTATCAGGATAATCCTAAAATTCAGATAGGAAAAATGGATGTGGTCTGCATGTACTGCAGTGCCCTAAAATGGAAAGATGAACCACCAGGTTTATGCTGTGCAAATGGCAAGATAAAACTTCCACCTCTCCTGTCACCACCAGATCCCGTAAAGTCTCTGATGACAGGTACCAGTACAATATCAAAGCATTTCTTGGACAACATCAGGAAGTACAACTCCTGCTTCCAAATGACATCATTTGGTGCAACAAAAGAAATGTTCACAACAGGATTTATGCCGACATTTAAAGTTCAAGGACAGGTTTACCACTCAATTGGCTCACTGCTTCCATTACAAAGAGAAGAACCTCAATTTATTCAACTCTTCTTCATGGGAAATGCAGAAGCAGAGGCTCAGCGGAGATGCTCTTTAATTCCTAACACTCGCCTTGATATTGTCACTATTTTGCAGCAGTTCCTTCACGCCAACAATCCATATGTTCAACTTTTCAAGACTGCACTTGAATGCATGCCAAATGACGATCGCAAGGTTGTCATTCGAGCTGACAAAACACCACAAGGTGAACATCAGCGACGTTTCAATGCTCCCACATTTGATGAGGTAGCCATCTTGATTGTAGGTAATGATTTTCAAAGCCGTGACATTGTGCTTCAGAAAAGGAACAATAGTTTGCAACGAGTAGCAGAAACTCACAGGTCCTATGATGCACTGCAATATCCAATCATCTTTTGGCAGGGACAGGATGGCTATCACTTTGGAATACCTCAGACAGATCCTACAACAGGCAACCCTTCAGGAAAAAAATTGTCTGCCATGGACTTCTATGCATATAGGATCACGACAAGATTTGCAGAGGAAAATCACATCTTGAAATGCAAACACCTCTTCCACCAATGTATTGTTGACATGTATGCAAAGATTGAGAGTGAACGTCTTTTATATATCCGACTAAATCAAAAGAAGCTCAGGGCAGAGGAATATATTCACCTTAGAGATGCTGTTGCAAATGATGCTGATCCAAAAGAGTTGGGGAAAATGGTTATTCTTCCATCAACTGTCACTGGAAGCCCACGACACATGCATGAATACACACAGGATGCAATGACTTATGTGAGAAAGTATTGCCGTCCAGATCTTTTCATCACCTTTACTTGCAATCCTGCCTGGGAGGAAATTGGAGGGCACCTGTTGCCGGGCCAAAAAACAGTGAATCGCCATGACCTTATTGCTCGGGTTTTCAAACAGAAATTTTCAAAAATAACTACTCTCATCACAAAATCACATATTTATGGTGAGACGCAGTGCTGGATGTATTCAGTTGAATGGCAAAAAAGAGGCCTTCCTCACGCCCACATCTTGATCTGGCTGAAGCAAAAAATACAGCCTACCGAAATTGACAATATCATCAGTGCCGAATTGACAGACCTTCAGATTGACCCATTGCTGTTTGACACCATCACAAAAAACATGATCCATGGTCCGTGTGGGAGTCTCAACAAAAATTCTCCCTGTATGATTGATGGCAGGTGTTCAAAGCATTACCCACGATCCCTGGTCCAAGAAACCCAAACAGGACAAGATGGATATCCAGTCTACCGAAGAAGAAAGCCAGGGGATGGTGGTTTCACAGCAAAGATCAAAATGCGTGTTGGATCACCACTCCAAGAGATAGAAATTGACAACAGGTGGGTAGTGCCTTACAACCCTTTGCTCTCAAAAATCTTCCAGGCCCACGTAAATGTCGAATCTTGCCACTCTGTGAAATCAATAAAGTATATCTGCAAATATGTCCACAAAGGAAGTGATCAAGCAGTTTTTGAACTCCAGAAAAATGGACCTATTATTATTGATGAAGTGGAGGCATTCCAGATGGGCAGGTACATAGGCAGCAATGAAGCTGTTTGGAGAATACTAGGATTCTCCATTCATGAGCGCTACCCACCAGTTGTGCATCTGAGTGTGCACTTGGAAAACGGACAGAGAATTTATTTTAACCCAGCCAACTTGCAGCAGCAGCAGCTCCTAACACCATCTAAGACCACCCTCTTGGCATTTTTTGAGCTGTGTCAACAAGACCCTTTTGCAAAAACAATTCTCTACTGTGATTTACCTAAGTACTACACTTGGAATGCCTCCAGAAAAACACTGGAACGGAGGAAATGGGGGCTTGATATTGAAGGCTATCCAGGGGTGAAAGCAACTGATACGCTTGGTCGCGTCTACACTGTTCATCTGTGAAATGCAGAGTGCTTCTACCTGCGCATGTTACTACATGTTGTCAAAGGCCCTACATCATTTTCTGACCTGAAGACCGTCGGAGGCCATGTGTGTGAAACATTCAGAGAAGCTTGACAAAGAAAAGGACCTCTGGAAAATGATGGACACTGGGACATGACCCTCAGTGAAGCAGCAGCCACACAAACCCGAAAGTGACTAAAGGTACCGTCACACTAAGCGACGCTGCAGCGATAGCGACAGCGATGCCGATCGCTGCAGCGTCGCTGTGTGGTCGCTGGAGAGCTGTCACACAGACCGCTCTCCAGCGACCAACGATGCCGAGGTCCCCGGGTAACCAGGGTAAACATCGGGTTGCTAAGCGCAGGGCCGCGCTTAGTAACCCGATGTTTACCCTGGTTACCAGCGTAAAATGTAAGTACATACTTACATGTGTCCCCCGGCGTCCGCTTCCTGTAATGACTGAGCGCCGGCAGTAGCAGGGCACAGCGGTGACGTCACCGCTGTGCTGTGGTTTCACTTTCAATTTGCGGCGCTCAGTCAGTGTGGGAAGCGGACGCCGGGGGAAGCATGTGAGTATGTACTGTTTGTTTTTTTTTACATTTTACGCTGGTAACCAGGGTAAACATCGGGTTACTAAGCGCGGCCCTGCGCTTAGTAACCCGATGTTTACCCTGGTTACCAGTGTAAAATATCGCTGGTATGGTTGCTTTTGCTGTCAAACACGGCGATACACGGCGACCTAGCGACCAAATAATGTGCAGACCTTCTAGCAGCGACCAGCAATTTCACAGCGGGATTCTGATCGCTGCTGCGTGTCAAATACAGCGATATCGCTCCCTAGGACGCTGCAACGTCACAGATCACTGGCGACGTTGCTTAGTGTGACGGTACCTTAAGACACCTCTTTGCTATTATTCTAACAACCTGTAGCATTTCAAATCCTCTTGAGATTTGGACAAAGTACAAAACTGATCTCAGTGAGGACATCCTCATGCAGAATAGAAGGGAAAATCCTCAGCAACTCATCAACTTCACTGAGGAAATGTTCAATGAAACTTTAATGCTCCTTGAAGATCAGTGCATAGCAATGTCAGGAAAAGCCTTACAGTTGCTTGGTTTGCCTGCTCCAATAAGAAATCCTGAAGGCATCCAAATGTGTAGGGAGATTTTCATAGAAACAAACTACAATATTGATGAACTGACAGTATTTGTGTCTCAGAACGAGTCAATATTGGTACCAGATCAAAGGGACGCCTATAACCAGAGGTGTCAAACTGAATTCCTTGAGGGCAGCCAACAGGTCATGTTTTCAGGATTTCCTTGTATTGCACAGGTGATAATTTAATCACCTGCACAGAATGATTCCAGCACCTTGTGGAATGCTAAGGAAATCCTGAAAACATGACCTGTTGGTGGCCCTCGATGAATGCAGTTTGACACCTCTGCCTATAACTATATTTTAAGTTTCAGTGAAACCAACAAAGGTGGGATTGTCTTCCTTGATGCTCCAGGTGGAACAGGAAAGACATTGTAATCAACTTGCTCCTGGCGAAATTTCGACAACAAAAAAAGATTGCACTTGCAGTGGCATCTTCTGGAATTGCAGCTACGCTTTTAAAAGGTGGCAGGACAGCACATTCGACATTCAAACTACCACTTAACCTGTCTCATAGTGACAGCCCCGTGTGTAATATTGCCAAGGGATCAGGACTGGCCAAATTGCTTCAAAAATGCAGTGCCATCATTTGGGATGAATGCACCATGTCACACAAAAGGGCTCTGGAAGAACTGCTGCAAGACCTGCGTAGCAACAAATATATCATGGGAGGAGTAGTTGTTGTTTCGGCAGGTGACTTCCGCCAAACACTACCTGTTATTCCAAGATCAACCCCTGCAGACGAACTCAATGCCTGTCTCAAAGCATCGTACCTTTGGAGAAAAGTAAAGAAAATGTCACTGAACACAAACATGAGGGTCTACATGACAGGCGATGTTTCTGCTGGACTGTTTTCGAGCCAGTCGAGCTGTTGACTATTGGAGATGGCAAGGCACCAGTAAATTCAACCACTGGACAGATTACCTTCCCAAGCAACTTTTGTTGCATTGTGACTTCCATTGAGGAGTTGAAAGCAAAGGTTTTTCCAAACATTCAACTCCACTTCAAAAATTCTGGCTGGCTGTGTGAAAGGGCTATTCTAGCTCCCAAAAATGACAGCGTCAACAAGATCAATCTTCAAATTCTAAATCTCCTTCCAGGTGTGTGCACAACCTACAAGTCAGTAGATACAGTAATAGACCCCGCTCAAGCATTATTTTATCCAACTGAGTTCCTCAATTCCTTGGAGCCACAAGGACTTCCTCCTCACAAACTCTTTCTAAAACATGGAGCACCTATTCTGCTATTGAGAAATTTGGATCCACCAAAGCTGTGTATTGGAACAAGACTCTTGATTAGGAACCTGTTTCCACATGTAATTGAGGCAACCATTTTGACAGGATGTGCCACAGGAGAAGATGTTTTCATTCCAACAATTCCTCTCATTCCATCCGATTTGCCTTTTGATTTTAAACGCCTCCAGTTTCCTGTTCGACTGGCATTTCCTATGTCCAACAAGGCTCAGGGACAGTCCTTGAAAGTAGTTGGAATAGATTTACAATCTCCATGCTTTTCTCATGGTCAACTTTATGTGGCCTGTTCAAGAGTTGGAACAGCCAAAAATCTGTTCGTCTTTGCACCTGAAGGAAAAACTAAGAATGTCGTTTATCAAAAGGCTCTCGAATAAGTAGTAGAAGATTACTTCACATTACTTGGCCAATTTAGTTAAATCTGTGTGGAATATCTCTGGTGTTGAAATATATGTTGTAAAATGCTTCTATTAGGTCAGTTTTTGCCTTTTAATAATTACATTTCTATTTGTTTTGTGGCTTTTGTGTGCAGAATAAATTTTTGTTAACATATTCTATTTTGCTAACAGCAGTTATCAACCCGGGAGAAGCCGGGTAGTACAGCTAGTATATATGTGTATATAATATATATATATGTACTATGTATATAGATCTAAAATAAATATATATATATATATATATATATATATATATATATATATATATACTCTTTTCTGATGCAGTTAAAAAAATGTTTTATGCGTTGACAAGAATTAGAGGATTCTGCTGTATTACCTGACCCAGCTTACACGAGGGAACAATTTTATCTATATGCAATATTATCAGTGCCGCAATACATAGAGTTACATCAACTGGGTCAGCCAGCCGTATCCATGTGAATATAAATGACAGACAAGCCAACAGCCATAAGAAATCGTGATATACGACCTTGTACTTTTCCCATGCAGAAGGTTAACGGCCCTGTGCTACTTTCTGTTATAGGTTTTTTTTTCTTTCTCTAATAGGTTTCAGACTTAGTGCAATGCCAAGGCTCATTTTTAGGAGTGAGGATATAATTTATGCTCCCGACATCCTACTTTGCTTCCAAATACCTTTTGACATACCGCTACTTATATCCTTTCAGGTGGCTTTTTATTGATTAATGCTATCTCCACATATTATGATAGCACTAAACGTGATTTATTCATTTAAGCATAGTTTACAACCGTGCTCTCTTCATTTTAACTTAAACACCTCTGCATTTTGTTACTCTAGAGGCGAAATTGAAAAAGTGGGTTGAATCATGCCTTCAGCAATGTGTAAACTAGTGTAACAGAAATCCATAAAAACACTGCATATTCAGAAACGTCTTCATAATACTGCTTTAGATTTAAGTCTCCCCATATGATATACTGATTTTGAATCCTCTGTTTCAACCTCTACATTGAGGAGTGCATAAAATATCAGAAGCCATTATTTAAAGTGGCCCAATCCACTGAAGCCAATGTTCTCAGTAAAAGAATTAAAATAATGAACAACCATATCCCTCACTTGCCCTCAACATGAAGATAATCCTCCAATGTCTGCGTGCTTGCGCAGCTTAGTGTGAAAAGTGTGAGGTTAGTCCATATCCAACTAACTGCATTCACCTCAACAACGTCATCACAAGCGCGTGGGAAAGTTTTCAAGGCACTCGCACGGACGTAACGGAGGTGAATAGAATTCATTGGCTATGAACTCCGCTGACCTTTTTCCCAGTCACCGAAAGGCACTGAGCAGCGTTCAGCATGGCAAGCAGATGTAGCAGAGCTAGACTCATCTATGGACAAATGGATTATCTTCTCGTCGGAGAGGTGAGGAATATGGTTTGGTATTTTACTGTTTAACAAGGGGACTTGTGCATTTGAGGATTATCTTCATTGTGGGACAAATATTGGTGCCATTTTTACCCATTTTTCCTTGTCAAAATGTAAAATCTGGGACAAAAGATTTTTGTGGTAAAAGTTAATGTAATTATTTTTTCTTCATGCTTAATGGTATAAAATTCTGTGACAGACCCGTGGTGTTAATATGATCACTGCACCCCTAGATGAACTCACTTAGAGGTGCAGTTTTTAAAATGGGGTCACTCATGGGGAGGGTTATGCTACCCTCAGGGGCTCTGCCAGTGGTCATGGTACCTTCAAACTATAACAGTAAATTATCGCGCTCCTTCACTTTTGAGTTTTGCACTGTGCCTCAAAAGTAGTTCCCGATTAAACTTAGGGTATTGGTGTATTCAGGAAAAATTGCACAACAAACTGAGAGGTCCATTTCTTTTCCTATCAGCCCTTGTAATATTAAACAATTTGGGGCTAAACCAACATATTAATGGTAAAAATATAATTCTTTCATTTGAGTTCATGCCGGCAGGGAGCGCAGCTTCGGTGACGTCACCGCTAGTCACTGAAGCTCCGCTCTCAGCATTTCATTCATTCCCCAGTAATTTACAGCCGTCGGCCCCCTGGAACTTTTCAACCTTTTCCCACATATCATGCTTCAAACATAAAGATACTAAATTGTGCTGAAGATTCAACAACAAGTGGAACACAATTGTGAAGTTGAACGAAATTTATTGGTTATTTTTAATTTTTGTGGAAATTCATAAACTGAAAAGTGGGGCGTGCAATATTATTCGGCCCCTTTAACTTAATACTTTGTTGCGCCACCTTTTGCTGCAATTACAGCTGCAAGTCGCTTGGGGTATGTCTCTACCAGTTTTGTACATCGAAAGATGGAAATTCTTGCCGATTCTTCCTTGGCAAACAGCTCGAGCTCAGTGAGGTTTGATGGAGATCGTATGTGAACAGCAGTTTTCAGCTCTTTCCACAGATTCTTGATTGGATTGAGGTCTGGACTTTGACTTGGCCATTCTAACACCTGTATAAGTTTATTTGTGAACCATTCCATTGTAGATTTTGCTTTATGTTTGGGATCATTGTCTTGTTATAAGAAAAATCTCCATCCCAGTCTCAGGTCTTTTGCAGACCAACAGGTTTTCTTCAAGAATGGTCTTGTATTTGGCTCCATCCATCTTCCCATCAATTTTAACTATCTTCCCTGCCCCTGCTGAAGAAAAGAAGGCCCAAACCATGATGCTGCCACCACCATGTTTGACAGTGGGGATGGTGTGTTCAGGGTGATGAGCTGTGTTGCCTTTACGCCAAACATATCGTTCGGCATTGTTACCAAAAAGTTCGATTTTGGTTTCATCTGACCAGAGCACCTTCTTCCACATGTTTGGTATGTTTCCCTGATGGCTTGTTGCAAACCTTAAAAGACACTTTTTATGGATATGTTTGATAAATGGCTTTCTTCTTGCCACTCTTCCATAAAGGCCAGATTTGTGCAGTATACGACTGATTGTTGTCCTATGGACAGACTGTCCCACCTCAGCTGTAGATCTCTGCAGTTCATCCAGAGTGATCATGGGCCTCTTGGCTGCATCTCTGATCAGTCTTCTCCTTGTTTGAGATGAAAGTTTAGAGGGACGGCTGGGTCTTGGTAGATCTGCAGTGGTATGATCCTCCTTCCATTTCAATATGATCGCTTGCACAGTGATCCTTGGGATGTTTAAAGTTTTGAAAATCATTTTGTACCCATATCCGGCTTGAAACTTCTCCACAACAGTATCACGGACCTGCCTGTTGTGTTCATTGGTCTTCATGGTGCTCTCTATGCTTCAAACAGAACCCTGAGACTATCACAGAGCAGATAGACGGAGACTTGATAACACACCGGTGGATTATATTTATCATCATTAGGCATTTAGGACAACATTGGATCATTCAGAGATCCACAATGAACTTCTGGAGTGAGTTTGCTGCACTGAAAGTAAAGGGGCCGAATAATATTGCACGCCCCACTTTTCAGTTTCTGAATTTCCATAAAAATTTAAAATAACCAATACATTTCGTTCAACTTCACAATTGTGTTCCACTTGTTGATTCTTCACCAAAAATTTACATTTGGTATCTTTATGTTTGAAGCATGATATGTGGGAGAAGGATTAAAAGTTCCAGGGGACCGAATACTTTCGCAAGGCACTGTATAAACAGAACTGTGGCCTTTGTATGACAAAATTGACAGCTCACGTACAACAGTGTTGTAGCTCTGTCTACAGCAAGAAATAAAGGCAGAAAATAAATGCAAATCTGTAATATCAATTCTGTAGTATTCTCCATGGAACACAGCAGACAATTAAGTCTGAAGATAAACACAGGTATCATTCAGAGATACATTATTTTAATGAGCGGTGAGCCGTGCTGGAATGTTGACTACCACATTAGTATTTTGATTTGTTTAGCACTATTTTGCGGCTTCCTCCAAAATTACTGTCATTTTTCTTCCACTCTTTGGGAGTAATGAGAATATTTTAATGAAAGAAAAAGAGGAGGCCAATGAATGGGAATAAATCACATGCACCAGAGCTAAAACTTCACAGGTATTTCTGGATTACTTGCATGATCAGCTGAGAGTCATTTTCTTCTCTGTCCTACCAAACCCTAGAAGATGGTTCTACACAGGGAATACGTAGCATTTAAACTCTACAAACAGCTGATTCAAGTGACAGTCCTCACCTGCCTGGAAGGCAGCGCGATACACATCACTGATCTCATTTCTCCAAGGGGACAACACAATGATCCGGAGAGCACAAAATTTGAGCTTGTACTTTTAAAAAGCAGCAACACAATCGATAGAGTAAACAGGTTCACGTTCCGGCACTTACCTTTAGAAATCTGTAAGCGAAGCCAAAAGTCATCAAATCGATCCCAATCCAGGGAGTGACAAGCCGCGCTCTGCCGGAATTTGCATAGTGTTTGTGATTGTGACACAAAGATGCATTCTGCTTGGGTGCTCTGGGCCTCCCTCACAGAGTAATGACATTCCCCCTGAGGTTGTGGGATAAAGACATGTTTAACCACTGCACTATTACACTAGTACATCAAGCCGAGCTGTGTGAGCACTTTCCACTGCGCTCGTTCCCTCTCATTCGGAAAAGACAAACAGGTAGGTAAGATTAATTAAAGACATTGACTGGTTCACAAAATCCATTTTCTAATAACCTACTGGGGCATTAAAAGAAGCACTCCTGTACAAATTCGGAGCCATTATTAATTAGCCTAAATGGAAAGTAGCTACAAAGAAAGCTCGTCTATATGGAGGATCTGGACTGTCCGTGCCACACACAAAAAGACTATTGACTTCAATAGTACCAAGCAACCCTAATTTCATCTGACAGGTCAATTCAAGAACACTGGTTGCCATGTTAACCCCCAGCAATATATTTTTTTTGATACTCTCTTATCCAAAAATGACTATTCTAAAGCATCAACATTACACAAAATATCAATTTATAGCAAGTTTAATAATTACGATACATTCACACGTTCAGTATTTGGTCAGTATTTTATATCAGTATTTATAAGCCAAAACCAGGAGTGGGTGATAAATGCAGAAGTGGTGACGTGTTATTCTACTATAGTTTTCTTCTGATTGTTCCACTTCTGGTTTTGGCTTACAAATACTGATGTAAAATACTGACCAAACACTGAACGTGTGAACGTGGACTTATACAAACTGATATGAGGGGTTTTATTTTTCTTTTAACTTATCGAGAGGCTTCATGATTTGCTACTATAGGGTGCTTGAAATGTTGTGAACCGGTCATGTTTCATAAAACTATATTAGATTGTCACACAAGTAGAGAACAAAAAAAACAAAGTACCGTAAGTCAAAAATAGACACGGTCATATTTTATTTAAAAAAAAAAAATTACCCAATATCATATGGGAGCCTTTAGATTAGCAGAAGGTGAAATGATGGGATGATAATCCGATGTGAACGGGACGACCTGTTTTAACGCCTTTACGCCGCAGCCTTTTTTCGTTTTTGCGTTTCTTTTTCACTCCTTCCCAGAGCCATAACTTTTTTATTTTTCCATCAATATGGCAATGTGAGGGCTTGTTTTTTGTAAGATGAGTTGTACTTTTGAACGACACCATTGGTTTTACCATATCTTGTACTCAAAAACAGGAAAAAACAATTCAAGCGTGGTGAAATTGCAAAAAAAAGTGCAATTCCACAACTGTTTTTTGGATTTTTTTACCATGTCCACCAAATTCTAAAGCTGACAAAACAAATTTGAGTCATTTTCCGAGACCCGCAGCGCCTCCATTTTTCACGATCTGGGGTTGGGTGAGGGCTTATTTTTTGTGTGCCGAGTTGATGTTTTTAGGTATATCATTTTAGTGTGGGTACGATCTTTCGCATTTGAATGCAATATTGTGGCGACCTAAAGAAGTAGATCTGGAGTTTTGACTTTTTTCCGCTACGCTGTTTACCGATCGGATTACTGTAATTCTTTTTATAGCTTGACAGATCAGGCGCCGTTAAAAGCGGCAATGCCAAATGTGTGTATATATATTTTTTAAATGTTTTATTTTGAATGGGGCGAATGGGGGGGGCGATTTGAACTTTTATATTTTTAAAAACCTCTTTTTTTTTTTTTTTTTAACTTTTTGCATGCTTTAATAGCCTCTATGGGTGACTAGAAGCTGCAGTTGTCTGATCGCCTCTGCTACATATAGGCAATGATCAGATCGCCTGTGTGTAGCAGAAATGCTCACTTGCTATGAGCGCCGACCACTGGCAGCACTCCTAGCAATCCAGCAATGACAACCACAGGGGTCTCCTGCAGACCCCGGGTGATTATGCCAACCCATCAGCAACCCGCGGTCCTGTGACACAGGCACCAATGGGCAGGATTAATAACATGCTTCCAGCACGATCACATTAAATGCCACTGTCAGAAATTGACAGTGGTATTTAACGGGATAACAGCCGCTAATGGATCGGGATGACAGCAACGGGTGTATTGCGATTGCAGGGAAAGATGTGGGCTCATTGCTGGAGCCCACATCAAAGGGAGGGACATGACATGCGTAGTACATGTACAGCGCACGTCGTGAAGGGGTTACATAACAGGAATCTACAGAAGTCTGGTCCATCCCAAAACATGTATGGAAGTATATCAAAGCATGAACAAAATAGATTTAGAACTTTGAAAACAAGGTTTATAAGGCTGAAAAATGGTACAAACCCATCTCTCAAGAGTTTGGACTTTACCAATCCACAGTCAGACAGATTGTGTACAAATGGAGGAAATTAAAGACCATTATTACCCGCCCCAGGAGTGGTTGCCCATAACGTTCACTCCAAGTATAAGGCAATAGTCTGTGAAAGTCAGAAAGGAAGCAAGGGTAACTTCTAAGCAACTAAAGGCCTCTCACATTAGCGAATATTATTGTCCATGATTCCACCATCACGAGGATACGCAGCACCAATAAAACTTTGCTTTCATCTACTGTTTGCTCTCGGGCCACCCCATATCTCTCTCAAAAAAAAAATTGCAAAGATTTTACTAACCATTACATTGTTAAAAACAAAAAGTGCACATAACACCTGCATGACGTGTGTGATTATCACTGACCCATAGATTTGTGCATGGGTGATTTTGATCAGTGACTCAGTTCAAAAAGAGACGAGTCTCTCAGATTGTTTTGAGGACCAAGTGAAAAACAATTGTCTGAATAAAACCTTACAGAAAGTGCAAAATAAAGACTATGTCTTGAAAGATTCTAAGTCACATCTACCATAAAGGCCACATGTATAACGACAGCAGGTAATATATATGTCTTATTAGTTAGGATTTAGCCTAAAAGGAAACCTCAAGCTAAGAGCAGCTCCACAAGTGTCAGACACTAATAAACACATCTCAACACAAACCGCACACAAAATATAACTTTTCTGTAAATATTGCTTTATTTTCCTGTTGTATTTCTGCATCAAGCAAGGTTTCCAATTCTCCTTATTGACAATTTCTATGGCTGAACGATCCCTCAATTATGATGAAGCGACTGTGTATATTTTCGTGGTTCACATTATAAATGAGAGAATGCTATTGTTTCCCCATACAAATTGCCCTAGTGCATGATCGTGGTGCCACCCAGGGCCCTTAAGGGCAATCACATCAGTCAGGTGTTGTCTTAACTATTGATAAATGAATTCAAAAATCTCACTTCAGTAGAACAATCAATTTTCAACTTTATTGATGGTCATACAGCCTTGGAAGGCAGGTAAATTGTTGTTGTTTGTTTCAAGTTCCCAAGTCATCAGTCTTTAAAAAATAAAAAACGGTTACTCCTTGAAAACTCAGGATAATCATGAAGTATTACTGCAATTTTCTGCAATTTAATTTAACATCCACACTGAAATGGGTCAGCAATGTGCTACGCAGATAAAGCAGGCAAGGTGAACCAGAAAAAGGTTAATGTGTGTTGTATTTAGTGCTGCCTTTCATGTTGGAACTAAAACCACAAAATACATTAGCATAAAATGGATTGTCCAAAGTACAGTATATTAAAAACGGCATTATTTCAATAGGGGGCCAATTTAAATGATGGGATGGATTGGAGTTTTCAGACCCATAAGTGGGATTACAAATTTCCTGAAATTACTTTTTAAATCTCATGAATAATACTATATATTCTTAAATGTAAGAAACTACTACCCACTTACTAATTAACTGAAAGGGAAGATATGATACTTTTTACAAAAAAAACAAAAACAAACAAAGAACTCCTGTACTAGGCAGCTGATGTAGTGCAGCCAGAAACCATGGCCCCAATTCATAAGACTGGGGTTCATGCACCAGCCTTACTGAGGTGTGTGCAGGAAAAAAACGATCCACACTCATTAGGAGGCGAATCCCACTCCGTGAATTTGGGCTATCTTATTAGTGGTGTGCGCCTCACGAGAAAGGTTATTCCAGCAAAGGATTGTAGTAATATTTCTTTCGTAAGAAACTCTGCCACTTTTGATGAATTTGAGTGACACAAAGAGGTTGTCCAAAAACATTTATGGCACAGCCCAGACATATGCCATGAATGTCTGATACATGTGAATCCCACCTCTGGGAACCAAAACTATCCTCTGAACAGTGGCCCTCCTATACTCCTTGGATGGCGTATGAAGAACAGTGATTGTAAAGCACAGCTAAGCTCCTGCTTTTTCAAACTGTCAGCACTGACTGACAGACAAACTTGCTACATCATGCTCTTAGCATGATCTAGCAAGTTTGCTAGCTCTGGTGACCCAGATGTCGTCATGACATCATCAGGTTACCATGGCAATGATCGGCCCCTAGCGATGACAGGGAAACCTATGGGAGAGCAGAGGGGACTCACTCCCTGTGCTTGCATGCTGACTGCTGCGATCGAGTTCGGGGGTTAAAGTGCCGGAAGAAGTGCGGGACAGCTCCTGGCACTAAGCGCAGGGTGTCAGCCATCAGAATCAGCTGACATCTAGTGGCAATCACGTGCGCACCGAGCCTCTGAGCAAGCAAAATCGCCATGACGTATCCCTCAGTCATAAGCTGTACCAACCAACCATGACGTAGGGACACGTCCAATGTCGTGAACGGGTTGATCCCTTCACCACCTTGGGTTTTTCCATTTTTTGAGTTTCTGGTTGTTGCTCCCCTTCTTCCCAGAGCCATAACTTTATTTTTCCGTGGCCATGTGAGGGCTTCCTTTTTGTGCGACAAATTGTACTTTTGAACGACACCATTGTACTGGAAAACGGAAAGAAAATTCAAAGTGCTGTTAAACTGAAAAAAAAAGGGCAATTGTACAATTTTTTTCATTTTTTGCTAAATCTGACCTGCCATTATAATTCTCCAGGTCATTATGAGTTTGCAGATACCAAACATGTATAGGTTCTCTATATTTAGATGAAAAAAAATCTAAAAGTTAGTAATAAAAAAAAGTCACCATTTTCCGAGACCCATAGCGTATCCATTTTTTGTGATCTCGGGTTGGGTGAGGGCTTATTTTTTGCTTGCCAAGCTGATGTTTTCATTGATAAAATATTGTATCTACACCAAAATGTTGACTGTCTGTTATTGCATTATAATGCAATGTTACGACAACCAAAAAACTAATTCTGGCGTTTTGATTTTTTTTCGTTACGACGTTTAACTATCAGATTAATTATTTTAATATATTGATAGCTCGGGCGATTCTTAACACGGAAATATCAAATATGTGGGTTTTTTTTAAATTATGTTATTTTGAATGGGGCAAGATTTAAACTTTTATACTTTATTATTTTTAAAAACTTTTTTTTTTACCTTTTACTACCTTCAATAGTCTTCATGGGAGACTAGAAACTGCGATGATCGCTTGTGCTACACAGAGCAGGGCTTCAGCCCTGCTCTGTGTAGCAGAAAAGCTCATCTTCTATGAGCGCCGGCCATCGGATAGCACTCGTGGCTATACAGCAATGACAAAAACAGAGGTCTCTTGCATACCCCGGGTTGTCATGCCAAACCATCGCCGGCCATTGGTCATGTGAGACAGGCGTGGATGAGTGGGGTTTGTGATGCATTTCCGGCGTGATCATGTTAAATGCCACTGTCAGAGATTGACAGCAGCATCTAACATTAACAGCTGCGGGTGGCTCGTAATTCCACCTGCGGGTGGCTCGCAATTCCACCTGCGGGTGGCTCGCAATTCCACCTGCAGCTGTTAGAGGCACATGTCAGCTGATGAAATCAGCTGACAAGTGGCGGAAAAGTTGCGGGCTCTTCATCGGAGCCTGTAGCAAATAGGGGGAGGTGACCTTAGACGCACCTATATGTTCAAGGTCATAAAGGGGTTAACTGGGAATCTCTTAGTAGGCTCAACCCTCTTAAGCCATCTATATATGCACGCATGTCATGGAAAGTTGAATTATACAAAAAATTATACATTGATACCTGCAATCCAATGTCTTATTCCTGAGAAATCCACATCTTTCAAAAATTTCCACATTTCTGTAAATGAGCTGTTAAGATCTATGCGCCAGATACAGATATTCCCAGGAATCTGCCACTAGAGCTTATTTTAAATGAAAGGGGGTGTTACTTGTGTGAACCATATAACACTTGGTTTCAATCACACAGAGCTCTTATGTAAAATCAGAACAAAAGCAGTACAGCTGTAATGAAATTTGTCCCATTACAAACACATTTGCAGCTGCAGTTGTCCTCTCATAGTGCTTGAGTTTCTCTTTCTCATGTAGCGTGTGTGTGTGTGTGTGTGTGTGTGTGTGTGTGTGTGTGTGTGTGTGTGTGTGTGTGTATATAGGGCAGTACAGCAGAACTGACAGCACTGTGAGAGGACAACTGCAAATGTTTTTCTAATGAGAAAAGGTTCAACTCTGCTGCACTGTGTTGGTTATAAGCAGGCACAGCTCTGCAGCTGAGCTGACAGCACTATGAAAGGACAACTGGTGCTGCAAATGTGTTTGTAATGAGACAAGTACAACAAGTAGTTTGTTGGGTATAATCACACACAACTCTGCAGTAAGATCAGGAGAGCAAATGTCTGCCACTACATGTCTCTCACAAGTAACTCCATTTTCATTTATATTAAGCTATGTATGCAGATTCTCATGCAGATCAGTGCCCAGGCCACAGATCTTAAGTCATTTACATGTTAGGAAAAACTTAAATTTATCGGGAATAAGCCATCAGTTTGCAGATATAAATCCTGACAGATTCACTTTAAGAAGCTGGTTGCAGATCATTTTAAACCAAATACAATGTGTTGGAGTTAAAGTCATTGTGCCATCAGGATACGGCGGATATGTCATTGATATAAATGATTAAAATCTACCCATACGTACGTATAAGAAGTCTATTGGGACACAAGATCTGATATGAGACAACCTTCACTAAGAATCAAAACAAGTTAAAGCCACAGTATATGGCCGTGAATCCTACTAATGTTATTATGTTAAATCACTGGTGGTAACCCACAACACTAGAGAATCCAAAGGGTATTATTATACTACAGTTGCTTGTGTTAGCTAGAAGGTACACAGAGGGATGAAGAACAACTGTATGGAATCCTTTGTGTATGGCTGGCGATGTTTCACTGCAACTGTCCACCCACTCCAAAAACGAAGACTGCTAAGAAATTAACGTTCATTAAAGTAAACTTCCGTACTTCTTGCTCCATGTTTGCTATGAAATTCACAGGGAGCATTGTGTGTGGAATGTAATACATATGTACTGCAGATAGTCCTAATACAACCAGTGCAATAAGGAGCATGACGAAGAATAAATGAAGAATAAACCATTGAGCAATCTTTTTTTATGTCAAATATACAGACAAAGCATAATGTTTTAAATTTCAAGGTTTGTAAATGTATCTGTTTCTGCTCTTCCACATGTAAATTCAAACTAACTGTTGCTCTGTTTTCTGAGCTTAAATGGAATCTGTCAGACATTTGCTACCTCATCTGAGAATAGCATGATACGGGTAAAGAGATGCCGAATCCAACGATGTATCACTTAGTTTACTGGATGAAGCAGTTCTGACATAATCAGATCTTTTAGATTTAGAATGAAGCAGAGCTGAGAAAGCCTATCCCTACCCACACCAGGCTCATTGAACGGTATATCACAGTCCAGCAACATTAATCACTTAGTGATAAATCCTTCACCATTCGTAAACAACATCACACACTTTGACAAGTGACACATCCCTGAATTCTGTGTTTCAGCCTCTAATCCATGCTGCCTTCAGATTACATAGCAAAAACCTGCAGACACATTCCCTTTAAACTGGGGAAAACAACTCTTTCAGTGTTTCACATCTCCATCACAGGCCTTTAAAAGGAGATGTATCACTCCATATATTAACTGGGATAGAATAAATTAAATCAGAACTCATGTTAGATCTTATACAGTTGTAATGTAACATTAGCTATTGAAATTATTATTATTTATTTGGCACAGTGATAAATGATTGTCAGCCTAGGAAATATTACAAACCTCATGGACACGAAAAATAATAAGTTATGTTCTTCGTGAACTGTCTATGCTGTTGGTAAGGAGGTAATTAGGAAACAAATTTATCTTCTACATACGCCCATTTGCAGCTAAACGTGGTGATGCGATTAATATATAGTATATCATTCAGACTAGTGTATCAATCGAACAGTGTAGAGGAATCCAAGCTTCCAAAGAGGTGGAATAAATGCTTCAGCTAATGTCTCAACTTGGACTGTCTGGGAGTAATGCCTTTGTGATTTTGGAGAATAACCGCTGGGTTGGCACATTTTATTTTACTAATACGAATTACACATTATTAATGGCTATGAAAATGTATACACAATATTAAAGGGAACCGGTCATGAAAAAAAACGCTATTTACCTGTAGAATAACCCCATATAGCGTCCTGATACTGTGTGGTCGTGGCACTTAAAGCTGGGCTACCAGGAGGAAATAAGCTATACTCTTCCTGGCAGCCTCCGGCTTTCAGTCATTGCTCAGTATACAGTAAGCGGCGGCTACACCCACATTCCGGCACTGAATGACGGATGGCTCTGAATTGATGCACTGCTGAGTTGGCTGTCAGTCAGTGCCGACTCAGCCACCGATCACCATGAACTAAGCAGTGATTTAACCGCACCTCTGTGACTGAAAGCCTGAGGCTGCCAGGAAGCATAAAGATAAATTACTACTGGTAATACACCTTCCCACCTATTTGTTTCCATCTATCTCCACCCTTCTCTGGATATATAAAGCTAAAGCCGTCAATCAAACAAAAAGGGAAAGTGAAGATGGCAACAAGTAGGTGGGAAGGTGTATTTAAATTTATCAGCAAAAAAAATTGGCACCAACATTCAAGCTTCGCTAGAACAGTAGTGCTTCATAGGAAAGTTCTTCTCACGAAACCTAGGAATCTCGGGTTTTCACCAGTGAAAAAGTCTGCACAGACATGTCAGAGAAATAGAAGAAAGGTAGCTCTCACCATCCCTTAAAAAGATCCTTTATTGCATAATGTTTAATACATGGATGTGGGGGAATGATGTGTACACCTGGTGAACGATGGCCGTTTTGCACCTCCTGCACTTCAAGGGGTCCTGGAGTGAGGGGAAATGATGAGGATCCTACTTAAATCATGGTACCTCCCTAAAGATTACATTATGTCAGCATATCAAAATATACACCAACAACGGTAGAGAAAAAAAAATACTAATACAAATCAATCTCTCTGTGGCGCCATATAAATGATAAAAACATACTCAGCACATACTTTATATAAAGAAAAAAAAAACGGTAATGGCAAACTTATCATTAACACCTATATGGCTCTGTACCCGTGTGCGCATGATCCACCTGGCCTCTCAGCTCAATAAAAAGTTTTGGGAGATCCGCTCCCTGGGCTGATAATTTAACTCTTTCAAGTCAAGCAAATCGCAATACCTCGGGATTACAAAGACGAATCTCCTATATATGTTGAATAAGACTCTGTAAGCCCTTTCCTGTCAAGATGGATTTAAAATGTTCTGAAAAGTGGACAGATTGTCTTATAATGAAAACTGCATGGAAAGAATATACACCAGGTCCAGCAAGAGATGAAATCTTGGACTCTGAGAATGATATCCCCCAATTTGTAAAAATTGCAAGGTAAGATTAAATGGGGAAAAGGTGCAATTACCACATTTATGATTACCATTTGGTTTAAAGCTATTCAGCCAATTCTTAGATTCTGTTTTGAATCGATTACGCACCAGAATGTCCTTGAAACTAGCAATCAAGGGTGTGTGAGCCGCCACTTCAGCTATTTCTCAGTCTTCTTCTAGGATATGCCAGATTTTATATATGGCTGCCTGAATTTGCCTGTCCATTGGCCCCTATATGAAGCTAAATATTAATCTTTTTGCCTTATCTTTTTTCAACTTTTGATTCCCTTCTAATAGATCTTGTTGGGAAAAGGCGTTTGCTCTATCAAGGGGCCTATTTAGAAGCGGCTCGGGGTAACTCCTTTGTGCAAACCTATCTAAGATCAAACGGCTGTGTTTACTATTCATTCTTGTTAGCCTGAGAATCTGGCTATATGGGAGAGATTTCTTCCTATGTGTAGGGTGGGCACTACTGTTATGTAATAGGGAGCTGGTAGAAGAGGGTTTTCTGTATGCATCTGATACCAAGAAACAATTGTAAACCTCAAATTTTAAATCCAGAAATTCTAGTGTTGAAATCCCAGAACTCGATGTGAATTTCATATATTCACCGTGTTAGTGAGATTCAGGTAGGAAACAAAGTCATGGAATTAGTCCTGGGTTCCGGCCCATAAAATGAATATTTCATCTGATATACTTAATAAAAGAATACATAATTATCATCAAAGACAGCTACAAATAAATTTGAAAAAGTACATGGTACTAGAGTCCCTACGGCTGCACCAGTACTCTGCAAATATCATTCTCCCGCATCCATGTTTTAAATGTTATACAATAAAGGATCTTTTTTAAGGTGTATATGAACGATTGGACCCGCCATGAAGCACCGAGCGCAGTCAGCCTGTCTTGACAGAGTCCCTTTTAATGCCAAATCTGCAGGTTAATAGCATTTTCACATGACAGGTTCCCTTTAAGGCTAAGCTGCCACGGTGAGTATTTGATGCCTCTTTGATGCTGCAGATTATCAACAGCATTTCTGCACTGATCTGCAAACTCAGGTTACTTGCTATATTGCGTTTTGAAGTGTGCTTTTTTTCACATGACTGTTTATTACATTTTTTGTCTCTTTCCGAGATAGGTCAAGTTTTAAATAATACTACTGTATTTTTCGTATTACAAGACGCACTTTTTCCCCAAAAATTTTTTGGGAAAAATAGGGGTGCGTCTTAAAATCTGAATGTAGCTTACCGGCTGTGGTGGAGTGGGGTCCCAGGGTCGCTGCTGCAGGATGCTTCTGGCAGCGACAGGAGTGGGGCGCAGATTTAGATCTTATCTCTCGAGATCAACTGCAAAAGCCAAGTATCAGGCAGCCATTTTCCTGGAATCCACTGCATTAAAAGCATGGAAAGTGCAGGCTTTCACAAAACGTCGGCTGAGCCCCCGCATCTCCGAACACCCATCTTACAAGCCTGGGGCCCACAGCACTGCCCCACTCCTGCCTCCGCCAAATACCACACCCTACAAGCCTGGGCCCCACAGAATCTCCTACCTCCACCACCGCCAGCTTCCTGCAGCAGTGACCCTGCAACAAAGGCCCCTGCTCCGCCACCCCCCAGGTAAGCTAGCATAACGGTAAATTTTAAGATGCACCACCATTTTAATTAAAAAAAAATCCAACTTTCCTCCCAAAAATTGTGGTGCGTTTTACAATCTGGTGAGTCTTATAATCTGCAAAATACTTTACTTTAGAATCTTCCTGTTTGCAGCTTTAACTATCTGATAAAACTATTGATTTAGTCATGTTTGGATTACAAGGATTTTTATTGCGTTTCCACTGTCAAAAATGCTATAAAAAAGCATATGTGGTTCTTATCTGCAGATTTTGCATCTAGTCTATGATGAAAAACAAATCAAATAAAACACAAACGGCAAGAGAAATGACATGCGGCAGACCTCAAAACCGCGCAGAGGCCAATTTCTGCAACTTAAAAAAAAAAAAAAGTACAACAGGCATCTGATTTATAGGAAACTCATCTACTTTGATAGAAATAGAATATGCAGTGAAAAAAGCGCAGGATACACACACACAATGGGAAATTGGCCTTATAGAGGAGCTGTCAACAGCGGCACACTGCGATTCAAGTTTCATTCTTATGATGTACCATCAGGTACTATCAAAGGGGCTATCCAACCCAAAAACGCTTCGACTTGAACAGACATTTATTAAGCTTTCAATGTCCTCTTAAAACTTTTTTTTGGGTAGACTTTGGTTGGTTTCTATTTTACATGAACTTAGTGACATCATTGCTGTTATGTGATTGCAAATGCAAGTCCTTAGCCTGATCTCCGTCCTGACATGTTAAGGTCATGGGTCATACAATGAATTACAGACTGCTTATGCTGCACAAGTTAGCAGCGACCTAGGCTTCTGCCAGTCATACTTCAATTCTGTTATACTTTCCTTATTTCTTCTAAATAAAAAAAAAAAAAAAAAGTTTATTGAGCCAGACAACAAATGATCAGTATTTATTTATTGCACTTCCGAGATTTATAATTGACAAGCATAGCCGAATCTCAACGTCGCGTCAACGACTACCGTTAGCATGATTGAAATCCTTTACTAGGGTGTTGATTGGAATCTCTTTAGCACAGCTGTGCAGGTAATACCATTTATTTCATTTCTTTCAAGCCAAGTCATCCATGTATGCACAACCCAAGTAATGTGACAATCCGCTTCAACTCTAGCATATTAATTGAGAGATACAACCGGTTGGAGGGGGGGCGGAATCAATGGTTTGTAAAGCTTGTTACAGGTTATCGACTTCCTGCTACTAAAACGCAATCCAGCACTTTCTCTGCCGCATGAATCTTAATTTATCATGCAGCCTACTGAGCGCTGTTTATTACATTGCGCCCTGCGGTTTTCAGATGTCCCTAATCAACATTAGGCCGAAAACTTTATTACAGCAAAGATGTGTTGTTTGAAGGTTATTCCTAGCATTGTAAACGACATCTCTTCCAACACACTACAAGAATGGGAGATTATTCCTCCCTTCCAAGAAAAGACCTGACAAATGACTGGTTATCAGAAGGGGTCTCAAGTTATTATACTGAGTACAGCTACCACTGGCACATAGGCTTCGGTGTATTTCTCACGACAATCTTAAAGGGTCTACTGGAGTAGGATGCAACAAACACATGAAGAAGTGTACACCTGTAATAAATTTGATTTACCGGTATTTTTCATGAGCCAGTATCAGAAAGGTACTCTAGTTGATGACTGGAGTACTTTTTGTAGTAATTTATGCCACTGTTGTGGTGTAAATTATGCTGAATTTTCAGGCGGCGTTTGGCAATGCTCGTTCCCACTAAGCTCAGCCCTCACTTCAAAAGAGATGTCGGGCCTGGCCGGATCTAGTATAAAAATGCCATAAGTCACCAAATTTTTGCCCCAACATTGTTACATTTCAAACAATTGTAGGCCAAATGTCTGGTGCATGCTGTTTGGGGGTTTTAGGATCAGTTTACACAGAGCGAGAGCTGGTACGACACCATCAGCAAACTTTTACTTATCGGCGGTTGCTTGAATGCCTGTTTACACCGACAGACCAAAGTAAATGCTGAGGCCTGAGTGATCTATACTAGATCGCTCAGTGCGCGTAGGTCTACCATTGTTCTCGGCAGCACAAGTCTAGTTTACACAGGACGATGCACAGCTGAGAACAATGGTGTTTTGAGTGCGTAAAAGATCATTTCACCAGAACATGTGTTTTCCTTGTTCATTGGGTGATTGGCAGCCTGTTTACACGGCAAAATAATCATGAGTGGCTTTTAACAATTCTTGTTCACGATTATCTTGCCCCTTTCATGTCTGAATGGATTTCAGAAATTAAAAAAAAAGGTCTAAGTTTAAAGGATTTTGGTCACCAAGATTTCACAATAAAATCTGCATACATTATTAAGATAGGTATTGTAGACTTGATGAAGTGGACGTACTTACAATAAAAATCAGGTCAGTATGGTTGTATGATTAATTTTGAAAGTTTTACTGGCCGATATTAAAATTAGCATTTTGTGAGCTCAGTTCTTAAAAACCCATTTTAGTATCAAAATAATAGTCATTTTGACAATGATTTTTAAAGTGCGTTCACCAGTCTTAGCAGGCGTAAGTTCTATTTAATAATCCATACACTTTGTGTTGTGAAATCTGGTGACAGCTTCACTTTAACTCCCTAACAACAGCGCAATAGGATCTCCATGATCGCTTCTGAATAGTCTACTCGAATACAATAAAAATGTATTGTACTGAATCCTCCCGGTGTTCATTTACTTTAGCTGGAGAGACAGGGAAGAGGGTCCTGTTTAATCATAAAATGAGATTATTTCCTGCTGCTGCAAAGCATTAGTCATAAAATAACACTAAAATCAACTTTAATTTTATCATCATGATGCTCAAACAGGGAAAACAGCAAGTGGACATTTACTTACATTTTATTGTACAACAGAAAGACTGACTCGAGTATAGATAGAAAAGGAAAAGAAGTGTTCTGCATAAAAATACAATTACGGTGTATTATGCACGCTACGTTATAACAAATGACATATTGTGTCCAAGTCTTTTTTTTTTACATTTCTACTGAAAAAAATGTATTTTCAGTAAAATTTGCTTATATTTTGAGTTTTGCATTACAGACGCAGCAATACTGCTGCTGTTATAGGGACCGACTGATCTATTGTTTTATTCTCACAGTTAATAATGCCATTGACTGCTCCAAAAAAGACTTGAGCATTAGGCTACATTCGCACATCCATGTGACGATACGACCTAGTGCAGTCTGTTTTTTTTTTCTTGGACAGCACACTGACCCATAGAGGTGCACTGAGCCATGAACACATTGGTTTTAAATACAGATCCTTGGACTAAGAGCATGTCCTACTCATCTGTTTTGCAGAACAGGCTCAGCCACTAAAGTCTATAAAGATCCAGGTAAAAAAAGATGACACAATGAAGACACACTTTGGACTTCACAGTTCCATCCACGGTTTATCCATTTTTAAAGGGAATCTGTCAGCAGGTTTTTGCTATGTAATCTGAGGACAGCATAATATAGGGGCTAAAGCACTGAATACAGCTATGTGTCATTTATTAGGTTGTGTGCTGTTTGCTTACAGTGAAGTTTTTATCACTAGACGATTATCACTGCCCTGCCCACAATGCACGTGAGCACTTGGTCCGACAACACCCCCTCCTATGATAAGCACGGGCAATGTACACAGAGAGCTCTGGTATGGGCAGGGTCAGCTTTCCCAGCTCTGCTACAAGCTATAGCTACAGCCAGTAAACTAAGTGCCACATGGTTGGAATCAGGGTCTCTTTTCTTACATTAAGCTGATCTTAGAGAAGGCAGCAAAAACCTGGGGACAGATTCCTTTTAACTGATAAAGAGTCAACGGATTAAAAAAAAAGTTATGATAGTCTACCTGCTCCAGTGAAATAAAAATTGATGAGAAAAAGATGAAAGCAGCCAAGATACATAAAGGAATACACATTAGATGGGGGAAGAAAAAAAAAATCAGTTTACTGCTCTTCGATGGTAACATGCAAATCTGTGAACAAAGCAACAAAGCATAAATTGAAATCCGAACACAATCATCATGTATACCACGTATAATAATCAGTTTAAAGCCACGCTCAAACATGGAAGATTTCTTGTGGATTGTTGTTAATCTTTAACTCCTTCCCCCTCACCCTGTTTTCACCTTCATGGCCAGGCTAAACTTTACAACTTTGACCAGTGTTACATTTTTGCCGTAATAACATTTCAACGGTTACCACCGATTTTGACATTGTTTTCTCGTGACATATTTGACTTCACGATAGTGGTAAAATTCATTCGATATGACTTGGATTTGTGGGGAAAAAAAAATCAGAAATTTGGTGAAAACGTGGAACATTTTGCATTTTTCAAACTCAAAATTTGTATGCCCTCAAATCAGAAAATATCACACAAAATAGGTAATAAATAATATTTCCCATATGTTTACTTTACATCAGCACAATTTTTGAAACAATTTTTTTGTTAGGAAGTTATAAGGGTTAAAATTTGAAAAAGCGATTTATCATTCTTCCAACAAAATTTACAAAAACATTTTTTTCTTTAGGGACCACCTCACCTTTGAAGTGACTTTGAGGGGCCTTTATGACAGAGAATACACAACAGTGTCACCAGTTTAAAAATTGCACCCCTCAAGGTGCTGAAAACCACATTCAAGAACCCTTCAGGTGCTTCACAGGAATGTTTGGAATGTGGAAGGAAAAAATGAACATTTAACTTTTAGTCATAAAAATTTTACTTTAGACCTCAAACTTTTTATTTTCGCAAGGGTAACAGGAAAAAATGGACCCCAAAATTTGTTGTGCAATTTCTCCTGAGCATGCCGATACTCCATATGTGGGAAAAAAACAAACCACTGTATTAGCACATGGCAGGGCTCGGAAGGAAGAGCGCCAATTGACTTTTTGAATGTAAAATTTGCTGGATTAATTAGCGAACGTCATTTTGCGATTGGAGAGCCAGGGATGTGCTTAACAGTGGAAATCGCCAACAAGTGACACCATTTTGGAAACTAGACCCTTCAGGGAACTTATCTAGATGTGTAATGTGCACCTTGAATCTCCATGTGCTTCTCAGAAATATATAACATTGAGCTGTGAAAATAAAAAAAAAACAAAAAAACATTTGCACTACAAAAAATGATTTTTAGACCCAAATTTTGTATTTTCACAAGGGAAATAGGAGAAATTGCACCATAGGATTTGCTGTGCACTGAGACGTTCACAGCCCCTTGTGCTCGTGCGATCACCATGATGTAGACACGATGATGATTTAAACATGCCAGAATAGATCCATTACTTAAAAAAAAAAAAAAAAAAACTCGACAAACTGTGCTAACTATAGATTTGTCTCTAATCTTCCCTCCATCTCTAAACTCCTGGAACGCTTGGTCCACTATCGTCTAATCCACCATCTCTCAGAAAACTCTCTTCCTGTCTTTCTACAATCCGGTTTCCACTCTTTACACATTACTGAAACTGCCCTCACTAAAGTCTCTAATGATCTACTAACAGCAAAAACTAATGGTCACTTCTCCCTGCTGATTCTCCTAGATCTCTCTGCAGCACTCAACACTGTAGATCACCAGTTACTCCCACTATGCTACACTGAATCGGCCTCAAGGACTCTGTTCTTTCCTGTTTCTCCTCCTACCTCACTGAATGCTCCTACATTGTATTTTTTGCTGACTGCTCTTCCTCTATCCTTTTCCCCAGTCAGGAACCAGCAGCGCTTTGGATGCAGCACATGTCCGATCTGTCCAAAGCGCTGCCGGTTTTTGAACGCAGATGATTCTGCATGTTTTCACTGAACCATGCAGAATCACCGCGCCCAATACACTGGACGGGAAATTTATCTTGCGGAGACAGAGCAGCTCCACAAGATAAATTGACATGCTGCAGTCTCAAAAGATGCGCCGCATGTCCATCTCCGTAGGGATGCCGGAGGCGTCCCTGTCCGCATCATGGAGATGGGATTTTTTCAAATGCCATCCACTATGCTGTAACATCTAGCCGCTGCGGGTTTGACACAGCGGATGAACGCAGTGTCAAACCCGCAGCATTTACTGCCTGTGGAAACATACCCTAGGCCCCCTCCTCTTCATCATGTATACTACCCCTATTGGACAATCAGTAGATATGGTTTTCAGTACCATCTCTATGCTGATGACACCCAATTATACACATCGTCTCCTGACATCACCCCTGCATAACTACAAAACACCAGTGATTAGAACGAGGCTTCATACACTACATTGTAAAGGAGATTTTTAGGTCAAGAGAATACAATGAGACCGATGGTCTGAAGAGCAGTGTCATCACTGAGAAGAGGAGCAGAATGGGGCAGGATCCTGGAGAAGGCGGCAGCAGGCGAGTATATTAACTTACTACAAGAACGTATACACAGATTTAAAGAAAAAAAAACGCATTATCTTCATGGGAGTGCTTCTTTAACTTTCAATCTTGTAATTGATTTTATTATGGATTTAATAATTATACATTTGGCAGGCGTTTTTATCAGGTACATTTGTCTCTTGTGCACGCTAATAAAATGTAGTGCCTAAAAAAGAAAAAACCATGATGGAACTTCCTGAGGTTTCTGCAGCAAAACCTGATACCTGCGTTTTTTCTGCGTTTTTGCTTTTACTCTGCTTTCTATGGGTGAAAAAAAAACACTAAAAAAAAACCCTGAAAGAAGTGACATGCTGCAGATATCAAAAACGCAGTTTTCCAATTCAGTCAGGGAAAAAAAAAAAATGTTTGTGCAAGAGATTTCTGAAACCTCATAGCTTTTGCTGGAGCTGTAAAATGCAGCTTAAAATTTGCATAAAAAAAAAAACCCTGCAGCAAAAACGCAACGTGTGAACATAGTCTAAAAGAGATCACTAGTCAGAAATTCCGGAGAGTGTTGCTATGTGGAAATAGGATAGACATAGGTAAAATGAGACTTACTCCCAGTTAGTCAGGTTTTACCTTAGGTTCAGTCCAATTACATTATACTTAATATTTAATCATACAGAAATAAAATAAAACCCAGAGGCAATACTAGTACACAGTTTTAGAATACGTAATAAGGTCCTCATCCCTCTCAACACTGCTGTTATTGGGACCCATGAATCAGGCAGATGGCAGTAACACCATGCCAAGAATTTAAAATATCTATTAAGCAAAAAATATGTTTTAAAGAAAGTTTTCTGAGGAGAGAAACATAAAAGGGAATAATGATGGTACCTTCAGTAGGTATACTTAAATTTATATTCAGAAAATGTTTGAAGTTGGGAGAAAAGAGATCTAATACAGATTATCAACCTGCAATTCCAACCTGTAACTAAATGTAGATCAGGTACGGGAGATGCAAAAATTAATTCTATACAAAAAAGGAAACTTTAATTATAATTATCACTGAATTTCAATTATAACTGCTCATTAGAGAATGCACCACTTCTTAGCTGCACTGTTTTACTTACAGTAGCCCAGTTTAGAGGGGTTGTCCACTACTCAGACAACAACTTCTCAGTCACCATAATTGCCACATGTAAAATAGCAGCTATACTCTCCTCCAGCACGAGCGCCACTCCAGAGATGACGGTGCCTGTGTCCTCCCAGGGTTAGTGTGACATTGTTTTGTCATGCGAACCACTGCTGCCAATCAGTAGGTTATTCTCTCTCACTTCCGTCAGACGAAACAGACACCCAGAAGAAGCAAGGGTGTCCAAAACGGACACCCAGAAGAAGCAAGGGTGTACAAAACAGACACCCAGAAGAAGCAAGGGTGTCCAAAACGGACACCCAGAAGAAGCAAGGGTGTCCAAAACGGACACCCAGAAGAAGCAAGGGTGTCCAAAACGGACACCCAGAAGAAGCAAGGGTGTCCAAAACGGACACCCAGAAGAAGCAAGAGTGTACAAAACGGACACCCAGAAGAAGCAAGGGTGTACAAAACAGACACCCAGAAGAAGCAAGGGTGTACAAAACGGACACCCAGAAGAAGCAAGGGTGTACAAAACGGACACCCAGAAGAAGCAAGGGTGTACAAAATGGACACCCAGAAGAAGCAAGGGTGTACAAAACGGACACCCAGAAGAAGCAAGGGTGTATAAATCAGAAATCCAGAAGAAGCAAGGGTGTGCTGTTGTTCTCGGACTTCCTCTGGATCTCTCCTTCTTTCTTCTGGATGTCAGTTACATCCAATGGAAGTGAGAGGGAAGGAGCCAATGATTGGCTGCAGAGCAGTGACATGATGTATATATGTATATAACTTGCAAAACTGCTTGCTACACTTGATACAATCACTTTTTTTCTGCTACGGCTGTAACAATTGTCTGAATACTAAGCCCTCCCCATCACTGATTGGCAGGTATTTGTGTACACTGTGCATCAACAGAAAGCTGCCAGTGGTGTGTGCATGGTAAAAACAGATGAGGACTACATCACAAGAGACAACTAGTCCTCTAAATAAAATCAGTGGTTTATCAACAAGAGATTATCATTAAACAACACGCAGCCCAGTTATTAGCATCACTGGAATGAGGTTTTCTGCCCCAACAGCAGGTTCATCTCACATTGAATAGCAAAAACTTACTAACAGATTCCCTTTAAAAGGACAAAATATTTTCATTACCTATTGAAGATCTTGCCTGCAGTCTAGCATTGGTCAGAACTGGTGCTATCTATTCATATGTATTTCTGGGCCTAACCGTATATCAGAAGTAGCACAGAAGCAAGATATGTGAAATGTGAATAAGTTACAAAGACTCTACAAAAATAAGTAAATTAGATATTTACCAGAGTTTGCAAATGAACAATAAAAACTGTTAGCAAATGACGACTAGAAAATCTTAAAATCCACTGCAAAAGGTGTTCATAATACTTAAGCACACTAAATGCTAGGCTTTAAATTAATCCATACTAACAGAAAATCTCCAGAAACAAAGCCTAGGCACACTAAAGAAAAATTTAATTGAGTACTCTAATCAGATTATACAAGAGATGCTCTTTAAAATGCATCCCATACATTACAGTCCAAAGTAGCTGTTGCCAAAGCTATTTTACTTTAATCTATTTTAGGACTTTAACAAATTCATTACGGGCTCATGTGCAAAACCCGTTCTCTAAGGAGTCAGTGAATGACACTGGATTGAGACATATTTATGATAAGGTGTCAGGTTTCATGAAAAGTATTTCACAAAACTAATTTCGATAGTTAATTACTTTATATCAGATACACAGATGATTTCTTGCCACATCTGAGAGGCAGCTGGGATTAATGACATTTTCAGACCATTGGTGGAAATTCGCTTTTTAATCATTTACTCAGTCTGCAATAAAAATTTGTGAAAGTAAAAGATCGTCTCTGGTTCACAATATCTCAAATCAAAACCCCCTTTATACACACCACATACCTTAAAAGGGGTATTCCCATAATATAAAATATTATTTATTGTGGCATTCTTTTCACTGTTTTACACTGCACAGTTTAGAGTTTGTGCGGAGAGGTCACTGAAGTTGGGTCCTCTCCGGTCACAAAACAATGACATATCCTAACAATATGCCAGCAGCACTTTAACCCCTTCTCGACACATGGCGTTCTACCATGTTATATGACGGGTACCGTTATCTGATGATAGCTCCGCAATTGCGCATTCATCATCTGCCTCTAACCTCCGCATGCACCTGTTAACAGCCATGGTCAATCTGTGACAGCAGCATTTCCCAGCTGCCCAGGGGATGCGATGCAGACCCCTATGCCTGTCATGACGGTACCCCTATGAAATCCAGAGCATGGCTGGCATACGTAGCAGCAGACTGATTTTTTTGCCATGCACAACAGAACTGTGTAATTGCGGTGTATAGTACAAGCACGAAGACGCTCATAGGCTCAAATTCCCTAAGGAAACTACAAAATAGAGGAAAAAGTTATTTAAAAAAAAAAAAAAAGAAAGTTTAAAAAAAAAAAAAAAAGAAAGTTTTTTAAAAACTAAATAGTTTGAATGATCCCACTTTTGCCTCATTAAAAATAAAAAAAACACTACACATACATGGTATCTGCACAAAACGTATTCATTAAAAACAAAATCAGTAAATGTTATGAGGCAAAAAAATAAAATAAAATAAGCCAGATCTGTTCTTCAGCTGCTGTGATACCTGAAAAAAAAAAATGATAAAAAAGGCGATCAAACCATTATATATTCCAAAACTGTATCTATAAAACCACCAGCACAGGGAACAAGCCCTCATATAGCTTCATGGACTGAAAATTGAACATGTTACGGATCTCGAAAAATATAGACAAGCATTAATGGTTTGCTTGTTTTTTTACGAATTTCCATTTTGGGTTTTTTTTTTGCCACATGAATAAAATAAAACACCACACTATACATGTTTTGTATCTCAATAATTGCTCTGACCTAGAAATCATATTGCCAGGTCATTTTTACTATACAATTAATGCTGTAAACGCAAAAGGCAAAAAACAATAATGAAATTATATTTTGCCAGACTTGGAATTTTTTCCCACTTTTCACTAATGCACATGATAAAATGAATGGGGTCATTCAAAAGCAAAAGCAGCCCTCAAACCGCTATGTTGTCAGAAAAAAAAAATACAAAGTTTTGTCTCTTGGAAAAAGGAGAGGAAAAAACAAAAGAGCAAAAACAGAATATTGTCATGTTGGAAAGAGGTTAACCTGAAAATAATCATTTATATTTTCTTATAAATACATGTCATATTCCATAGAGCTTTACAGACATCCTCATCACTGTCCAAATTGGGGCTCACAATTTAAATCCTCTATCCGTATGCCCTCTTCTCCACATGCACCGTATTTTTCAGACTACAAGAAGCACTTCTTTCCTTTAAAAAATTGGAGGAAAATGGGGGGGCGCATCTTATAGTCCAGATGTATTTGCTGTGGCGGTGTATGGGGAGGTGGGGAGCGGCAGCAGCAGATCACAGGAGACAGAAGCCGGCTGCTGCGGCTGACGCCTGTGCCCGCTGCTAAAGGGAAATTAATATTCACTGCTCTCCATTACCATGGGAAAGCAGTGAAAATGTATTGATCTTTAATAGCGGGAACAGTAGTGGCAGCATCCAGCTTCCTGCAGCGGCTGAGCAATCACATGTGCCCACTATTAAACAGAATGAATATTCACTGGTCATGGGAGTGGAGAGCAGTGAATATTAATTATCTTTATTATCGGGTACTTATGATCGCTCGGCGGCAGCAGGAAGACAGCTGTCAGCATCAGAACAGGATGCTGAGAGGGAGCACAAGGAAGGTAAGTAGAATGGTTTATTTTTTTCATGTTTTTCTGATGGGCGCCATGCATAACTGGACTTGGATGGAGATGTGGGGGCCATTTATACCAGGATGGGGATGTGGAAGCCATTAATACCAGAATGGGGATGAGGGGACCATATTTACCACGAAAGGGATGAGGTGGCCATGCATACCATGATAGGAATGAGGTGGCCATGCATACCAGGAAAAGTATGAGGAGACCATGCATACCTAGATACGGATGAGGGGGTCAAGCATACCAGGATAGAGATGAGGGGGCCATGCAAACCAGGATAGGGATGAAAGGGGCCATGCACACCACCAGGATAGGGATGAGGAGGCCATGCATACCAGGATAGGGATGAAAGGGGCCATGCATACAAGGATAGGGATGAGGGGGCCATGCATACAAGGATAGGGATGAGGGGGCCATGCATACAAGGATAGGGATGAGGGGGCCATGCATACCAGGATAGGGCCGAGGGGGTCATGAATACCAGGATGGAGATGAGGGGACCATGTATACCAGGATAGGGGATACGAGTACAGAATTTACCACATTTTTGCCTTTTTTTTTGTATTTTTCTCCTCTAAAAGCTAGGTGCGTCTTATGGTCCGATGCAACTTATAGTCCGAAAAATACGTTACTCAAATTAGACAGTAAGTCATAGGATGCTATACACATAAAAATAACCATAAGTTTTAACCCCCTTACTGACCTCGGACGGGATAGTGTTATGACCTGGTGGTTAGGAGCACCCGAAGTGACCTGATGGTTAAAACAGAAAACCTGGGACAAGCTCTGAGGAAGTGGTAACTCTACTGACCGCAATCCCTAATCCTATCACAAACACTAGAAATAGCCGTGGAGCGTACCTAACTCTCCCTAGACGCCTCTTCACAGCCTAAGAGCTAACTACCCCTAAAGATAGAAATAGTAGCCTACCTTGCCTCAGAGAAATTTCCCAAAGTAAAGGTAGCCCCCCACAAATATTAACTGTGAGATAAGAGGGAAGTGACAAACACAGGAATGAAACAGATTTTAGCAAAGGAGGCTGAATCTTCTCTAGAAAGACAGAGGATAGGAAAGGGAACTATGCGGTCAGTATTAAAAACTACAAAAACCACGCAGAGTGTGCAAAAAGACCTCCACACCGACTCACGGTGTGGAGGTGCAGCTCTGCACCCCCAGAGCTTCCAGCTAGCAAGGAAATATCATAATAGCAAGCTGGACTGGAAACATAGCATGTACTGAAAAATATATTCAAAAACCGATGAACAGCAAATGACTAGCAAGGACTTAGCTTCTGCTGGAGTAGACCGGTCATCTGAGAAATCCAAGAGAGATCTGAACCAGTACTGAGACATTGACAGCTGGCATGAACTAACGACCTGGGCAGAGTTAAATAGGGAAGCGAGCAGAAGCAATAAACGAGGGCAGCTGAGAAAGCCAACCTCAAAGATCAGCAGTTCCACTCAAAGCCACCAGAGGGTGTCCAAGGACAGAACTCACCAAAGTACCATTCACGACCACAGGAGGGAGCCCGAGAACGGAATTCACAACAGGATAGTACGTCCGAGGTCAGCTCCCCTGCTTTGATGCAGAGCTCCGCGGTGAGCCCGCATCAAAGCCGGGACATGTCAGCTGTTTTGAACAGCTGACATGTGCCCGCAATAGCGGCGGGTGAAATCGCGATTCACCCGCCGCTATTAACTAGTTAAATGCCGCTGTCAAACGCAGACAGCGGCATTTAACTACCGCATCCGGCCGGGTGGCCGGAAATGACGTCATTGACGACCCCCGTCACATGATCGGGGGTCAGCGATGTGTCAGGACAGTAACCATAGAGGTCCTTGAGACCTCTATGGTTACTGACTGCCGGTAGCTGTGAGCGCCACCCTGTGGTCGGCGCTCACAGCACATCTTCAATTCTGCTGCATAGCAGCGAACATGAGATCGCTGCTATGTAGCAGAGGCGATCGGGTTGTGCCTGCTTCTAGCCTCCTATGGAGGCTATTGAAGCATGGCAAAAGTAAAAAAAAAAAAGTTAAAAAAAATGTGAAAAAAATAAAAAATATATAAAAGTTTAAATCACCCCCCTTTCGCCCCATTCAAAATAAATCAATTAAAAAAAAATCAAATCTACACATTTGGTATCGCCGCGTTCAGAATCGCCCGATCAATAAAAAAAAGCATTAACTTGATCGCTAAACAGCGTAGCGGGAAAAAAATTCGTAACGCCAGAATTACGTTTTTTTTGGTCGCCGTGACATTGCATTAAAATGCAATAACGGGCGATCAAAAAAACGAATCTGCACCAAAATGCTATAATTAAAAACGCCAGCTCGGCACGCAAAAAATAAGCCCTCAATCGACCCCAGATCATGAAAAATGGAGACGCTACGGGTATCGGAAAATGGCGCATTTTTTTATTTTATTTTATTTTTTTTTTAAGCAAAGTTTGGATTTTTTTTTCACCACTTAGGTAAAAAATAACCTAGTCATGTTAGGTGTCTATGAACTCGTAGTGACCTGGAGAATCATAATGGCAGGTCAGTTTTAGCATTTATTTAACCTAGCAAAAAAGCCAAGCAAAAAACAAGTGTGGGATTGCCCTTTGTTTGAAATTTCACCGCACCTGGAATTTTTTTCCCGTTTTCTAGTACACGACATGGTAAAACCAATGATGTCGTTCAAAAGTACAACTCGTCCCGCAAAAAATAAGCCCTCACATGGCCCAATTGACGGAAAAATAAAAAAGTTATGGCTCTGGGAAGGAGGGGAGTGAAAAACGAACACGGAAAAACGAAAAATCCCAAGGTCATGAAGAGGTTAATAACAAATATGCTGCAATATTACATTATTGCAAAGAAGACTTGATATTAATTCTGTATATAATGGCACTGTCTTCAAATTACAACATCAGAAGTGAATACCTGAACTAAAATCAGAAAGTGTTCAAGATCACTAGTGATAAAAAACAAACATTTCCGTTAAACTATTAAAGAGTAACTAAACATTTACCAGGTTTTTTAATAGTTTATATAGGCACTTTAATTGCCTGCAAATCGCGGGTGTCTGGGGGGCATCTGATTGGGGTCGTTATCTGGCTGCAGAATCAATTGGAAGCTAAACTTCCAGCCAATGTCAATTAGAACAATCCGTAACGAAGAACAAGGAGTCCTGGATGTGATGATATTGCCCCCAGATCACCTGATCTTTCTGGGATTACATAAAGAGTCAAGGATCAGCACAACTCTACATCCACAGGAGATTGGTAGTTAGTTCTATAAGGCAAAGGGAGGTCCCCACAAATAATGATTATATTCCAATTTCTCTTTTTACCATTCACTTTGTTTTTGTTAATTGATAAAAATAAACTATTCAGTAATCACAATTTTGAAAGCATTCTTACTTGGCAGTATTTTTCCGTGTGTGCAAACGATGCATTTTTTATGCAATTGGCCCCAAAATGTTATGCAATCCTTATGCCAGCAAAGTCAAGGAGAATCCTGAAGTGCTGTGCACACGATCAGCATTTTTCCTTTCAGGATTTAAATCTGCAGTGTGTCAATTCTTTGTGCATTTTTGCCTGTGTTTGTGACCCATTGAATGAGGAAAAAAATGCACCAAAAACGCAGCGGAGTTTTCTGCAGTGTTTTTACTGCCAAGAGATGCAGAAACCTTGCGGAAATTTCTGCAAGAAATTACTCAACGTGCGCAAAACTAACTGTTAGGGTATGTGCACACGTTGCGGATTTGGCTGCAGATTTAATGTGGAATTGATGCGGATTTCTTGCGGATTGTTTTGCGTTTTTTGATATGCGGATTTGCCTTACTCAATGTATAGGCAGAGGGTGCAGAAACGCTGCTTTTCCGCACAAAGAATGGACATGCTGCGGAAACTATACCGCTGCGTTTCTGCGCTGAATTTTCCGCAGCATGTGCACAGCGGTTTTTGTTTTTCATAGGTTTACATGGTACTGTACGCCGCATGGAAAACTGCTGCGGATCCGCAGGGCCAAATCCACTGGGGATCCGCAGCCAAATTCGCAACGTGTGCACATACCCTTAGGGTATGTACAAACATTGTGGATTCCATTGCGGGTTTTTCAGCACGGATTCTGCAAAATCCACAGGCAAAACGGAAAATAAACAGCAGCATTTCTGCGTGGAACATTCTGCAGCATGTGTACAGCGGATTTGGTTTTCCATAGGTTAACATGCTACTGTAAAACGCATGGAAAACTGCTGCAGATCCGCAGCGTCAAATCCGCAATGTGTGCACATAGCCTTAAAAGTTAAAGCACATGTACATCATAAAGGTGCTCACATTATCAGCCAGACTGACTCCCACTTTGGCAGACATGGAAAACAATTGATTTCATGGCCAGTCACTTATTTAACTTTCAGACATTAATTCATTTTCCTACGTCAATCACGTACATGAAAATTACTACCAGACACACTTTCATCAGTGACTAAAAAGGAGCTAGATGTATAGAAATCAGCAGATCGCCAGGGAGCCTTTCTGTAGAATAGTTGTCTTCATGAGACACTGGAGTGGAAGCGGATAAGAACCAGAGTCTATTCCAGGGAAAGGGTAGCATATAGAAAAAGGAGTAATTTGTTACTCTGATGTTTCAAAGCAGAGGAAAAATAAATTCTGCTACATAATAACGTCATAATATATGTTAAACCTTAACATTAAATCATATCTAATAAACTGTATGTAAAGCAATGTTTGTCTTTTCACCAATAAATGTATTCTTTGTGTCACCGACTAATGCAGTAGGTAGGTTAAAATAAAACATAGAAAGCATACATGTCCATTAAAAAGTCTATCTATTAGAAAGAAAATGACCACCCCAAACTTACATTGTGAGCAGATCACTTAGGCAGCTCTGCTGATCATTCTGCTTTTCATACTAATGGGATTAGTGCACGATAACGAACAATGTGATTTATCGCGTTCGAACAAGGTTTTATGAAAACGTTAAACAGTTTCATCTATTTCAGGCATCACATTAGCTTGCTTGGGTGGCATGAAACACTGATCTCTACAAGGATTCTGATTTTGTTCCCATTAATGCAGCGGATGAACAAACCTATGGAGGAACCATATGGATTTCAGTTGCGCCGTCTGCACCAAATATTTTACGGGAGTCACCTAAATCTAGCACCAGTCTAAATACATGTATTTAGCGCTACAAATCGGAAGGTTTGTTCAAGGTGCCCGGGTCACACATCCAGATAAATGCTGAGAAACACTTAAGCAGAGCGTATCGTCTCAAAGTCATTTATATTGAAATACAAATGAGATGGCGGCAGCTAAGAATGTAAAATCGTCTGGTTACAGAGCACGGTTATAGCTACGGGTAATTATAAAACCACTTAATGCATCGAAGCCTGGTTAACCCGGAGTACAGTCAGGGGAAAGTTCAGACTTTATTTGGGCTATTATCATAGAATAAATGTAAATTCCCTTTATTCCAAAACAGGAGGGAAAGAACAAAGAAAATCACTAAATATCGGTTTGTCGCACAAAGATTGGAAATCAATGTGACAAGTAAAAAATAAAATGCTGCATTAAATATGAATAAAAATAATGTGCTTTCCTGAGTAATTGTTCTCATAATTGTGTTGAACATTTCATTTTCCAACATCAAAAATGATTATTTTTCCTAAGCAGAATCATTAAATATGCCCATCTTCAACTGCTAAATTAAGGAAGGCGATGACAACTAAATGGAAGTGACATCCGATGGTGTCAACTATAATAACATTTTGCACGACTGGTTTGTACTCTTTAACCAAAAAGTAAAGTAACTTGATGCAAGATGGGAGGGATCCTAGGCTAACTAACTACTAAGGGTTCAGCAAACTAGAAACAAGTAGATTATACATTTATATATTCAGTTACTTTATTGTTTTTTTATTTAATAATTCGATTTGCAGATAAAAGATTTGAAGAAAAGACAGAAAAAGGATAAGTTCACCTGTAATAAACATCTTATTGTCTGAACAGCAACTACCCAATATACTTATTATTCTCATGCTCTGTAAAACGCTGAAGTATTTCATGACGAAACAATGGAAACTGCAGGGGATTTGTCTCAGTAAACAAAGATAAAAGAAATTTCAGAAATGTAAATGCATAAGATGTGCTAAGGTCATGACCATGATTGGGAGCACCAACAAAGGAAAACAAGGCTTTGTAGCGAGAAATCCCCTTGACTTTACTGGACATTTATGGTGCTTCATATCAGAGGATTCCATATTCTTACAGACTACAATATACTGTAGAGTCCACTGCAGTACACAGGCTAAGAAACAAAGGTACTTAGATTGTCGAGTAAATTATGTGCCCTAATTATAATTACCACAGTCTGGTCACATTTAATCTCGGGAGTAAATTAAGTACAAAGCAGCCTACTGCAAAAACCATTTTGTTTGTTTTTTTATTTGCATAATTGAGGGCACATCTAACAGAATATACACATAATTTCACTGACCCTGCCATTTACTATGAAATAAATAAGTATTTGATCCCTTGCTGATTTTGTAAGTTTGCCCACTGACAAAGACATGAACAGTCTATAATTTTAAGGGTAGGTTAATTCTAACATTGAGAGATAAAATATGAAAACTAAAATCCAGAAAATCACATTGTATAAATCATATAAATTTATTTGCATTTTGCAGTGAGAAATAAGTATTTGATCCCTTTAACAACCATTAAGCCTAATCAGATCTACAAAAGTTGTAACCAATTCACGCCTTGAACGAAAGAGACTAGTGATGAACAAACGTGATCGGATAAGGCATTATATGAGCATGCTCGTGTGCTAACCGAGTGCCTCCGGTGTGGTCAAATAATATGTTTTGAGTCCCCCTGTTAGGGGATAGCCTAACAAACAGGCAATTCATGTATGTGTTGTGGCTATCGAACAACCACGAATCATGCAGCCACGAGGACTCAAAGATATTATTTGACCACACCGAAGTCACTTGGTAAGCACACAAGCATGCTTATATAACACCTTATCCGAGCACGTTCACTCATCACTAATAGAGACCGAACCCTGCAATAACCGGAATACAATTTGAAAGTGGTTATATAAATTTTGTCAGAAGCACTTTACTGTTACATCTAAAATAAACAAACAAAAAAAATGTCAGAAACAAGTAGGAAAATGATGGTAACTGCACTACGTGATTCACTGATGTCTTCCACTCTCCAGTATAGTAAGCACAATTGCTTGAAATATACACGCACAGAAGATTTAATGCTTACAAGAAAAATACAATTCTTGCTTGATAAAAAAAAAAAGAAAAAGTTTATGCTCATGGGATGCTTACACAGCATTTTTAGGACACTTCCATGTTTCAAAATAATGTTTTCATTTCCATTTTACTCATGAATGCCAGCATAAAACACAACAGTTTTAGGATGAAATATTAGCGGCACATATCACAGTGACATCTATCGCACTCAGAGCCTCGAAGCATCACTTACCAGTATTCTAACTGAATGTGCTTGAAAAGCTCCAAGAAAACCTGCTCTAGTATAAGTATATATAAGTATATATACAGGTCCTTCTCAAAAAATTAGCATATAGTGTTAAATTTCATTATTTACCATAATGTAATGATTACAATTAAACTTTCATATATTATAGATTCATTATCCACCAACTGAAATTTGTCAGGTCTTTTATTGTTTTAATACTGATGATTTTGGCATACAACTCCTGAAAACCCAAAAAACCTGTCTCAATAAATTAGCATATCAAGAAAAGGTTCTCTAAACGACCTATTACCCTAATCTTCTGAATCAACTAATTAACTCTAAACACATGCAAAAGATACCTGAGGCTTTTAAAAACTCCCTGCCTGGTTCATTACTCAAAACCTCCATCATGGGTAAGACTAGCGACCTGACAGATGTCAAGAAGGCCATCATTGACACTCTCAAGCAAGAGGGTAAGACCCAGAAAGAAATTTCTCAACAAATAGGCTGTTCCCAGAGTGCTGTATCAAGGCACCTCAATGGTAAGTCTGTTGGAAGGAAACAATGTGGCAGAAAACGCTGTACAACGAGAAGAGGTGACCGGACCCTGAGGAAGATTGTGGAGAAGGACCGATTCCAGACCTTGGGGAACCTGAGGAAGCAGTGGACTGAGTCTGGTGTGGTAACATCCAGAGCCACCGTGCACAGGCGTGTGCAGGAAATGGGCTACAGGTGCCGCATTCCCCAGGTAAAGCCACTTTTGAACCATAAACAGCGGCAGAAGCGCCTGACCTGGGCTACAGAGAAGCAGCACTGGACTGTTGCTAAGTGGTCCCAAGTACTTTTTTCTGATGAAAGCAAATTTTGCATGTCATTCGGAAATCAAGGTGCCAGAGTCTGGAGGAAGACTGGGGAGAAGGAAATGCCAAAATGCCTGAAGTCCAGTGTCAAGTACCCACAGTCAGTGATGGTGTGGGGTGCCATGTCAGCTGCTGGTGTTGGTCCACTGTGTTTCATCAAGGGCAGGGTCAATGCAGCTAGCCATCAGGAGATTTTGGAGCACTTCATGCTTCCATCGGCTGAAATGCTTTATGGAGATGAAGATTTCATTTTCCAGCACGACCTGGCACCTGCTCACAGTGCCAAAACCACTGGTAAATGGTTTACTGACCATGGTATTACTGTGATCAATTGGCCTGCCAACTCTCCTGACCTGAACCCCATAGAGAATCTGTGGGATATTGTGAAGAGAAAGTTGAGAGACGCAAGACCCAACACTCTGGATGAGCTTAAGGCCGCTATTGAAGCATCCTGGGCCTCCATAACATCTCAGCAGTGTCACAGGCGGATTGCCTCCATGCCACGCCGCATTGAAGCAGTCATTTCTGCCAAAGGATTCCCGACCAAGTATTGAGTGCATAACTGAACATTATTATTTGTTTTTTTTTTTGTTTGTTATTAAAAAACACTTTTATTTGATTGGCCGGGTAAAATATGCTAATTTATTGAGACAGTTTTTTTGGGTTATCAGGAGTTGTAGGCCAAAATCATCAGTATTAAAACAATAAAAGACCTGACAAATTTCAGTTGGTGGATAATGAATCTATAATATATGAAAGTTTAATTGTAATCATTACATTATGGTAAATAATGAAATTTAACACTATATGCTAATTTTTTGAGAAGGACACATATATATATATATATATATATATATATATATATATATATTATATATATATATAGGTAGAGCAGTGGATTAACCCCTTAGTTACCACCAACAGACCTTACAATTGAACTGAGAGATAAGTGAATGGCATCCTGCGACGAGTGAAAATGAAACCACTGTAAGCTGTATACTATAGCCGAGACCCTGCTACATCAGTCACGATCGGCGTTGACACAACCATTGCTGTTTAACCCCTTAGATGCTGTTGTCAGTAGTGACTATGGTATCTAGATGGGTAACAGAGTGGGGGCTGCCTCTTTAACCCCATCGGCACCCTGAGATCACAATGGTGTGGTCCTGATGGTAGTCACGACAGATCATGACTAAATTATGACCTTGCAGTCTGCCGGCTATAGCCCCCTGAGGAAGCCAACACGAAACGCGCGTTGGGGCTTAGCGATGTGGCACCTTGAACACCAGGCAATGGGTAAGAACCTGGAGGACATGGGATGTATATATGTTTTTGGGGCAGTACGCACTTTATTTAAATCTTGTAACAATGTTTGCCATCCTACTACCCTAGCAAACCCCGCAGGTCTAAAACTGCACTATGCACTTTACCATATCATTTTCTGATGCATCAGGGTGTTCATGATCTCAACTTCTGAGGACATGTAAAGTTTAACTGTATGTGATTATAATTTTTTGTAATAAACACATTCTTTCATGACTTTTTGGATGTTTTGCTCACATTTTTTCTGTTAGATTGGGTCTCGGAGGGTCCCCTCTTTAATGTTCTGCATCGGGTGCCACCACAGGAGGTCTAACCCTCAGTGCAGACCAAGATTTATGGTTCTTTGTATGGTGTTGATTTATCTGCCGAATATATATATCGAATATAGTGACTTGCTCAGATTCAGGAGATAAAAATAACATTTTTCTTTCCGGTTATTTCACTGTGCATTATTTCATGGAAAGCACATTGACAGCAGTTTTGTATATATTGAGGGGTGCAGTGTTTAGAATGGTATCACTGTGGGGGTTTTCCAATATATAGGACCTTCAAAGTCACTTCAAAGCTGAATAGGTCTAAAATAAATAAATACGTTTTATAAATTTCCTTGAAAAAACGAAAAATTGCTGCTACAATTGTGAATTGTGATAATACTTTTTAGACACTACTTTGTGTTTGGAGGATCTTTATCGGTTCTTACAATTGTGAGGCTTCTAACATCTTAACAAAAGAACAGAACATTGTACAGATGGCGCTGGTGTAAGACATATGAGGATATTACCTATTCTGTATGCTAGGTCTGTGTGGATTAACAGGGATAATCATTGAGAGTTTGAAATTTGATAATTGTTAGAAATTGTTGCAAAATTTCTGATATTTTTATAAATAAAGGCAAAATATATTGATCTAAATTTACCATAATCATAGAATATAATGTGTCACAAAAAAACAAATCTCAAAGTCACTTGGATTTGTTCAAACATTCTAGAGTTATTGCCACATAAAGAGACATGTCAAAATTGAAAAATTTGGCTTGGTCACCAAGGAGTTAAATCCGAACAAAGGTCATGTAGAAGTCCAAGAACTAACATTCTCTGAAATAACACTGAATAGCCATATTCTCATAATTGCAATTTCTGTAGTGTGCAATATGGCACTCAGACATGTAAAACAATGGAGAGAGTTTTGTTACAATGTACTGAGACACTGAAGGGAAGGAAGTGGCGCAAACAGTAAGTGGTACATAACGAAGAAAACAGATACACCACCATCCAAATTGTCAATATTCTGATTCTAAGATAAATCGGTAATTCTGATCGTGTGAAAGTCTTATTGCATCCAATCTATTAACCTTAGGGCACCTATGAGGAGCACCTCAAACAAGGCTGTCATCAGGGTCCACTTTGATCATCAGTTTTTTAAAGGGAGTTTTTCCAGCATAAAATGACTATATAGGTGGGAAGGTGCCCTGAACTACTCGGTCACACCAAGGGTGCATGGGGCAACTGTGCTTGGTTTGAGCAGTCGTTTAAGGCCAAATTCAGACCGCTTTGAAATATGATCAGTGTACAGACCGAAATGAATGGAATGGCCTCGAGTCCCCTGACCCGAATACAACAGCTTCATATATGCCTATGAGGCAGTGGATTTGGGATGGGAGACCACGGCCAGTATTATGGAAGACTGACTGTGGCCTTCAAAAGAACAGCGATCAAAGCATGGCATTAGTTCACACCTCCACTAACCAGAACAAAAAGTAGTAGTCTGCTTCCACTGTGTCAGAATATAAACCAGAAAAGACTGCAAACGACCCTAAACGGAGCAGGAAATCACAACTGATAAATATGGTAGAGGCTCAAACTAGTTAATTAAATAAGTGGTGCATTATCTCTTGCTAGGCTCCTACATGTGAGATGTCCACTGTTTAGGAGGTTTTACCAGCAAGGTAACTTCCCCAAACTGATACTATTCTCATACTCTGAAGGGGATGGCCGCCATTTTACCTTTCAAGTGAACTAACTGCCAGCGATAAGCTCTTGGCTTTCACAAATCCTTCTGTAATCCAAATTGTTCTTTTATTCACGATCTCTTTCTAAGATTCCTCTGACTTCCCGGGATGTCACGTGAGCTTCTCCTTGAGTTCCTGGCTCACAAATCTGATGTGACATTACGATCCAGTGACTTTCATGCTGTGTGGGTTCAGCAGAGCTCACTCACCGAGTCTGTGTATGTGGCGACAGACACAGCTGCCCAGCACCCTGCACATGCCGTCCCCTCACACTCCATGCTCTATATCCTGTGTAATAAACATACACAATGCTGTAACCGCGCCATTACACACATCCATTTACCAATCTCTCTCCATCTATTCGTAGAACATGATTGGTCAGTGAGGGGGAGTAGGGGATCATCTTTATTGTCGGGGCTGGTGTACTAGTGCTGTGTGTTACTTCTTTGTATTGTATCAGTGACTTGCTTGCAGCGATTATTTTTCTTGCTACGCAGTTTAGCGATCAGGTGAATCCTTTTTTTTATTGATAGATCGGGCGATACTGAACGCTGCGATACCAAATATGTCTAGGTTTGGGGTTTTTTATTGTTTTATTTTGAACGGGGCGAAAGGGGGGGGTAATTTGAACTTATGTTTTTCTATTTTTTTAATATTTAAATTTTTTTTTTTTTTTTGGAGACTAGAAGCTGGCAGAACTTGATTGGCTCTGCTACATAGGAGCGATGCTCAGATCGCCTCTATGTAGCAGAATTACTGCATTGCTATGAGCGCCGACCACTGGGTGGTGCTCATAGCAATCCAGCATCAACAACGATAGAGGTCTCAAGGAGATCTTGGGTTGTCATGTCGACACACCGATGAGCCCCGATCACGTGACGGGGGTCAGCGGTGCCCGTATATCCAGCCCGATGGCCTGAAGAGCGCGTTAAATGCTGCTGTCAGCGTTTGACAGCGGCATTTAACTAGTTAATTGGCGCAGGTGGATCGTGATTCCATTCACGTCTATTGCAGGCACATGTCAGCTGTTCAAAACAGCTGACATGTCCCGGCTTTGATGCGGGGTCACCGCCGGAGCCCACATCAAAGCTGGGGTACTGACATCGGACGTACTATCCCGTCCGAGGTTAGAAAGGGGTTAAGGCAAGTATACCCAACACACCAATTTTAGAGGCACAGGCCAACCATCTGATGTGTATGGGAGTCTTCCACAAAGCATGTTGGGGAGACAGAATTGAGCAATTTAAAATAAAATGCTCAATCCTTGTTTCTGGTAGTAACTTACTCTCCTCCGATACAGAGCACATGCACACTCAGCTGAGCATACATGTGTAATGTTAAATTGGGAAGGGATTTACCTAATTGTATGTACATATGGCCATTTTTACAGTCTTTTTGGCTTCTGATCTTGCAGTTTTTTCAGTCTGATAGGATTGGGGTCTCTTATCCCATATTGGTATAAATACAAATAATAAAACACAAGATTTTCCTATGAAATGAAGTCACGAACAGATTGCATAACATGCTAACTGTGCTACTGAAGGGGTTGTCCGGACTTAAACTAAAAGTGGGCAGTCATTCTGTGTGACTGCAGACCTCAATCTTCACATCACGTGCTGTGAGGATTCTCTGGTATCAGTTTCAGGAGCAGCGGGCTAAGATTGTAAGTATGCGGTTTGCATAAATGCGGTCACATGCAGACTAAACGTGCACAGCCGTGTATTGAGCAATGATGGATACAGTCTAGTCAGAATGTGGCCAGATGTATGCAAACCACACACTTGCGGTAACACGAGCACCTGCTCCTGACGCTGGAGAAACCTCACCGTGCATGAAGTGAGGATTCACAAGTCTGCAGTCACCCCGACGAACCGCAGATTTGTAGCACAATACAGGACAACCTCTTTAATAAGCTGCTGCGTATTTTGCTTTCTACTTTTCTCAGTTTGTCAGCAGGGAAAACAATGCTGGTGATTGTCACGTTAATGTACTCCATGTCCCTGGGTTCTCAGTGTTATTGTGGGAGTGCAGTGAATTGCCTAATTGTGTAGCCAGGTGCTTTCTGTTGCTAAGTGATGATAATTAAAGTTCTGGTGGAAATGCCGCTAAGTGGCTGCACCTGCATTACATGAAGGTGTCCTACACAGTCCGATCCACAGAGACAATACCCAGCCCAGACTCAGCGAGGAACCCAATGTCATCGCACACATTAATAAGCCTACAGTACTTTTTGTCAGATGAGGTCACCTTTTGTGTCTATTTTCCGAGTCTCGCTGACATTCTGTACGCTACGGAGTTCTGATTACCAAGGTTTGTATGCAAAACAGGCGAAGTGAGGATGCAATTAGCTGCATTTCCATATTTGACAATGTAATTACTAATTAAATCAACTAACATTTGGCAGATGCTAAATATAAAAGGGAAAAAAAAAAGAGAATTGACATTGCCACATTTAAATAAAATTACTAGTGTGTACATGACCCTGTAGACCGGGGCTTGTGTCATCCATTTACTGCATATTCGGAAAGGTTTTTGGTTTCACTTATTTATCTAGTAAATCACTGAGACCAATTAATTTATGTTTAAAGGTCTTAATTGAAAAGTATAGAAGCAAAGTGAATTCTCAACATCACATATTTATACCTGCACTTTACACTGGGATTTTACATGCAGTTCACATGCACAAAAACACACAAATGAAAATGACAGAAGCACATAATTGGACACAAGGGAGAATTTATTACGAATGGAAATTTTAAAGTCAGTTTTGCTCATGGCTATGCGGTCTTTTTTCTTTTTTTTTACTCAAAATATTGCAGGTTGTTTGGTTAACGCCTTCCCGTAAGCAGCCAGGTATAGAGCGGAGTGGAGCGCCGTAGCACACCCGGCATCTGCTTTCAACAGCAACGACAGGAGCTAGCTCCGATCACTACTGCTATCCCTTTAAATGCCACATTCAGGCTCTGACAGCATTTTGGGCATGTATCCCTGGTGGAGATCTTTGGTAGGCGCCCATGTTCTGATCACAATGATTACACCAGCAGCCGGGGGCATCCTGCAGGGCTTTATAAGAGACAATAATTGTACCTACATAGTACAGTAATAGATTATTGTGGAAGATATAACAGTTGATCAAAAGATGGCAGTTTGACACGACTCGGATTCTTGCTAAATATTCGGGAAATATTGTACTTTACTAATAAAACCATTACAGAAACGTCACTTATTGCAGCACAACGTGCACTGAAAATAAAGAAAGAGGTGCAGGAACTGACTTGTTTGGTTCTAGTTATCTCCCTCTTCGGGAATAGTTGTAAAGCCCAGTTGTGCTGCAGGACTTATTGCAAGGATTCCCAGAGCGCACACTTTTATGAAGCAATCCCATTTCAGAAATGTGATTTTTAATCATCTGTGAAGAATGTGGTTATTGCTCAATCTGTGCCGCGCTCTGTCAGGACACATTGCTTTTCTCATGGCGTGTGGGAGATAATTGTAAGTGCAAGATATTATCTGGGTCTAACCACAAGAGAATTATTTATTTGGGGATAATAGATCTGCACTGGGTAAATGAGTTCTAACTAAAGCATGTGATTAATGAGTGGGACTGAAGCAAGGACATTCCAACTTGTTCCCAGTAAAAGTAGAGACCTTTTCAAGAAGAAATTCATCCACAGCTTGTTACAATTGAGACACATGAACAAAGGAGAATGTAATTAAAAGGTTGGATATGCCTCAGGAATAAACAACTAAAGGGAACTGTACCATCACAAGCTCAACCTAAAGTATCTATAAAGAACATACGATAACGGCCATGAACACCACTGCAATATCATTTTTTTCATCATTATATATCTGCTGCCTACAAGCAAAATATAGCAACTTTCTAAAGTGTTAATTCAATATTTTCTAACAGATTGCTGCTGTAGGTTCTTTAAAAAGCTGGATACATTTCCAAAACCGATACAAATCCCTGTTATTTCCCTCTCTTTTCTCAGTGTTACAGATAGCAGGAGGGAAGGGAAAGGGATGGTACACATTTCAAGAAGGTGGAGAGGGGGCATAATATGGGAGGGCACAGAAAACAGGATATAGGCAACGAGGAAAGCACATGGAAAGGAAATTGCAGAATTGCAGCTGTACCAATGTATGAAAGCTAGTGTGATGTAATGTAAAACTAAAGCAAGGGAAGACAGCACCATAGATGGACCTCACATCCTGCATAGGCTTCAGACTGCATATCTAAAGGTCAGAAAATGAATAAATGAGTATTAAAGAAAGAAATGTATTGTTTATACTTAGTCAATAAAATTGCATTAACATAAGTAAAAATTAGTTCTGCCATGTCATAGGTATCCATGCCCTTTAAACATATACCGCATATAATCGAGTATAAGCCGAGATTTTCAGCCCACTTTTTTGGGCTGAAAGTAACTCTCTCGGCTTATACTCGAGTCATACCCAGGGGTCGGCAGGGGAGGGGGAGCAGAGCTGTGTAATAATACTCACCTGCTCCTGGCGCGGTCCCTGCACATCTTTTCCCCGGCAGCTTCTTCCTGTAGTGAGCGCTCACATGGTATCGCTCATTACAGTAATGAATATGGACCCGACTCCCATAGGGGTGGAGCTGCATATTCATTACTGTAATGAGCGGTACCATGTGACCGCTCACTAAAGAAGCTGCCAGCGTCGGGGAACAGACATGCAGCGACGGCGCCAGGACCAGGTGAGTATAATGCAGTGCGCGATATTCACCTGCTCCCCGTTGCACCGTCAGCACCGCTGCGTCTTCCGCGTCCTCTGCAGTGACGCTCAAGTCAAAAGGGCGTGATGACGCGATTAGTGCGCGCCACCCTCTGCCTGAACGTCAGTGCAGAGGACGCGGAAGACACAGCGGCAGAACGCGGAGCAGGTGAATATACCAAGTGTCGGGGGCCTGAGAGGTGAGTATATGATTTTTTTATTTTTATTAATCGCAGCAACAGCATATGGGGCAAATATCTGTATGGAGCATCTTATGGGGCCATGTGCAGCGTTATATGGGGGCAAATATCTGTATGGAGCATCTTATGGGGCCATGTGCAGCATTACATGGGGCAAATATCTGTATGGAGCCATGTGCAGCATTTTATGGGGCAATTATCTGTATGGAGCATCTTATGGGGCAAATATCTCTATGGAGCATCTTATGGGGCCATAATCCACATTTGTGCAGCATTATATGGGGAATATTTTAATATGGAGCATCTTATGGAGTCCATCATGAACTGTATGGAGCATTATATGGGGCTCCTGATTCAATATGGATATTCAAAAACACTTAACCTACTGATGTCTCAATTAATTTTACTTTTATTAGTATCTATTTTTATTTTTGACATTTACCGGTAGCTGCTGCATTTTCCACCCTAGACTTATACTCGAGTCATTAAGTTTTCCCAGTTTATTGTGGCAAAATTACGGGGGGGTCGGCTTATACTCGGGTCGGCTTATACTCGAGTATATACAGTACTTAATTAAGGTTAATTACAGATAGATATATATATATATATATATATATATATATATATATATATATATATATATATATACACACACATACATATTCACACACACACATAATATAGTATAACATTTTAGGACTTTTGAATTTTAATTATATTTTTTAGATATAGATCAACATTTTTTATTCATTGGCCTGGATAATTTTACAAGCTTCAATTACTTTTTTATTATTTTTATCAGTTTTATTATTAAAACTGTGGCCTCTTTATATTCAGCCAGGAAGAGGGTGTCATCATTTCTTATATACAATACGTTTCTAGAAGAATCGCTTACTGTGCACGTCATTGATCTTCGAGCTTCCAGGTCGGTCATAATTACACTTGTTAGGGACCTAACTGTGCTATTCAGGAATTATAGGCAGGTTGTTTAGTCGTCGGCAAAAGTTTTAAAGAGGTTGCTCAGAACTTCTTTTTTTTTTTATTAACTATGTGCTTTAAATTTAACAGGCTGGTAGTTGCTAACCACCAGCTTGTTCTGGCGCAGGTTCAGACCGCGATTACCGGTGATTCAGAAGCTCAACACAGCAGCTCTGCTTCCAGGCTACTCTGTTGACAGAACGTGACTTTCGACATCATATTGCTCGTCAACCGGCTTCTTGCAGCCAGTCAGAGGGAAGCCAACTGTCAATCATCATGACATCGGAAATCACACCCAGTCAACAGAGCAGAGCGGAAGAGATGTTGTTGCTCTGCTTCCGGCAGGAGCGGTCCATGACTGCTCTGTTCTGGCACAAATAAGCGGCAGACACAAAAGGCAGGTAGTTAGCAACTCCCTGCCTGTTAGTTCTTCTGCACAGATTTTATTATTTTTTTTTTTATTTCCATGGTTAACCCTTAAGTTCACACAGGGCGTTTTTGCTATTTTCTGCAGCAAAACCTGATCTTCTTGGCAGGAAAGAAGTTGTGGCAAAACGCAGGTTTAGATGTGTTTTTGGTGCATTTTTTGTGTCTCTTTGTCCATGCTAATGTCCATTGACTTTCTGCAGTAAAAACGCTGCAAATAATGATACCTGCTTTTTTTTCGACACCCATTCAAGCCAATGGGTGAAAACCGCTGCAAAAACGCTGAAAGAAGTGACATGCTCTATGTCCAAAACAAAAGCAGCAAAGTACAAAATCCTGATATTCCTTCTCACCATGATTTAACGGGAAACTACTTTCTATTTTGCAATTATAAACATTTAAATATTTTTATTGCAAATTATTTAAGACCTAATGCGTCTTTTCCAAACTTCTAAAACATGAATCCTCTGAATGGTGGGGTTAGAGAACGGATGATAAAAGTAACACAAAAAACCCAAAGGAACACAGTAAAATCTGTATTTTCATTCACATTTCACTTAAGAATCTGCTTGCACGGAAACTAGGTATACAGGAAGAAGAATAGAAAGAAACTACAATGCAAGCGCAGCATACAGTTAAAATAATGATGAAAACAATTCAATATTGGGCTTTGTAATGTAATTTCTATAGGGAAAAATAGAAAAATCACATGACCTTCCCTTGGCACGCTAATCCCATAGGAGATGATTTGTAAGAAACCAGAAAATTACTATAGATCCAGAGAACGGCTACGGATTCTCACTGCACTTTTATTTTACAGATTAAACAAAACAGTGAAATAGAAAAAGTAAAAAAATAAATAAATAAAAGACATAGAAACGGATTATTCCCCAACAAAGAGCATTCAATGCCATGTGAAGGTGAAAAGTATGGTACACCCTAATTCTTCACAGCTGGGATTAACAAATCTGCTGGGCAACAGATCTGCTGAAATATGCAGTGCCTATTATTTTCCGTCAGAGACCTTATATCACAGCATATTCCTGCTGCACCTGCAAAGCAAAAATAAGTGGACGGTAGATGGAAATAAAAAGTTACCTGTTTCTTATGGACTTGTCTACAGCAATTTAATACTCCAAAGAACGGATAAATCTGCAAAACAAAAGGAAAATCATAAAAAAGAAGCAAGAGTTTAAATATAAAAGTGTATTCACATCTGTACAGACATTTACAGCTGCCCACAAGACAGCGCTCGTTACCTACAAGAACTCCTGGATGAATTCGCCATCATCACAGGTCATTATTGCTTGTCGATTACTTATTGGCAGGAACCTAAGGCTGTGTTTCCACGCAGAAGTCATGCTGTGGCTTTTACTTGCAGCAGCCCTATACTGCTGAGGTCTTTATTAGGGTTTGTGCAAATGACGTCTTTTTTTAGGGTTTGTGCAAATGACGTCTTTTTTTAGGGCAGTATGCTTTTTAATGTTCAGTGTTTTGTAGAATACGCACGTAATGGAGCAAGGAGCAGTTTTTATCTTCTTGATTATCAGATGTACATTAGGCTAAGTTAACAATAAGAAAACGCTAAGCAAGTTCCCATGTAGCATCTTAGTGCATAAAATACAATGGCCCAAAGCACTTTGTGCCCCACACAGAATGACTCATATTGTACCAGACATACAGGTATATAGCAGTGTCCTCAGATAATCTTCTGTTCCAACAGTGTACAAATGTGCCAGAAACCACAGTGTACATAGAAAGGACCACAAAAGGTAATATGTGTGAGGCTAAGTGCACACGTTGCAGAATTGCCGTGGAAATTTCCGCGGCAATTCTGCAACTCCCTGCCGCGGGTATATCGCATGCGGAATTGGCATGCGTTTTCACGCTAAACACTAGTGTTTTGCAAGAGTAATTAGCTTGCAGAATGCTAGTGTTTTCCAAGCGATCTGTAGCATCGCTTGGAAAACTGATTGACAGGTTGGTCACACTTGTCAAACAGTGTAATAAGAGAAAGAGTGTTAAAAATAATAAAAAATAAATATAAAATAATGATATTCTCACCTTCCGGCGTCCCGTGCAGCTTTCCTGCTTCTCGTGATGCTCCGGTCTCAGTAATACTTTGCGGCATGACCCCAGATGATGTACGGTCTCGCGAGACCGCTACGTCACACAGGTCATTTTCGCAATGCTTTACTGGGACCGGAGCGTCGCGAGGAGCGGGAAAGCTGCACGGGACGCCGGAAGGTGAGAATATCATGATTTTTTATTTAATTATTATTTATTTTTAACAATTATATGGCACCCGGGGCCTGGAGGAGAGTCTCCTCTCCTCCAACCTGGGTACCAACCGCACATGATCCGCTTACTTCCCGCATGGTGGGCATAGCCCCATGCGGGAAGTAAGCGGATCAATGCATTCCTATGTGTGCGGAATTGCCGCGATTCAGCACTTTAATGAATATGCTGCGTTTTTTTCCAGAATGCTCTGTATTATATGTAATGGGAAGTAGAGCTTGGGATATTGCAGAAATAATCTAAAATTTAAAAAAACACAATTGTAATAAGAATTCGAGCCCATGCTGTCCTAGTTTGAGTACTATGTATACAAAGAGATCAGAATGTGGCGTCAGAGCTACATTCAACCGGAAGCCTCCGAGTGGCCATCCTTTTACAAATAGATGACAGTCCTGGTTTCCAGACACTGCTCAGGAGTGAAACACTCTAATCCGTTTTGCCCAAGTCATCTTCTTCAGTACAAAGTGAGATTGATACCACTAGGATGCTGGTTTCTTGGCCATGACGTTCCAGGTTGGCGTCTTGTACATGGTGGCAGTGCTGTGTGCATAAAGGGATGTAGGGTCCGTGTAACTCCCCACTGCGGAGCTGAAGGCACTCTGCGTACCTTCAGGCTGTGTGCACACGTTTAGGAATTTTCGCGTTTTTTCACTATAAAAACACGATAAAACTGCAAAAAAAATGTTTACATTAAGCATCCTATTTTTAGAATGCATTCCGCATTTTTGTGCACATACTGCGTTTTTTTCCACGGCGGAATCGCAATATTCTAGGCTAATATTATGGTAAATCAGTGTATGACTTGCGTTCCTCTAAGCAATACTGAATACTAATCCTTCCCAGGAATCTAAATATTCAAGACCGGCAGCATGCGGGAACATAGATAAAGCTTGTGTCCCTTTAAGCTAAGTAAAATGTAAAGCATTATATGCCAAGGCTGAAGCTATTAGTGAGATCAATATATCTTCCACCACCTTAATAAATCATTATATTACAGCGCTAATGCCGGATGAGAATATCCCAGCTAACCAGGCAAAGCTTCCATATCAGTAAGGAAGCCTACATTTAAATTACAGCAGCCTAATTGGCGTACAAAGAGGCGCTGCAAGATACCGGTCCCTGCCCTGTTTGACATGCAGCAGTTTCAAATCAATATTCGGGGAAGGAGGGAGCTTAGGCAGATTAAAGGAAGAAAATGAAATAAAATGTGTTGACCGTTTTCTATTCTGTCTTTTCCCAAGTCATACACAAACATGAGGAGACAAAGAGTTACACCTCTAATCATGATGAAAATTATTATCCTGGGGTAAGAAACATTCCACTCCACAACACTCAATACAGTCACTTTTCAAGCCTGGATAAATGCTCGGAGACGCATTGTGCAGCAGGATGAGTATCCCCAGTGAACACAATTTCCACATATTGATGTCTTGATGCAAATTGCTGTGCTTAGATGTATCAAGAGCTGAATATATATTGGTTCGCCCTGGCTACTACTGCTGAGCTTTGTTTCACAGTCACTAAACCCGAGAAGAAATATGCAAAATACACAATTTTAGAATTCTCCATGGAATTACTACTACTAGAGAATAAATCCTTATTGTAGTGATTTTTTTCTATTCCCAGACATGAATGATATAGCAAATCTGACATTTATATTACTAAAAACACTATAATAAGAGGAAGGGAACCGTACAATATAGTGGTAAAAGTCTGTTTTTACAGAGGAGGAGCAGATTCTGTCATATTTAAGGAAAAACACAGCTCGAAATGCAACAATTTTTCAATTTTTCTTTTCAAGAGGATGTACCCCTTGGTGGAACCTGACAGACTCTCCTATTAGGCTACGTTCACATTTGCGGCTAGCGCCGCAGCGTCGGGCGCCGCAGCGGCGCCGCATGCATCATGCGCCCCTATATTTAACATGGGGGCGCATGGACATGCGGTGCACTTGCTTTTTGCGCCGCATGCGTCCCTGCGGCGCCCGCGTCGGGGCGCGGAGGACGCAGCAAGTTGCATTTTTGCTGCGTCCAAATTCAATGGAAAAAAGGACGCATGCGGCGCAAAAAGCAGCGTTGTGCATGTGTTCACATTTGCGCTGTGCGTTGCGGCGGCGACGCTGCGGCGCACACCGCAAATGTGAACGTAGCCTTAGACAATGGAGTCCATCAGTAACTGCGGTGTGTAATAAGCAGGAACATTTTAATACACATGCAAATGAGACATTACGTGCTCTGGGTGTAACAGAGCACTTAAATAGCCTCTGCAGATCGGTTGCTGCCAGAACTAGCCTCTTTAGTTAGCTTATTGATACCTCAATGTCTCAAGTCTTCACCTGGTGCTTGAGGTCACACCAAGCTAAAGAGACTGGCGATGGACAGGGAAACAACCAAGGGATACAAAGTATAGTCAAGTGCTCTGTCAAGCAGGGCTGTGGAGTCGGTAAGCCAAACCTCCGACTCCCAACTCCTCAATTTACATGACACCAACACCACCAAAATGGACTCCGACTACACAGCCCTGCTGTCAAGCCCTAATGCCTCATTTGTATACATATGAAAGAAAACGCTAATTTCTAGGGAATGCAGCAACAACTAGAAGATATAAAAATGTTGCTGGATATACATTTCAAAGACCTACATTCCCATATATGCAGTTTGGGGGACGTGAAGGGGATTTTATCTTTTTGACAGATTCCGTTAAAAGGACCCAATAAACATTAAAATGAAATCCACATACCGTATATACTCGAGTATAAGCCGAGATTTTCAGCCCATTTTTTGGGTTCAAAGCCCCCTCTTGGCTTATACTCGAGTCATACCCAGGGTTCGGCAGGTGAGGGGAAGCGGGGGCTGTCTAATTATACTCACCTGCTCCTGGCGCAGTCCCTGCAGGTCCCTGTTTTCCTAGCGCCACAGCTTCTTCCTATACTGAGCGGTCACATGGTACCGCTCATTACAGTAATGAATATGCTGCTCCACCTCCCATAGGGGTGGAGCCGCATATTCATTACTGTAATGAGCGGTAACGGTGACCGCTCAATATAGGAAGAAGCTGCGGCGCCGGGAAAGCAGGGACTGCATCGCGCCAGGAGCAGGTGAGTATAATGGGGAGGTGGAGCGGTGCGCGATATTCACCTGCTCCTCATTCCGGAGCCGCTCCATCTTTAGCATCTTTTGCAGTGACGCTCAGGTCAGAGGGCGCGATGACGTGGTTAGTGCGCGCCCTCTGCCTGAACGTCAGTGCAGAAAACGCTGAAGATGGAGCGGCGCCGGAACGAAGTCAGGTGAATATTGAAAGCGCCGGGGGCCTGAGCGACGGAGACGTGAGTATGTGATTTTTTTTTTTTTTTTCATTGCAGCAACAGCAAATGGGGCAAGTGTCTGTATGGAGCATCTTATGGGGCCATAAGCAACGTTTGTGCATGATTATATGGGGCAAATATCTTTATGGAGCATCTTTTGGGGCCATAATCAACGTTTGTGCAGCACTATATGGGGCAAATATCTTTATGGAGCATCTTATGGGGCCATAATTAATGTTTGTGGAGCATTATATGGGGCAAGTGTCTGTATGGAGCATCTTATGGGGCCATAATTAACGTTTGTGGAGCATTATATGGGGCAAATATCTTTATGGAGCATCTTATAGGGCCATAATCAACATTTGTGCAGCATTATATTGGGCACATGTGTCTATGGAGCATCTTATGGGGCCATTATTAACCTTTATGCAGGATTATATGGGGCATATTTTAATATGGAACATCTTATGGGGCCATTATAAACTTTATGGAGCATTATATGGGGCTCCTAATTCAGACACTTAACCTACTAATGTCTCAATTAATTTTACTTTTATTGCTATCTATTTTTATTTTTGACATTTACCGGTAGCTGCTGCATTTCCCACCCTAGGCTTATACTCCAGTCATTAAGTTTTCCCAGTTTTTTTGTGGCAAAATTAGGGGGGGGGGGGGGGTCAGCTAATACGCGAGTATATACGGTATATGAGCAGAGAATTCATTTTCCCATAATGTAATGCGTATTGGGGCTTCCCAACCTTTGCCCAAAAGATGAAGTTGGTTGGAGATAAGGACCAGAGGCTTTTTATTGAAACATCTGATCATTTTGGTGTCCTGGAAGATAAGTTGTCATCTGGATTTTAAGAACACTTGAACATTAGGTTGAGCCAAGCATTTATGTGTAGGGGAAGTAGGTAATGATCACAGATGACCAAAAGATATCCAAGGTAAGGACACCTCCAGAGTAGTCAGTAGGGAGGGAAGGTCTGTACGTGTTTGTAAAAGTTATGAGATGTTAGACAAAGCAATCATATTTGAAATAACATTAAAAGCCCTAATGCATAATACGGTAGATAGGGGAGATGACTGCCAGCCAAAAGCGGACTCCCCCATACACAGTAACACTCAGCTCAAGCTGGCACTCCTGAGAACAGCTAACAGACACTTCTGGCAGCAGCTTATCGCATGGAAAACAAAAGAGGTTTGGCCATTGAAATTCAACAGTTGGGAGACACCAAACTCTTTAAAGGATCAGCAGGTTCGGCCACCTTATCTATTGTGTATGGGGCCTTTAGACTCATCTGCTATTTATCATTTTTTTTGCAATAATTTGGAAACAAGAATTTTGCCCGAATACGTATGATATTAAAATGTTGCTAGGAGCATGAGAAGATTGATACGTCTATGGCAGGAGGGTGGCTGAAGTACGATTACTGCTCTGTAGGGAATAAAATTAACACACAAAATGATCAGGAAAAAGGTGTCCCCACACTTGTTCTTGCAGCGCCATCAATACCATCAATTCATGTGACATGCCATTATACTATTCATCGTGCGAGTCATCTCACTTCTGCTGGTAAACAATGGAGTCATGATTCATGGAGGAAATTATGATGGATCGCGCAAACGCTTGATAAGGGTTTTGTAAGCATAAGGGTAAGATATGAAAACCAGTACTGAACAGTTATGTCACTGACAACAGCCCATAGCAACTAAAGAGAAAACACGGTGCGTCTCCAAAGGTAAAACTGCGCACAAAATACACCCGCCAGGAGACATAAATGTGATCTAAACTGGGCCTAAGCAGTTAATATCACATTGTGACGTACACACAGGGTAATGCTTCCAATATACATTAACCCCTTAGTGACAGAACCAATTTTAACCTTAATGACCAGGCCAAATTTTTAAAATCTGACCAGAGTCACTTTATGTGGTTATAACTCTGGAACACTTCAACGGATCCCACTGATTTGATGATTGTTTTTTTTTCGTGACATATTGTACTTCATGATAGAGGTAAAATTTGTTCGACATGACTTAAGTTTATTTGTGAAAAAAAATTGAAAATTTTGCAATTTTCAAACTTCTCATTCTTATGCCCTTAAAATCAGAGAGTTCTCTCAAAAAATATTTAATAAATAACATTTCCCACATGTCAACTTTACATCTGCATCATTATTGAAAGATAATTTTTTGGGGGGTAGAACGTTAGAAGAGTTAAAATTGATCAACAATTTCTAATTTTTCTAACAAAATTTACAAAACCATTTTTTTTAGGGTCATGTCAACTTTGAAGTGACTTGTGGGGAGGTCCTATATGACAGAAAATACCCAAGAGTGACACCAGTCTAAAAACGGCACCCCTCAAGGTACTCAAAACCACATTCAAGAAGTTATTAACCCTTTTGGTGCTTCGCAGGAACTAAAGCAATGTGTAAGGGAAAAAAATGAACATTTTACTTCAAGGATATTTACCAGGGGTATAGTGAGCATCATGAACCCACAGGTATGACACAGAATTTAATAACATTAGGTCGTCATATTGAAAATGTTCCTTTTTTTCACCAAAATGTTGGTTTAGCACAAAAATTGGAATTTTACAATGGATAATAAATGAAAAAGGACCACATAATTAGTTACGCAATTTCTCCTGAACGCAATGATATCACATGTGGTCAAAAACTTCTGTTTGGGCACTTGGCAGGGCGATGAAAGGAAACATTTGTCTGGAATAGACTGTGAATACCACGTCGGATCTGGAGAGCCCCTGACATGCAATAATAGCAAAAAAAACAAAGTGACGCCATTTTGGAAACTAGATCCCTCAAGGAACTTACGCTATCTAGGCGTGTGTTGAGAATTTTTAACCTACAGGTGATTCACAAAAACGTATAACTTTTAGATGCGAGAACAAAAAATATATATATTTTTTACACTAAAATACTGTTTTCACACGAAATTTATAATTTACGCTAGGGGTAATGGGAGATATTGGACCCAACAATTTTGTATGCAATTTCTCTCGAATGTGGTAGTACCCCATATGTTAATGGACACTGCAGTTTTGTGCATATGGCAGGGATTGGATGGGAAAGAGCATTAGGCCCTTTCACACATCAGGTTTTTGCCGTCAGGCACAATCCGGCGAATTTTGAAAAAACGAATCTGGCCGCCGGATCAGTTTTTTCTCATAGACTTGTATTAGCGCCAGATTGCCTCACATTTCATCCGTTTTTTAATGGATCTGTCGAAAATTCGTTTTCCGGCGGGCGGAAAAAACGGACATAGGAACGTTTTTTCTGTCCGTCGAATAACGGATGAAACGTGAGGTTAAATGATTGAATCAGCGATGGATTCCATTTTTTTTTAATCAAATCATGCATTTTTTCATTCTGGAGTCTCTGTCCCTCTCTCTCTCTCTTCCCCAGAATCCAAAAATAGCCGGCAGATCCACAAACTCAGATCCATCGCATCAGTTTTTCACAATTTCCGACGGATCCGTTATTTTAAAAATTTGCCGGATTGTGCCTGAAGACTGATGTGTGAAAGCAGCCTTACTTGGCTTTTTGAATGCAGCTCTTGTTTGAATAGATTGTGGGCTCCATTAGCTGAGCCCCTAAGGTTCCAAAAAAGCAGAAATCCCCCCAAGTGGCCCAATAATATAAACGTCTCTGAGTAAGGAATTAATCTATGAGTATAGTGAGCATTTTGAACCCATAGGTGTCTCACAGATTTTATAAAATAACAAGTATATGTGCGTTTTTTTGTTTATTTTTGTTTTATCACAAATGATTTATGATTTGTGTTTTCTTTTTTTTTACATTTTTCTACATATTTTATTTATTTTTTTGCACTCTTTACTTAGTACCACTGTGGGACATATATAATTTTTATTTTGATTACTGGTCTCCTACACTGCAGTGTATGAGACTGCCAGTGTCTCACTGACTGTGCCTGTGGGACCCAGCTTATAGCTGTATCTCACAGGCCACTGTACTCTGGGATAATTACGTGACCTTACGTTACCATAGTAACCATTGGCACCCATGATTATTATCACGGTGTCCGATGGTTACAAATGGGGTCTTGTAACCCCCATGCAACAAATTAAATACCACTGTCGTGATGGCGCTACACACTTAACAACATTAGTTTAAATGTGTATTGTTAAGGGGTTAAAGAGAAGCCTCCAAAAGACAACATACAGCGTCATCTCTAATATGTTCCTCTAGTGTTTATCCTAGAAAAGAATGAATAAGTTGACAACTTGGTGTTCTAGTATGACACTTACTAATCAGTGCTGATCGTGTCGCAGTACATAACACATATCCTGGATAGATAGGGAGGGAGCAGAATAAGGGATTGTTCACACGTTGCAGATTCTCTGCGGATCCGCAGCGTTTTTTGAGGTGCAGAAACGCTGCAGATCCGCAATTGATTTACAGTACAATGTAAATCAGTGAGAAAAAAAAATGCTGTGCACACTTTGCGGAAAATCCGCTGCGGAAACGCTGCGGTTTAAAAGAAGTAGCATGTCACTTCTTTTTTGTGAATCTGCAGCGTTTTTGTACCCATTCCATTATAGAAAACCGCAGGGGTAAAAAAAGGAGCAAATCCGCAAGAAAACCGCAGCAAAAACGCACAAAAAAACGCTGCGGAACCGCACAAAAAAACGCGACAAATCTGCAGGTGCGTTTTCTGCCAGGAGAGACAGAATCCGCACCAGAAATTCCTAAGTCTAATCCGCAACGTGTGCACATAGCCTAAGGGCTTGTTCACACATTGCACATATGCAGCAAGAAACTAAACATTTTACTGCACCAGAAAACTGTCATTTTTTAGACAATATACACCCCTTTTACTTTCCCATAACTTACTGCCTTCCACTAGTCCTATTTTTTAAAATATTAGAAAGCCTTATGAAACACATTAATGCAAGCGTGGACAGTCTAAGAAAGCTGGATTTAAAAAAAAAAAAAAAACACAATAAAGTCACCATTATAGCATCTAGATGGATGACCATGCAAACCTTCAAACTTAAAAAAAAATAAAAGTGCCATGTTTAAAAGAGAGCCAACTTTACCATACACAGTCTGGGACATATACCCTAAGTGTTCAGTGGAGGGTGTTTCCACATTCCGGAAGCTCGGCGCTTTGGAAGCATCGGATATCCCGCTCCGCCCAAAGCGCCGCCCCCTGTTGTACGTGCGGTGATTCCGGACGTGTTCATTGAGCACATGCGGAATCACCGCATCGTACACATAGACTGGGTTACTTATCTTGCGGAGATGGAGCAAGATAAATAGACATGCTGCAGTCTATAAAGACGCACCACATGTTTGTAAACACAGGGCCAACGGATGCGACTGTGCGCACATAGTGGAGATGGGATTTCTGTAACATCTGGACGCTGCGGCTGTACGCAGCATCCAATCCGCAGCAAATCCTAATGTAATCTGCCACATGAAAACATACCCTTAGGCTACTTTCACACTAGCGTCGGGCTCGGCCCGTCGTCGTGCGTCGGGCCGAGGTCCCCGACGCTAGCGTTGTCCCCGCCGCACAACGGGGGCAGCGGATGCATTTTTCCAGCGCATCCGCTGCCCCATTGTGAGGTGCGGGGAAGTGCGGGGAGGTGGGGGCGGAGTTCCGGCGGAGTTCAGGCCGCGCATGCGCGGTCGGAAAAAGCGGACCGTTGTGAGCAAAAAACGTTACATGTAGCGTTTTTTGCTCCCGACGGTCCGCCACTGCACGACGCATTCGTCGCACGACGGGTGCGACGTGTGGCAATCCGTCACAATGCGTCGCTTCATGTTAATCAATGGCGGAAAAAAGCATCCTGCAAACACTTTTGCAGGATGCGTTTTTTTCGGCAAAACGACGCATTGTGACGGAATGCAGTTAACGCTAGTGTGAAAGTAGCCTTAGATGTGGTGGATCAGTACAGTGTTATCTCTTCTGAATTATGCACACATTCTGGATTATCATGCCTTACTCCCTTGAATTTGCCCCTTCATCTTGGTAACCTACAGTCAGAAAGAGGTGGCAGATAGACATTTACATGTAGCTGTAAGGTGGAATGTGTTTGTAGTATGTAACCATGACAACACATACTCCTGCATAGGAGCAACTCCTGCATAGGAGCAACAGCCATCAAATGGGAGAATATGTATTTATGCAGATTATTTACTCATTTGTTACATTTTTGTGGTTATATAAATGTCCTACAAAAGATCATAAACTTTATTTTTTAAAAGAATTCCCAGAAATTAAAAAAAATATTGCTATATAAGGCAATTTATCTGGTTAAAGGGGTTGTCTGGTCTAAATCGACACGTCTGCAGTCACTGTGTGACTGGAGACTTATGAATCCCCCCGATATATGCACTGTGAGCTGCGAGGATTCGCTAGTTTCTGAGCCGGGACCGGAGGGTATGTATGCGTTATACATATTCCCGGGCAGGGCACGGCCCCGCTCCATATACTTGGATAGAATGAGACCACGACCCATCTGGTCTCTGGCCGAGAGTATGTATCACGCATACACACCCTCTGGTCCTGGAGGCAGGCGATTCATAAGTCTGCCGTCACACAGACTGATTTGACACTTATCGATTTTGACCGGACAACCCCTTTACCTGCTTCAATTCCTGATCATCATGAAGGGACACAAAAAAAGCATTCATTGTAAGGGCATGTGCACACATTAAGTATCTTCTGCACGAAAATGCTGCAGCTTACATTACCAGCAAAGTGAATAAGAGGTCTCATATCTCATGCACACGCTGCTTATATTTTTTCCTTACAGTTTTGAAGCAGTTTTATATCTGCAGCATAATGTTTTCAGCATTTTTAACCCATGAGCAGTGGAAAAAGTAACAACATTAAATACACACGCAAAAAACACATTAAAATAGCGGATTTTAAATAGCATTTTTCCTGTCAACAGTTGCATTTTGGGTGCAGAAATTTCTGCTGCAAATACATGAAATGTTTTTTTAGGAAGTCCCGAAAGCAGCTTCATTCCGAAAGTATTCAGGCTTTTATTCTAGAACAGCAGGCCATAACGGGAGCCGTTCCCTGGGTGAAGCCGAGCAGATACTGCTCTAAAACCATTTAAATATAATGCTTCTATCAGAAAGCTCTCACTGCTCTATGGATGTCGCCACTTAGATCATTTCCTCCTCAATTTTCAGTTCATTTGATAAAATATGCTAAGTAACTTGCGACCTCGGGGATATGGTGGTGTTGAAGATGTGTTAGCATGTTGTAAGGTTTGTTAGATCACACCCATATTTGCGGTATTTGGAGATGTTAATAAGGACAATTTCATAGCAATCAAAAATACTAGAACTTATCTGCCTTGTTCGTCACAGACTAAACGGCTTCTAGATACTTGCAAAGTCTTCTTCCTTCAGAAATTCCTCACATTTTTCATGAAATAGTTGAATAATTTTTTAAAGGCCATTTTAAATGTGTGTAACGTAGTGTGGGGCAGCAGCCATGGCTTACGTACTAATCTTTCACACCCCGTTGCCCTACATGAAGATGGAGGTCCCGGCTGGGCGTGTGAGCTCCATCCATGGGGGCACTACACCCTTGCAGGCCGCATGATGTCGGTGACTTCGGCTGGCCAGGACCAGGTGTTGAGAGGCTCAATGAGGGAGACCACCAGCCAACAATAAACAGTTTTTTACTGAACCGCTACTTGGCAGGAACTATGCACAATATTTAGCAGGTGCATAACTTCATGAATGTTTCATTTACAACATTTAGCTCCTTCACACATATTTTATGCTTTCCTTCTCTAGGTGCACTCAACTGTGCATCAGCTGGCATAGGGGCATACCAGCACCCAGGGCAATACTTCGGGAGTCTCTCCGGTCCACAACAAAAGTACCACTGTCCAGAAAGTGAGAGTCCTATTCTTCAACCTATGGTACCACATCCTCCTTTCCCTTAGGGGACCTAGTTTGCAACTATGACCAATATAGCTTCTCTGCTTGCTGACACCTTGGAACTCCTGCCCGGGGCACTCTTTGTCTCACCTTCTTGTTCAATCAATGCCAGTTACCGCTCTGTCTTGCGAACTTGGGGTCATACTGTTAGGCATTCTGTCCCAGGACCAGTGTCAAGCGAATCACTGTGTCCTTCTATCACTTTTCCTTTATCTACTTCAGATCTCGCTATCCCCTCACATAAGGGTCACCCAACTTATGCGGGTCTGCAGAGTACTCAGACCAAAGGTCTACTCTAGATGTAAGCTAGGCCCGCTATCCACTCACATAAGGTCACCCAACTTATGAGGGTCTGCAGAGTACTCAGACCAAAGGTCTACTCTAGATGTAAGCTAGTCCCGCTATCCACTCACATAAGGGTCACCCAACTTATGCGGGTCTGCAGAGTAATCAGACCAAAGGTCTACTCTAGATGTAAGCTAGGCCCTGTCTCACTACCAGGAAATCCGCTCTGCTCTTGCTATATAGCCCTATCCCTCTCTGGGCTAGTCCCAACTGCTAACTCTAGCTATACCTACTCACTACCTGATACTGGACAGAACACAACTCCATCATAAAACGTATCACAGCACATATCAATGGGAAACGTGGGCACAACTTCCTTCTTACATGTGCTCATTTTTTTGTTTGTTTTCCACTTTGTGGGCAGTCAAACATTACACAATAATTTAGACATTCATCAATTGCAAATTTATATTTTTTTTGCTAAAGTGGCATAATTTGGAGCAATTCCACTCCTGTCCCCAAGGTGAATTTAGGAGTACACAAAAATGTTGTTGTTCAAAATGACTTGTCAGAGAAAGTTGCTGGGATAAGTAAAATAGGATGGTAAGTGATGCTCATACTGAAAATATCACAGCATTGCTACATGACTTGCCTTTCTACTCACACCTGATATGCACAATGTATTACTTGCCTCGTAGATTATTGAAGCTACAAGTTAATGAGTTGATGTGTCTGAGGGTATATGTCCACGTTCAGGATTACATCCAGATTAGCTGCGGATTGAACGCTGCATACAGCCTCAGCATTCAACCCGCAGCGTCCAGATGTTACAGCATAGTGGAGGGGATTTTATGAAATCCCGTCTCCACTATGCGTGCAGGGACACCTCCGGCGACCCTGAGTTTACGGACATGCGGCACGTCTTTTTAGTATGTAGCATGTCTGTTTACCTTGCGGTGACGCTCCGTCGCTGCAAGGTAAATAACAGGGCCCTATGTATGGGGTGCGGAGATTTCGAATGTGTGCAATGAACACATCCGGAATCACCACGCATGCAGAAGGGGGCGGCGCTTTGGGCAGAGCGGGTTTTACGAACCGTGGACACGCACCCTTATAAAACAGTACATATTGCCTTGAAAAAGCAAAAGTAACAAATCATGTAAGGACACAAACTTTCAAAATAAAATTCAAGAAACTGCAAATAACTAAAGAAATCAGCCTTCTAATGTGCACTTTGGCTTCAGTACACATTACAGAAACAGAAAATATCAAGTTTTGAGGGAATCCATCAGAATTTTTTTACGATGAGAGCAGGGATGTAAAAAAAGTGACCAGGATTCATCGGCTAAGAACTCCGGTGACCTTACTCATGTCAGTGCTAGACACTGCCATAGTGGTCTCGCGCTCCTGTCTCCTGTGTCCCGGCTGGCTTGCTGAGCAGTCACATCATGTTACTGCTCAAAAAAACTATCTAAATGTAGCAGAGCTGGAGTTCTTTGTAGGACAGCATCACAGAGATTATGTGGGGACAGGTGGGGATTACTTTGTGTTTTCATTTTTCTTTGGATACTAATAATTGGGTAAAAGAGGGTCAGGGAGTTTTTATTTCAAATAAAGGACTTTACTCTGTTTGTCTTTCTTGCGTTTCACTATGGGGTTAGTAATGGGGGTATTTTACAGACACTTCTCCATTACTAACCACTGGGGGCTTCATGTCAGCTTATAATACAAAGCTGACAACAACCCCAATACTATTACCAAGCTTACCACCACACCAAGGTAAGTGGGAAAAGCAACTGAGGAATTATGTTCTTAGCCTGGGAGGGGGCCAAAATCCATGACCTTTTCCTAGGCTATTAGTATCAGCCCGCAGCTGCCTGCCTAGCCTTTGCTGGTTATTAAAAATAGGGAGACGACCATGTTTTTTTTGGGGGGGTCACCTCTTAATAGGCAGTAAAGGCCATGTAGACAAATGTGAGCTATTATTAATAGCCTGGGAAGTTCCATGCTTATTACCGCTTTCCAAGACTATAAACATCAGCCCACAGTTGTCGGCTTTCCCTCAGCTGGTTACAAAAATGACCCCCCCACCATTCTTGTCCTTTAATTATTATTGACTTAGTATATGTACAGTAAGATACACACGCACTGCACTGAAATAGATATATATATAATATATCTATGACATCTACCACCTATCCAGCTATATCTGTATACGAGATTGTTTTATTACCTAGCAAACGATCTTGAAGTGACAGAATTCCTGTATGTAAAAGCTCATGTTAAAAATGCATTGCATTTGAATTGCATACGCATGTCAGACAGATGCTACTTGGTAAAAATTGCATTGTGCTCGCATGACACTCATCCTAATTTTCAAGAACAACATCGGACTGATTTCTACGCTGAGGAGTGTGAGCTAATTTTTAGTAATGCTGCAAGTCTATGCCCTTCCCCTTCCTTTAACAAAAGGAGGTACATTAATGCTTCTAGGGCTACACACTGCAAATGTCTCATCTATGCTGCATAAATTAAAGAAAAAGTGGTTGTCTTCATAGGGTTATAATTAGGATGACATATATTAAAAAAAAGGTCAAAGTCTTTAAGTTTTGCAAAAAGTCTTCAGGTGATTTAACCAATTTAAGAAAATACATCAGGATTAAAAGGCATTTTAATTAAACCCATGGATCCAATGCTAGCAGCTATTTCACCTGCTCCTGACTCTATAACACCCTTTAGGGGCTTCAGTGATAACCAGTTGACTGTACAATGTTCTTATTCTCAAAACTGAAGCCGCTTTTGTGTTGTGAAAATGTGATCGCACTCCATCCATCTGGATCTCTGAATAACACAAGGACAAACACTATATTCTAAAAATAGTTTATCATTATCACTTCTGTTTTTCCTAACGATTTCATTAACACTTTTCCTGTCTAAGCTCGTACTTAGCTACACCCCAGACATGTTCCAGAGCAAGAAAACAGCTCTGTTTCATCACAAGATGATCCCTGAATTAGCACTGGAGAAAAAACAGCTAAAAACATCCATGTGACACCGCCGTGTATCTGCAACTGTATTCTGCCTACAGCCAAATAACCCTTAATGCCTGTGTAAAAGAAAACCACAAATGTCTAATATAAAAGTCCAAAAGACAACTTTGATTACAAACAGTCCTGCCATTAAGATGCACCCCAACAAAGACGACTCTTGGTCATTACTGCATTCATTAATCACTTTCTCAGCAGGTTGTGGGTCTGCTTCCCTGTAAAGGACCTGTTGATTCACAGAACGTGCTTTCTCCCAGATAAAAGGTTTCAAAGCAGTAAGATTATGCTACTGTGCTATGAATTAAAGGGAACCCATCATCTGATTCACACTGCCCAAACCGCAAGCAGCATGAATCAGGACCCGGCTGGACTATTTAAAGGGGTTGTCCAGTCAAAATGGGTAAGTCTGCAGTCACTCCAAAGGATAAGCCATCAATATTAAAGTCCCAGACAACCTCTTAAAGTGTATTTTCTCCAATATACTTGGCTGGGGCCAGGCTGATTCATACAGAGTATATTTGTATGCACACGCATACATTATATAGTTAATCATTGCACAGTTATTTCAATTTCAGAGTGTACCAACAGTGATGAAAAAAAAACCTATGGATCTGAAAAATGTCTTGAAGTCTAAATTCCCCGCTCTGTGTGTACAACACTGCACAATAAGGTCTTGTGACCGCTACGCAGAGATGGCTAGTAAACCTCATTTTTTATTTTTCTAAGAAACTGAATATTTATACGCCTGTGATTGTTTTCAGAACTGTACAGAGAAAGTAAATATTTCCAGTGCCAGGTGCTCCCTCCATAAATCAATGTTCCATCAGTGTAACGGCCTTTCATTTTGCCCTAAGCCTCCAATGTTTCGCATGAACTATGCGTAAAGCATTTGGTAAAACAGCAGTGTGTGCTTGTCACATTAAAGCTGAAAAATGCCCAGACCCACTGTATTTCAGAGGCACAGGAAGGAACGTGCAGGCAGAAAATGCGCTAATCCTCCCTGGAAGTTTTGTGACACTGGAAGCATGGTGCGCCTCCACGGCTTCTGCACTCTCATTAATAAATGTGGGGGGGAAATCGATAGGTGCATGCACAACAATCTGGATGGGATTCCTGCTTACAAAAATGAAATTTACAGAAGCAAAACCTAGCAGCAAGCACCACTATATAAAAGGTAAAGAACGGACTGAATGGTTTTGTCTGAATATTCATTAGTCGCTTTGATTTCCCTGATTACTACCTGACATGGTGGATTGAAGTGACATATTTACTAGCCTTTTGGGGAATCATGGTTAAAACACAGATTTTAACAGAAACAAACTATCCAATAATCATGAGTATTTTATGTTACAGGGAGTCAGTCACGCTCAAAATGCATTTCAAATGGGCTCTACAGCTGCAAAAGCAGCCATACTAGCAGTGTACCTGCACTACCCAGGTGTATTTGTGTAGCAAGAGCATCAGAATAAAGGAGACAAGAAGAATCGCATGGCTAAACTGTGAAAACAAGGCTGCAAACACTCAGACAGTGCTCCTATGGGAAGCAAGCACTATCAATCAAAAAGGAAAGAGCCCCAATACACATATGAGGAGGCATATAGGTGCAGCAAACTTTTGGCCACACCCAGGGTGCACCAAAGCCTCCTCATTTGTCTATGAATTCAAAGTTGTTTTTTCAGGCACTGAACCAGTAACAGGTACAGTGCTAGGATGGTTGTTATAAGGGCTACGTCTCATACAGCAGTATCAGAATGTTCAAAAAACAAATTCAATATAGAGGGCGAGGATCAATAGTGTATATTCTCCCCTAAAGAAAGTTAAATAAATAGTGCAGTACTCCCAAAGACATATTTGCAGGGATGTAGCAATTGTTAGCTTGACCCTTTAAATGTGTTATACAGGGTGGGCCATTTATATGGATACACCTGGATGGGCCATTTATAAAGTTGAATCCAAAATGTCCGACTTCAAAATGGCCGCCATGGTCACCACCCATCTTGAAAAGTTCCCCCTCCCATATACTAATGTGCCACAAAAAGGAAGTTGAAATCACCAACCATTCCCAATTTATTTAAGTGTATCCATATACATGGCCCACCCTGTAGAGTCAACAAGAACCACTGACATACAGAAATAATAAACATTTTATTGTGAACAAATATTAAAAATACAAAATCAACAAAACTATAAAGAGATCACAAATAGAGGAAACCATAGTATTGAGTGGAAAAGCGCTGCCACATAGTTATTTGAGTCAATACCCATGGATTTGTATATGGACCATCTCCCCTATATAACAGATCCCAGAATGGGAAAGTAAAGGGGAGAGAGGTCCTATTGCAGCAAAGAAGGAATAAACAGTAAGGCAGTGTTTTTATAACTAAAGTAACTGTACTCATAAAAGTGCCATACAGCTGCGGGGGTTACCCATGGTTATAGGAGTGTGTGCCCACCAGAGACAGACCCCGTGTGCTTTTTCAAGTGAATGTAGCAACCTCGTTGTCCTACCCTATTATTCATACCCCCAGATACAGGTGCCACATAATTTGGCGCATGATAACTGCAGGTTGCATGTTCTGTACAGTTGGGACACAATGTGAAGGCTATTTTTTAGTATGCTGTGTACTGTGCAGGACCTTTAAAGGGAACCTGTCACCACCAAAATAGAAGGTGAGCTAAGCCCACCAGCATCAGGGGCTTATCTACAGCATTCTGTAATGCTGTAGATAAGCCCCCGATGTATCCCGAAAGATGAGAAAAAGAGGTTAGATTACACTCACCCAGGGGCGGTCCCGCTGCTGTCCGGTAGGCGTCGCAGTCCGGTCTGGGGCCTCCCATCCTCTTACGATGACGTTCTCTTCTGGTCTTCACGCTGCGGCTCCAGCGCAGGCATACTTTGTCTGCCCTGTTGAGAGCAGAGCAAAGTACTGCAGTGCGCAGGCACCAGGAAAGGTCAGAGAGGCCCGGCGCATGTGGCTCTGCTCTCAACAGGGCAGACAAAGTACGCCTACGCCGGAGCTGCGGTGTGAATACAAGAAGAGGACGTCCTCGTAAGAAGATGAGAGGCCCTGGACCGGACCGCGACACCCATCATACCGGGACCGCCCCTAGGTGAGTATAATCTAACCTCTTTTTCTCATCTTTCAGGTTACTTTAGGTGCTTATCTACAGCATTACAGAATGCTGGAGATAAGCCCCTGATGCTGGTAGGCTTAGCTCATCTTCGATTTTGGGGGTGACAGGTTCCCTTTAATTGTAAAGAAAGGGCTGCCGAATATGTTGGTGCTTTATAAATAAATTCATTATTTACTATTATTTGACTCTCAAAGAACACTCGTTTTAGAAATAAGATTTTCAGCATAGCATCTCTTTCTTTTCTGCCTTGGAAGAACTTGTTTTCTCTCTACTTATCCCCCTGGGCATTAGGGCCTGCATGAAGATTTTGGAATGGTAGAAAGTAATTTCTCCATGCAAAATGTTATTTTGTGTTTCACAATTTTTACATACATATAACTTATTGACTTTTATTCACTCTTTCTGCTGGGAAATAGGGAAAGACAACAATGTTGTAGATTTTCTCAACTAAAATTCAGTGCGGTTTACAGCACCACATAACTAATGATATAATTTTATTCCATTGGGTCTTTTATTTTTTTTCATTTTTTCATTTCATTTTCTAATTAATTTTTTGGACTTGCATTGGTCAGAACTAATTAATATTGTAACTTTAGGGACCACGTTTCTCCTTTAAAAAAAAAATAATATAGTATTATATGTTCAATCCTTGTGAATTTGGATTCATTTTGAAGATCTAAGGCTACTTTCACATTTGCGTTAGAATCCACAGCGTATCATCCGCAACCGCAAACGCATGCAAACGTCTGATAACGCTGCGTTTTTTCCGCATCAGCTTACGCATGATGGTAAAAAAAACGCAGCGTTTGCATGTGTTTTTACATGTGTTTGCGCTTTTTATGCGCATGCGTTTGATATTTCCAGGAGGGTGTGTCTTTAATGGGCATGAGCAGTCCGACGTGCGCAAGCGCATCAAATGCATGCGTATGCAAAGACATGTGTACGCATGCGTTCCCATAGATAGTAATGCGTTTTTTGCCGCATTCCTTGCGCTAACAACCGCATACGTTTCTAGGCGGCAAATTGACGCCTCTAAAATTACATGTTGTGTTTACCGCGCCAAATCGCAGACGGCAAAACGACGCATGCGTCGTCAAACGCGGCAAAACGCAACCGATCGCAGACACATGCGTCCCTAATGTTAAATATAGGAAAACACAACACATGCGGATAATTGCGGAAGAAACGCTGCGGACACAACCGCAAATGTGAAACCGGCCTAGACCTAGCGGTGTCAGCAATTAGAGGAATTATCTAAACCCATAAAATTAACTCATCCTTTCAATCCTCCCACCGATCCTGTGTCGATGCATCATTGGCGTTCATACATCTATATTCTTCTGGGTTTTGCAACGCTGGGCTAACATGACATGTGATCACTGCAGTCAATCACAGTCCTCCACGGTGACCTGAGTGGGCACATAACCCCCTATAGCTTTTGATTTGTAGCAGCGGTTACATGTCAACAGACCACATGCCTATAGAAACGGGGTTGGTGACTCGGGGAGTGTTGGCACCTGCAGCCAGTCAGTGAGTATACTGGTATAGGTGACAGATGCTATTCAGTGACATTTGTTAGACGGGTAAGGCAGGAGATTTCCATGCGGAATCCTTTAGATGCAGATTATTACAGTCTATGGGTAACGAATTACATTTTTAGGCTCCTATCACTACATCAGTAATGCTTCTCAGGTTTTACATTACCCAGAGCTTAAAAACAATGAAGTGTGAACACAGCCATACTACACGATAGTGGGCTGGATAAAATTAAGCAAATAGACCTATGCAATGTGCTTCATACATTTCTGTCCTATATGTGGGCTGAAAAAATAGTAGTGAATAATTTTTAATTCTCGTGGCAAATGTGGTTCATAGTAAGACCCAGCAGACAAACACCGTTTTTTTCGTTCCTTTCATAGTGTTAATATTTATTCAGCCTTAATACCTCCGTCTACTTTTCATGTTATTTGTTATACTGACAAAAGGTACGGTAATCATGAGCAGGGACTGTAAGCTAATTTTTAGATGGCTTTATAAATTCATGTAATGTTCCTATTACTCTGCCAAGAGCCACTTAACTAATATTCTAATGAAGAAATTTTCTCGGCAGCATTGTCCATGTTCCATTATACGTTGTAATAGTGATACTAAAAGATTTAACAGATTCATTGCAGGGTTTTAAATTGAAGAAAAAGTGTGAGAATTTATTAAACTCTATGGCCAAGTCTAGTAAATGGTCCGATCTGTCATCCAGAACATGCACCTGGGATTTGCATGGCAGTAAAATGAGGCTGCGGAAATGCAAAGCACCACATAGAAAGTGCAATGGATGAATGGCTATTTCTGCAAATGTCACAGACATCCGAGATCATCTTTCTTACAGGAAGTTCAGGATGTGTGACCTAGACTGGCACTAAACTTACCGAATCTTACCATTTCAATGAATTGATGCACTTTCTTGAAGTTTTGGGTGTTCTTGGGAGATATTTACTTCAAGGAATTTGGATTGGTCTATATTAGGCATACTATTAACAAAAACAGTGCAATAAATGGAAGTACAGCTTACAACCACTCGACAGATCGCAAAAGCCCAGAGACGATCAATTCTGCTTTAGAAAAATAGGCCCAAAGCCAATTATTGTGGAAGTATACAATCTCTACCGACAGAGAAAAGGATTTCTCATTGTGAAGGTATTCGGGATGAAGAATGTTTTGCCAATAGAACATGTCAAGAAGCAACAAATTAGGAAAACTGAAATTAGAGCTGTGTCGTTACACTTCTTACAAAGGACCGCATCAATCACAATAATCATCAAATTAGGATCCAGGAACAAACAACTTAGTAGTTAATCCAAATTAGTTCCCTCAGAGAAATTCCAACCTTAATCCTCCTACAGGGTAAATTCCACCCAAGTTTACCATGGATGTGGCAGAAACAGTTCATTTCTTCCCTCTTCACTGCATGGCCACATATTGGTGTGCAGTTTTTTTTTACATTTTAAAGGTGCATGATCTTTATTGAGCCAACTCATTTTAAGAACTGTGGGTTGAGTTCATTCCAGCTTTGAGGATCGTATAACAGATTAATACTATGAGCATGCGTCATATGAGAACTGTATTAACAAGCAGAGATCTCAATCTGCATGTTCGCCACCACTGGAGCCATTATACTTAAGACCTGTGAGATCGATCTGTGCCTGATCCGCCTGCAGAGAGGATGGCTTACATTTTAAACAATAGGAAGATACAGACAGAGGCAGGTAGAGGAGCCGAGAAGGAGCCGAAGACCACCTACCCACAGTCCCACCGATACACACTGAAAGCTTATTGCACCCAAAATTTCAAAGCAGCATCAATAGTAAAAATATGTCATGTTAAAAATAATAATAAAAAAAAACCTGCTATACTCACCATCCGCTGCCTTTCCCGCTCCTCGCGACGCTCCAGTGACCGCTCCATGCAAGCGGCAGGTTCCGATGGCAAGGATGGTATGCGAGAAGGACCTGCCATGACGTTATGGTCATGTGACCACGACGTCATCACAGGTCCTGCGCTCATACCAACCCCTGGGACCGGAAGCTGCCGCGTGCACGGCACACAGGGCCAGGACTTCAACGGGCCTTCGGAAGTTGAGTATATGTTTATTTTTTATTTTAAGTCTGTATACTACGTGGCTCTGTGCTGTATACTCCGTCGCTGGGCAATATACTACGTGGCTGGGCAATATACTACGTGGCTGGGCAATATACTACGTGGCTGGGCAATATACTACGTGGCTGGGCAATATACTACGTGGCTGGGCAATATACTACGTGGCTGGGCAATATACTACGTGGCTGGGCAATATACTACGTGGCTGGGCAATATACTACGTGGACATGCATATTCTAGAATACCCGATGCGTTAGAATCGGGCCACCATCTAGTACATTTATATTCCCCTCTGAACATCGCCTCAATTTTCTAGGTGTAAATATCAAGTTTCTTCTGAGAATCACTTACAGCTCTCATTAAGAAATTACCTTTATTGAAGAAGAGAACTGAAGAATAATTTCTGTTCGGGTATGTGCACACGATCAAGAATGGATCAGCATTTGTTCAGGATTTGATGCAGGTGAAATCTGCACCAAATCTGCATCTGAGGTCACTGGCAGGTCCCCTGCGCTTTTGACGCGCTTTTTACATGCGTTTTTCCGCATGCGTTTTTTCATTGCATACTTTTTTTGGTCACTTGAAATAAAGCTAATTGAAAGTTGGCTTCATGGTCAGTAAACACTGCGGGTTGGAATCTTGTGACACAGCTGGAAGTACATGGAACAAAAAGTGGAGGAAAGCAGAGAGATCTCCTTTTTTTAATAAATAATAATTTTTAAAAAATAGTGTAGTGTCCCCCTATTTTTGTTAACCAGCCAGAGTAAAGCAGACTACTGGGACTGGTATTTCAGGCTGGTAAGGATCCAATATCCATGAACTTTACCAGCCTGATAATACCAGGCCGCAGCAGTCTGCTTACCTTGGATGGTTAGCAAAAATAGTGGGATCCCCTCCCCTACAAAAAATAGCGTGGGGTCCCTCTATGTTTGTTAATCAGCCAAGGAAAAAGCAGACAGCTGCGGCCTGGTATTCTCAGGCTGGCGAGGCCCATAGATTTTGGCCCTCACCAGCCTAAAAATAGAAGCCCGCAGCCTACTCACAATTGGCACATCCAAAAATGCACCAGTTGTGGCACTTTACCCAGCTCTACAGGGCAAGTGGGATAATATTTATGGGGTTGCTGTCAATAAGACACCTATACATCACTAATCCTCTAGTTATATGGTAAATAAAAACACAGCCAGAATAAAGTATTTTAATTGAAATAATGACACAGACTCCTTTAATAGATCTTAATTAAACCATACTTACTGCATCGCCCATTCCACTGACGCCCTCATCTCCTGGAAGAGAATTAAAATAAAAAAGCAACAATATCCTTACCTGTCTGCCGCAAAGATATACACACTGTCACACGACGAGTCCAGCTCCGCTACATCTGGATGCCTTTGGCTGAAGGGTGGCATTATGCCACTATTCAGCCTGACATCCAAAACATAGCTGAGCTTGAAGATGATTACCGGAGATAACTGTCCCCGGCAGTCACATGCACTGCAGTTCTCGCGATCCGCTGGACTTCCGGCAGTAACATCCGCTGGACTTCCGGCAGAAACAGTGTACACCATTATTTAAATTAGTACACATACATAGTAAGCTGTGTTCCCATACTTAATACGCATGTGACAAAGATAATGAGGTTTCTAATGAAAGTGTATGGGTAATTTACGCAGCAGAAACTGAGAGTCTTAAATAGACATGCTGAAGTCTGGAAAGACATGCCGCATGTCCGTCTCTGTAGGTAAGCCAGAGGCGTCCGTGCATGCGTAGTGAGCATGGGATTTCTTGAAATCCCATCCACTATGCTGTAACATCTGGCCGCTGCGGATGTACGCAGCGTCCGACCTGGAGTGTTTGCTGACCGTAGGAACATACCCTTACACTTCTCAATCTTACCTTTGAAACCAAAAAGCATAAATTAGGCAATTGTCAAAATTTTTAGGTGCTCATTTCAGCAGCATTACAGCAAAGCATTGGAGCAAGAAACAATAACTTGTGTGGAATTAACGGCTTGTCGACCTCCAATCCTCCTCTCCCGGTCAGGGAAAGCGCAAGGCAATAAAACACAACAGCAGGCAGAGCATGCTAATAGCGGCAAGTGACAAGGACTTGCTGAATGTCACCACTTCATACTGCTCACTTTCTTATCTGCGTGACCTCTCTCTTCATGTAACTCATGAAAAATATCAGAATTAGCATCTGTGCTTAAGGTCCATTGCCACCAGGAAGGCTGCCTGGTTACATTTCTGCTGGAGCAGATTAAATGCCACTTTTAGCGCAGTAAAGATTACCTTTTAAGAGAAGAGAGGCTTCCTAAAGCATTGGGGCGTGGGCTGCTTTCATTAATATCAAAGCAGCTTAAGCGGAAAGGACAGGCTCGCAGCATTGTACTGTTCCCCATTTCACAAGGAGGACATTCATAATTGGGATGATAGAAGCCATTACTGCCACAATTACAACATCAACTACATCAGTTTTAACGCCCCACTGAAATAAGGTTCGTTCTCCTCCACCATCACTGCTCCTCCAGATGTAAGCTCGTTCCGGATCTATCAGTGCTGATGTAGTATGATGCCACCCTACAAGAACTGCAGTGATCCTGGCACACTCACTGCGTGCTGGCACAGAGATTACCGGGTAAGGTAATATGTCAGCTCTTCTGTATGACTATGGCAGAGCGAGATTGGAAATTATCTATTGTCTCTCACTCCACAACAGTTACAAGATTCATACTATGTAACATGAAGAGTTTCCAATTCCTGCGGTAAGGGGACCAGGTGACCTTCCCAACTTTTTAAATACATCTATTGTCCTGGAAATGTTTAAATGAATTGACAACAGACAATTACCATTTCCCTTGTCAATAGGTTTTCATTCCACACAGTCTTACACGATCAGGACTGATTAGACCAAGTCAGTGTGCAGTAATAACCATACTGGCAAAAAATGGTAATGTCCAGTTGTCAAATCATTCACATAGTTCCAGGAAGAATAAGGGTATGTGCACACGATCAGTAAACGCTGCAGGTTGATGTCTGATGTTACAGCATAGTTAATGGGATATCAAGAAATCCCTTGCCCACTATGCGCCCACAGATGACCACAGCTCACCCGCGGAGAAGGACATGCGGCGCATCTCTCCAGACCGCAGCATGTCCAATACATTTTATGGTTGAAATTTATCTTGCGCAGACACTAGAAAAGCTGTAAAGAGCTGCAGAGCATGTTGGCGCTAAATAAAAAAAAGATTATTATTATTGTTGTAGCCCTGATCTTTGGATCAATGTGGGTCCAACCCATATCTCATGGATAGGTGATACCTTGGGAAAATAAGGTTAACCAAGTGTCAGACTGGGATGCCAAGGGCTTCAAACCCACTTTTCAGCTACATACAAATATGACTTTATCCTCATTCACAAATTTCTATAGCAATAAACTGAGTAGATTGTTAAATGAATAAGATGCCATCTTTGACTGAGGATCAAGTGTATTGTGCCAAGTTCTGCTCATATATGAGGGTGGTGACGCACTCCTGCACAGAAGCCTACTGGAGGATTCTCCTGTGGGCCAGTCTGAGCCTGAATTAACCCCTTTATTGACTTCTCAATTGGGAGTTTCTCTATCTCAGTTTAGCAAAGAATTGAAAGTCGGGTCACCCGAGGCCTCAGGAGAGCGCAAATTACAAATCTACTATCAAAAACCAAAACTGTGAAAAAAACACACATGTAAATAGAAGAGGTCAAAAGGCATTCATTACCTATAAAAAGAAATTACAGCAATAATTTAGGAATTAGTCTTTATTTGCTCAGTGACATCTATTTCACTATAGTCGAAACGCATTAAGAAGGGAAATGTTGCTATGATTGCTTCCAATCCCAGGTATTTATGTAATAAACTGCTGACAACTCCTAAAGCAAGCAGACCAGAAGACTCCTAATAAAAAGAGCCATTTAATGAAAATAAAAATGTGGGTTCTGTTCTTCCAGGTATATTTGGTTTTCATAATAGCGAGCCAGCAGAAGCTAAAGACATTTTTAGCACAAAAGTCTACTGCAACGCTGCTGAAAAGAAATTGGTTCTCAGTAGTTAGCAGGCGACGGCTGTAGGATATTAAAGAAGAATAAAACAGGAAATACCAATATAAACTAAAAGTTGTATGAATTGGTGCGATTTACCTCATTTTATACACACCAGCAAAACTGGTCACTATCGATGAACCCTAGAAAATGTCACAGAGGATGAACAACTTGTGGCACTCTGAGGTAGGTGACAATGCAAACAAAATATATCGCGTATAAGGCTACTTTCACATTTCCATCTGCAGTCCCGGCCAGGAAAGAGACAAAGAGAGACATTTCCTGCTGGGCACGCGCAGACAGAAAAACTGGATGCAACGCACAGAAAAATGTTCCCTTGAACATTTTTCCCAGACGACGGGCCGCCAAAACCCAACGCAACCAGTGCACGATGGACGCAACATGAGGCCATACGTCGCGATCCATCGGCAATACAAGTCTACGGGGGAAAAAACGCATCCTGTGGGCAAATTTGCAGGATGCGCTTTTTTTACCAAAACGACGCATTGTGACGGGGAGTGCCCGATGGAAATGTGAAAGTAGCCTAAGCCAGCAACATACGGCATCAAGACATGGACGCTCTGTGACAGCAGCAGGTCATACGCTCTTAACGCTCAGGTATATACAGGAAAAAAGCCTGAAAAGAGTGAGGCTAGGCGAGTTGTTTCAGATCTGACGTATGGACTAAGAGGACAAAATGTGATATGTGACAGCTTTTTTTACATCGCACCATCTGGGGCAGCTGTCGCTAAAACGAAAACTTACAGTGGTGGGTACTGTAAGAAAAAGCAAGCCTGACCTGCCACAAGGTATCCTTGGTAAAAGAAATGTTCATGGTTAAACGTTTTAGTTTACTGGAGATAAGACAGTGGTTTCTTACATAACAAACAGGTCATTCCGATGAGCACGATGCACCATGACAATCCAGTAAGGCTACTTTCACACTAGCGTCGGGCTCGGCCCGTCGCGGTGCGTCGGGCCGAGGTTCCCGACGCTAGCGTTGTCTCCGCCGCACAACGGGGGCAGCAAATGCATTTTTCCAGCGCATCCGCTGCCCCATTGTGAGGTGCGGGGAAGTGCGGGGAGGTGGGGGCGGAGTTCCGGACGCGCATGTGCGGTCGGAGAAAGCGGACCGTCGTGAGCAAAAAACGTTACATGTAGCGTTTTTTGGTCCCGACGGTCCGCCACAACACGGCGCAACCGTCGCACGACGGGTGCGACGTGTGTCAATCTGTCACAATACGTCGCTTAATGTTAGTCTATGGGGAAAAAACGCATCCTGCAAGCCGTTTTGCAGGATGCGTTTTTTCGGCAAAACGACGCATTGTGGCGGATTGCAGTTAACGCTAGTGTGAAAGTAGCCTAAGTTATCGAAATGACAAAAAGACACAGATGATATTAGACTAGAATTCCACCAAAGGGGCAGGTGATACATGAGATCAACTAATAGCTACGTGCCTAAGCAAACGCAAAACCAATCGGTGGCCAATGGTTTTATTTTATAACATTCTTGATGTATCTGCCTACAATGCATTTGCTTTATGGTGCGAAATAAACCCTGATTGGAACGCAAATACACTGTATAAAAAAATATTCTTTCTGCAAGAATTCGGAAAGTCACTTGTTATGTCATCTATTTTAGGAAGAAAAGTAAAACCCAGAAGTGTAGGAACAGCCGCCATAGTAAACCGTAGCCAACATAATGCTCAATGTGATGTCAACAATGTGATCCCACGGCCTCCACCAGAACCGGAAAAAGCCTAACAAGGAAAAGATGCAGCATTTGTCCATCTTTCTGTGATAACATGTCCTAGTTGTAGAAAATATTTATGTAAAGCAGTTGTGAGTTATTTCAGTGCAGAATGTAAGGATTCCTGAAAATAGTAGTAAGTGAGCCTGTACAACTTTTTCGAAAGAAAATAAAACAAACTGAATGGGATGAGGCACAGATTAGATATTAGAAAAAACTTTTAGACAGTAAGGCTGTATGCCCAAGTTGTGTTTTTTAAAAACACATTCCTATGCAATCCTATGGGATTCTGCAGTTGCTGTGCCTATGCTGCAGATTTCCCAGCTGCGGAATTGCATAGCGGTAAAATCCTCAGCATGTTCATTATTTCTGCGGAATCGAGGCGATTCCGCCTCTATAGGATTGCATTGAAACGCTCACTTTATGCATGTGGCTATGCCCACCAGGCGTAAAGTGAGCGCTTCATGTGCGGATGGTACCCGGGTCTGGAGAGGAGACTCTCCTCCAGGCCCTAGGTACAATATTCATGTAAAAAAAAGAATGAAAATAAAAAATAGGGATATACTTACCTTCTGATGGCCCCCGGGGTCCTCCTGCCTCTCAGCGGTGCACAAGGCGGCTTCCGTTCCCAGGGATGCATTGCGCGAATCACCTGGGATGACGTCGCGTTCACGCGACCTTGACATCACAAAGGTCCTTCGCGCAAAGCATCCCTGGGAACGGAACAAGGAGATTAGGGGCCGTCGGAAGGTTTTTTATTTTTTTTTTAATTATTTTTAACATTCTATCTTTTACTATTGATGCTGCATGGGCAGTATCAATAGTAATAAGTTGGTCACACTTGTCAAGCTCCATGCTTGACAAGAGCGACCAACCTGTCAATCTCTTTTCCAAGCGATGCTTCAAGTCGCTTGGAAAACGCAAGCATTCTGCAAGCTAAAAACGCTTGCAAAACGCTTGTGTTATCCGGGAAAACACATGCGAATTCCGCATGTGTTTTACCTGTGGCAGGGAGTTGCGGAAATGCTGCAGACATTTCCGCAGCATTTCTGCAACGTGGGCACATAGCCTTAGGGTGATCATTGAGTGGAACAGGCTGCCACGAGAGGTGGTGAGATCTTCTTCCATGGAAGTCTTCATACAGATCATGGGCAGACATCTGTCTGGGATGGTTTAGTGAATCCTGCTTTGAGCAGGAGGTTGGACCAGATGACCCAGGAGGTCCCTTCCAACTCTACCATTCTATGATTCTGTGAAGTCTTTTTTGCTTTGTTTCTTTTTGACCAACCATGTTAACATAGAGTTAAGTAATGCAACTGTATTCAAACAATACGCTCAGAGTAGCTAAATGTCAAAATTAACTAACTTTACTAACAGGTCGGGTATAAACCAGAACAGTACAAGTGTATAGCCAATACGCACAGGATATCAGGGCTAAATCACAGTGGTACACAGTTGTAACATTGGCTGTAATGACATAGTACTGAACTGCATTGCATAGTAACATAGTAAGGCCGAAAAAAAGACATTTATCCATCCAGTTCAGCCTATATTCCATCAGAATAAATCCAGATCTACGTCCTTCTAAAGATCCTAATCACTGTAAGATACAATATTATTACGCTCCAGGAAGACATCCAGGCCTCTCTTGAACCCCTCGACTGAGTTCGCCATCCCCACCTCCTCAGGCAAGGAATTCCAGATTCTTACTGCTCTAACAGTAAAGAATTCTCTTTTATGTTGGTGGAAAAAACCTTCTCTCCACCAGACGCAAAGAATGCCCCCTTGTGACCGTCACATTCCTTGGTATAAAGAGATCCGGAGAGAGATATTTGTATTGTCCCCTTATATACTTATTATACATGGTTATTAGATCGCCCCTCAGTCGTCTTTTTTCTAGACTAAATAATCCTAATTTTGCTAATCTCTCTGGGTATTCTAGTTCCCCCATCCCCTTTATAAATTTTGTTGCCTCCTTTGTTCTCTCTAGTTCCATTATATCCTTCCTGAGCTCCGGTGCCCAGAACTGTACACATTACTCCGTGTGCAGTCTAACCAGGGATCTGTACAGAAGCAGTATTGCGACCTATGACCATCACAAATGTTTCCAAATGTGTTACATTTTCTGTCGCTGGCCGCAAGTTGCACGGCACGTGTCATATACTTCAATGCAAGTCACAAGCGACATGCAACGTGTGCGACTTATCGGCACAATGGTAGTTTTACTTATAGTAAAATCAAAGGCCTAAAATTGTTGTGTGACCGCAAGTCACAGATAAGTTGCACAAATCACTTTTCAAACAATTGCTGTTATGTTATGCAATTTTGTGCTTGCTTAATGACCAGGCCAATTTTTTTTTTAAATCTGACCAGTGTCACTTTATGTGTTAATAACTCTGGAACGCTTCAACGAATCCCACTGATTCTGAGACCTTTTTTAGTGTCACATTGTACTTCATGTTTGTGGTAAAATTTGGTTCATATTATTTGCATGTATTTCTATAAAAATATCGTACATTTGAAAAAACTGAAAATTCACAGTTTTCAAAGTTTCAATTTTTATGCCCTTAAATCCGATAGTTACACCATGCAAAATAATTAATTACAGTAATAACATTTCCCACTTGTCAGCTTTACATCTGCATCATTTTCGAAACATAAAAGGTACTTTTTTTTTTGTTAGGATATTAGAGGGGTTAAAACTTTAGCAACAATTTTTTTCACGAAATTTACAAAACCTGTTTCTTTAGGGACATATTCAGATACTTCAAAACGGTTGTCGAGAAATATCTTAACCTCACAGGAATTAAAGCAAAGTTGAATGAAAAAAATAAATACATTTTATTTCTAAAGTCTTTCTTTAGCCTCAAATTTCTCGCATTTGCAAGACCAATCGTAACACCAAAAAAGTACCATTTGAAACACCAAAAACTTCTTACGAGTGCTGCAATACCCAACACGTAGCCACGTAGTTCTGCTTGGACAAACGGCAGGGCTCAGAACGGAAGGAGCAATGTTTGAATTTTGGAACACAGATTTGGATTAAATAAATTGTGGGCACCATGTAGCATTTTTACGGCACTAAGGTGACAAAACAGCAGAAACTCCCCAAAATGGTTCCATTTTGGAAACCGCACCCCTCAATGATTTTATCCAGGGGTATAATGAGGATTTTGAACCCACAGGTACCACAGAATTTGATACCATTAGGTCGTCATATTGAAAATGTTGTCATTAGGGTTGAGCCAAGTGGTCGCTACTGGAGTTTGCTTTGGGTAATCGAGAATGCACCGAGTGTCGCGGGTGCTCGAGTGTCATGCTTGTGTCCCCGCCCCGCATGTTTCGCGGCTGTTAAAGACACCAGGGCTGTGGAGTCGGAGCCCATTTTGGTGGAGTCAGAGTTGGGAGTTCGAGTCGGTGTCATGGAAATTGAGGAGTTGGAGTCAGAGGTTTGGCTTACTGACTCCACAGCCCTGTTAGACACCCAAAAAAACATGCCAGTGTATGGCGACATTCAATCCCACCATTTTATTTTTAGCTAACAGCCGCAAAACATGAGGAGCGGGGACTCGAGCATGTCACTCGAGCACCATTCGAGTGAGCAAAATGCACCAATAGGAAAAATCCATGTCGTTGCCGGCCACCCCATCTCGGAGGGCACACTGCTCACACCCCCGCCGCAGTGTTTTTTTTCTTTTCAGGAAGAGGCGGAGGCCCGGGGGAGGGCTTGGAGACAATTTCTCTCTCCTCCAACCTGCATATCATGTCAGAAGAGAGAGAAATGATTTCAATAGCGGGCACCCTTTTTTTTACGTGAAATTCCAGCCCTGATCGTGTCCTCCAGCATATCAACTACCCACAGTAGCTGAAATCCTGGAGAATTTCAGACTCTTGGGGGTAATATACCCTTATTCCTTATCTCCATTTTAAAATGTCAATGCAGGAATAAGGCCCCTTACCGCCCATCGTTTTAATCCGTATCGGCGGTCATTACGGTGTTAAATATATCAAGCAGTAAACGCCATAAAAGCAAAACCTAAAAAATAAAAAATGCAAGCTTGCGAAGTCTTTCTTTACCTTAAAAAATAGAAGAAAAAAATGAAAGAAAGAAACAAACCTATACATAATACATACTACAAAACAGTGTCCTACAAATACATCTTGCTCCACAAAAAAAAACACTATGCAGCTCATACAACTATGTTAAGAGAATGCATTCAGGGATTAAAGGGAATGAGACACCAGGTTTTTGCTACTACAGGTTCCAGTGACCCCAATTCCAGCCATGAATCACTAAATGGGCTGCTTGCTGCAGTTTTGGTTAAAAACAGCTTTTTCATCTCCAGATTTATAAGTTCTGACTGCCAAGTTCTGTATAACCCCGCCCACACCACGGATTGGCAGCTTTCTGCCTATGCACGGTGTACACAGAAAGCTGGCAATCAGTGGTGTGGGTGGAGTTAGAGCTCATCAATATGGAGAACTACATGGCTGCAGGTTTACTAGTCCTCTAGTGATAATGTACTGCTGATAAAACAATGATTTTGTCAAAACTACAGCAAGCAGCCCAGTATGTGATACATTGCTCAAATCAAGGTCTCTTTCTCTACATTATGCTGCTTTCAGATTAGGTAGCAAAAACCTAGTGACAGATTCCCTTTAAAAGGGAAAAAATTCAAGTTACTTTTTGGAGTTTCACAGTGATAACACATATCAAAATCCAGACAGTTACAAGTATTTCTAACAATTTAGATCTTGCAAGGCATGACTATACATTATAATCACAGATAACAGCAAAAAGCAACAGGAGGATAAGGAAATTACAATTTCTGTTAAGAATTCATGGAGTAAATGAACAGAGGAGCTTACATCATCCATTCTTTTCAAGGATATTCCAGAAACAAAGGGAAGTGAAACCTCTGCAAAGGTGAAATCCTCTGTCAGCAAATGGTAGTGACAGGAAAGCGATGTTCTCCCTTCAGTCGGTCGATGAGCGGATTGATAATCAGTGTAACAAGAGGAGATCGCGGGCCGAGTGCTCCTGTTCTGAGCGATGCTTACAGACTCGCTCCTCGCTGTCCTGTACATGGTAGCAGCACTGCGCTGCGCCGGCATTGTGAAGATACACAGCCGTCCTATGTCATTGTGACATGGATGAGCTCATCTCATCAGCCTAAAAATAGTTTGCTGACTTCATGTTTAATGTCCTCTCTATTGAATACAAATATGCTGAGAATTAAAACATTCTAGCTCCATTTAGTAGAATGATGCCAGTATAACAAAAACAGGCACATTATCTACAAACATGAAGAAATAGAACATAATTCAGTTTCAAAATTGGTGCTAGGCGTTAGAAGAGACGAAGACCTGGCACAACTCTAGCGACCCTCCACCTAAGTGCCCTTCAATAAAGTGTAAGGCACGCCATCCTCCGGAAACTCATGAACTAGGCTCCTGCTGATTCTTGGGAGTCCGAAATGCAATTTTAGGGCTTGACTTATTATATGAGAAATATTGGGTTTCTGAGACCTCCACAAATTAGAAGAATTTAGTTCCTAGAAGCCTCTGTATGAATGGATGAGTAGTGGACAAGTGCGTCCACCACTCCTATAAACCGTTATTGGAGCAGTGGTTGCGTTTGTGCACGTCTATCTCATGCATATGGGGAATTATTAGAAGACCCATGTTTTTGTGGTCAGAGGGGGACTCAGCAAAAGTAGTGCGACCCTCAGCTATCATCCATTTATCATTTACCCAGCAAATTGTATTAAGAACATTTTTCCTCTACCATTATAAGAAGTTAATTCTATGATTCCAGGCACTGAGGAAGGGATTGGAGGACTCCTCATATATAGCCAGATCCAGCCTAAAGCTTGGCACTTTAGGTTGCTGTTTAGATATTTTTCCTATCCAGTAAGACCTTCATTATGATAATAATGCTAATCTTGGAGGAAAATCCTAAATAGTAATTAGAGAGGTGGTCCACTACATTGAATAATGCGCCCATAAAGGGCCCTTTCAGATAAGTATGCTTTAAATACCTTCTGCTACCATTTGTACCTGTGAGGGGCACGAACACTGCACGCTCAGTCCGCATCACATGACCCGGCTGCACCCGCCGGTGATGTTAATCCAACCAGGCGTGACCCAGTCGCACGCGCCCCCTCTGACTGGGCTGTGGGCGTTGTTTCACCGCACGTCACAGCCCAGTATCCAAGCACACTTCTCTCTATCCTCTGCTTTCACTGGCCGCAAACGCGTGCTAGACACTGGGCTGTGACGTGCAGCGAAATGCCGCCCACAGCCCAATCAACCAGGAGGAGTGCGTGCGACTGGGTCAACTTCAGATGTCGGCGGCAGCAGAGATCACATGATGCGGACTGAGCGAGCAGTGTTAGCGCCGCTCACAGGCACAGGTGGCAGTAGAAGGAATTTACAAAAATACTTATTTAAAAAAGGTGTAAATCGACAGGCGCATTATACAATGTAGTGACCCACCTATTTAACCCCTTAACAACCGGAGGCATTATCGTTTTTGCGGTTTCGTTTTTTGCTCCCCTTCCTCCTACAGCCATAAGGTTTTTGTTTTTCATTCAAAATGGTCAAGTGAGGGCTTGTTTTTTGCGGGACAAGTTGTACTTTTGAACAATACCATTGGTTTTAACATATTATGTAGTGGAAAACAAGAAAAAAATTCAAAGTGCGGTGATATTACAAAAAAAAAACTGCAATTCCACCTTTTGATTTTACCATGATCACTAAATGATAAAACTGACCTGCCATTATGATTCTCCAGGTCATTACGAATTCATAGTTCAATTCGAGTTCATTTTGGTGAACCAAAAATCCAAACATTGGTTAAAAAAAAAAAAAGGCGCCATTTCCTGAGACCTGTAGCGTCTCCATTTTTTGTGATCTCGGTATGGGTGAGGGTTTATTTTTGGCACGCCAAGCTGACATTTTTATTTATGCCATTTTGGTGCAGATACGTTCATTTGATTGCCCGTTATTGCATTTTATTGCAATGTAGCAGCAACCAAAAAAAGAATTCTGTCGTTTAGTTTTATTTTCTTATTACACCGTTTACCAATCGGGTTCATTCTTATTTTATATTGATAGATCGGGCGATTCTGAAGGCGGCGATACCAAATATCTGTATATTTGTTTTGTTTTTTAATTGTTTTATATTGAATGGGGTGAAAGGAGGGCGATTTGAACTTTTATGTTTTTTATATTTTTAAAAACATTTTTTTTATTTTTATTTTCTTACTTTTTGCATGCTTCAATCGTATTCATAGGAGACTACAAGCTGCAGTTGTCTGATCGCCTGTGCTACATACAGGCAATGATTGCATTTTCGCCTGTGTGTAGCAGAAATGCTCACTTGCTATGAGGGCGGTGCTTATAGCAATCCAGCTATGACCACCATAGAGGTCTGCTGGAGACCTCTGGTTGTCATGCCAACCCATCGGTGACCCACGATCATGTTACAGGGTCACCGATGGGCAGGATTTCTGCTGCGCTTCCGGTAAGCGCGAGGTAAATGTTGCTGTCAGAAATTGACAGCGGCATTTAACAGGTTAACAGCCGCGGGTGGATAACGATTCCACCCACGGCAGTTAAGAGGCACATGTCAGCTGTTCAAAACAGCTGACAAGTGTCAGAGCCCACATCAAAGGGAGGGATTCCAATGTGTACTGTTACGCCCAACGTCGGAAAGGGGTTAATACTAGTGCAATTTGCCATTGTGAGATTTTCTTTTTATACAACAATGAATGTCTAGTTTTATGGGACAATTCTCAACAAGAAAAAGTTTTAAAGGGAATCAGTCAATAGGATCAACCCTCCTAAGCCGTCTATATGGGACTGCGATCCGATGTCCTATTCCAGAGAAGTCCACGGTTTTCCTTATATGTAAACGACCAGTTCAGGACAATCGGCCAGAAAATGATCTGCATGAAAATCTGACTCCAGAGATCATTGTAAATGTAAGGGTGAGTTACCAGTATGATGTGTAATGGCCGCTCTCAAATCTCACTGCAGAGCTGTGTGTAAACTGACAAATCTGCAGATTCCTCTTCCGCTTCCATCCCAAAGGCAGCCCGTATTGCAAGATTGCCACAATGCAGCAGAGCTGTGAGAGCTGCTGTTACTACGTGTATTTGTTATGAGACACAGTTCAGGTTTACTGTCCTGTTGTAGTTACAGGTCTCACACTAGTAATGCCTCCTTTCATTTATAAGATGCTCTGTAGGCAGATTTTCATGCAGATCAGTGTCCTATCCATAGCCTGGAATTTACATATAACAATACATGAATTTCTCTGGAATAAGACATCAGATCGCAGATATCAAGGCATCACTGTATTCAGCTTCCCATGACCTACATACCCATAGAGACAGCTAAGAAGGGTTAGTAATATGGGCAAACTTAAAACTGAACGGACTATTGCAAACTTTCTCAGTACTTCTAAGAGGAAAGCACAAAGGACCACTAAACCAGATACTACTGATCTCCTTCAATTTATAAGAAAGCTGAAATATATGTAGAAAGTAAAGACAAAGTCCTAGGCTGTACAACGTGTTGCTGAAAGGCACTAATAGGCCGAAGGAAAGGTTGTACCATTCAACCAGTGGGACTAGCTCTGCTACTACAGTAAGCATATATAGGAATGTCATATATAGGAATGTCATATATAGGAATGTCATATATAGGAAAGTCATATATAGGAATGTCATATATAGGAATGTCATATATAGGAATGTCATATACAGGAATGTCATGCAGCAGTCGTACACCATCTCTCATCATCATCTCTAATTCACATCTTTTCAGTTCAACTGTTACATAACAGATGTACCGTAAGTTTCACATACAGGGCTCTTCTATGGATGAGTATCATGCAACAAGTCAAGCAATAGCTGTTGTGGGAAAAATAACTGTACACACAGAAAACAGCGATATTATATATAGATCAGGATAAGTTATGACAACCATCATCAAACAATAAAGTGTTGGATTAGGATGTGGGCACTGAAATGCGGGAACATTGTAAGCAACTCTGAGCAATGCATCTGCTAATAAAATGTTAAGATTCTCAATTACTTTAGCATATTCTGTCTGCATCTTAACTACAAGCCTGGGAATAATAATGAAAAAAGACACAGACCAGTAAACCTCATTTTACAGTGCACAGATTCTAAAATATCTCCAGTCGCGTTAACTCCCAAAACAGAACACATGTAGAGGGGAGATGTCTGGCTAATTGGCTGTCCTGGATACTTTCAGGTTTTAACTCTAGGTTATCTTAATGCACTCAGGAAAAACTGATAATTTCTAAGCAGGATTAGCAAAGTGGATGCCTCAGAATAATAATAAAAAAACACAGACATAAAGCAAAAAAACAGTGGTGTTACTAATAGAAAAATACAATTTTAGTACTTCCCTAATAAGAGGATGTTTGCTACAAAGAACATTACCGCTTCTTCTCTGAATATTCAGTTAATAAAAGCCGAAAACGCTTTATAAATTTAGCGAAGAGATACAAAATAGGATTAAATAAGATGGACAAAGTGCTGAGGGTGAGAGTGTGAGAGAGTGTGAGAGAGTGTGAGTGTGAGAGAGAGTGTGAGAGTGTGAGAGTGAGAGAGTGTGAGAGAGTGTGAGAGTGTGAGTGTGAGTGAGAGTGTGGGAGAGTGTGAGAGAGTGTGAGAGAGTGTGAGAGAGTGTGAGAGAGTGTGAGAGAGTGTGAGTGTGAGAGAGTGTGAGAGAGTGTGAGAGAGTGTGAGAGAGTGTGAGAGAGTGTGAGAGAGTGTGAGAGAGTGTGAGAGAGTGTGAGAGAGTGTGAGAGAGTGTGAGAGAGTGTGAGAGAGTGTGAGAGAGTGTGAGAGAGTGTGAGAGAGTGTGAGAGAGTGCCTCTAGTCACTAAATACATGCACATCTTAGAAGAGCTGGGCTTAGTGCAAGTCTCCCAAACAATCTGTTTACTTACAGCAGTGCACAGGCATCAGTTTGTGATCTCTGTAATTTTATACCATCCCTGAGAATTGCAGGTGAATAGCCAAAATCATCACAAACACCTAGAAGTGCTCAATGGAACATGGAAAAATACACAGTTCCCTGCTACCAGAACAGTTTGCTCTTTAGACTACAGACAGGGCCATATTAGTGCTGTAATACTGAATAAAATAAGACCTGCAGTAAAGAAACCCATTTATGTTTCTTGTATAATGACTGTTTAACGTTTTGTTGTAATCATGTGTTCATGCATCGTGGTGGGACTATGGGCAGGGTCTCCATCTGCCTCCTGTTTAAATAACAGGTCATTTATTCATCAGTAACCTGCCCCCTATTTTAACCCCTTAATATTGCCTTGCGCGTACTCCGGAGGACAGAGAATGAACTTCCATCCAATATTGCGGCCAGCATGCAGCCAGCGGGTAAGGAAAGGGTGAATCAAACACCCGAAAACCCCGCCCATATGACCCAAAACCGGTCCCGCCAAATTCAGGTGACAGGTTCCCTTTAACCCCAGGGGTATTTTCATTTTTTGCTTCCCTTCTTCCCAGAGCCATAACTTTTTTACTTTTCGGTCAATATGGCCATGTGAGGGCTTGTTTTTTGTGGTACAAGTTGTACTTTTGAACAATACCATTGGTATCAACATATCGTGTAGTGCGGTGGAATTGCAAGAAAAAGTAATCCCCAAGTTGTATTTTGTTTTTATTTACCATGTTCAATAAATGCTAAAACTGAGCTGCCATTATGATTCTCCAGGTCATTTCGAGTTCATAGTCACCAAACATATCTAGGTTCTTTTTTATCTAAGTGGTGAAAAAAAAGGGCCATATTCCGATACCTACCCATTTTTCATGATCTCAGGTTGGGTGAGAGCTTATTTTTTCTTTAATCGGGTTCCTTTTTGTTTGTTTTTTATAATGATAGATTGGGCGATTCTGAACACGGCAATACCAAATATGTGTATGTTTTATTTTTTTTGTTGTGGTTTTATTTTGAATGGGGCGAAGGGGGGATGCTTTGAACTTTTACATTTTTTAAAAAAAATTTTTTTTTTTTTTTTTTTGTACTTTTGGCATACTTCAATAGCCATGGGAGACTAGAAGCTGCCATAACCCTATCACCTGTATGTAGCATAATTGCTCACTTCCTATGAGCGCCAACCACTGAGCGGTGCTCATAGCCATAGCAATCTGGCAGTGACAACCATAGAAGTCAGCTGAAGATCTCTGGTTGTCATGCCAACCCATCGGCGACCCGCGGTCATGTGACACAGTCGCCGATGGGAGGGATCTCCGATGCGCTTGCCGGAAGCGCGTTAAATGCTGCTGTCAGAGTTTGACAGCGACATTTAACTATTGAAGAAAGGAGCAGCATCCATGTCCAGGTGAAAAAATTTTCCAAAATCTTTATTCTGCCATTACAAACATGCAACGTTTCGGCTGGTAACCAGCCTTTATCAAGCATAAAATAGACCATCAGTGGCCATCTTAAATAGTGTGGAACCCACATTTGGGCCAATCACTATCAAGGGCGGCCTTTAATATATATATATATATCAAAATAACACATAATATGTACATATAATAAAAATACATGTCATTATGGCAGTTCAGCATACCATAAACCAGTGTATCATATAAGAACAGAACAAACCACATAAAAATAATAGAAATACAGCCATAGAGAGACATCCCACAAAAGGGTATCAGCCAATCACTTCCTCGCTATATGGTTGTCATGGTGATCAACCCTCAGCATACATAGAGGCTCTCCAATCATGTTTATCGCTAATAAGCGCGCCAAACTAACCTCACATAATCCATTCTCGGAGTCCAAGAGCTGCAGGACGCCGGCGCACGCGCACAGGGACCCCTCCACGTCACCGGTCATGTGACCGCAGCGTGAGTGAACCCCTGCGCACGCGCACAGCAGCAGACAGCCGGGCACTCCCTCCCGAAACACATGATCACCAGCGCAGGCACGTGTGAGGCAGGGAGGCGCTGGAGCAGAGCGCATCCAGTCACACCCCCCGCCAATCACTCGGCCGCGCCGGACCCGTGTAGCGGGGAAGAAAAGGACCAGCCACATCCATGGCTATCGCACCACAGAATGGACGATGTTGTATACATAAAGGCATAACACCAGACATGAGGAGATCTGGCAAGATAAGGAGAAAAAAAGGAATACGGCATAACAGACATCATGGTCAGACAATGGATATAATCCAAATATGCAGATTCCTTGTATCCTCCTGATGTCCCTGGATGTCAAATCCCGTAGTAAACTAAAAAAAGAACAAAAAAAGAACATCACTTACACAATTAATAAAATTCATAATATGTACAAAACAGAAGAGGAGCTCCAAATCTGGAAGAGGGAAGGGGGTTAGGGATTCAGGGCAAGCACACTTGAAGGTTATATTCAATATTCAACCCCTTGGGTTGCAAAGTCTCCAATGTGGAGATCCACCTTAGTTCTTTTTGTTTCAATATTTTTACCCTATCTCCCCCCCTCCTCAACACAGGGACCCCATCGATAACCCTGAACCTTAATTGATTGATAGAGTGCCTACAGTCATGAAAATGTTTAGGAATTGGCAAATCGAGCATTTGCGTCCTGATGGTGCTCTTATGTTTGCTCACACGTGACCTTATCTCCATTGTGGTCTCACCAACATACATGAGACCACATGGACATGTTATTAAATAGATCACAAATTTAGAAGAACACGTGTACCGTTCTTTAATCAGAAACCTCTTTCCAGTGTGGGGATGACTAAAACTATCCCCTTTCAACATATTACTGCAACATGAACAATTTAAACAGGGAAAGTTGCCCATCCGTGGTGGACATAACGTCCTTTGGAGGGCAACCTTGCCTGTCCCGACATCAGAATTAACCAATCGGTCCTTCAGATTGCGGCCCCTTCTATATGAAAGAATGGGACGCAGACTGAAGTCCTGCACAAGAGGCAAACCTTTATTCAGTATTCCCCAGTGTTTATTAAGGATATTGGCAATCCCATTACTAGCTGGGCAATACGTGGAGACGAATGGTACACGTTTTTGTTTCACTTTGGCTCTATGTACTGTCAAGTCACCATCCGATAACTCACTTATCTTCTCTTTTTGGCGAATCACCTTCCTACTAGGATAGCCCCTGCAGATAAACTTTTCACACATCTCCTCCAACCTCAAATCCCGTGTGTCACTATCAGAGACTATCCTACGTACACGAACCAATTGGCTCCACGGCAACGAATCCATCATCCTCCTGGGGTGATAACTGTCATAATATAGAAGACTATTCTTGTCAGTAATTTTCGTGAATAAATCAGTACACAAAATGTCGCCTTGTTTGTACACCATCGTATCTAAGAACTGTAAACGATCCACCGAATGTGTCATGGTGAATCTCAGTTCTGGATGCACACCATTGAGTTCCACCAAGAACAACGAGAGCTCATCTTGAGATCCCTCCCACACACAGAAGATGTCGTCGATGTAGCGCCACCAGGCCCGGACATGACCCCAGAAGCTGGAACTGTACACGAATTGGTCCTCGAGCACCGCCATATAGATGTTAGCATAGGTGGGGGCCACGTTGGACCCCATGGCGGTGCCCCGTAGCTGCCGGTAGTACACATCCCCAAAAAGGAAGAAATTCCTCGTGAGGATGAACTCCAGCAGCGTGAGGACCAACCGTGCACATTCAGGGGCCACCTCCGAGCCCGATAGCGCCACACCGACAGCATCCAGACCCCTTTCGTGTTCAATTTTTGTTCTTTTTTTAGTTTACTACGGGATTTGACATCCAGGGACATCAGGAGGATACAAGGAATCTGCATATTTGGATTATATCCATTGTCTGACCATGATGTCTGTTATGCCGTATTCCTTTTTTTCTCCTTATCTTGCCAGATCTCCTCATGTCTGGTGTTATGCCTTTATGTATACAACATCGTCCATTCTGTGGTGCGATAGCCATGGATGTGGCTGGTCCTTTTCTTCCCCGATACACGGGTCCGGCGCGGCCGAGTGATTGGCGGGGGGTGTGACTGGATGCGCTCTGCTCCAGCGCCTCCCTGCCTCACACGTGCCTGCGCTGGTGATCATGTGTTTCGGGAGGGAATGCCCGGCTGTCTGCTGCTGTGCGCGTGCGCAGGGGTTCACTCACGCTGCGGTCACATGACCGGTGACGTGGAGGGGTCCCTGTGCGCGTGCGCCGGCGTCCTGCAGCTCTTGGACTCCGAGAATGGATTATGTGAGGTTAGTTTGGCGCGCTTATTAGCGATAAACATGATTGGAGAGCCTCTATGTATGCTGAGGGTTGATCACCATGACAACCATATAGCGAGGAAGTGATTGGCTGATACCCTTTTGTGGGATGTCTCTCTATGGCTGTATTTCTATTATTTTTATGTGGTTTGTTCTGTTCTTATATGATACACTGGTTTATGGTATGCTGAACTGCCATAATGACATGTATTTTTATTATATGTACATATTATGTGTGATTTTGATATATATATATTAAAGGCCGCCCTTGATAGTGATTGGCCCAAATGTGGGTTCCACACTATTTAAGATGGCCACTGATGGTCTATTTTATGCTTGATAAAGGCTGGTTACCAGCCGAAACGTTGCATGTTTGTAATGGCAGAATAAAGATTTTGGAAAATTTTTTCACCTGGACATGGATGCTGCTCCTTTCTTCAATGGTTCTGTGAGTATTGGTCCAGTTGGATTCATGGACTGTGGAGCGTGCACCATGGATGTCTGAGTGCTGTTGGTTAAACTACTTTTTGTATGCCGATTGAATCTGAACCAGCGTGCATCGGAGATAGGCTATGGAGCCTTCTATTGTTCCAGAGGTGGGTGAACTGGAGACTGCCGCAACTTTTTCGTATACAGAGGAGGACGCTCTACGGATCTTATCCGGTACCTCTGTTGATAATGCCTTTTTGAGTAGACCTACTGCGGATATGCTCCGCAAGAAACATGAGAGTGAAAAAAGGAGACTGATTTCTCTTGAACTGCATATGACAACTCTGATTGAGTATTATAAAGCCCGTAGAATACCACGGGGCCTACGTCCACATCTACGCCCGACTTTGCTTGCCGAGAATGTGCAGTTTTGTAACAAATTTGAGTCTATCACAAATAAGTTTGCCTTTGACATAATGCTCCTGAATATTGAATTTCTTCAGAAAGAAATGGAGCTTGTAAAATCTGGTGTGGCAGATTTAGAGTTACAACTGATTGATCTAATGACTGCACAAGACTTGGAGGCGTATAAATCTCGACTAGAGGCGAACTTGGTTAAGTTTCGTGAGGAAAATGAAAAGACTAAGAGAGTTAAGTGGTTTCGGGATGTGGAAGACTATAAGTCGGGCCGTGTTTTTTCATGGCAATCTGGTACACAAGCTGTGTTGAATAATAGGAGACCTAGAGCCTTCCAACAAAGAAATAGAAGGAGACCACGAGCGAAAGACCCACATAAATTTGGTTTCACTACAGCAGAATCTGACTCTACCGACGACTCCATTATTGGAGCCTCTTCCTCTTCTTCCGTTTTTTTAGGTGCCAAGAAGGCGGACAAAGTACCAGCAAAAGGAGGAATCACAGAGGCGGGAGGAAACACAGGAGGCAACGCTACAGAGCAAGAACGGAGGAAGTTTCACAGATCCCCGATGAGAACACGGAACATGGACGAGCGGCGGAAAATACACTGAAGCATAGAGAACTGGTGGTAAATATATCATCTGTACAACTTTCGGAGACTGAGTATGATGTGTTATCTAAGGGGCTCTCGTTTTGTCCTAAAAATCTACCGGACTGGTTTCAGATTGAATGTGATTTATTTGCTTTTTTCAGGAGACTACGTTTGACCACTTATTTTTCGGGGTCTGAATATGATTCTGATGGGACGACAGGGGTTGATGTGGGTGGTTTTACCCTTAAAGGGGCGGGTTTGTTTAATCGGAGCTCCTTTCTACCCTCGATTAAAAATCATTTCGTTGAATCATATGTTGAATTAGTGGAGAGGGATGTTAAACGGTTGAAATCCAGCTTCCGGAATTCTGGATATAATAATCTATCCAATATGGAAAGACGTGCTCTTGCTAGTTTATCAAATAAGACTGAAATTACAATCAAGCCGGCCGACAAAGGCGGTGCGGTTGTAGTTATGGATACAGTCAAGTATAGAGCAGAAATCATGGGACAGTTGGCCGATACTGCGGTATATTTGAAGTTACATTGTGACCCCACTACTCGGTTCCAAAGGGAACTTAAGCTTCTGATCGAGGATTCCTTGACTAGTGGACTTATTGATCAGAAGCTTTCGGAATTTTTGTTTGTAGATGCCCCTATTACCCCAGTTTTGTATACCCTCCCTAAGATTCACAAAGATTTGTTTTGTCCCCCCGGACGTCCGATTGTATCGGGGAGAGGGTCTATGTGCAATAAGGTGGCGATCTTCCTGGATAAGGTTCTTCGATGTTTCGCTACCTCCGCTCGTTCCTATATTAGGGATACAGGTGACTTCTTAGAAAAAATCAGCAATGTTCGAGTCAGTGCCTCTACTATCCTAGTGTCCTTTGACGTTGTATCTTTGTATACATCTATTGAACACGAAAGGGGTCTGGATGCTGTCGGTGTGGCGCTATCGGGCTCGGAGGTGGCCCCTGAATGTGCACGGTTGGTCCTCACGCTGCTGGAGTTCATCCTCACGAGGAATTTCTTCCTTTTTGGGGATGTGTACTACCGGCAGCTACGGGGCACCGCCATGGGGTCCAACGTGGCCCCCACCTATGCTAACATCTATATGGCGGTGCTCGAGGACCAATTCGTGTACAGTTCCAGCTTCTGGGGTCATGTCCGGGCCTGGTGGCGCTACATCGACGACATCTTCTGTGTGTGGGAGGGATCTCAAGATGAGCTCTCGTTGTTCTTGGTGGAACTCAATGGTGTGCATCCAGAACTGAGATTCACCATGACACATTCGGTGGATCGTTTACAGTTCTTAGATACGATGGTGTACAAACAAGGCGACATTTTGTGTACTGATTTATTCACGAAAATTACTGACAAGAATAGTCTTCTATATTATGACAGTTATCACCCCAGGAGGATGATGGATTCGTTGCCGTGGAGCCAATTGGTTCGTGTACGTAGGATAGTCTCTGATAGTGACACACGGGATTTGAGGTTGGAGGAGATGTGTGAAAAGTTTATCTGCAGGGGCTATCCTAGTAGGAAGGTGATTCGCCAAAAAGAGAAGATAAGTGAGTTATCGGATGGTGACTTGACAGTACATAGAGCCAAAGTGAAACAAAAACGTGTACCATTCGTCTCCACGTATTGCCCAGCTAGTAATGGGATTGCCAATATCCTTAATAAACACTGGGGAATACTGAATAAAGGTTTGCCTCTTGTGCAGGACTTCAGTCTGCGTCCCATTCTTTCATATAGAAGGGGCCGCAATCTGAAGGACCGATTGGTTAATTCTGATGTCGGGACAGGCAAGGTTGCCCTCCAAAGGACGTTATGTCCACCACGGATGGGCAACTTTCCCTGTTTAAATTGTTCATGTTGCAGTAATATGTTGAAAGGGGATAGTTTTAGTCATCCCCACACTGGAAAGAGGTTTCTGATTAAAGAACGGTACACGTGTTCTTCTAAATTTGTGATCTATTTAATAACATGTCCATGTGGTCTCATGTATGTTGGTGAGACCACAATGGAGATAAGGTCACGTGTGAGCAAACATAAGAGCACCATCAGGACGCAAATGCTCGATTTGCCAATTCCTAAACATTTTCATGACTGTAGGCACTCTATCAATCAATTAAGGTTCAGGGTTATCGATGGGGTCCCTGTGTTGAGGAGGGGGGGAGATAGGGTAAAAATATTGAAACAAAAAGAACTAAGGTGGATCTCCACATTGGAGACTTTGCAACCCAAGGGGTTGAATATTGAATATAACCTTCAAGTGTGCTTGCCCTGAATCCCTAACCCCCTTCCCTCTTCCAGATTTGGAGCTCCTCTTCTGTTTTGTACATATTATGAATTTTATTAATTGTGTAAGTGATGTTCTTTTTTTGTTCTTTTTTTAGTTTACTACGGGATTTGACATCCAGGGACATCAGGAGGATACAAGGAATCTGCATATTTGGATTATATCCATTGTCTGACCATGATGTCTGTTATGCCGTATTCCTTTTTTTCTCCTTATCTTGCCAGATCTCCTCATGTCTGGTGTTATGCCTTTATGTATACAACATCGTCCATTCTGTGGTGCGATAGCCATGGATGTGGCTGGTCCTTTTCTTCCCCGCTACACGGGTCCGGCGCGGCCGAGTGATTGGCGGGGGGTGTGACTGGATGCGCTCTGCTCCAGCGCCTCCCTGCCTCACACGTGCCTGCGCTGGTGATCATGTGTTTCGGGAGGGAGTGCCCGGCTGTCTGCTGCTGTGCGCGTGCGCAGGGGTTCACTCACGCTGCGGTCACATGACCGGTGACGTGGAGGGGTCCCTGTGCGCGTGCGCCGGCGTCCTGCAGCTCTTGGACTCCGAGAATGGATTATGTGAGGTTAGTTTGGCGCGCTTATTAGCGATAAACATGATTGGAGAGCCTCTATGTATGCTGAGGGTTGATCACCATGACAACCATATAGCGAGGAAGTGATTGGCTGATACCCTTTTGTGGGATGTCTCTCTATGGCTGTATTTCTATTATTTTTATGTGGTTTGTTCTGTTCTTATATGATACACTGGTTTATGGTATGCTGAACTGCCATAATGACATGTATTTTTATTATATGTACCGTATTTTCCGGCGTACAAGACGACTTTTTAACCCCTGAAAATCTTCTTAAAAGTCGGGGGTCGTCTTGTACGCCGGGAATCGCCTTGTACGCCGGGTGTATATGGTGGGTGGGGGGGGGAGTGATCCTGATGACGACGAGGGGGCGTCTCACAGGAAAGTGAGTATCCCCCATTACCTTATCATAGCGCTGCAGCGTGGGGTCTCTGTGCTGGGAGCGGCGGCTGCTGTGCTGTGCTGTGGCGGCTCCTCTTCTGCAGTGTGGGGCCTCTGGTGCTGTGGGGCGGTGGCAGCGGTGGCGTATCTTCATGCAGTCGGGGCTCCTCCGGCATCTCAAAGCCTAGAAGCCCCGCCGGCAACTCCATCGGTGTAATGCGCTGGCCTCCGGGAAAATGGCCGCTGCTTAGATTCAGATCTCGTGTCCCGAGATTTCGGGACGAGATCTGAATCTGAGCATGCACAGCCCCCAGCGGCCGGGCCACCGCATCGCACCTATTGAGCTGCCTCCGGGAAAATGGCCGCTGCTCAGATTCAGATCTCGTCTCCCGAGATCTCGGGACGAGATCTGAATCTGAGCAGCGGCCATTTTCCCGGAGGCCACCTGACCGCATTGTACCGATGGAGTTGCCGGCGGGGCTTCCAGGCTGAGATGCCGGAGGAGCCCCGACTGCATGAAGATACGCCGCCGCCACTGCCCCACAGCACCAGAGGCCCCACACTGCAGAAGAGGAGCCGCCACAGCACAGCACAGCAGCCGCCGCTCCCAGCACAGAGACCCCACGCTGCAGCGCTATGATAAGGTAATGGGGGATACTCACTTTCCTGTGAGACGCCCCCTCGTCCTTATCAGGATCACTCCCCCCCCCCCCAAAAGGCACATATTCACCGGCCCTATAAGACGACATACGGTGTATAAGAAGACCCCCAACTTTTAAGAAGATTTTATTTTTTAACTGGTAAAGTTGGGGGGTCGTCTTATACGCCGGAAAATACGGTACATATTATGTGTTATTTTGATATATATATATATTAAAGGCCGCCCTTGATAGTGATTGGCCCAAATGTGGGTTCCACACTATTTAAGATGGCCACTGATGGTCTATTTTATGCTTGATAAAGGCTGGTTACCAGCCGAAACGTTGCATGTTTGTAATGGCAGAATAAAGATTTTGGAAAATTTTTTCACCTGGACATGGATGCTGCTCCTTTCTTCAATGGTTCTGTGAGTATTGGTCCAGTTGGATTCATGGACTGTGGAGCGTGCACCATGGATGTCTGAGTGCTGTTGGTTAAACTACTTTTTGTATAGCGACATTTAACTAGTTAACAGCTGCGGGTGGATCGCGATTCCACTCGCAGCTGTTAGAGGCACATGTCAGCTGTCCAAAACAGCTGACATGTGCAGGAAAAGATGTGGGTTCAGCGCCGGAGCTCACATCAAAGGTCAGAAAGTGGTTATATATCACGCCAGCGCAGTACTTTATTTTGTGACCAAAAACATTAGAGGTGTCCAGTAAAATGGCACTGGCACCTGCACAGTCAAATCTAATGCCTACCCTAATTCTCAATCTGCACATGCGCCACCCACTCTGCCCCCTAGTCTTAAACAATAGTAAGTCTTTAAACTGATCTTTTATCACCAATTTGTCTCTTCTACTGGGTGAAATGTAATGTTGTCCACAATCTCTTACAAACAATGGCGATTTCCGTTTGTGTCAGCATAGGTATGGCTGTTATGGGGTTTGGGTCCACCTGAGTTAATATCTGATTTTTGCTGTACTTTTAAAATGTCTGGTTTTCTTGGCGACACAAAGGAAGGTGATGGACCAGAAGGTTTCGGACTAACCCATTATGGACTATCAGATGGTCACAAAAACGTTCTGCAAAGTCTTTTGCATTTTTATAAACAGAGTCAAAAGAACATCTGCCACCCGATTTGTAAGTTATACTATCTACCATACCCTCTTTTAAATGTCTTAAATACTTTTTTGGGAGTCATTACTGGACATTTTTTTTGCAGATATTTAAGTAAGTTTGAACTATTTTCTGGACACATTATTCGAGACACATACCTTGTAGTCACAAAGGTTGGACTCACCAATCTGATCATCTTACCTCCATTCAATAATTTCAGCTGTTTCACACTTTTTTGTTAAGTATATAATTCCACATGTGTTAATTCATAGTTTTGATGCCTTCAGTGTGAATGTACAATTTTCATAGTCATGAAAATACAGAAAAATCTTTAAATGAGAAGGTGGGTCCAAACTTTTGGTCTGTACTGTATGTCGGTTTTTTTTGCAAACAAAGGGTCCGCGATTCATTAAGCTTGCAAAGCTCAGCCTTCATAAACATGCAGAAGTAAGATGCACTGGATTCATTAAAGGGTGCATGCATCTAAATCACTGTTGCCAGGAATTTTACAGGGACTAGCGCACATTTCTGCAGTAAACTTTCTTGAAGTGGGCAGGTATTGCCACGCCTCATCCCATTTATGCTTTGCCAACTTTGCCGGATACAGATGGGACTGGCATGATAATACCTAAAGTTGTCAAACTTTTGTGCAACTTCCCTTTTCGCAAGCCTTCTGTGACTTTTCCCAGATCTTTTACGGTAGAAATCTGGGAAAAACACTGATGAGTCAGGGCCAGTGTGTCTGAAACAAACTGGAAAAATAGCCATGTTTGATCCCAGTCACAGATCACACCTGCTAATGTAAATCTAAAGGTCCGTGAAAAACTTTAACAGGATACTGATGCCCCCATAGCTGCATCCCAGAGTTCTCATTTTTCCACTGACTGTTTGCTAGGACCAAGCAGTGATTGACATCTGGGGGTTTTTTTGTACTTGAAAAAAGGATCTTTTTTTTTTTTCTTTTTTAAAGAGTAAAGTAAAATCCAAATAAAAAGCAAAGACATTCTATACATACTGTACGTTACCAAGAAAAACATCATCTTGTCACTCACTTCAAACACTGAAATCCTGATACAGTACAATATAACTACAAAGACTTTGAAGACTTAAAAATGCCCAATTAGCAATAAATAACCATTACCATTAAGGACGAGGAGTCTTCTGAACTGAAGCACAGGATCAACGCTTCCATTTTCCTTTCATCTCTCTTGAACACTGGGTTTGGTTGCCATAGCAGAGGCCCGAAATGAACAGGATTTATGTAACGGCTAGCGACTGTAGGGCACTGCTGCCTTAGCGGGACACATCTCTCCTCTACATGCAGGGTAATAAAGGGAAGGCTCTTTCATACGGCACTATATAAGCACTGTACATGGCTTAGGGTTTGTATTTCAACTACATGGAACAAAGGAAGGGGACTTGGGAGCCCATGATCCGTCCCTTACGGTCATTCTGCTAGAATTACAACAGTAAAAAGGAAAGGAGCCAAAGGCAATAATTACGTCCACTTTTGTGAACCTGCTGTTTGCGAAGTCTGCTCCAATACATAAAGAGTCTGGAAGAGAGAAAAGCAGCTAAATGTTTCCACCGATTCAGGAAGGGCTGATGGAAACACAAGTGCGTTAGCCAAGAGCACTCAGGCACCTGTACTACAAAGCAATAAAGCCCTGAGCCCATTCACACTCATAGGATTCCCATCCACTGTAAGATCAGTAAATGAGAGCAGCTTAATTACCAGGCGGCCCCATGACAAAAGGCTTCTCCCTGCATTATACACTGGTAAAAAGGGAAATGCAGAAGGCATAAACAGCATATAAGGCATGCAAGACTAACTAGCTCCAAACACAATGCATTAGCTTCTTGCTCTTACTTATTGCCGTTCACAGATTTATTTTCAGCCTGGATTTGAAAATTTGTCACTTACTAAAGCGGTTTTCAGCCAGAAACCCAATTGCCTGGTGTGTCTGTCCATTAGAAGACCTGGACAGTTTCTCATCCACTAAAGCTAAACAATGAAGGTTTTTATTTAACGGCAGCAAGCAAAGATTAAAAATGATGAAAACTTGATTTATTAAGTATATTGGGAAATGATAAAACCATTAAAGTCATGGACTTTATCTGATGAAACCAAGATATTCCTTGGTCCCTTACAATATTTAATGTGATTTCCTAACGATCTGGTAACAGTGACACCAGCGCTCAGCTCTTTGAGGTCTCTGGTGGGTAGGACATCTTAGCCTGAAACCGTCAATGGGACCCTTACAGTTCAGATATTAAACAGAACAACTGTGGAATCTGTCATTCTAAATAAAACAGGACCGTTACATTGTCGGCTCGGCAATGATTAGCTTGGCGTCATAGGTGTCATTTTTACAAAGTAGCAAAACAATAGACAAAACACCTTCTACTTCATATTTGACAGGGTTTACATCTCCTAGTCTGACATATATTCAAGCCAGAAGGATAATGGGAGAAAACACAGCTGAAATAAAGATGAAAAAAAAAAATAAATCTTAAAATCTCATATAATCCCTACACATGTTTGACGAGCTTTACTTTTATTAATAATTCACGCAAGGCTCTTTAGCACAGGTAATTGTGCCAAAAAATGCAATTAAATGGAAATATGCATTAGTGCCCGGCATGGAAACGCATTTAGGCAGAACCATTTTTAAAACCAGATGAGGCCTCTGACACACTAACATTGTAGGAGAGCTCATTTAGGACGGGAAATGTGAGCGAGATGCTATACTCCATTATCGTAAGATATTAGGCAGGTTACGGCTCTCATCCTCACTCGAAGCCCTCTCTTTTGGGATCATCCTTTTGTCTGTCATGGATTTTCTCCATAAAAGATTTTATAACACAACCGGTGGGAGGGGAGAGCATTCAGCCAGACACTATATAGTCTAATTACTCACATGGGAGATTTCATTTTCTGGCACTAAGCAGATGTCAGAGAGAGGATTGGAAGAACCTTTTCCAGATGGGATATGGGGAAGACATCTTGCTGCTAACTTTATTGCTTTCACATGACTGACCTATTTCTCACAAATCCTTTCCATACAATAGCAAATAGAACAAAAGATTTACGCAAACAATGCGTACACCGCAACATTCTGTAGGGACCAAGCCCATTCAAGAAGGCGCAATGTACAGCATTTATGGAAGGCGCACCGAGACTTGATAAATTTGTCTGTACGTAAGGATTATTCATTCCAACTAATGCAGAAGCCGGGGAACTGTCCAACAAATTCTACACGGTGGACTGACGAAATCCTAAGTTCACACACAGAGTCCTGGCTGATTGTACACTTGGCTTTTATCACTTTTATGAGTCACATTTGCATCATAGGACAAAGTTATTGGATTAAAGGGTTATTAACTTATCACCATCACAGACTTTCAAGCCTTCGACCAATGTAGATGGAGCTATGGAAAAACATGGTGACAGGTTCCCTTCAATATTATTATTATCATTATTATTTATGAGCAATTTTTCCATGGCGCCTTAAATTTGAAAAGGGATATACATAACAAAAAACAAATACAATAATTTTGAACTGACTGGTACAGGAGGAGAGAAGACCCTGCTCACGAGGGCTCACAATCGACAAGGGATGGTTGAGGATACAATAAAGCTGGTCGTGCAGCAGTTTGGTGGAAGGAGGGTTACCGTGGGTTGTAGGCTTGTTGGAAGAGCTAGGTTTTCAGGTTCCTTTAGAAGGTTTCCAAGGTAGGCCAGAGTCGGATATGTTTGGGTAGAGTTCCAGAGTAGGAGTGTCATCAGCGTAGAGGTGATACAGAAAGCCATGGGACTCTAGGAGCTGTCTCAGGCCAAAAGGTGTAGATGGAGAAGAGCAGGGGTCCTAGAACTGAACCTTGGGGCTACCGACAGGGGGCAAGGTAAGGAGGTGGTATGTGAGTGGGAGATGCTGAATGCCTGGTTACACAGGCAGACTGCATGCCCATTGTGCACTGAATAATCTGTAATAGATTGTTCAGTGTACATATGCTGCAATTGTTCTCAGCAACACAGGCCATGTTTACACAGACGATGAACTGCATAAAACGATCTTCTGTGCAGGATGATAGATCATTTCCGCTGATGAATGAAGTACGCTTGTTGATAATAACCGCCCAGTGTAAATGCACCTTAACTTTAAAATTATTGTAATGTGGCATTTCCCCAAGTAGTATATAAGAATTGGGCAGTATTTTTGTGCTCACCAGCGAACATGAGTCAACAAGATTAAATGCCACATACATTATCTCAGATATTTTGCTTTGTCTGATCAGTAGAAACCCCACTGCTGCGACGATCTACAATCACAAAATCAATTTTATTTGCATAGAACACATTGCGCAGAACTTAACAATTCAGTTGGCACATGTACTAAAAATATAAGAGAGTAACGCATAATTCATCAATCCTAACAATTAGGCGAGAGGGCCCTGCTCATAATAGCAGAATGTCCCTATACACATTACACTAATTTCAGCCGACAGTCTACCATGTATGGAGGCCACGGACGACTGATTGTTGGGGGGACATGTTGCTCGGCATGTCTGATTTCAGACTGCCAATCACTTTGTATTCGCGGAGATAAGACATGTCTGGCGATGGCTCATGGAAAACACCAGAGTGCTTGTCCAAAAGGGAATGGGAGAAAAGGCCAAGATCTGCAAAAAATATGCATAGAACTCCATGACTGATGTGTATGAACTGTTAAACTGTAAAGCGCTACAGAATATGTTGGAGCTACAAAAATAAAGATTATTATGGTATTATTATGAAAAACAGACGTCTGAGTGAGCCCTTACTGTAACTGTCTTCACTAACAGAAGAATGTTCTCTGTTAACCTGAAGCCTTATAAGAACCACAGGCTGATGGCTGCCAAGTATTCCGGAACATGAAGGCTTCAGGCTGTCCTGTGTGTGATCCCAAACTGCTATCCAGCACATACTTCATGCACTTGTATATTAGTGTCACGCTTCTAAGTTTCAACAGCTGTTCAAGGTCAAATATGAGTAAGATTAGGGGGTCTCTGGCATCTTGACCTGAAAAGCCCACTGCAGTGTGGACATAGCGAGCATAGAATACCAAGAATATTCTGTGGCATTTCTTTGCAGATGCAAAAATAACACCACATTCTCAGCAGGCTTCAGATCTATCCAAACATTAGAGATCTAATATTAAATTACAAAGTGTGCTTTATGTAATGCTATCTAATTTGCGGCTCAGCAGAATTAAATGCTTGTCTAAACAAGACACACGTCCAAGTGCCCTGTATAGTATATGTGCATTTCACGATTTTAGGAAGCACCTAAAAAACAGATCAGCAAACTGGCAGAGACAACTTAAAAGGCGTGAAGAAGGCCAATCACCACACCAAAATAAATACATTCAAGATAACATCAAACACAAAAAACAACGGCGGAATTAGATTTTTTTATTTTTTTTTTTAAATTTCACCTCACTTGGAATTTATTTTCCTTCACACTTCAGTGCACAGTATAATAAATGGTGTAACTCAAATTCATCCCAGAAAAAAACAATAGAAAAATAATATAGCTAAAAAAAAGGTATAGTAAATAATATAAAACTGACTGAGCAAAGAACTAGTCTGAACTAGTGCATGCCAAAAAACTCGCATAGCAAATAAAGAACAAGGTTGCACTAAATTATTAAATTAGTATTATTAAAAAATGTATAGCTCCTGGAAAAAGGGGAGGATAACGAAAACGCAAGAACGGAAAATCACCCGTCATGAAGAGGGTAAATATTTAACCCTACTGAACTCCGAACTAATATTGACGTGAAGGAACACCATGATCATTTTAGGGCTCAAGTGTGTGTGCATTTTATTTATATTTTCCATTATTTTACATGTAAAACTGAAAAAAATAAAAATAATAACTAACACTTGAGAAGGCAGTGTGTTAATTTTATATATGAAATCTATGGAAAAGAAACAGTTAACAGGACCTGGCATATGATTACCTTTTCCTCTGGTCACTTTAAATCATTCTAATGTCCTGAGATTATAAGAGCTTTGTTTTTGCTGTTACAAAGTGAATGAGATTTCTGAAATGTAATGCTGCTTACATTTTTCCTTGCGGATTTGAACCATCAAAGCGTTTTTCAAATCTGCAGCATGTCAATGCTTTCAGCATCTCACAGTGTTTTTCATCTATTCAAATGAATAGGCAAACAATGAAAGTAAAAACGCATTAAAAAAACGCAAATTTTACACAGCGTGAGTATTATATAGTATTACACAGATCCTTCTGCAACAAACCCAAACATCTGCACACAACCTTATAGTTGATGAAACATTTTAATAATGCAAATAGTTACATTAAGCCATCAGTATAGAAGTACTGTACATGGAAAGAAAACATTTAAAAAGGGAATGCAAGAATTTTTACTTACAAAAACTAGATATAAAAATATTTTTAAATAGAACACCATATTTGCCAATTGTATTTTTTTCTTCCAGTTTCTTTACATTACGGAGAGCAGCCATCCTTCCTGAGCTGATGCTCTGAGCAATAAATAGTAGTTAGAAAATAACCTACTGACATATGGGAGAGTGCTGTGAGCATCCTCTGTGCAAAGGTCACTGGGTGTGGATGGGATATGCAGAGCTCAATCCATCCTCTGTTGCAGTGGAGGCTCATAAATTATCTGCCTCCAGCTGTATAACAGAAACCAGCCTGTGATGACAATCCGATGACCTGCTGAAAAGTGATCTCTACAGAGCAAAAAGTGTCAGTCTACTCTAAGGCCCAATGCTGAAGTGCAAGACTTCAGCATTTTTTTTACTTCTTGTAATGTAGAATTTTGACAAAAAATGAGAGGAATTTTTTTTTTTTTTTTTACATTTTTTTAACCCCTTCATGACCTTGGGATTTTCCATTTTTCCGTGTTCATTTTTCGCTCCCCTCTTTCCCAGAGCCATAACTTTTTATTTTTCCGTCAATTTGGCCATGTGAGGGCTTATTGTTTGCGGGACGAGTTGTACTTTTGAACGACATCATTGGTTTTACCATGTCGTGTACTAGAAAACAAGAAAAAAATTCCAAGTGCGGTGAAATTGCAAAAAAAGTTCAGTCCCACACTGTTTTTATGTTTGGCTTTTTTGCTAGGTTCACTAAATGCTAAAACTGACCTACCATTATGATTCTCCAGGTCAGTATGAGTTCATAGACACCTAACATGACTAGGTTATTTTTTATCTAAGTGGTGAAAAAAAATTCCAAACTTTGCTTTAAAAAAAAAAAAAAAATGCGCCATTTTCCGATACTCGTAGTGTCATTTTTCATGATCTGGGGTCGGTTGAGGGCTTATTTTTTGCGTGCCGAGCTGGTGTTTTTTATGATACCATTTAGGTCCATGGGAGGCTAGAAGCTGGCACAACACGATCGGCTCTGCTACATAGCAGCGATCTGATGTTCGCTGCTATGTAGCAGAAATGCAGGTGTGCTGTGAGAGCCGACCACAGGGTGGCGCTCACAGCTGCCGGGGATCAGTAACCATAGAGGTCTCAAGGACCTCTATGGTTACTATTCAGAAGCATCGCCGACCTCCGATCATGTGACAGGGGTCGGCGATGCGCTCATTTCCGGCCGCCCGGCCGGAAGAGCCGGTTAGATGCTGCTGTCTGCGTTTGACAGCGGCATTTAACTAGTTAATAGCGGCGGGTGAATCGCGATTTCACCCGCCGCTATTGCGGGCACATGTCAGCTGTTCAAAACAGCTGACATGTCCCGGCTTTGATGCGGGCTCACGGCGGAGCCCTGCATCAAAGCAGGGGATCTGACCTCGGACGTACTATCCCGTCCGAGGTCAGAAAGGGGTTAAAATGATGTTCTTTAAAAAAAAAAAAACTTAAAGGCATCTGATCATAACAATAATAATCTTTATTTTTATATAGCGCTAACATATTCCGCAGCGCTTTACAGTTTGCACAAATCATCATCGCTGTCCCCGTTGGGGCTCACAATCTAAATTCCCTATCAGTATGTCTTTGGAATGTGGGAGGAAACCGGAGCACCCGGAGGAAACCCACGCAAACACGGAGAGAACATACAAACTCTTTGCAGATGTTGTCCTTAGTGGGGCTTGAACCCAGGACTCCAGCGCTGCAAGGCTGCTGTGCTATCCACTGCGCCACCGTGCTGATCATCTCTAGAAATGCCATTTACCTGCAGATATATACAGTGTATGACAGAGTCACTGGTAAAGTGATGGAGGGGAGATACGTGTCACTGCGCATGATGGCGTCAGTGATATAAATCCAGAATCGTTTCCTCCAGAACACTGTTGGGTCGGTTTATTGAAAATTATATTATGGGCTGGTTTTAGAGGACCTCCATAGGGCAGGAGGGAGGGGGTCCATGGTATCTCCACATGCAGAACCCTGACAGGACCTGTGTGATGTCAGGATCATGTGATCAGTCACGTGATGGAGAGTCACATGGTCTGGGTTTAACTAGCTGAACTCCAGGATTATTCGGGGGTGGTTGAGGGCCTGGAGAGGAAGACTCAAGAAGAGTGTTTGCCCACATGATCCTTGTACAAGGACATTGTTAATCCTGAGTGGGCTGACACCCCACTAGTGCAAGGACTGCACGAAATGCTACAGTTTTGTTTTGCCAAGAGGGGCGTGATTATGTTTGTGCTTAAAACCTTGGTTTATGCTGTACAAATAAACCAAGTGCATCCTTAAATGCCCAGTGTTCCATTGACTACCTCTGTGTGCAGCCAAGTGAGCCGATCTACCACAAGTGGCATGTAAAAGTTTGGGCACCACTGGTCAAAATTACTGTTATTGTGAACATTTAAGCAAGTTGAAGATGAAATGATCCCTAAAAGGCCTAAAAGTTAAAGATGAGACATTGTCATTTTTACGTTCTCCATCACCCTTGGAGATTTGTTTGCTCAGATAACTTTGATCAAGGTTTCAGACCTTAGCCTGTTTGGGATACGGCTTGTTCACTATCATCGTTAGGAAAGACCAGGTGAAGCGTAAATTTCCCAGCATTATAAAAATCCAGCCTCCTCTGACCTTGTGCCAAAAAACAGCAGCCATAGGTTCTTCTAAGCAGCTGCCTAACACTCTGAAAATGGTGGAGGCCCACAAAGCAGAAGTATATAAGAAGATAGCAAAGAGTTATCAAATTGCCCTTTCCTCAGTTCGAAATGTAATTAAGAAATTGCAGTTAACAGGAACAGAGGAGGTCAAAATAAAGTCTGAAAGACCAAGCAAAACTTCAGTGAGAGCTGCTTGCAGGATTGCTAGAGGCAAATCCAAACCGCTACTGACTGCAAAAGACCTTCAGAAAGATTAAGCAGACTCTGAAGTTGAGGTACATTGTTCTACTATTCAGAGACAGTTGCACAAGTATGGCCTTCATGGAAGAGTCATCAGAAGAAAACCTCTCCTGCATCTTCACCATAAAATTCAGCATCAGAAGTATGCAAACGAACATCTAAACACAAGCATGATGCATTTTGGAAACAAGTCATGCGGACAGTTGAGGTTAAAATAGAACTATTTGCCCACAATGATCAAACATATGTTTGGAGAAAAAAGGGCACAGAGTTTCAGGAAAAAACTGAAGTTGAAAAGAGGATGGTTTCTACAAATGGATAGTGATCCTAAACACAGGTCAAAATCCACAACAGACTACCTCAAAAGGTGCAAGCTAAAACTTTCACAATGGCCCTCACAGTCCACTGATCTGAACATCACTTAAGCTCTGTACCTAGCCCTGAAAATAGCAGTGCATGCAAAACGACCCAGGAATCTCCCAGAACTGGAAGAATTTTCCAAGAAAGAATGGATGAAAGTTCCTCAAACAAGAATTGAAAGACACTTGGCTGGATACAAAAAGCGTTTAAAAGCTGTGATACTTTCAAAAAGGGGGTATGACTAGGTACTGAAAATGAAGGTTGCTCAAACTTTGGCACAGGCCTAATATGCTTATTATACCGGGGTTTTTTGAGGGGTTTTTTTTTACGATAAGACGCACCGGACTATAAGACACACCCAGGTTTTAGAGGTGGAAAACAGGGAAAAAAAATATTTGAATCAAAAAAGGTGGTGATATATTTAATAACATAAATAACATACTATTATATATAATAACACCACATATAATAGTATGTTATTATGTTGGAAGCTACGGGACCTGTGTGGTGTCTGTAAAGTACTATATGAAGACGCTGGAGGGTGAGTATAAGAATGGGGGCACAGGGCTTATATTTAAAGCACCACTCCAGCACTGAAAAATAACACTGGAGTGCTGCTTTAAGAACCCATGCGACAACTATATCTCCCAGCATGTCCTGCAGATCCTATGGCATGCTGGGAGTTATAGTTCACCACAGGAGTGGCAGAGTGCTTTATTGTGTGTTGTAAACACTAACCTTTTAATTGTGGCAGCCAGCCAGCTACTGTAGTGAGGTAAAAAGCTGGAGCATCCCATGACACCACAGAGCCCTCCCTCTTGTTGCCTCTCCACAGCACAGGTCATAAGAGGAAGCCAGCAGATTCTAGTGTGGTGTCTGAAGGACCTGTGATGACATCAAGAAGAGGGAGGGCTCTGTGATGTCATGTGATGCTCCAGCCCGTCCACTTCATAACATCACACAGGTCCTTGTGCTGGAGAACTCAGCATCCAGCACAGCCCAGGCAGGTATGCGGTGATCTTGTCCCCTCTGGCCCCCTGCTGCTGCCGACCCCTCCACCAGACATACAGATCTCCCCAGCCGCTGCAGTAATCCAGCGCTGGGGAAACCATGTGTGTCCCTGTATAAGTGAAGGAGTATTCATTTGCTGCTCCCCGCTCACTGCTCTGCGCTGAGAGGTAGGCGGGCAAGCGGCTAATGAATATTCAATGCACTTTATTCATCCGGACCATGTGGCTTCCCCAGCACTGGATTCCTGAAGCCGGGCAGGGACATTTTTCTGCCTCCTGCAAGTGGGATCCCAGTGCGATCCCACTCGCCGCTGCCCCCTCCCCCCGTTACATCCCTACCATAAGACGCACCCACACTTTCCTACCAAATTTGCAGAAAAATAAATGCGTCATATGGTCGGAAAAATACGGTAATTTTTAAAATGGATAAGATGAAAATATTTTTTGCCTAAAATACAAAGGAAATGTATCATCTTTAACTTTAGGCCTTTTAGAGATAATTTAATCTTCAACTTGCTTAACTGTTCACAACTTTTACATGCGCTGTAGTTAATCTGCAGGTAAATAGCATAAAAAAATGTGTACCTGGCCAACTGAAAGTGCGGCTACACAGAGAAAATGAAGAGTTAATCAACGTGTAATCTCCATTAACCGTTGTCTCTGAGCGTGGCTTGTTGTGAACTCTGTTTTTGGGCTCCCTCTTGTGGTCACAACTGGTACTGTGTGAGTGCTGTCTTTGGGCTCCCTCTGGTGGCTCTTTGTGTCATTCTGCAGGTCTGAGGCTTGATCAGCTGTCTCGTTATCTGTTAGCTGGTTTCCTATTTAGTTCACCTGGACTCTCAGTTGTTGCCTGCTGTCAATGTCTTCAGTGCTATTTTGGAGCTCTCCTGCAGTCCTTCGTTATCAGTCTCTTCAAGAGAAGCTAAGTTTCTGTTTGTTCATTTTTTGATCATCAGTGTTCAATTTGTTTCTTGGTTTATTATCTGTCCTTGTCCAGCTTGCTAATATGTGATTTCCTCGCTTGCTGGTAGCTCTAGGGGGCTGAGTTTCTCCCCTCACACCGTTAGTTGGTGTGGGGGTTCTTGAATTCTCAGCGTGGATATTTTGTATAGGGTTTTCTACTGACCGCACAGTTTCCTATCTGTCTTCTGCTATCTAGTATTAGCGGGCCTCATTTGCTGAATCTGTTTCATTTCTATGTTTGTATTTTCCTTTCCCCTTATCTCACCGTTATTATTTGTTGGGGGCTTTCTATATCTTTGGGGTTATTTCTCTGAGGCAAGTGAGGTCTTACTTTCTTTCTCTCTAGGGGTAGCTAGTTTCTCAGGCTGCGTCGAGACGTCTAGGAATTTAGGCATGTTCACCGGCTACCTTTAGTGTGTTTGGTTAGGATCAGGTTTTGCGGTCAGTCCAATTACCACCTCCCTAGAGCTCGTGTCTATGTTCATAAACTTAGCTAGTCCGTTTTGTGATCCTCAGCCACTAGGATCATAACAGTGGCTATTCTCACGCCCAGGCACTTTAAGCGACAGCCTGCCTGCAGTGTATGTGTGTGCAGAATGAGATGTCAATCAAGTTGCCTGGGCGTGATAACAGCGACTCTCCCAGTACAGGAGCCCAGATGTAACCACTCCCCTGCACCGCCCCAATGAATTGGAAGCAGCTGTTACATTGGGATTATTGTTTTATTTTCTTGGTGCAGCCCCACTTGCAGTCAGTTGGCTACATATGGTTTTAACCCCTTAATGACAGCCACTACGTCTTTTAACTGACCTGAGACATAAGAGACTAGCCTCCCCATACAGGTGACAATCCAGCAGCTGTCGGTTGTGCACTATAGCTGACAACTTGCTGTATCACCCATGATCAGTATTTGCACCTTCCAAATCTGTTTAACCCCTTAGATGCTGCTATCAATAGTGACTGCATCATTAGAAATGGTTAACATAGTGTGGGGGCTTCCTCTTTATCCAAACTGGTGCCCTCAGATCATGATTTTGTGGTTCTGATGTTTGCCATGGCAATTCACGTCCAAATAGTGGCCTTACAGTCTGACAGCTCTAGTAATCTGTTCAGAAGTTAGAGGCATTTAGGTGGTAAAAATACACATTTTCATTTCTGTCATACCACTTTGCATTAATTCCTGTAAAGCACCTGAAGGGTTAATAAACTACCTGACAGAAGTTTTCAATATGTCAGGGGGTGCTGTTTTTAAAATGGTAACACGTTTGGGGTTTTCCCAATATATAGGACCCCTAAAGTCACTTCAAACATGGATAAGTCACTAAAAAAAATAAATTTAGTAAATTTCCTTGAAAAAAATGAAAAATTGCTGCAACATTTTTAAACCTCCTAAAATGCTAACAAAATAAAATAACATTTTACAAATGGTGCTGATGTAAGGCTAGTTTCACATTTGCGTTTAAAAACGCAGCGTTTAAAACGCAAACGCAGGTGGTGAAAAAACGCATGTAAACGCGTGCAAACGCTGCGTTTTTTAGACGCATGCGTTTTCTCATGCGGTAAAAAAAACGCAACGTTTTGACGCGTTTACATGCGCTTTTTACTGCGTTTGCGTTTTTGAAACGCATGCTGAGAAGTGTGTGACAGCTGCCAATCATCAAAATTAGGGTTGAGCGAAACAGGTCGGCCAATTTCAAAAGTCGCCGACTTTTGGCAAAGTCGGGTTTCGTTATAGATATAGATATATATATATATATATATATATATATATATATATATATATATATATATATATATATATATATATATATATATATATATATATATATATATATATATATATATCTCTATATCTATCTATCTCTATCTATCTCTATATAGATCTATATCTATTTATCTATCTATCTATATTTACTTCAGCGCGATATAGCAGAAAAGCCGATTGCCGGCTTTTCATTTCTCCTGCCTAGACCCGACATGATATGAGACATGGTTTACATACAGTAAACCATGTCATACTCCCCTTTTTTTTTGCATATTCCACACTACTGTTAGTAGTGTGTATGTGCAAAATTTCGGCGCTGTAGCTAATAAATTTAAGGGATAAATCGCGGAAAAAATTGGCGTGGGCTCCCGTGCAATTTTCTCCGCCAGAGTGGTAAAGCCAGTGACTGAGGGCAGATATTAATAGCCTGGAGAGGGTCCACGGTTATTGGCCCCCCTGACTAAAAACATCTGCCCCCAGCCACCCCAGAAAAGGCACATCTGGAAGATGCGCCTATTCTGGCACTTGGCCACTTTCTTCCCACTCCCGTGTAGCGGTGGGATATGGGGTAATGAAGGGTTAACCCCTTCCCGACATGTGACGGTATAGTACGTCACATGTCGGGACCCCCGCTTTGATGTGCGCTCCGGCGGTGAGCGCACATCAAAGTCGCGACATGTCAGCTGTTTTTTACAGCTGACATGTGCGCGCAATAGTGGCGGGTGAAATCGCGATCACCCGCCGCTATTAACTAGTTAAATGCCGCTGTCAAACTCAGACAGCGGCATTTAACTACCGCATCCGGCCGTGCGGCCGGATATGAGCGCATCGCCGACCCCCGTCACATGATCGGGGGTCGGCGATGCTTGTACATTGTAACCATAGAGGTCCTGGAGACCTCTATGGTTACTGATCGCCGGTGGCTGTGAGCGCCCCCCTGTGGTCGGCGCTCACAGCACACCTGCATTTTAGCTACATAACAGCGATCTGATGATCGCTGTTATGTAGCAGAGCCGATCGGGCTGTGCCTGCTTCTAGCCTCCCATGGAGGCTATAGAAGCATGGTAAAAGTTAAAAAAAAAAGTAAAAAAAAATGTGAAAAAAATAAAAAAAATATAAAAGTTTAAATCACCCCCCTTTCGCCCCAATCAAAATAAATCAATAAAAAAAAACCCCAACCTACACATATTTGGTATCGCCGCGTTCAGAATCGCCCGATCTATCAATAAAAAAAAAGCATTAACCTGATCGCTAAACGGCGTAATGAAAAAAAAAATCGAAACGCCAGATTTACGTTTTTTTTGGTCGCCACGACATTGCATTAAAATGCAATAACGGGCGATCAAAAGAACGTATCTGCACCAAAATGCTATCATTAAAAATGCCAGCTCGGCACGCAAAAAATAAGCCCTCACCCGACCCCAGATCACGAAAAATGGAGACGCTACGGGTATCGGAAAATGGCGCAATTTTATTTATTTATTTTTTTGCAAAGTTTGGAATTTTTTTTCACCACTTAGGTAAAAAAGAACCTAGTCATGTTAGGTGTCTATGAACTCGTACTGACCTGGAGAATCATAATGGCAGGTCAGTTTTAGCATTTAGTGAACCTAGCAAAATAGGCAAGCAAAAAACAAGTGTGGGATTGCACTTTTTTTGCAATTTCACTGCACTTGGAATTTTTTTCCCGTTTTCTAGTACACGACATGGTAAAACCAATGATGTCGTTCAAAAGTACAACTCGTCCCGCAAAAAATAAGCCCTCACATGGCCAAATTGACAGAAAAATAAAAAAGTTATGGCTCTGGGAAGGAGGGGAGCGAAAAACGAAAACGGAAAAACGGAAAAAGCTCCGGGGGTGAAGGGGTTAATGTCACCTTGCTATTGTAAGGTGACATTAAACCAGATTAATAATGGAGAGGAGTCAATTATGACACCTATCCATTATTAATCCAATTGTATGAAATGGTTAAAATAAAAGACACACAATATTGCAATGTATTTTAATGAAATAAACACACAGGTTGTTGTAATATTTTATTGCTCTCTCAATCCACATGAAGACCCTCGTTCTGTAACAAATTAAAAATAATAAACCAACAATATACCTACCTTCCATAGATCTGTAACGTCCCACGATGTAAATCCATCTGAAGGGGTTAAAATATTTTACAGGCAGGAGCTCTGCTATAATGCATCTGTGCTCCTGCCTGTAAACCCCGGGGAATGAAGGTAATGTAGGTCAATGACCTATAGTTACCTTCAGTCGCGGTGATGCGCCCTCTGCTGGATGTCCTCATATGACGTCGAGCTTCTCCAGGCTATTAATATCTGCCCTCAGTCACTGGCTTTACCACTCTGGCGGAGAAAATTGCGCGGGAGCCCACGCCAATTTTTTCCGCGATTTAACCCTTAAATTTAATAGCTACAGTGCCGAAATTTTGCACATACACACTACTAACATTAGTAGTGTGGAATATGCAAAAAAAAGGGGATATGACATGGTTTACTGTATGTAAACCATGTCTCATATCATGTTGGGTTTAGGCAGGAGAAATGAAAAGCCGGCAATTGAATTACCGGCTTTAGGGTTACGGTTAGAGTTAGGGTTTGGATCCCTTTATCACCTTGATGGTGGGGGGTGGCTTATCAGTGTGTATTCTTGTTTTTTTCTATTGAAACGCACGCATTTACATAGACAGCAATACGTTTTTTTGCCACAAAAAACGCATGCGTTTTTTTTTTCGGCAAAAAAACGCCTCTAGAAATTACTACATGTTGCATTTCTGCAACAAAACACAAGCATAAAAAAGACGCATGCGTCGTCAAATGCGGCAAAACGCATTAAAAAAAAAACGCATGCGTTTTTAATGTTAAATATAGGGGGAAAAAACGCATGTGTTTTTTTGCGCTAAAACGCAGCGGCAAAAAACGCAAATGTGAAACCAGCCTAAAGCAGACATGTGGGAAATATTATTTATTAATGGTTTGCTGTAGTATGACCATCTGGATTAAAGGGATAATCATTCATGGGTTTTTTTGGCTCTGATTTTATGTTTCATTGAATTTCCTACTGTCAGATCTGTTCTTTTTAAGTCCTTGACACATTTTAAGACTACGTTTGGAAAGTCTTCTAAAAGTCTACCACTAATCCAGACAAATTATGCAGGATTTTTTTTTTTTTGTAAAAGGGAATGTCAGTAGGGTCCAGTAAGTCATCTATATGAGCAAGTAGGTCATAGGAAGCTGAGCAAAATGATATATTGGCATATGCAATCCGATGTCTTATTCCTGAGAAATCCATATTTTTCATAATATGTAAATGAGCTGTTAAGATTTATAGGCAGGACATAGATCTCCCCAAGATTCTGCCTTCAAAGCTAATTATAAATGAATAGGGGGGGAATTACTAGTGTGAGACATGTAATGATTGACAGTCTGCTCTCTTGAACTACGTATCTCACACTGATCAAGCGCCTTTAGTTTAAAATAGTCCCTGGAGGCAAATTCTCAGGGAGGTCAGAGTCCGGCCCAAAGATCACATCTGCCCATTTACATATTTAAAAAAAAGTTGATTTCTCAGGAATTATTCAACGGATCATAGATATCAAGGTATCACTTTATTCAGCTATCTATAATCATCATGCCTATAGAGACGGTTTAGGAGAGTTGATCCTACTGAGATTCCCTTTAAGTTTCCCTATATACAAAATTATGCATAACGGACATTTTTTTATGAGAAGCTCAGCCACCATAGCACACCAATTTACAATGCAATTTTGAGCGGACATATCAGAGGATTTAATTTTTCACTAGAAGCTCAGTGACTGGCAGCCGCAGTGTGTCTATGGCTACATTCTGTGTATTTAAGGCACATGGAGATAAAACAAAGCTTCCATCAAAGTGCTATGTCTTGGATTGTACCTTTCTTGTCATTGGGTTCAATTGCCATCACAAAATCCATGTTTCATGCAGGAAATGCGCTTTGATCCCTGCCAAGATGACTCCCCCCAAGTCATATAGTAAGAAGAAGCAATGCAGTGATTTGCAGGAAGTGTTCTAAACACTCCACCGCCATCATGTTGCACATGTACTTTCTCCACGACCACCAGCCGGTTTACTAACGACATGTGGGGATTGCTGCACTCACACAGCCCCGATGTCCAATCAGGCTAAACAGTAATCAATGCCTATGATTGAAAGAAAATGCGTGTCTAGATATTGCTCCCTGCTGTTTTTCTTATTCTATATTAAATTGTCCTTATCATAGCGGATGTGTGCATTCAAATTGGCAGATTACACAGAATGAGCATTCCCAAGACTGCTTTTTCTACCCCTCCAATAATTAGCCTCTCTAAACAGGCTCGTTCGTCGGGTGAAAGGAATTTTAAGCTGCCTTAAAGGGAACAAGTCACCTTGGAAAATGCTATTTAACTGCAGATATAAGGCTATTCTACAGTTAAAGGGAACCTGTCACCCCCAAAATCGAATATGAGCTAAGCCCACCAGAATCAGGGGCATATCTACAGCATTCTGGAATGCTGTAGATAAGCCCCCGATGTATCCTGAAAGATGAGAAAAAGAGGTTAGATTATACTCACCCAGGGGCGGCCCCGGACCGGACCACGACGCCCATTGGATCGGATCGCCCACCCAGGTGGGTATAATCTAACCTCTTTTTCTCATCTTTCAGGATACATCGGGGGCTTATCTACAGCATTACAGAATGCTGTAGATAAGCCCCCGATGCTGGTGGGCTTAGCTTATCTACCTTTTTGGGGGTGACAGGTTCCCTTTAAATATCATTATAATGCTGCCCAGGGTGGCTGTAAGCACTTTGTTTCACAGCTCGCTCTGCAGCAAATCTGAGCAGAATCGTCTGTCAAAGTGCTGGGGCGGGCTTATAGCTGCCACTGACAGTGGAGCAAGAGGTGCTGAGAGGGGTGATTTAAGCCACTCCATGCATGCCCCACAACTGAAAGCCAATGGCTCCTGGGGATAAACGAGTTTATTTTCTTGTGGTAGCCATACTTTCAGTACTGCAGACAGGCAGCATTGTAAGTTGCAAGGCTATCAACCTGCAGATTTACCCTGTATCTGAAGGTAGATAATGTTTTCCTAGGTGACAGGTTCCCTTTAAAAATCTTTGTTCTCAGCAGAACATCATCCTGTGTAAACAGGACGTGCTGTCAAGAACAAAGGACTTCTATACACACAGAACAATTGTGTTAATAATCATTATCTGTAAACGGAAATGGTGATACCCTGCCTAAGCAGTTAATTATTCAGCTCTGAATAGCCTTTTATGTAGTGGGTCATTTATCAGCTGACATCACCCAGAGTAGAAGCTAGGCAGACCAAAAAGAGGACTAACTAAGCTACTTGTTGTATTAAAAAATATATGCTTTTACTATTATATAACTTAATTAGCAAATACTAGCCCCATGGTTTGCAGAGAGATGGATGGGCTCTGATCTTACAGCCCTCCAAAACACAAACATTCACCCACATAACAGGCACCATTAAATATCACAAATATATTAACATATCCAGTTAATCAAACCATAATCATAGACTAAATGTCAGACCAAATGGTATAACTAACAAATAAACAATGCCCCTAGTAACAGTAACTCCAAGTGGATGGACATATAATTAACAAGTACCAAGTTAGATTATTAGAAGTAATTCATGTACAATTACTTAAATCCAATCAATAGCTTTGGATATGATAACCTGCATGTGGGGGTAAATCGAAGCTCCTTCAATGCGCGTTTCACCACATCAATGCGCTTTGTCAGGAGGGCCATGTGACCTAGTAAAACGTGTGTCACTGGTGTATGGTGCACATAACCGGTGACTTCACTCTTTTCAAAACATCGGGTGAAATTTCCAACAAAATCTGTATGTTACACAAGCAGAATTGCTTTGGAAATACAACATATACAGGTGCTTCTCACTAAATTAGAATATCATCAAAAAGTGAATTTATTTCAGTTTTTCAATACAAAAAGTGAAACTCATTATACAGAGTCATTACAAACAGAGTGATGTATTTTAAGTGATAATTTCTGTTTATGTTGATGATTATGGCTTACAGCCAATGAAAACCCAAAAGTCATTATCTCAGTAAATTAGAGTACTTTATAACAACAACTTGAAAAATGATTTTAAAATCCAAAATGTTGGCCTACTGAAATTTATGTTCAGTAAATGCACTCAATACTTGGTCGGGGCTCCTTTTGCATTAATTACCGCATCAATGCGACGTGGCTCTATATAATATACGAGTTTCACCTTTTGCATTGAAGAACTAAAATAAATTAACTTTTTGATGATATTCTAATTTACTGAGAAGCACCTGTACTTCTGCATCAAATCCATAATGCACACATTTACTCTAAAAGGATATAAAAAAAATAATGAAAAGAAAGAAAAGGAAACAAGAAAGCCAAGCGCTGCCATAAGAAGTGGTAATAGCAATAGCTAAAACACTGAAGATTATCATTATTATTTTTTATTTTTTTAAAGGATTACAAAATTCCTTTGTGGCTACTAAATACATTGGTGGGACTCGTATCAATCTAACAATTATTACCTGTCCATTAAATTGGTGAGAATTAAGGAGACCAGAATACCCCTCTATTCTAGAAACTTGTCAGGATAGATGCTGGGGTTCCTTATTCACACAACTTCAAACAAAACATTGCAGAAAAAAAAAAAACAGCTTGGTCCATTAAACCTAGAACATAGACTCAAAGGAGCCTGCTTCAGCATCAATGGTGGTAGTCCATCATGCGAGCGTCACACCACAACAATGGGCCTACTAATCAGACGATATGCCAGGGACGCCAGGAGGCAAGATGAGCTTTGCAGGGCTTTGGTCCTGCATCCGTGGACCACCAACTTGGTTACTGAACTAGGTTTCTGCAAATGTTTGTGCTCAACTCCAGCAAACAATGGCCATACGTTAGAAAATCACAAGTGCCACAGGCCGTTTGTACTTTTTAATTTTCCCTTTTTCTCTATTCTATAGCAGCTGCCAACAGAATGTGAAGGCGTATTGGGTGTCACTTCAGAATGAGCTTCTCAGCAACCAAAGACAACCTGTTACCGTGCCACTGACGGAACCTCCTGACAACATGACAGTTGGTGTCGGTTTCAAAATAGAAAAGTGCCAATATATGAGAGTATAAAACACAGTCAACAAACCGAGACGACCTTCTAATTTACTAACATATGGTCGTTTGGGTTGAAATGATCTTAAAAGTCAGAATCAGTGTAAAAAGAGGTAAAATTTGTTTTACTAGACGCAATGTCTGTCAGATTTACTAATTGATAGGAGAAATTGAAGGACAGCTATGGGTAATTTCTCTGCTCTTCCATTTCGACATTTTGCCCATATCTTTCTACTAAAACTCATCGCCATTTAACACGCCGGCTGGTTTTGTTTATAAGCCATCATGTTTCCAGATAAGGAAAATCTATCAATCCCCACAGACACGCTCCAAGCTGAGAAATACAGCAGCCGCGGCAAACGCGGATCCTGAGACAGTACCCAGTCCAAGCACATCCCCTGCTAAGGCCAATACAATGCATTTACATAGGCTGGAAGAGCACTGTACACAGAATCCAAAATATTCCAAAATCTCCGCGCACCAGGGATACTCAATGACCAGGACAGAAAACTCTTGCCCAATACTCATTCATTAAAGTGAACCAACACGTCATAAATAGAGCAATTCACGCTGCCTATAGGAAAAAGGATTCATTTCACATTTCCTTTGCCATAAAAAAAAAAAACAATCTCCCATTCTATGCCAGAATGACTATATTAAAACATACTATCAATCTTATCCATCACAGTAAAATGGTTCTCTCTCACTGGAGATGCACTATTAATAATTAATACAGGTATCTATCATAATTAAACCCTCTCAGGAAATTTAGATGCCCAACATCACATGAATCTCACACAATGCCTGCAGCAAAATTAATGTCCATAGCTGCTACTGAAATTTCATTAAATTAAATCTAATTATTTCTTGTATTGTAAGCTTCTAGCATCTATTTTTAGAGACAAAGGGCTTGGCTTACTTAAAGGGACACGAAACATCAAGGCGTTTTCTCTGGTTGCTGTACTAATCTAATGTTCCATCTTATCATGCATTTAAGTCTCAGAAGAGAATAGCTGTAAAGTTTTGCCCAAACTTGCACTGACCAACATGTACTTCCATTCACAGCTCTACAGGCCTAAAATTTCCCAATACACTCCCTGTTACTTAATGTCTGTGCCGAGCTGGATCTGACGATTAGGGCTCATTCACATGACCGATTTCTCCACTTAAAGGGAACAACCGACTGATTAGTGTAGTCATGGTCTGTTTTTCTCATACATGAATAGAATAAAAAAAAAAAAAAAAAAAAAACAAGGTTTGACCAAATGCTCTATTCTGACAATCTGTGAAAAATCAAACCACACTCTGCTGTTTTCCGAGTGCAATCCGAAATTTTCAAGGACCCATTGCTGATTTTGAGCCAACACTTAGATCAAAATCCGACTAGTCTACTCAGTTTTCCAAGGACCTCTTGTTCTGCAAAAAAATCACGGACATGTGAATGGCCCTTTAGCATTGTGAAAAGAGGAATAATTGGGAAATTAACTGGGGTAAGAAAACTAAAGGTTGCATTTAGATCAGCTGACCTGCAGCCGTTAAACAGCCGACTATCAGCTACATAGAAGCCGTTCAGCTGCCCTTGAATACAATTGTATGACAACACGATGGAATATCGCTGTTCTTGGCCCCGTTTACACAGTAGGATATGCTGCCAATAATATTCATTTTTAAACATTTCAGTGTTTTGCTTGTTTCTCAGGCGACTGGCAGCTTGTTTAGTCAGAACGATCATCGGGAAAGGTTTCCAAAATAATGGGACAGTGTAGATGCACCCCAAGTTCCCACTGCATTATAGCATATTAGTACAGCCCCAGATATTGCCTTCTCCAGTTTTTCCATAAGTCGGCCGGATCAAGTTTTAATACATTATTAGTCTATGCCAGTTTTTACCATCCATTGAATTTTTAATGGGGGCAGTGTCCGTAAGCCGTGAAATATATGGCCCTCACGGCCTTACGGGTATGGCGCTCCTACGAATTTTTGTGGCCCCATAGAAATGCATTGGGGGCGCAAAAACGGGTAAACAAAACCACAGCAAGTGTAAAACCAGCCTTAGACAACACATACGGAGACTGTCTACTTTTTAAGGCTATGTGCACACGTTGCGGATTAGCCTTAGGAATTTCTGGTGCGGATTCTGCCTCTCCTGGCAGAAAACGCATCTGCGGATTTTGTGCGGATCCGCAGCGGTTTTTTTTTGCTTTTTATTGTGGATTTGCTGTGTTTTTTACCTCTGCGGATTTCTATAATGGAATGGGTACAAAAACGCTGCAGGTTCGCAAAAAAGAAGTGATATGCTACTTCTTTTAAACCGCAGCGGATTTTCCGCAAAGTGTGCACAGCTTTTTTTTTTTCTCATTGACTTACATTGTACTGTAAATCAATTGTGGATCTGCAGAGTTTCTGCACGGTAAAAAACCCTGCGGATCCGCAGAGAATCCGCAACGTGTGCACATAGCCTAATTATTATTGTGTGTCAACAGCAGCATCCTCCAGCTGATCAGTTTAGATTTTAGCAGCTGCAGCAGATTCTTCTATATCTCAATGTGTGGAGCCTGGGTGGTGCCTGGTACTAGCCCATCTCATATAGGTGGGCATACTACCTCTAGCACCCCGCCTATCCACATGTGTGCAACACATCCTATTCATTACAGTTCTGCACTATGGAGCACCCTACACTGAGGATTTCTAAACAACCACTAGATAAATACAAAAAGCAGTGTGAATAAGGTCTCCAGAGTGGGGAATGGTGGTCTGCAGTTGAGGCTTCGCCTTTTAATGCACCACCTATTAAAGTTACTACAGTCCCATCAGTCAGGACTGTAGATGCATCAGCCAGCACTACATGTAAGTGGCTTGTAACATTCGTGTTGGTTTTTGTGTTTTCCCAGCAATCAAACAATGTTTATGGTGTATTTAGTAAACATATTTAGATGTACACAAGACAAGACATGTGTATTCATTAGGCATGGCGTCACATCTGTCGTTCCCGTTCTGTGGTTTCACAAAATATCTCAGTATGTCTTCCATAAAAAGCTCAGCAAACACATCTGGAAGTATGTATTAGTAAGACAATAAACAGAATGAAATATGGCTGTGCTAAGAGGCTCCCAGTGCTCACATTCAGCTGAGAGCAGATAAGGAGTACCTGGCATTAAATGCACTAATAATAATAATGTCATTTCTATAGCGCCAACATATTCCGCAGCACTTTACATTACAGGCTATGGGCTAGGATTTTACCCTGTGATACAAACAGGAGGAGTAAAAAAAGGATCTGAGGGGCACAACAATTAGCAAGGTTCAATGTATTAAAACATCAGTTATATAGAAGAAGTCTTCTTTGTGCTGCTCCTCTGTAATTCCTTCTAGAAATGTATAAATTTACATTTGGGCGTTTCCATTCTCCTTGTCAATACAATATGTTCTCAAATAGTCAGATACAGTCAGCACTGATTTGCCAGTTCAGGAGCGCCACCAGAGACTTGCCCCATTGACAATAGGAATTGTAGTGTAACGTCAAGGTCATTCTCTTTATACATTTCCATGAGGAAAAACAGAGGAGTAAAGAGAGCTCTAGTTCTGTGCAAAGCGGTTCCAGAATTGTTATTCTATGGGCAATGCAAGTATTTCCTGAAACAAACAATTCAGGAGAATATAAAAAAATCTCAAATGACGTATTTGCCAAAAACATCAGAATAATAAATATTGTAAAAATAAAAGAAATTAAGGGATGCCAGACTGGCAAGTAAAAAAAGTCAACTAGTGTAAAATCTAACATGTTAGGGCCAACTAATCACTAAGGGGTGAAAACCACTTAAATTCAGTTTCTTCTCAGTGGCGTGTGCTGTGCCAGAAATGTTACTCCAGTCAGGAAACTGTCTATAGTTACCCTACAACATGTGCCTCTAAGCATATACAGTGGGAAGCTCCGCGCCCTCAGTATATGTATAGGAAGGTGTGCTCCCAGTGGATATTCTGAATACTGGAAATACCAGCAGAGCGGAGGTAAGAAGAGGCTGCTCACACTGCTGTCTACCATGTCTATCTGATCTAATACTGCAGATATCAGATGTGCTGTAAGAATAGGCTACTCACACTGCTGTCTACCATGCCTATCTGATCTAATACTGGGGATACCAGAGGTACTGTGGTAAGGAGAGGCTGCTCACACTGATGTCTACCATGCCCACCTGATCAAATACTGGGGATACCAGAGGTACTGTGGTAAGGAGAGGCTGCTCACACTGCTGTCTACGATGCCTATCTGATCTAATACTGGGTATACCAGAGGCACTGTGGTAAGAAGAGGCTGCTCACATTGCTGTCTACCATGCCCAGCTGATCTAATACTTGGGATACCAGAGGTACTGAGGTAAGAAGAGGCTGCTCACACTTCTGTCTACCATGCCCATCTGATCTAATACTGGGGATACCAGAGGTACTGTGGTAAGAAGAGGCTGCTCACACTGCTGTCTACCATGCCCATCTGATCTAATACTGGGGATACCAGAGGTACTGTGGTAAGGAGAGGCTGCTCAAACTGATGTCTACCATGCTTATCTGATCTAATACTGAGGATACCAGCGGTCTGGTGTTAAGAAAATGCTGCTTACACTGCTGTCTACTATGTCTATCTGATCTAATACTGGTAATGGAGATACCAGAGGTGCTGCGGTAAGAAGAGGCTGCTCGTACTGCTTTCCAACATGTTTATCTGATCTAATACTGGAGACGCCAGGAGTGCTGAGGTAAGGCTAAGTTCACATTTGCGTATGTGTGCCCAGCGTATCATCTGCATATGCAAACGCATGCCAAAACGCACGGAAACGCATGTTTACACAGCGTTTTTTATCCGCATCAGCTTACGCATGACGGAAAAAAAAAGCTGCATGTGCATGCGTTTGTATGTGTTTTTTGCCTGTGTTTGCTTTTTTATGCGCATGTGTTTGATATTTCCAGGAGGGAGTGTCCCAATGATAATGTCTCAATCAGTTCCTGGACATGCGCAGTCCGAAGTACGCAAGCGCATCGTATGCATGCGTTCCCATAGACAGCAATGCATTTTTTAATGCACTCATCTGCATGCATGCGCATATTTGACGGATTTTGGACACCTCCATAAATGCAACATGTTGTGTTGGCTGCGCCCAGCCGCACGCATGCAAACGCATGTCCATGAGTACACCATGTTAAACATATGTACGCAGGACACATGCGGATCTATGAGGATCAAACGCTGCACGCACAGACGCAAATGTGAAACAGCCTAAGAGGAGGACGCTCACACTGCTACACAACCTGTATCTTTGATTTAATACTGGAGATAATAGGAGTGCTCATGTAAGAAAAGGCTGCTCCCACTTCTTTCCACCTGTTTTTCTTATATAATATTGGAGATACCAGGGGTTTTGAGGTAAGAAGAGGCTGCTCACACTGTTGTCCACCAAGTGTATTTGGTCCAGTGATGGAGATATCAAGCTGCTTATATTGCTATCCACCTTGTCCTGAATCCTGAGTGGATGCTGTGACCTGACTATAGCTTGACAGTACATAATATAGATTATCTCCAGATCACAGCAGCGCCACTTAGCACATGCTCACATACACCTGTCCTACTAACATTCTAGCACAGGTTTCTGGCAGTGTAACAGGACGTCGGCCATTTTAATGTACTATAGCGATTACCTCACTAGACAAAACAAATGTGATTTACCAATTAAAGATACTTAGGAATGTATTCATAATTACATTTTTTAACACTTTCTCTTCAGGGAGAACCCCTTTGACGTTTGTCTCATACCCATTCTGGACAAAGTGAGTATAAGAGCATCGTTCTTCTAACCATCAGTGATGTACACAGGTCAATGCTTTATGCAGGGAATGACATGATGTGCTGAGACAATATCTGCAGACATTATCTGTATATTATTACTAGAAAGCACTTGCACAAACGTTCCCTTCGGGAGTAACAATGCATGTATCTTATATTTTGCTCCTGGAACACTTAGAGCCGGCATGACACAGACCCATTACTTTTGATTAATATAATACATTTGATGAGGGAGAAAACCGTTTTCTATTTCTCTCTGTTATTGATGCATTGCAATATTAGAGAAGGCATCCTATACAGACTCCGCTGCACAAATTCAGATTACTATGACTTATAGAATCACTTCTACCCACAATTGTTCTATTGTGAACAATGAAAACAAGATGGCTCTAGTCCAACTGACTATTTTTCGTGACAGGTTCATCCATTTCCCCTTTCTACCACTCAAAGTCCGGCTTGCTACAAAGTGGCAACATTTTAGAAGAAAATGTTTCATCTCTGATGAATGGTCTTCTGGGAGTAACATGAATCAGCGGCACTACAAAGCAAGGAGGCTGCAAGCAAAGCTGCTGCTGCAAGATGCTTTAACGAAAAAAGCTAATTAGACAAGCCTAATAAGCCCCATTGGCATTGCCTACTGATGGGATGACATAATTTAACAGAACAAAGACTAAACTTTAAAAAAGAAAAAAAAATTACAATACTTCAGTGAGCTCGGATTCTCACCCACGTGGTCACGTTAAAAGCCAATAAACACTTACAAAATAATGAGCCCGAAATGTGACCGTCTATTACATACTCAAAGCTTATTAGTGACTACAAGATTATTGTCTGTTGGTTTTACACTTACTTAGCAATGTCAGCTTTAATCTACTATGAGATTATATTTATGCTAAATACAGGGAATAGCGCTACTTTATTAGCTCACTAGGATTCTCGGTAATGGATATCCTATACAAACACGCTCAGGGACAGGCGCAGCGGAGAAGAGTTTGGCAATTGGCACAACTCATCTTTACACTGTGTCATTCGTAGTTTACACAGGACTGCAAATAAAACAATCCAATTTTAATTTGCAAAATGTTTCCACAGTAAAAGGAAAGCAGCACAGACCATTTATAGATATAAGAAAGCGTCAAACAACTTCTCAACCGGTGCCGAGAAAGGCGGCTGTTCGTCATGTTGCCTCATATAAACAATCTGCATACAAGTTATTATATTAAATTATTGTAGATTGCAGGAAAAGTCTCTATTCTAAAAGGATTATCGAGGATTAGGTTTTATTCCATCAGAAAACAAGAATCTAACGGATTAGAACATTAACCCTTACTATGTTCCCTGTACAGAATGAGCCGTTCAGAGTCCTATTCAACAGCCAGTTGCTCATCTAGGACATTTAGCAGCAGGTCGCCCCAACAAACATCACTTTTACTTTTTTGTTCTCTCCTTAAAAAGGCCCACTAAACCTCAAGCCAGCAGTAAATAAAAGGGCATTTTACAAATTTTACAAAACGCGCTGCTAATGTAATGGTCCCCAGGGCTCTCAAACCTAGAAATAAGTTTAAAAAAAAAAAAAAAAAAACACAGGGCAGCAAGTTTTTTTGGATTCGTAGTCAAAAGTCACATTGACACCATCGATCACATCAGAGTAAGTGAATAGTAAAAAAGGGAGTAAAATGCAAGTAGGCATTGCACACATCAGAATTGTGCTTTTATATTATTTTTCCATATACCGCAATAATAACATAAAAGCCCCTCCCCAGTCATTGATGCCACCCACGGTTATCAGCCACAGGTGTTTATTTTCACTATGCTGTGCCAAAGCCTAGATCACGTGATACCCTGCCGATGAAGTGGCCCTGTATAGCAGCAATGTAACCCATGTCATATCCTACCACAGTATTCCACCACTATTGGCTCAGAAGAAAAATGCAGTGTCCCACTTATCCTCAAGGCTGGGACCCTTCACCGATCACTAGGACAGGGATGATAAGCCCAACAGAAGGAAAAACCTTGAATGCATGATGCCGATCCATTGAAAGTCTATGGACTGATGGAAACAACCAAGTAAATCTGTCAGCCGACTCAGACAGCCCCGGAGAGCTAGCAGAGAGGTGGTATGCTGCATGCTCAAACACCCCTCCATTTAAACACCTCTCTGCAGAGGGTGTGCTTAAAACGCCTGTCCCAGCGATTTTAGGGAAGTGACAAAATGAATATGTATTACGTATCCTATAATTAAGCGATAAATGTCCATTATGGGAAACACACTTTCCTAAGAGTCATTTGGATTTTGAGGTTTTACTTTTATACTTTGTTGTATAGTATAATCTTTACATTTCCCTCTGATGCTAGAAATAGGATTGTGTAGGCAAGAAAAGGGGAAATCTCCACCTTGGTGGGTAGGCATTCAATCTGCTTTGACAACGTCTATGGGAAATGAGAAAACACTTTACCTACAGTACACATCATTGGATAAGCTGTTCATGAACAAACACCACTAATTCCCCTTGTAGTATTACATAGTGGCAAAATGCTTTCCTTGCAATTAAAAAAAAATATACATTGTCTTGAAAAATGGCGAACGTGTTCTCAAATACCACAAATATCAAAGAAAATAAGAATGTACAAAAAACACTAAAGCCACTAGTATTACACAGTCCGTGCATGAGCGGCTCACAGTTGTCTAATGAACCATCTCAGAAAGGAATATCATTTTCTTACCTTGATCCACCGCATTTCAATTCTCTGGTGGTATTTTATTAATACCGCAAAAAAATAGTAATCAAGAGGGAAACCTCGGGAAGTCTGTCATTGTTCTCTTTTCAGGAAATAAGCCTTTCTATGTCACAATAAAAGCACTCCACAAAGTATGAAAACTGATCTACAAGTGTCATCTTCACGGCCACAGCTCGGCCAAGCAAACACCAACAGAAAGTGGCATGGTGTGACTAGTCTATAAGCTGGGGGAGAATCCATCCACGAAATACAAGCAGCACTAAACAGAAACTTACAGACAAAAAAATACACAAACAAGCTAGTAGTTTAGAGGACTTACTAATATAGATCAGGTGCCTGCATCGTTGGGAAACTGGTCCATCCATGGTCCAGCTCTGCTTCTGGTCCTGTCCTCAACACAGGGCTGCAGTTCCTGTTTCAGCAGGAGACCAGATCTGTGTGTGATGGAAGCAATTGACTGCCTATTTAATAGCTAAACCAGCTACCAAGACACAGATGGAGGCTGGCTTGGCTATTGAAATAAGCTGTCAGTCAGCTCCCATCACACGCACTGCTCCAGTTATATGACTGCATGTGGGGAGCATAGAACCATTAGTGAAGATGTTAGATCCATGAAGGATTGGTCCCCGACAATGGGGCACCTGGCCTAATCGGTATTAGGACTCGTGCACACTTTGCGGTTTTTGCTGCTGCGGATCCGCAGCAGTTTTCCATGCAGGGTACAGTACAATGTTACCCTATGGAAAACAAGAACCGCTGTGCCCACGATGCGGAAAATTCATTGCAGAACCGCTGCGGAAAAAAAGAAGGCGCATGTCACTTCTTTCTGCGGATTCCGCAGCAGTTTTCAACATGCACCAATAGGAAAGTGCAGTTGAAAACCCGCAGAGGAATCCGCAGAAGAAACCGCAGGAAAATCTGCAGTGAAAACCGCTGATTTTCCAAATCCGCAGCGGAAAAATCCGCAGAAGAATCCGCAAAGTGTGCACATACCCTTAGGACTCCTTCAGAGGTCTGTGAGTGGCGTACGTGTTCTGTCCGTGATTTTCCACAGAGAGCACACTTGCTATAATCTATGGTTCTTTTCGTATCAGTGGGGTTTTTTTTGCAGTCCGCCAAAGAATCATGTAGACATGTCCGTTTTAGATCCAAGTCAACAATGAAAATTACTCATACTTGTCTATGGGTCCATGAAAATCGCTGTTGGCACATGCATACTGTCCGTGATTAACAATATAACGTGTAGGAGATGCTTTGCAATCTTTTTCACCATCAGTGGAAAAAAATCACTTATGGTAAAAACTGGCACTGACCAAACTCTGAAGAAAATCTTGTCTAAACTGATGAACAATGGTCCGTGTTTTTACAAATGAGTTAAATCACAGATGTCTGAACGAGACCCTTTACTAGCTTTGTTGCCAGAAGATCTTAGGCTACATTCCCACGATGAGCTCTTGGTGAGTTTTTCATGCTGCGTATTTTTGAAAAAAATGCAAGTAACCTACCGTACTTAATGGGTGCAGAAATTCTGTAACATCAAAAACTCACCAGAACGCTCACTGTGGGAACGTAGCCTAAAAAAGGGTTCTCTGTGACAGACAAGGTTAGAGAACACAAGCGCCAGATGCGCTCATGGTAAAATACACGTGTATCCTTGCCTGAACAGAGTTTATTTTTGACAGGTCTGTAGCTGAAAGTTGAGAGACTGATATAACACAACGCTTAGTTGTAGGTCCCAGATGACCCTTTAAAGATGTTTGAAACATTTTCTCATATTTGGAATTAAATTAAAAAAAGAAGCGTAATATAAACCAGGTTTCTATTTTTTTGTTCTCTGAATAGAACAAATGTTTTCTTCCAGGAGGTGATGGCCAGATACAAGGGCATGGGTACAAGCTTGAATACATACAGGTACACGGATATACCGGTGACCTGTAAGAAGCCTGCATGGTTTTCTTTTTAATAAAAATAAAGTAAAAGAAGGTGCATTCCAATTCCAGGGAATTAAGAGGCCGTCGTCGTTTTCTGTGCTGTACCTTTTTGGGTTAACAACCGTCTAGTTAAAAAATAAAAAGTCCTGAGCCTCCTCATTCTAGTCAATCTAATAGGACGCAATATCCTAGCAACATGTGATCTCTGATCTAAAGACCTACCTAAAGTTCTGACAGTAGGGTAAGAACGTACACCTCAAATATTCCCTGCTGGCCCTCTAGTTTACTGTCGACAACTCAGACACTATATGTTGTGACTGATAAAGTAAAAACATAGTGTGGATATTTTTACAGCTAAATCAAATTCTTCAAGCACATATTTCTTTCATGAGAGTCCTAGGATATCATACATATGCATTCATGAAACTGCAACCATAGCAGTTCAGGTTTTCAAGCGCAACAATGGAAATTATGGAAAAGGAATGCAAGTAACGCTATGTTACCGGAGAAGAAGAAGGTGTCAGTCTCTGTTACTGACAAAGCTGGAAAGATATTTGATGCCTCTCGCTTTATTTTCAGAAGCAAGATGTAAAGATATACAGCTGCAGATGCAGAGTGTAAACAGGAGTATAGTGGCTTTCTTGTAAGGGCTTGTTCACAGAGTTATTTCTCCAGGATCTTGGAATAAATTTTGATCCACATCCAAATGCGCTTAAAACGCTATGAATACATTTCCTGTTGATTTAAGTAGGAAAATGCTTCTGTAGTGCACTTTGCTGGGTTTGATTTTGTGTGTTTATTTTAGAGGGCAAAAAAGAATAACCCGTCACCCCTGAGGGAGGTGTCCTGCAGACTCTGCAGATGCATTTTCGGCCATAATCCCCACTGATACAGTAATAACTGCTGTGCCAGTGCACACCTGCCACTTTTCACATGGCCATGTGTGTGTGTCAGCATATGGAAAAAAATAAATAAATTGTCAGAGTTTTGTCCAAAACACTCAGATGATTTTTTTCTCGTTTGTCATCCGTATACAGGCCATTCTTAAGGTACCGTCACACTCAGCAACTTTGCAACGAGAACGACAACAATCCGTGACGTTGCAGCGTCCTGGATAGCGATCTCGTTGTGTTTGACACGCAGCAGCGATCTGGATCCCGCTGTGCCATCGCTGGGCGGAGCTAGAAGTCCAGAACTATATTTGGTCGTCAGGTCAGCGTGTATCGTTGTGTTTGACAGCAAAAGCAACGATGTCAGCAATGTTTGACATGGAGCTAACAACCAGCGAGAACGAGAAGTGAGTCGCCGTTACGTCACTGGATCGCTCCTGCATCGTTCTGGAGTTGCTGTGTTTGACGTCTCTACAGCGACCTAAACAGCGACGCTCCAGCGATCTAGTTTAGGTCGGCTCGTTGTCTATATCGCCGCAGCGTCGCTGAGTGTGACGGTACCTTTTCACAGCAGCAGTTAATTTACAAGACTAAATACAGTTTCCTATGCTAAACTGCACTGTATCCGTAAAAATCAAATGTTGCGCGGTGGCTCTGAATGAAATTCGATTTTTTGTTTTGTGAACCTATGGAGTTCATGTTGCGATTTTTTGCATGCGCAGTTAAAAAAAAACAAACAAACAAAAATCAAATCACAGACACTCCTGTGAACATCTCCATTGAATAACTAGAGCGCTGTCCATTTATTCCACAGACTAAAAATACAGTCATATGAACTTGGCCTAATGGGTTAGTGGGGGAGGGGGAAATCACAATTCACTGAACTGATACACAAAACAGACTATGCTATACCAATAGCAGGCAGCTTTTGGGATTGGTCACTATGTGGACAAGCACACCAAACTGTGTATGGAGTCAGTCATGTCCGCATTTTGCAGAGGTTACTGGCCCTAGTTTTAGTGCAACGGTGTAAACTCATCTTGAAGTCAATATATTAATCCCTCTGCATTAGACATGTACAAAGTCCCATAAAATACAGGATGAAAAATGTAAATACGGAGCTGCTTGAAAAGTATTGATTTGCCAACTTGCAGGGTTCTGAACATCTTAAAGGGGTATTCCCATATGCAAAATCCTATCCAAATATGTAGTAGGAATAATTTTATTATTATTATTATTATTATTATTATTATTAACAACAAATGCCTCCAATTAGAAACGTAGTGTAGTTCTTCAGATTTGCTATGTAACCATGGATACCTAAACTACTGCAATGCCCAGCACATGGGGTAAGACATAGCGAATCTGAAGAACTATAGTACATTTCTAACTGGAGGAATTTGCTAATATTATTATTACACCTACTATATATTGGGATAGGATCTTGGAGCTGGGAAAACCCCTTTAACCTCCCAGAACACTTTTCATTATCATTACAGGCCAGACTGCAATGAAAAGTAACACCTATGTACAGATAAGGCTACTTTCACACTAGTCCGTCGGTACGGGCCGTCGCAAACCGTCGGCCCGACGTACAGTGTGCAACGGGGGCAGCGGATGCAGTTTTACAACGCATCCGCTGCCCCATTGTGAGCGCCGGGGAGGAGGGGGCGGAGTTTCGGCCGCGCATGCGCAGTCAAAAATGGCTGACACGACGCACAAAAAAAAGTTACATGGAACGATTTTTTGTGCCGACGGTCCGCCAAAACACGACGCATCCGTCGCAATGCGTCGCTAATGAAAGTGTATGGAGAAAAAACGCATCCTGCGGGCAACTTTGCAGGATGCGTTTTTTCTCCAAAACGACGCATTGCGACGTGCGTCGAACGACGCTAGTGTGAAAGTAGCCTTACACTGAATTTACCATAAAGCAGGAGATAGTCACAGCTCACCTCCTCTCCCTCTGCATAGATCACACAACATGGTACCTATAATCCACATAGTCACTAAAAAGTAGATATCTAGATGCAGTCTAATTCTACACCCATCTACCAGATATCTATTCTTAATGAGGATGTCCAGTTAAGTATGTGATATGAAGACTCCCGGCCAGAACTTGACTAGTGGGCACTTGCCAACTAGACGGATTCTGGCCGGGACCATGCATATCACATATTTAACCGCCGTTCCCACTGCAGACACCGGCGCTCCGCACAGCGTACAATGTATGAGTTGCGGTATTCATAAGTCTGCAGTCATTCATAAGTCTTGTCATTCTAGATCGGACAACTCCTAACTAATGACTAACCATCATTTTAATTTTTATTTCATAAATCAATAGTGCACATGAAATTAAGCGACTTTGCAAGATATCTTATCAGAGAAATCTGCTTCTTTCTCCTCAAAATTATCAATTCCCCGGTAAAATCTGCATTAAGTGCAGACAGAATATTACGTTACTGAGAGGGTAATTCATTGAACTTATCTCAAGTTTTCAAATGACGCAAGAAAACCTTGCTCAGAAGTGTTACACGAGTGTCGTCCCATAGATGTCATTGTGGCATGGTATTAGCATCACTGATACATTGCAGAACTGTGTAATACTGCCGCAGTCATGCACTAGCCTCGTGTGAGCTGCTGGAAGTCTTTCCAAATGCACATTTGCTCTTTTTCCCTAATAATGCACAAGGGATGGGTATTAATATGCAGCGTTATTAAGAGGACTCATTACCTTGTGATGTATTGTATTCCTCAGCTAACCGTTGCTAGGGTCCTTCAATGCAGCTCTGGGATGAAGCATAAAACCTGGTGAAATAACAAGATATTATTTATTTATGAAGCGGTAATAAGTCCCAAGGTATTAGCTTATTAGTATACATGTTATTCTTAAAAAAAAAAAAAAAGTCTACAAATATCAGAAGAACCAAGGCTCAATGCATATGGCTTCTGTTCCTTTACCTGATGGTATTACACTAAGAAGGTTTTTCCAACATAGGAACCTTTATAGGCGTACAGGGTATAAGCACCCAGAAGTCCCCGCTTTCGACAGACTTCTTTTGTAAATTAAACATTTTTACTGGTTAACCTCTGAATAGAAATAGTAGTCTGCCACATTTTTTAATATACTAGAAAAAAAAGAAAGAAAAAATATTCCAAAGCACTGCACGTTTGTGGCTTCTTGAGTGCAGTATGTGAATTCTCTACTTTCTGTCCAATCTCGGGGGGCGGTGCGCTTTCACCTTTCACTGATGTGGCCAATCTCTGCTCAGCAGCATCTAAGGCTATGTTTCCACGGTCAGTATTGGCAGCGCTTTGGACGCAGCTCCGTCCAAAGCACTGCCGGCTTTTGGACGCGCGGTGATTCCGCATGTGTTCGCTGAACCATGTGGAATCACCGCATACTATACATTCATAATAATAATAATTTTCATTTATATAGCGCCAACATATTCCGCTGCGCTTTACAATTATAGAGGGGACTTGTACAGACAATAGACATAACAGAATAACAAAAATCACAGTTCAAAACAGAAACCAAGAGGAATGAGGGCCCTGCTCGCAAGCTTACAGACTATGAGGAAAAAGGGAGACACGAGAGGTGGATGGTACCAATTGCTTTCGTTGTTCGGACCAGCCATAGTGTAAGGATCGGGTGTTCATGTAAAGCTGCATGAACCAGTTAAACAGCCTAAGTATGTAGCAGTACAGACACAGAGGGCTAATTAAATGTATAAAGTGTATGAGAACATGATGCGAGGAACCTGATTATGGTTTAAGTTTTTTGAATGGGCCACCCATACATTGGACTGTGATAGTTATCTTGCGGAGACTGAGCGTCTCCGCATGATAAATAGACATGCTGCAGTCTGGAAAGACGAGCTGCATGTCCATTTACGCAGGGAAGACAGAGGTGTCCCTGCACGCACAATGGAGTTGGGATTTCATAAAATCCCATCCACTATGCTGTAACATCTGGCCGCTGCGGATTGGACACTGCAGATGTACTGACTGTGGAAACATACCCGACTGCTAGATCAGCTGCCAAGCTATGATTTGCAGCTTCTGGCAGAGACATGCCACCCCAAAAATAGAAAAGTTAAGAAACACCCAGTTGAACTGCAAGCAGAGATGCCACATATTGAGCTCCAAAAGCAACAAATGTGAATAACTAATTGAGTTACGCAGCACAAAATAGAAAAAAGTGGCAAAATCAGGGAAGCTCAGGGATTTTTATAAGGTCCTCGTTATATAACTGTCGATTGGCTAAATGAAAGTCGACCAACGGTCATTTACTGGCTGGGTTAGAAAGGCCAATCACAATTGTATGTGCACAGAACAATCATTAATAGGATTGATCTCTGCCCATAGAATATCATGGCATTGGCAGAACATCATCTGTTTATACAGGGCGATGTCAGATAAAAAAAAAATTAGTTTTAACCCCTTCATGACCTGGCCGTTTTTTGCAATTCTGACCAGTGTCCGTTTATGAGGTAATAACTCAGGAACGCTTCAACGGATCCTAGCGATTCTGAGACTGTTTTTTCGTGACATATTGGGCTTCATGTTAGTGGTAAATTTAGGTCGATAATTTCTGAGTTTATTTGTGAAAAAAACGGAAATTTGGCGAAAATTTTGAAAATTTCACATTTTGAATTTTTATTCTGTTAAACCAGAGAGTTATGTGACACAAAATAGTTAATAAATAACATTTCCCACATAACTCACATCAGCACAATTTTGGAAACAAAATTTTTTTTGCTAGGAAGTTATAAGGGTTAAAATTTGACCAGTGATTTCTCATTTTTACAACAAAATTTACAAAACCATTTTTTTTAGGGACCACCTCACATTTGAAGTCAGTTTGAGGGTTCTATATGGCTGAAAATACCCAAAAGTGACACCATTCTAAAAACTGCACCCCTCAAGGTGCTCAAAACCACATTCAAGAAGTTTGTTAACCCTTCAGGTGTTTCACAGCAGCAGAAGCAACATGGAAGGAAAAAATGAACATTTAACTTTTTAGTCACAAAAATGATCTTTTAGCAACAATTTTTTTTATTTTCCCAAGGGTAAAAGGAGAAACAGGACCACGAACGTTGTTGTCCAATTTGTCCTGAGTATGCTGATACCTCATATGTGGGGGTAAACCACTGTTTGGGCGCACGGCAGGGCTCGGAAGGGAAGGAGCGCCATTTGACTTTTTGAATGAAAAATTGGCTCCAATCTTTAGCGGACACCATGTTGAGTTTGGAGAGCCCCCGTGTGCCTAAACATTGGAGCTTCCCCACAAGTGACCTCATTTTGGAAACTAGACCCCCCCAAGGAACTTATCTAGATGCATAGTGAGCACTTTAAACCACCAGGTGCTTCACAAATTGATCCGTAAAAATGAAAAAGTACTTTTTTTTCACACAAAATTTCTTTTAGCCTCAATGTTTTCATTTTCACATGGGCAACAGGATAAAATGGATCCTAAAATTTGTTGAGCAATTTCTCCTGTGTACGCCGATACCTAATATGTGGGGGTAAACCACTGTTTGGGTGCACAGCAAGGCTCGAAAGGGAAGGCGCGCCATTTGACTTTTTGAGTGGAAAATTAGCTCCAATTGTTAGCGGACACCATGTCACGTTTGGAGAGCCCCTGTGTGCTTAAACATTGGAGCTCACCTACAAATGACCCCATTTTGGAAACTAGACCCCCCAAGGAACTAATCTAGATGCATAGTGAGCACTTTAAACCACCAGGTGCTTCACAGAAGTTTATAACGCAGAGCCGTGAAAATAAAAAATAATTTTTCTTTCCTCAAAAATGATTTTTAGCCCGGAATTTTTTATTTTCCCAAGGGTAACAGGAGAAATTGGACCCCAAATGTTGTTGTCCAGTTTGTCCTGAGTACGATGATACCACATATGTGGGGGTAAACCACTGTTTGGGCTCACAGCAGGGCTCGGAAGGGAAGGCATGCCATTTGGCTTTTTGAATGGAAAATTAGCTCCAATTATTAGCGGACACCATGTCGCGTTTGGAGAGCCCCTGTGAGCCTAAACATTGGAGCTCCCCCACAAATGACCCCATATTGGAAACTAGACCTCCCAAGGAACTAATCTAGATGTGTGGTGAGCACTTTGAACCCCCAAGTGCTTCACAGAAGTTTATAACGCAGAGCCATGAAAATAAAAAAATAATTTTTCTTTTCTCAAAAATGATTTTTTATCCCACAATTTTTTATTTTCCCAAGGGTAACAGGAGAAATTGGACCCCAAAAGTTGTCCAGTTTCTCCTGAGTACGTTGGTACCCCATATGTGGGGGTAAACCACTGTTTGGGCACACGTCGAGGTTCGGAAGTGAAGTAGTGATGTTTTGAAATGCAGACTTTGATGGAATGCTCTGCGGGCGTCACGTTGCGTTTGCAGAGCCCCTGATGTGCCTAAACAGTAGAAACTCCCCACAAGTGACCCCATTTTGGAAACTAGACCCCCAAGGAACTAATCTAGATGTGTGGGGAGCACTTTGAACCCCCAAGTGCTTCACAGAAGTTTATAACGCAGAGACGTGAAAATAATAAATGTGTTTTCTTTCCTCAAAAATATTTTTTTAGCCCAGAATTTTTTAATTTTCCCAAGGGTAACAGGAGAAATTTGACCCCAAGAGTTGTTGTCCAGTTTCTACTGAGTACACTGATACCCCATATGTGGGGGTAAACCACTGTTTGGGCACATGCCGGGGCTCGGAAGGGAAGTAGTGACGTTTTGGAATGCAGACTTTGATGGAATGGTCTGCGGGCATCATGTTCCGTTTGCAAAGCCCCTGATGTGCCTAAACAGTAGAAACCCCCCACAAGTGACCCCATTTTGGAAACTAGACACCCCCAAGGAACTTATCTAGATGTGTGGTGAGCACTTTGAACCCCCAAGTGCTTCACGGAAGTTTATAACGCAGAGCCGTGAGAATAAAAAATAATTTTTCATTCCTCTAAAATTATGTTTTAGCAAGCAATTTTTTATTTTCGCAAGAGTAACAGGAGAAATTGGACCCCAAAAGTTGTTGTCCAGTTTGTCCTGAATACGCTGGTACCCTGTATGTGGGGGTAAACCACTGTTTGGGCACACGTCGGGGCTCAGAAGGGAAGCAGTGACGTTTTGAAATGCAGATTTTGATGGAATGGTCTGCGGGTGTCACGTTGCATTTGCAGAGCCCCTGATGTGCCTAAACAGTAGAAACCCCCAACAAGTGACCCCCTTTTGGAAACTAGGCCCCCCAAGGAACTTATCTAGATGTGTGGTGAGCATTTTGAACCCCCAAGTGCTTCACAGAAGTTTATAACGCAGAGCCGTGAGAATAAAAAATAATTTTTCATTCCTCTAAAATTATGTTTTAGCAACCAATTTTTTATTTTCGCAAGGGTAACAGGAGAAATTGGACCCCAATAATTGTTGCCCAGTTTGTCCTGAGTATGCTGGTACCCCATATGTGGGGGTAAACCACTGTTTGGGCGCACGTCGGGGCTCGGAAGGGAGGGAGCACCATTTGACTTTTTGAACGCAAGACTGGCTGGAATCAATGGTGGTGCCATGTTGCGTTTGGAGACCCCTGATGTGCCTAAACAGTGGAAACCCCTCAATTCTAACTTCAACACTTACCCCAACACACCCCAAACCCTAATCCCAACTCTAGATATAACCCTAACCCTAACACACCCCTAACCACAACCCTAACCCAACACACCACTAACCCTAATCCCAACCCTAACCACAACCCCAACACACCCCTAACCCTAATCCTAACTACAAGCCTAATCTTAACCCTATTTCCAACCCTAGCCCTAATTCCAACCCTAACTCTAAGGCTATGTGCCCACATTGCGGATTCGTGTGAGATTTTTCCGCACCATTTTTGAAAAATCCGCAGGTAAAAGGCACTGCGTTTTATCTGCGCATTTACCACGGATTTCCAGTGTTTTTTGTGCGGATTTCACCTGCGGATTCCTATTGAGGCGCAGGTGTAAAGCGGAATCCGCACAAAGAATTACATGCTGCGGAAAATACAACTGCGTTTCCGCGCGGTATTTTCCGCACCATGGGCACAGCGGATTTGGTTTTCAGTAGGTTTACATGGTACTGTAAACCTGATGGAAAACTGCTACGAATCCGCAGCGGCCAATCCGCTGCGGATCCACAGCCAAATCCGCACCATGTGTGCACATAGTCTAATCTAACCCTAACTCGAACCCTAGCCCTAACCCTAACCCTAGTGGGGGGGGAAGAAAAAAAAAATATATTTTTTCTTTATTTTTATTATTGTCCCTACCTATGGGGGTGATAAAGGGGGGGTTCATTTACTATTTTTTTTATTTTGATCACTGTGATAGGTTTGATCACTGTGATCAAACCTATCTGGAACGAATCTGGCAGCCGGCAGATTCGGCGAATGCACTGCGCATGCGACCGCCATTTTGGAAGATGGCGGCGCCCATGATGAAGACGGACAGACACCGCGAGGCTCGGTAAGTATGAGGGGGGGAGATCGGAGCACGGGGGGGGATCAGAGCACGGGGGGAGCGGACAGGAGGACGGGGGAGCGGACATGAGGACGGAGGGGAGCGGACCACAGTACGGGGCAGAAAGGAGGACTGGGGAGGCGATCGGTGGCAGTGGAGGGTGGCAGATTAGGTTTTCCAGCCATGGCCGATGGTATTGCAGCATCGGCCATGGCTGGATTGTAATATTTCACCATTTTCATAGGTGAAATATTACAAATCGCTCTGATTGGCTGTTTCACTTTCAACAGCCAATCAGAGCGATCGTAGCCACGGGGGGGGATGAAGCCACCCCCCCTGGGCTGAAGTACCACTCCCCCTGTCCCTGCAGATCGGGTGAAATTGGAGTTAACCCTTTCACCCGATCTGCAGGCGCTATCATTCCATGACGCCACATATGCGTCACAGGTCGGATTGGCACCGACTTTCATGACGCCTACGTGGCGTCAAAGGTCGGGAAGGGGTTAAAGGCCATTTAAAAAACACTGCACCCGATGTAGGAGTGCTTTGCTCATTCAACAGGTGTCTGCTAGCCTGTCAGGTGGAACGTAGTTGGGAATGTGCATTTTACCAATCATCGGCTCATCTAAATGGGTCTCTCACATTCACTTGCACTTGGACATTCCAATTGTCTGTTTCTAAGACGCAAAAAAATGTCTAAAACAGATCTGTTGCATAAGTTATCTACACAAAAGCAGGAGGACCCCATCTATTATTATGCAGCCCACCTGGATTCTGTCCTATGTGTCCGTTTTTAGCATGGAAGAAAAAGATCTTGAATGCTGAACTTTTCTTTCGTTCTAAAAAGAGGCACCCAAACGATCCCCATAATGATCCATGGTTCTCCCTCAGCTTCCATTTACATCGGTCAGGCAATAGATCCATTTTTGAAGGGACAAATAGAACATAAAAAGGATAGTGTGAACGTAGTCTTAACCCTATCAGCACTGTATTCTTAAATCTATTTTATAAAGTACCTTTGTTATTTTTAAAACAATTTTGCTATCCAGATCATAGTACCTGTGATTCCTTCATGCTAAGGCATCATTCTGAATGGCAGGAGTCGTGGCAGTAGTAAGGTGAATTTCACAAAATCTGACTAAAGAAACACCAGTGCTCATTCCCATGGGTGGTACCGTGGTTTACACAATATGGACTACTGGGAGCTCATGCCTGGAAAATTGTACTCTTGGCAATAGCACATGCAGCAGAACTATCAACTGTATGTTTGTACAAGATGAGAAAGCCAAAATAGTTTTAAGGTAGATTTTTTTTTTTTTTGCGGTTGCTTTTTGCAATAAATTTTGGCAATTGCAGTTCTCTATAAATTCCAAAATCACAGCAAAAATAATCACATGCTCATGCACCATAATGCTCAAACTAAACTGAGGTACCAGGAAAGGAAACAGCACTGCTAAAACACATACCAGGAAGATTTTACTGAGACTTTGGATAGGTCTGTATAGATCCTAGTATCGCACGGCCCCCTGACGAAGCCGTCGTGAAACACACGTTGGGGCTACTGGCACGTCTCTTTTGCATCTCATGATGGATAAGCATTTATAGTGATAATTGGGGTGGGCTCCCGGAGTCCTTTTGGCTCTAAGCACTGATATTGAATGGAGTCCTGTCACACTTTTCCTTCCCCCATGGCACCACTATGACTCATAGGTTTACATATGCACTATGCACCTTCCTACTATGAGGAGGTAAATACCTGATTTTTGATGCAATATTGACATTTTGCCATTCTCTACCTGATCTCTTCTCTTTTCTCTTAAAAATCTTGTGTAAATTGAGCTATTATGCATTACATGGTTATTTACATGTTATTTGTACTTTGAATAAATGCATACCTTTTATTATACCCTGGACATTTTTACTCCGTTTATTCTTCTATTTATGCATATTGGAGTCTCCTCTCCTTTGACCCTTCTTTCCAACTTGTTATAGAGCCCTGTGGTCAGGTGACAATTATGTTCTCTATGTTGGTTATTATAATTTTAATTGTTGTACTACAACCTCTACCACCGCCAGTTTCAGTAGTAAAATCATACTAATAATTGCAAAAAAGAAAAAAAAGTACAGTAATTTATATAAAATAATAACAATTTATGTCTGTTTTAGCCCCCCCCCAAAAAAAAAAAAAAAAAATGGAATTTTAAAGGAAACTACAGATAGAAAGTACTACAAATAGAAAAACCCCTTATTCATATCTGATATAAGAGCCCAGAACAAGTAGTGAGCGCAGCTCTAACATAACCTGGATTCTGCAGTTGCTAAATGTTGCTTTAGAGAATCGTTCCAGAAGCAATGATGCATCGTACTGCAACATATTTCATATTCTTACAATTGTAGGGGAATTTATCTTATCTCGCCATTAATGAATCCAATGCATAACAGGGCTGCATCGTTTACTGGAGTTTAAAGCAGATATATAGCACACAGTGTGTAAAACAAATCACTTCTGTGACAGCAGCAATACCAAAAACGATAATTATTATGAGACAGGCAGTCAATGGGAAAATCAATGCATTTTAATAGCACAGCAGGCAGCAGACGTATTGGCAAGGTGACCCCCTTTAGCATCTCTCATGGACAGCCATGGCTTGATCTACCTTTTATCACCATGCAGAAGGTAGGAAGGTGCTCTGGTTATGTACAATAAGCGGGACATCAATAATAATGTCAGCTGCTTTCACCCACATGACAGCAAAGCAATTTACATAAATGAACATCCATGCGTAGAGATTCTTCAAGGTCAGTCTGCTGTTAACCTTATCAGTGGAATTGCCAGGTTTACAGAACTCAAAAATCTCTCCAAGCAGAAGACACTCAAGAGTCCATCATGTGCAGTGGAATATCGGCCTGCGCAGACCTGGGGACATGAGCATTGTGCAAATGTGTCTGTATTTCACTTAAAGGAGGAAAAAATAAGGGTTTGGCACCATGTTAGCCAACTGAAAAAATAGAATGCTCTCAGTGGGAAAAACAGATAATCTTTTAGCTATGATACCTTGTAATGGTTAACAAAAATAAATTATGTTGCAAAGCAAGCTGAGACTTCGTAGGTCTCTTTCTCAAGCTACGTATAACAAAGTATCTGAAGATAAATATTCTACAAGATTCCTGGGGACAGTCACATGTTCCTCTTCCAATGTGGTGCACTTCATTCTGTGCACTATATGTCCTATTGGGGGTCTGTACGTGGGAGAAACAGATGAGGTCTCATCGCCACACAATTACGGACACAAACACCAATTTACAGGTGGCCAAACATTTCTGCGGTCCAGGACACAGGATGAATAATATGAAAGTAGTCATATTAAGAGGCAGATTCAAATCACAAAAACATTGAATAGTTTGGGAAAACAAATTTATTACAGTCTTTAATTCCCTCCACAGGACTAAATCTGTCAGCATGATGCATGACTTAGAGGGAATCTGTCACCTCATTTTGCCGCTATAAACTGCGGCCACCACCATCAGGGGCTTATCTCCAGCATTCTGTAATGCTGTAGATAAGCCCCGATGTAACCTGAAAGATGAGAAAAAGAGGTGAGATTATACTCACCTGGGCGGGCGGTCCGATCCGATGGGCGTCGCGGGTCTGGCTCCTCCCATCTTCATGCGATGACGTCCTCTTCTTTGCTTCCTGTCGCGGCTCCGTCCAGGTGTAATTCTCTGCCCTGTTGAGAGCAGAGCAAAGTACTGCAGTGCGCAGGGATAGGTCAGAGAGGCCCGGCGCCTGCGCACTGCAGCAATTTACGCTGCCCTCAACATGGTAGACAAAGTACGGCGGAGCCGGAGCCACAACAGAAGCAAGGAGGATGACGACATCATATGAAGATGGGAGGCGGGGTGTTCGCATATGAGGGGGTGTTCGCATATGTGGTGTGGCGTGCCACTGCGGGTGTTCGGTGCTGCCGGGGCTCTGCCAACATCTTGTGAAAGCCCAGAGTCCCCGCAGTCACAGGGTTTCCTATACTGTACACTGGACTCCGGGAAAATGGCTGTCAACCGGGGTTGGTGCATGCGCAGATGGAGATCTCGGCACCAAGATCTCGGGAGATGAGATCTCAGCACTGAGATCTCACCTCCCGAGATCTCGGTGCTGAGATCTCCATCTGCGCTGCACACGACCAGCAGCCATTTTCTTTTCCCGGAGTCCAGTCCACCCAATAGGAAACTATAACCCAGGCTATAACCAGCCGTTGTGGCAGAATATTACACGGTCATATCTTGCGATTAGGCTTCATACACACAGCGAGTGTTTTGTAAGGCTACACTGCACGGTAATACAGTACCAGCTAAGTTAATGAGACTTTAAAAATTTTATCTACACATTGCAAAAATTCTCCCAGTGTCAATTACCTACAATTCGCAGTATGCCAATTCTTTATGAAGAATTAGCGCATGGGGTGAAAGTCTCTACAAAATCTGCATGTAACACCTGTTGGTTTTGATGTGGAAATGTTCACATTATGCAGCGGAAAATCTGCATCGATTCCACAACTTTTGCATGTTCCCTGAAAGTGCAAAAATGCCAACTTTTAATCAAGTGTCTTCATAAAATACCTCTATGGAAATTCATCATACAGGGTAGAGCATCAAGAGAAAAATGAACTGCTCTACTGTTACCCTAAGTTTAGGACAATAATAACTTTCACTCAATATGCAAAAAATTACTGGATATTAAATTATTCATGTGTGACGAAATCACTGGAGCAACACTATTCAGACGTCATTCATTCTGAACAGCCATCAGTCAGAGATACAGAGACATATCGGAGAGGATAAACTATTTGTATGATTAAATAACCAATTAGCAATTTACCACTGATCAATTTGCATCTCGGATTTATAATTAGCTTACAAACCCTATTGTATTACTTCAGAGTTTAGGTGTCAATATATTTCTAGACACATTTGGATCTATGGGCAAAGCAGAAATGAGCTGCAAAGCTCGGCACATAAGGTTTGACAGAAATGGCGCTAGATAAAAAGTTAAAATCTGATCAGATACAGAAAATCCTAGAACAAAAATATAACATACAGAATAGAATTTAAAAAAATGATAATATTTGAGGCTGAACAGAAGACAATGATCTGATGAGGTTTCTGCATGACTTCATTAAAATATCTGTGGCATGACATCAAGATGCACATCTGTTGCGGGGAATTGAAACATTTTCCCTATATATATTCTGTCTGGCTGCACATGGACATCAAGCTGTAATTCATAGAGATTTTAGCATTTGTTCTATTAAAATTTAACACAAAAAAGCACATTTTTATGGAGGATTAACCGTGTGTTTCCCAAGTTCATAGTAATGTCTTCTGCAATGAGCCTCTATGTGGACGAAGCAAAAAAAGGCGATGTGAGCAGCCCGGGGAAAAATAACCAAAATTATTACATGTGCTATAGAAAAGCCATACTTCCCAAAATAATAGTGATGGATCCATAAATATATAGCAAAATCCACGTGTCAGGGCTCATACAGGGGCCTCGGTTATATATACCCTCTATAGGGGCTCCCATAGAGCACATTAGGACTCTCCTGAACTAAGCAAGACGTATTGGAACTCAAAAAAACATTTTGAGACAAAATATGCACCCAATTGCCTTTGAGTTTTTTATACATGTTACAAAAATTTCTAGAAAAAGTGATATGGCTACGAAGAGTTGTAAAATGTGGTACCGTAGTTTATTCATTCTTGGCCATAAAATACGCAATCCAAGAGGTGAACTATGGAAACGTGTAAAACATACCTCATCACACAGCATGCGGCACCAAGATTAATTGGGTAGGTCTACTTTTACCCTAAATGTAGGACAGTAATAATAACTGTGCAACAACTGTGAACCAATTACTGAGAAAAAGGAGTAACCGGTGATAGTTAGGTCAAATCCAGTAACGATGGATTTTACCTAATTATCACCGGTTACTCCTTTTTCTCCTTATTTCCATGTCTTTTGGAGTTGGTGTTGGTCTTTATTGGGTAGGTCACTATTAGTGCTACCCCCTGGCATTTTGGATGCAGCTGGGCTTGTTGTCATTGTGAACCAATTACTGTATGAACTGATCACATGTGACAAAATCACAAGAACAACACTATTACTAATACTCATCTGCGGTTACAATCTTTTTAAAGGGATCTTTCTGCCCCTTTATGGTTCCCAATCTGGATGATTTCAGCAGTCTGTCCCTTGAATGAAGAGCAGATAATTTGTAACCATGCTGCGAAGAGAGGCAAGCAGTAAGTCCAATGAGGAACCCTGCAGCCGCTGATCGTCATCTTACTTCTTCTTAGGGCAGGTGCAGACGTCCGTATTTTCCGTCCGAGTGCGATATGACAAAACATCGGATCTCACTTGGACCAATGACGTCTGATTTTTCCTTGGACCGAACATGTCCGAAAAAAATAATTAAAAAATTGCAACATGCACGATTTGCCCTCAGCCATGCAAGTCAATGGGTCTTTCGGAAAAAAAAAAAAAAAAAGAAAACTTGAACTGCACTCAGCTGAGAAAATCGGATCACATAATAGGAATGATTTTCTTGAATGAGAGAATACAGTTGTATGACCCTAGCCTTGGGTTAAGCTTCCACAATGAGTTTATGGTGAGATTCATTACCACTGGGATTTTTTTATGCTGCTTCTTACAGTTCTAGCAAAAAAGATGGAAATTATAGAAATCTCATGCCTACCTTTTGTTTTTGTTTTTTGTTTTTTATACAACATACAGTAACTGACCTGGGGTGAGTTTTTGAAGTCTGCAACAAGTTAATTTCTTTTGGGAGTATTCCGAGTTTTATGTGCAGTATTCCCCATAGAATTGCATTAGTTGTGGAAAAGCCACAGGTAAAAAAAAAAGCATGTGTTTTTAGTGTTACAGAAATGCAATAAAAAGGTATACAATTCAGATGACTATCAATAAAGTTTCGTCAAAGCCAAATACAAGGAACTATCAAAACAGAGCCGCTTAATTTAAAAGTATACCAAAAAAAAAAAAAAATATATATATATATATATATATATATATATATATATATATATATATATATATATATATATATATATATATATATATATATATATACACAGTGCCTACAAGTAGTATTCAACCCCCTGCAGATTTAGCAGGTTTAATAAGATGCAAATAATTTAGAGCCTTCAAACTTCAAACAAGAGCAGGATTTATTAACAGATGCATAAATCTTACAAACCAAAAAGTTTTGTTGCTCAGTTAAATTTTTATAAATTTTAAACATAAAAGTGTGGGTCAATTATTATTCAACCCCTAGGTTTAATATTTTGTGGAATAACCTTTGTTTGCAATTACAGCTAATAATCGTCTTTTATAAGACCTGATCAGGCCGGCACAGGTCTCTGGAGTTATCTTGGCCCACTCCTCCATGCAGATCTTCTCCAAGTTATCTAGGTTCTTTGGGTGTCTCATGTGGACTTTAATCTTGAGCTCCTTCCACAAGTTTTCAATTGTGTTAAGGTCAGGAGACTGACTAGGCCACTGCAACACCTTGATTTTTTGCCTCTTGAACCAGGCCTTGGTTTTCTTGGCTGTGTGCTTTGGGTCGTTGTCTTGTTGGAAGATGAAATGACGACCCATCTTAAGATCCTTGATTGAGGAGCGGAGGTTCTTGGCCAAAATCTCCAGGTAGGCCGTGCTATCCATCTTCCCATGGATGCGGACCAGATGGCCAGGCCCCTTGGCTGAGAAACAGCCCCACAGCATGATGCTGCCACCACCATGCTTGACTGTAGGGATGGTATTCTTGGGGTCATATGCAGTGCCATCCAGTCTCCAAACGTCACGTGTGTGGTTGGCACCAAAGATCTCGATCTTGGTCTCATCAGACCAGAGAACCTTGAACCAGTCAGTCTCAGAGTCCTCCAAGTGATCATGAGCAAACTGTAGATGAGCCTTGACATGACGCTTTGAAAGTAAAGGTACCTTACGGGCTCGTCTGGAACGGAGACCATTGCGGTGGAGTACGTTACTTATGGTATTGACTGAAACCAATGTCCCCACTGCCATGAGATCTTCCCGGAGCTCCTTCCTTGTTGTCCTTGGGTTAGCCTTGGCTCTACGGACAAGCCTGGCCTCGGCACGGGAGGAAACTTTCAAAGGCTGTCCAGGCCGTGGAAGGCTAACAGTAGTTCCATAAGCCTTCCACTTCCGGATGATGCTCCCAACAGTGGAGACAGGTAGGCCCAACTCCTTGGAAAGGGTTTTGTACCCCTTGCCAGCCTTGTGACCCTCCACGATCTTGTCTCTGATGGCCTTGGAATGCTCCTTTGTCTTTCCCATGTTGACCATGTTTGAGTGCTGTTCACAAGTTTGGGGAGGGTCTTAAATAGTCAGAAAAGGCTGGAAAAAGAGATAATTAATCCAAACATGTGAAGCTCATTGTTCTTTGTGCCTGAACTACTTCTTAATACTTTAGGGGAACCAAACAGAATTCTGGTGGGTTGAGGGGTTGAATAATAAATGACCCTCTGAAAAGACTTTTCCCAATTTAAAAAAAAAAATAAACAAAGAAATAACATTCTTTTTTGCTGAAGTGCATTTCACACTTCCAGGCTGATCTACAGTCCAAATGTCACAATGCCAAGTTAATTCCAAATGTGTAAACCTGCTAAATCTGCAGGGGGTTGAATACTACTTGTAGGCACTGTATATATATATATATATATATATATATATATATATATATATATATATATATATATATATATATAAAAAACACACTAAAAACATGCACAAAAATGCACACAAAAGAAAAATCTCTAGGTGACTTAATTTAGCTAATAGGCTGCAACAACAAAAACTCCAAAATCCACATCATATCTGTCTGCCTGACGTGCACTTTTCCTTAGACTCCATGGCTCTCATTTTATAAACGGTCCTTATTGCAATAGAAATCAGATTTCTGTTTTCAATTTCTAATATGCTGAATAAATAAAAATGGATTATGATTGAATGGTACAGGAAAAGCCACAACCCCATCCACTGAGTGAGCAGAGATATGAAGGCCTTAACGTGGTTTTTTTTTTATATCCTGTATAGTGTTATCTGACTGTTACTATTAGGCTAGGTTCACATTGCATTAATGTGTGCATGCTAACGGACAGCGTTGCACGGTGAAAATGTCGCAATTAACGCCGTGCAACGGGTCCGTTAGCGCACCCATTGACAGCAATGTAAATTTCGCCTGCAGCGCATCGCTAGCCTTTTTCGGCTCGCGCTAGCAATGTGCCGTTCTTCTGTGGCGCGCCTCGGACGCTGCTTGCAGCGTCCGCGGCGCGCCTGAGGTCCGTTCCCCGCTCTCGCAGATCGGGGATCTGCGAGAGCGGGGACGTTACCGCGACCCCTAACGCGGCCCCTAAATAAACATTGCGTTAGCGCAATCCGCTAGCACTAAACGGATTGCCCTAACGCAATGTGAACCCAGCCTAAGATATATAAATATTTGATGAAGTCTGTAAAGCGCTGTGGAATTAATAGCGCTATATGAGTAAAATATGTAAAATACAACAGGCATGTGATAGACTGACATTGGAGGATGACACAGGCAGGATTGTAGCTCACAATAGCTGTCAGGTAACACTACGAGATGATAAAGGAGCAAAGCTTGACATTTTCAGGGTTGAACAGTCCAGCCAATTGTAATTGACATGCATGAATTCTGACATTTTCCCTTCAAAATACTGTTTACTTTCCACAATAACCTCACCTGCCACTTCTGCTTAACTTTCTCCACAGCTATGAACCAAGACAGTGCCCTTCCAACCTCATTATCCTCTCCTCGTGCCCTGAGATCTATATAAGAAGCCTTTCGCTAAGCTACATTAATTTTCTGCTCATTATTAACAAATATGAGCTGTAACAAAAATTAGCAAACACGATCCATATACTACAGGTATTCGTGTTTGTGACACTGACTTCACAAAGACAACGTCTCTTCTAATGGATGATGTGGTGGCATCAAGCTATCACGGGGAGCCGCAACGCCTGAATGTAAGCGTGAACTGTAGCAACTCATGGCAGGCAGGTACATAATGGTGGATTATAGCAGCTCTACACTGTGGCTCACAAGTGGGGTCCCCATTTCTCGGAGGTCCATACGCACCCCTTATATCCCCGTCAGTGATTACCTTAAATCACACCCTCGCCACGCTCTCATCATCCCTTATCGACTACAGATTTGACACTAAACCCACATGATGCAATGCAGACTTAAAGTAAATGCACACTAGGCCTTTTTTTATGCTAATTTTCAGCTGCGTTTTACAGCACCAGCAAAGTCTATGAGATTTCAGAAATGTCATGCACATAGCTTGGTTTTTAGCTTGGTTTTTTAGTCATCAGTATTTTCTGCTTTGTTTGTTTTTTTCCCACAATCGAGCATGTCACTTCTTTCATGGTTTTTCCTTACTTTTCACCCATTGACATGAATGGGTGATGAAAAAACACTGAAAATCCACAGCAAAAATGCAGGTATCAGTTTTTGCTGCATTTTTTGTGGCAAAACCTCATTCTGTGGACTACGACTTTTTTTCCCCACTAAACTTTATGAGCATGCAAAAGAGATAAATTTAAAAAAAAAAAAAACAGACAGGGAAATGCTTTATCTCACAAAAAGAATTCGCTGTGATCCCATGCTGTAATATCTGTATACTCTTTTGCTGCCCCCCCCCTGCCCAGGAGCTGTGGTATGATCAGACCATGTCCCTGTACCGTCAGACACAGCCATTACACAGTACACAGCAGGGACACAGTTATAAGATTATCTCAGCACAGGAACATTTTATTTAAGTACATCCAATTGTGGAAATTATTATTATTATTCCAAGATCAGTTACCTAATTAAAATGAACTTTTCTAATGGGACAACCCCTGTAACAATCTATGACGTACATTTTCATCATAAAATTGTAGGTCGCTAAGAGCTTTAAGAAGCCGTCTCTGGAGCCAAGCCTGCTACATGCCAGGTAGATGTGACATGGCTGGCATCTGTCTGTAACTGTAGTGATCAATCACAGCAGTTTAACCAAATTAATGAAGTCCAATCTCTAACAATCGATGGAGCCAATGGGTTGCCATGGAAGCCTGAGTCCTACTGAAGACACAGCAAATTAATACTCCCCCAAAGCTCAGAGTGAAAATCCTAATGTCAGTATATACCGCAATACCAATATATAGACCAACTGCGCTATGCTACACGACAGCTTACTGGCACCACTTTTCTGGAGGGCGGCATTCAGCAGCTGGTCACACAGCCAACTGCACTTCAGATGTACACTGAATGATCTGGAATAGCTTGTCAGTGTGCATAGGCTGCCATTGTTCTCGGCAGCACAGGTCTGGTTTACACAGAATAATGCGCAGCTGAGAAAGACGATCTTTTGTGCAAACCAAAAAATAATTTTACCTGATGAATCAGCATTTTGCTCATCGAGTGATTTGCAGTCTCTTTAGAGTGCACGATTATCGTAAGACATTCCTAGATATATTAATTTGCAGTAAATGTGCAGTGTAAATGCACCTCCTGGTTAAAGAGAACCTGTCACCTGTGTCTAAATCATAACGGCGCATGCGCACTTATGTTTTCAGCCCTGCCTTCAATAGCGCAGAGCATAGTGCGCAGGAGCGAGCCGCAAGTGCAGGCGAGAGCTTTCACCTGGCTATGTGGATGACAGCTATCAGCAGTTGGGAGGAGGGATAGAGAAGACTGCAGAACCCACACCCATCGGACTGACAGACAGGATTACCGTACAGCACGGGAGAACTCTAAGGCTATGTGCACACGTTGCGGATTCTCTGCGGATTTTTCCACACCGTTTTTGCAAAATCCGCAGGTAAAACGCACTGCGGATTACCTATGGGTTTACAGTGGTTTTTGTGCGGATTCCACGTGCGGTTTTACACCTGCAGATTCCTATTGAGGAACAGGTGTAAACCGCTGCGGAATACGTACAAAGAATTGACATGCTGCGGAAAATACAACGCTGCGTTTCCGCAGCATGTGCACTGCAGATTTAGTTTTCCATACTTTACATGGTACTGTAGAACGCATGGAAAACTGGTGTCAATCTGCTGCGAATCCGCAACGTGTGCCCATAGCCAAAAAGTTTTTTTGAGAGTATACAGGGGGGAGTCAGGGGGTTATATAACCATTGAATGACCGCACACAGAAACCAATTAAGGTCATAGTTGACACAAAACAAAACTGGTGACAGATCTCTAAGTTCCTAAGATGAGTTTTTGGTATTTGACACTGCACTCAAAAACAATGAAAAAATAAAACAAGTAACTGAACTATTAATAGGTGCAGAAAACTGGTGAAATCAAAAACTCTGATGTTCCCTAAGGAGACTTAAAATAAAAAAAATCTATTAAAAAAAAAAATAGCGATAAGCAAGTGTGATCGGCACTTGCTGAATGAAAGAATGTAAGTTTAAGTCATACCCCACTTGAAAAAAATAATAAAATAAAACCTATTTGGATTTTTTCCGATACAATGATACCAATCAAAATATAATATTATTTAAAGGGTATGTTAACTGTTGGGAAACAAAATGCCAGATTCGCATACATCATAGAAAAAAAAAGGAATAAAGCGCAATCAGAATCAGAATGTCACATGTACTATGGACTTCATAATGGCATCAGTGAAAATGTCAGAAAAAAAACAAGCCTCTGTGGACGAAAACAGAGAAAAAAAAGTTATGAGTTTCAGAGAAAAAGCATTTATTTATTTATTTATTTATTTTTTAAACAAGGTTTTGAATTTTACACGAACTCTTAAAAAAAAAATCATAGCAAGTATAATTATTGTATCGCCATAATCATACGGACATGGAGAATCATATATTCAGGTTTTATGAACACCATAAAATCAAAACTCTTAAGAAATTTAATGGCAGAATTGTATTTGGGGGATTTTTTGGTTTGTTTTAATCATTTCACCTACTTTGCTTTTTTTTCCCCTTTTAAGTACATTAACATATGGAAAACTGAATGGCGTCATTAAAAAAAATAAAAATGAGAGCGCAGTAAGTAAAAACTGTGGGAAGAGTCCTTGAGCGGCTAAAATCGGATCCAGGCAATGATGAGAAACAGTTTTTATGCAATTCCATGAAGTGTGACTGGGGTCTTAGAGGGACGCTCTCCCCATAGCACAAGCAGCAGGCGACAGCCGATGGCTCCTCAGTACAGGACCTGGCACCGCACCCCCATCGCCCCATCATACATTAGGACCTGGCATAACCTACATTAAGGAGAGAAAATGGAGCACATTCCTAGCTAGGACGGCCATAAATAAATGTCAGCACTGGAGAAGCTCCTGACACGTCAGATACTTACATACCATGGCACACAGTAGTAAGTACACCTGTACCTACAGTCAGCAGGACACAAGTGGCCGGCGTGCAGCACCGGCAGAGTCCCGGGAAGTTTCTAGCACTCCGGCGCCTGCAGTCCGCTCCACAAAGATGGCTGCAAGCAGTACTAGTAACAAACCCGCTTCTTCCTGCTGCGCCTAGTAACACAACACCCGGAAACTACCGGCTGACAGTCAGTAACACAGCTCTACAGCACAGACGCACGTGTGAGCACTAGAGCGAGAACTTCTTTGTTTTCATGTGTTGCTTACGTTCTCCTACGACGCCATCTTTGTGTGGCTTTCCAGGCAAAGTGAGCGGAGGTCTCCAGAAAAATGGCCGGTGCAAGAGCCCGCTGAGGGCCACCGAGCTGTGCCTGTAGTATAGTGCTGGAAATGCCGGCCATGTGCACACACGGACCGCAGCTGGCACACGCTCCGGTCCTAGCCTTGTAACGGGTTAACCTAGTAAGGACAAAGGGATTTTTTATTTTTAAGCTTTTCTATTTTTCTCCCTTCTTCCAAGAAGCATTTCCTGACATGGGGAAATGGTGAAAAAAAAAGAAATGTAAGAAATGTTTTGTTTTTTTTCTGGCGTTCAATGTGCCGTAAATGAGCTGGAAACATAATTGTCCAGGTCCCTCCGATTACGGCGAAACAAACCTGCACTCATTTATTTTCCTCAGAAGTGAAACACAGAAAATTGTGAAGAAAATAATTTTGTTTTCTGTTGTCATTTTCCGAGACCCCTAACGTTTTTCAGTTTTTCTGCTTTTTGCAGAGACAATGTTTTTATTGCTACCACCTTAGTGAACATAAGAGGCTAATAAAGTTACATTTATTTCAGGAAAATCATAAGAAAACAATCCCATTCTGACTTTTTTTTCTCTTTTTACAGCATTTACCAATCGGGTTAACCCCTTCAAGACAGTCCTTTTTCAGTTTTGCGTTTCCATTTTTTCCTCCCCTTCTTCCCAGAGCCATAACTTTTTTATTTCTCCCTCAATATGGCCATGTGAGGGCTTGTTTTTTGCGGGACTAGTTGTACTTTTGAATGACACCATTGGTTTTACCATATCGTGTACTCAAAAATGGGAAAAAAATTCCAAGTACAGTAAAACTACAAAAAAAAAGTGCAATTCCACATCGGTTTTTTGGATTTCTTTTTACCATGTTCATCAAATGCTAAAACTGACCAGCCAATATGATTCTCCGGGTCATTACGAATTCATACATACCAAACGTGTATAGGTTTATTTTGATTTAAGTGGTGAAAAAAATCCAAAGTTTGTTAAAAAGAAAAAAAAATTGTGTCATTTTCCGATACCTGTAGCGTCTCCATTTTTCGTGATATCGGGTTGGGTGATGGCTTATTTTTTGCGTGCCAAGCTGTCGTTTTTATTGATTCCATTTTGGTGCATATATGACTTTTGATCGCCCATTATTGCATTTTAATGCAATGTTGTGGCGACCAAAAAAACGTAATTCTGGCAGTTTTGACTTTTTTTCTTGCAACACCGTTTAGCAATCAGGTTAATTCTGTTTTTTGTTGCTAGATCGGGCGATTCTGAACGCGGCGATACCAAATGTGTAGGTTTGATTTTTTTTTATTGTTTTATTTTGAATGGGGCGAAAGGGGGGTAGTTTGAACTTATTTTTTTTATTTTTTTTTAAACTTTTTTTTTTCACACTTGGCATGCTTCAATAGACTAGAAGCTGCCATAACCCAATCAGTTCTGCTACATAAAAGTGATGATCAGATCACCTGTATGTAGCAGAATTGCTGACTTGCTATGAGCCACCAACCACCATAGAGGTCTGTAGAAGACCTCCAGGGTCACCGGTGGGCGGATTTCCGGCCCGATGGGCAGATTTCCGGCCCAATGGGCAGATTTCCGGCCCAATGGGCAGATTTCCGGCCCAATGGGCAGATTTCCGGCCCAATGGGCAGATTTCCGGCCCAATGGGCAGATTTCCGGCCCAATGGGCAGATTTCCAGCCCAATGGGCAGATTTCCAGCCCAATGGGCAGATTTCCGGCCCAATGGGCAGATTTCCGGCCCAATGGGCAGATTTCCAGCCCGATAGCCGGATGCACGCATTAAATGCCGCTGTCAAAGTTTGACAGCGCCATTTAAAGGGTTAATAGCTGCAAGTGGATCGCGATTCCACCCGCTGCTATTCCGGGCATATGTCTGGAAGCCACTACTTAAAATCACCACCTGTGGCTATTGGGAGTGGGAGTGCACATGTCCAAAAAGGCTTAATACAAATAGAGAACAAGACTAGCTGGTCCACTCCTGACCCATAAATTGTAGGCTTTTTTGCCCAGGAGAGGTGACAAAACAGGACAGGGACCCAATTATGAAGGACGCTTTGAAGTGGCAATTGGGCTCACATACATTGGCCAATTTATGCGCGAAATACCTTCCTTTTTTCATAGCAATTTGTGCAGATAAAGATTTCATGTGTACATTATATAGCGCTTTTTTCCTATTTTCTATGGCAGTAATGCATTTTGAATGTCCTAGAGTAATCATTCTTGGCAAATAATGGTGCAACCTTTATCGTTTTTCAGCTTGAGTGTAGATGCTGTAAGGACCTTGCCCCCCTGCAGGCCGCTTGTTGCAGATGTTGGCTGGCCAGGACCATAGGTCCCACAGTTCAATAAGGGTATGTCTCCACGTTAAGGCTACGCGGCGGTATCGCCGCAGCGGCGAAGCCGCTCGGTGCTAAGCCCCGCCCCCTTAATGGGACGCGATGATGCCGGATGTGTACAGTACACATCCGGGATCATCGCACCCCTCGCCATAGGACCCTGTGATATGCCTTGCGGGGAACGCTGCGTCCCCGCAAGGTGTACGGACATGCTGCGTTCTGAAAAGACGCGCAGCATGTCCGGAGTCGCAGGGCCGCCGCGTGCGGGTTTCCACGCATAGTGGAGACGGGATTTCATAAAATCCCCTCCACTATGCTGGAACATCTGGACGCTGCTTGTTTGACGCTGCAGCGTCAAACAAGCAGCGTTTACTGACCGTGGAAACATACCCTAATGGAGATTTCCATTCAAACATAGAGTCTTTACTGATCGATAACTTGGCAAATGATATATACAAGGGATAGTGAGTAAAAAGTCTTATGGACATTTCCTCTACAGTATAAAGCCTTCCTTACGCACACCGTATGCTTCCTCTGTGATATAAGGATAGAAAAATGATCAGGACACTTCAGCCAAAATGTTTTCTTTGCATCTTTTCACATGTTGGCAGGGCCGTATTTAGAGTTTCTGCTGTCCTAGGCACTATTAGTATCATACTTATCAAAGGGGGAGGCAGCACTATCGGCACTGACTTTGGCAAAAATCGCTGATGTGAAAGGAGCCATTTGCAGCGGATCGGGCAGTTTTTCCGCATCTGCCGCGTAACTGATGTAATGATCACTTATGGCAACACTGCGTTCGGCCTCATTCATATCCTATGGGATTTGTAGACATTTGTGGCACTTGCCGCGTTCCGGCAAATGCAGTATCATACCTCCCAACTTTTGAAGAAGGGAAAGAGGGATAAAGTTTTAGGGCAAATTTTAGGACGCACCTCTGACAACACCCATTTCACAACTAGTCACACCCATAACCACGCCCCAACCACACCCATTTAGTACTGCTGATCACACTGTTTCATAAACAATAATTATAAACAAAAAAAATATGGCCACACAGTGCTCCATACTGTATAACGACCCCACATGATGCTCAATACTGTATAATGGCTACACATGATGCTCCATACTGTATAATGGCCACACAGTGCTCTATACTGTATAATTGCCACACATGATGCTCCATACTGTATAATGACCCCACATGATGCTCAATACTGTATAATGGCCACACAGTGCTCCATACTGTATAATGACCCCACATGATGCTCCAAACTGTATAATGACCCCATATGATGCTCCATACTGTATAATGGCCACTCATAATGCTCAATACTGTATAATGGCCACACATGATGCTCCATACTGCATAATGGCCACACAGTGCTCCAAACTGTATAATGACCCCATATGATGCTCCATACTGTATAATGGCCACACATAATGCTCTATACTGCATAATGGCCCCCTCCCTCCCATCTTGTATGCATGGCTCATCCCCCCTCCCATCTTGTATACATGGCTCATCTCCCCCTTATGCATGGCTTGGCTCCCCCCCCTCCCATCCTGTATGCATGGCTCATCTCCCCCCTCCCATCCTGTATGCATGGCTCATCTCCCTCCCTCCCATCTTGCATGCATGGCTCATCTCCCCCTCCCATACTGTATGCATGGCTCACCTCCCCCTCTCATCCTGTATGCATGGCTCATCTCTCCCCCTCCTATACTGTATGCATGGCTCGGCTGACCTCCCATCCTGTATGCATGGCTCATCCCCCCCCTCCCATCCTGTATGCATGGCTCATCTCCCCCCTCCCATCTTGCATGCATGGCTCATCTACCCCCTCCCATCCTATATGCATGGCTCATCTCCCCCCTCCCATCCTATATGCATGGCTCATCTCCCCCCTCCCATCCTATATGCATGGCTCATCCCCCCCCTCCCATCCTATATGCATGGCTCATCTCCCCCCTCCCATCCTATATGCATGGCTCATCTCCCCCCTCCCATCCTGTATGCATGGCTCATCCCCCCCCTCCCATCCTGTATGCATGGCTCATCTCCCCCCTCCCATCTTGCATGCATGGCTCATCTACCCCCTCCCATCCTATATGCATGGCTCATCTCCCCCCTCCCATCCTATATGCATGGCTCATCTCCCCCTCCCATACTGTATGCATGGCTCACCTCCCCCTCTCATCCTGTATGCATGGCTCATCTCTCCCCCTCCTATACTGTATGCATGGCTCGGCTGACCTCCCATCCTGTATGCATGGCTCATCCCCCCCCTCCCATCCTGTATGCATGGCTCATCTCCCCCCTCCCATCCTATATGCATGGCTCATCTCCCCCCTCCCATCCTATATGCATGGCTCATCTCCCCCCTCCCATCCTATATGCATGGCTCATCTCCCCCCTCCCATCCTATATGCATGGCTCATCTCCCCCCTCCCATCCTATATGCATGGCTCATCTCCCCCCTCCCATCCTATATGCATGGCTCATCTCCCCCCTCCCATCCTATATGCATGGCTCATCTCCCACTCTCATCCTGTATGCATGGCTCATCTCCCCCCCCTCCCATCTTGTATGTATGGCTCATCTCCCCCCTCCCATCTTGTATGTATGGCTCATCTCCCCCTCCCATCCTGTATGCATGGCTCATCTCACTCCCCCCTCCCATCCGGTATGCATGGCTCATCTCACCCCCCCTCCTGTATGCATGGCTCATCTCCCCCCCATCCTGTATGCATGGCTCATCTCCCCCTCCCATCCTGTATGCATGGCTCATCTCACCCCCCTACCATCTTGTATGAATGGCTCATCTCCCCCCTCCCATCTTGTATGCATGGCTCATCTCCCCCTCCCCATGCATGGCTTATCTCCCCCCCCCTCCCATCCTGTATGCATGGCTAATCTCCCTCTCCCCCTCCCATATGCATGGCTCATCTCCCCCCCTCCCATCTTGTATGCATGGCTCATCTCCCCCTCCCATCCTGTATGCATGGCTCATCTCACCCCCCCTCCTGTATGCATGGCTCATCTCACCCCCCCCCCTCCCGTCCTGTATGCATGGCTCATCTCACCCCCCCTCCCATCCTGTATGCATGGCTCGGCTCCCCGCTCCCATCTTGCATGGCTCGGCTCCCTCTCCTCCTTCATCCTCCCCCCCCCGTCCACCCTGGCTGTCATATTCACCTTTCCCACACCGCGCCGAACATCCCTCCATCTCTGTCCCGGCGCAGCACCTTCTTCCTGCGTGAGTGGTCATGTGGTACTGCTCATTAAGGTTATAAATATGCATCCATATTCATCACCTTAATGAGTGGTACCATGTGACCGCTCACACAGGACGAGCTGCCGGCGCTGAGACCAGGCATCGCTGGATTAGGGTGAGTATGACATCTTCAAGGAGGCAGGCGGGCGGGTGGGCTGCCGGGGGGGGGGGGGGGGGGGGCGGTCGGTTAGGAGGTGACCCCAGAATTTAATTTAATTTAAAAAAAAACAGGAAAAAACTTGCTCAGGTGCTGCCCCCCCACATCGTCCTGCACTAGGCACATGCCCTCAAGTGCCTAGTGGCAAATACGGCCCTGCATTTTGGGATAATCTGGAAAGCTACCAATTATTATGCAGAACAATGTATTTTTACTCCAAATTGTCACAGTTTGGGGATGCAATTATTGACCAATGTTTTCAAATGTGACACATTTTTAACCCGTTGACAACATTTATAGCAGATGTGAACACTTACTGTATGAAACAGGCTCAAGACGTGAGCCGGCATCATACCACCATACAGTGTGGATGTTGGCGGCATTAAACAGCTGGCGCCTGAGAGTAACTGCTGTGATTGGAGCTAGCTTTGATAACAATAGTTTAACCTCTTGGCAATTAGTGGGGGTTGCTGTCGACATCCAAGTCCCCCACCATGATGCGATTGTGGGTACTCAATGGGTTGTCATTACAGTCTGGGGCCTACTAAAGGCCTCTATGTGGCTTGTTGTACAACTGCTAAGCAGAGCAGTAATTATACAATTGACGACTCCAATACTATGCAATCACAGATTCAAGGGTTTTAATGACTTCCCAACATTGGACGTATCGGTACGTCCTATTTTGCAGTGAATTCCCGCAGTTGGATGTATCAATAAGTCCTGGCAATCAAGAAGGCACAAAAGCAATGTAGGCATGATTGCAGCCAAGAGCTTAACTTAAATGATAACGGATCCTCAGCTGTCACAGCCTGGTGCGGTGCCCGCACCGCCCCTGGTTGTTTTACCCTCTAAAGCCTGGGATAAATAGTGATTGCAGAATTTAGATGGCTAGAGGAGGGAGAGATAGAGGTAGCATTCCCAGTCACCAAGGACATAATATGCTGCTCAATGACTTGTGAACAGATTCTATTTTAACTCATAAGACCCCTGCATAATAAGACCCCTGCATAATAAGACCCCTGCATGAGACTCTTTGGGCATCATACGGTTGATTGGTAACTACTGCCCTGCTCTCCTTGCATCTCTTCCATGTCAGATTGGGCAGAAAGCAGAAATACAAAATATATGGACATTTTCTCATTCATTGCATTTTTAAAGCTATCAACCTGAGAGAGTCCCTTAGGGCTCATACTCATCTGCGTTTAAATTGGACAAGTGAAATCTGATAATAAATCTGATTGCACTCTGACTAATGTTATTTATTTACTGCTCATCTGCAATTTTTATTTTAGCAGGAATATGGATGAGAAAAAAAATTGCAGTATGCTGCGAGTGGCTGCGTATATCGGACGAGACTCACCAATGCAAGTCAATGGGTGCAAGAAAAAAAATGGATGGCGCATGGACCATCCGTATGCCGTCCGATTTTTACAGATACATTACCATTCTGTAGCATAGAACACTGTAAATGAAAGTAGAATTATAGTTGCAGAGAACAAAACGCATTCCATACACATGTCATACGGAAGTTATGTGAGAAAAATCGCATTATACTTGCATGACGCTCGTCCTATTTTTCTAGATCACCATCAGAGAGATGTTTTAAACGCAGATGGAAAGAGCCCTTACACAGTGATAACGGAGCAGTGGGAGGCAGCAAAAATGAGAGTGGTCTTTTCAGGCGATCTGGCATATATAAATTGTCGAATATATTCATACCCTCCATATCAATATCAGACCCCAGATCTGACAAAATTAAAACAAATTCAGACCCCAGGTCAGATTGTATACTTACCCTTCAGTTTCCCAGTTTTTCTCCGCACTGGATGTCGCTGGAGTGGATCCCAATGCCAATCACCCTCAGATTTTTGTGCGCACCGCCACACACTGGGGTCAGTAGACTACCTGAAGTACCCGGAGCTATACAAGAGCTGGGATTCTGTGGCTGCTACCCAATGGCACTGATACATACCAATGGACATCCTTTTGAACAGTATTATCCATGCAACTAGTTAATGTTTGGTTTTCTCATCAGTCAGCCTTTGTTGCTGGAAAAGTCATGCCTGCACTTTTTCTACAGAACCATGAGTGACATCACTGGATGTGACAGGCAGCCTGCAGAGAGATGTGGACCATTAAACATGGAAATGCAGAGCGACGCCATGACGGCCATTGCTTTCAGTTTAATCTAATTATACCGCTCATGAGTATTTTGTCATAGGGCATCAAACATCATACTATAAATGATATTCACATCCCTTTATGAAAATAACCTGTTCTTTAAAGGCATATTTATTTATGTTCTATCATTACAAACAGAAAAGAAAATCAGTCAACCATCATTCAAATGCAATCACTGCTGTAACAATTGATTCTGCTAAGCTGCGCAGAACACTTCCAGCTCCTGGTGTGAAATACAGCTTCCCAGAATTAGCTTCCCCCCCCTCCGGCTTAATAAAGCATCGCTTCACCCTGTCATCAGAAAACTAGACCAGGTGCCATGGGCAGGAAAATTGAATTGTTTTAGTATTTGCTTTATAGACCCCAGTACTTGTTAAAATGAAATATGCCTTCATTCAAAAGCATTCTTCAGTGACCTCTGCACTGGAAATCAGCAAATCCATACTTTCTTTCAATTAACAAACAGCTTGGTTTGACTTTTACTTAAAAAGATCCTTGCACATTTTGTATTTCTTAGAAGTATTGCTTCAAAATGATCAGAGGGGAAGAAAAGAGTAATTGAAATGCACACTGTAGATCCTGTAGACTCCACTGTATGATTAAGCCAATGCAGAATTTTCTTTGTTTTATCAAAAATTTGGGCTTCATCTGCCAGTGCCTGTAATTGGCATTTTCTAATGTGTTGCACAAATCTGTCGCTAGAAAATTCTGTCCAATGGTTATTCCCAGCTTCACATGTTATCACTTATTAACAGGGTAGGTGATAATTCGCTAATAACTAGGGTTCAACCAATAGGACCTCCATAGATTTTGTGTATGGAGCTGTGAAATATCCCCTTACAATGGAGCAGTGGCACGCCCATTCATTATATAAAAGACTTCTGGGGATAGTGTACAGCACTAGGCTATTTCCAGCAGTACCTGGTTCGGTTAGAAATTATTTTGGTCTGCTAAAGCGTTTTTGCAGCCTTTATCTTGTCCCTTTTATTTAACAGTGCTGCAGCTTATTTCACAATGGAAACTGCATACATTATTACAGCACCACTGCAGTTTTTCTTATATTGCACCACTGGAGTGGTGCTTTAAATGTAATTAGCCTGCCCCGTCTCATACTCCCTTTCTGCAGCCTTCATCGTTTTTCAGCATCACTCCCGTCCGTCTCTGGGGAAAAGTGACCTACCGGCTGCTCTAGTGTTTCATGGAGCTGCACGGAGGTCACTTTTCAATACATCTCTGTTTTGGCCTCGTTCTGGCTCTGATAGACTTGCATTGCAAGCTTGTGACGTAGCTTCTGACTTCTGGCCAGTCAGAAGCTGCGCTCACAAGATAGATCGGAGCAGTGCCGAAAAACAGTGAAGATGCCGGAGGGTGAATATATGACTGGGGGCAGGGACCCTACATTTAAAGCGCCACTCCACCACTGAAAAAAATACCCGCTGGAGTGGTGATTTAAGTAGATCTCTTAAGCCTCATTCAGACATCAGTTTTTCTCGAACGAGTGCTATCAGTGTTTTCAACAGATAACACTCGCAACGATGAAAGTCTATGGGGCTGTTCAAATGTCTGATTTTTTTTCTCAGACCAAGTGGTGAAAATTCATGGAGACATTTCCAAAACTGATCTGAGTGTCGGATGAAAAACGGTAAAGGAAGTCTATATTTCCGTAAAAAAACGGACAGCACTTCGATGCTAGGTGTACTGTCAATTTTTCACAGACTGATGGATAAAAAAAAAAATTTGCCCCATCAGAGAAAAACTGACCAAACTCTGATGAAAATCTTATAAAACTTGAAATTTTGTCCCGTTTTTTCATATATGAAAAAACGGGACAAAATTTCAAGTTTTATAAGATTTTCATCAATGAAAAAAAAACGCATGCAACATTAGATCTGATATGGATGCCGTATTTACTTTGTTAATCTATGTCAGATGGGCTATTTAATCCTTTATGCACATTAAACTCAAGATCTGCCCACCTAATCTGATTGACAGCTTCTTAGCTTGCCAACTCCCTGCTGCTGAGGTCTCACACTGCTCAGTATAAGCTTCAGATTTCACTCAGGCTGGATGGACGGACATAGACTCCTGAGCGATTTTATTTTATAACTGGACACATAAAATGTTCATCTTAGGCCTCTTTCACATGTCAGTGTCTCCGGTACATGTACTGACAGTTTTCTCACGTACCGGAGACACTGACACGTAGACCCATTCAAATGAATGGGTCTATGCACATGTCTCCGTGTTTTCACGGACCGTGTGTCCGTGTTGAAAACACGGAGACATGTCCGCTTATTTCTGGCAGCACGTACTTCAATACGTCCCGCACACGTGCACACGGAGAACAGTGTGCACTCTCCTCCGTGTGCACGTACCGCCCACAGGAGAGACAGTGCTACAGTAAACGCTGTCCCCCCTGGGTGTGGTGCTGAAGGTGGCATTCATCTCTTCTCCCCTGCAGGAGAGAAGAGATGAAAAATTCAAGTTTTTGTTCTTTTTTGTTAAAATTAAAGTTTGTGGGTCACCTCCCGCCTCCCATCCCCTGTGCGCCCGCCTGCTTGCAGATAAATACTCACCCAGCTCCCGCGATGTCTTCACTCTCCTCTCAGCGCCGGCAGCTTGTCTTGTGTGAGCGGCCACGTGGTGCCGCTCATTACAGTGATGAATATGCGCATATTCATCACTGTAATGTGCGGTACCACATGACTGGTCACACAGGACAGGCTGCCGGCGCTGACAGGAGACATTGCGGGAGCTGGGTGAGTATTTCTCTGCAAGCGGGCGGGCGCACGGGGGATGGGAGGCGACCCACAAACTTTATTTTAAACAAAAAAAAAAAAAATGTGATCCTTCATTTCTTCTCTCCTGCAAGCGCTGCTTTCAGCCGAGCAGGACAGAAGGGATGAATGCCGGCTTTAGCACCACAAGCAGGGGACAGCACTTACTGTAGCGCTGTCTCTCCTGCACGGTCCATGTGGTCCTCAGGCGGCACACGGCTGCCGCACGTGTCCCACACTGAGGTGCCATGTGAGCACATGGACACGAATAACTCTGGTACCGATTTCTCCAGTACCAGAATTATTTGGACGTGTGAAACCGGCCTTACATACAGCAATTCAGACATGGATTTTCAAAGTAAGCACACCAGTCTCATCTATAATAGGTCTGTTTAATAATGTATACAGTTGGTATTGTGAAATCTGGTGATAAATGTATTTTAAACCCATTTAAGTTAAAGTTTTCTGATTTAAAAAAAAAACTCTGAGGGGCAGCTTGTTTTATGAAAACATAACAACAAAACTCTATACTCACCCTCGCCTGATCCAGCACTGAGTGTCCATCGCTGCTGCTAGTATCTGTTCTTCTCTGTGGCACTGACACCACATTGACAGCTCTGGTGTTTATAACTGTATATACAATGACCCTAGTGTGGAGGGTTAATAATCCTGTGAAAATATTAACTATTTTTGCCAATGACTAACTAAAATCCTGTTTCAACACTGCTATTTGTTTTTAGAATTTAGGGTTAAAACTTTTAAACTAATATTATAACTTATATCAGTCAAATCAGTTAAAAAATATAAGAAACAGGAGACGTCCTTATAGTATAGTTGTACATTATCACCATACTAATGGTCATTAGGTCAAGAGTTAATTGTACTTAGTATTTATATAGTGTGTGCTCCTTAGGTCATCATCACACATTGCAAGCTGCTATACTGGCTTTGGGTACTTTCACACTTCCGTCTTTTAAGGTCCGTCGCAATCCGTCGTTATGGGCAAAAAACGGATCCCGCAAATGTGCTTGCAGGATGTGTTTTTTGCCCATAGAGTTGAATAAGCGACGGATGGGCACACGTCGCATCCGTCGTGCGACGGATGCGTCGTGTATATGCAGTCCGTCGGGACAAAAAACGTTCCATGCAATGTTTTTGGTCCGTCGGTTCCGCTTTTTCCGACTGCGCATGCGTGGCCGGAACTCCGCCCCCTCCTCCTCGCTCATCACACTGGGCAGCGGATGCGTCGTAAGACTGCATCCGCTGCCCACGTTGTGCTAAATTTAGCACAAAGTCTGTCAGGCCGACGGTTTGCGACGGCCCCGTACCGACGGAAGTGTGAAAGTACCCTAAGTCTCTATAATAAAACACATCAAGGTCTTCCCCTCCACCACCCGCCTACCAGACATGTTTCACTGGACGTTCCAGCTTCTTCAGGAAAAGTGGGGCAAATGACATGACTCTAGAAGTAGCTGCAGACACTCAGCACTGTACAAGGGGAGGGTCACTAAAGCGCAATTTCTTTTTAAAACAAACTGCAGCTGGGGAGTGATTTTCCAAAATTGGAAAACCCCTTTAATTGGATTGAGCTGTAATATCAGGTGCAGAAACTACAAAACACACAGAACAGTGCCTGGTATACAAAGAAGGACACCTAGTGCTCACCAAAGTGTTGTGAATCCTTTAATCACCTGATCCATAGAGTGGAACTTCCACTAATCTGATATTGATAAACGAACCTAAGTCTGGGGTTAGATGGCCGTAGATTCTTGCCGATTATGCAAATGACACTCTGATCCAAGTGACAGCATAGTGTGATCTGATGATTCTCTTGGATGACAGAATCAGAGAAATTGGAGTATCCTCAGATGTCATTTGAATGCAGTCCAGTGACTTCCATGCACTCATTGACTTGCATTGACTTGCATGCAGCTGTGATTTTTTCCTCGGACTGGCTTGATCCAAGGAAAAAAAACAGGACATGTGCATGCCCCTTTAAAATAACATTGGTCTGAGTGAAATCCCATTTTTTTTTTTGGATCGCATAAGGAATAAAGATATGGTGGTGTGCATGCACGTGGCCTGAAAAAAATAATACCGGTGCGATCTTTGTCAGTGTGTCCATGTATAACATAAATGTGGCATCCGTGTGCCGTCCATGTGCATCATCAGTATGACACCTACCGGCATCTGGGAAAAGCAGTTCAGTTAGCGCTATTCCCAGGCACCAGGTGTTGAATCCAACTCTCATCATCGTCGCCTGGTCTTCCTGTGATCAGTGAGACCAGGCGACACTGATGACAGTTGTCTCCACCGCTGTCTGTGTATTGCACGTATTACATTATTATTTTATTTTTTTTAAAGGCGTGACGTTGAACATTCCAATAGCCATAAACGGTCCCTAGCCTATTAATAACAGCTCGCAGCTGTCTGCTTAGCCTTTACTGGCTGATATTAATTGGCTGGGAAGGGGCCATGGATATTGGCCCACTACCAGTCTAAGAACACAAGCTCCCAGACGCACCAGAAATTAGATGTACCAATTCTGGCGCTTTGATTTGGCTCTTCCCACTTGCCCTGGTGTGTTGGCAAGTGGGGTAATAGTTTGGTGGTTGATGTCAGCTGTTTTATGTCTGTTAACATCAAGCCCAGGGGTTAGTAATGAAGTGACATCTATCAATCAGACACCCCCATTACAAATCCTATAGTCAAAATGAACAATGACACACACAGAGAAAAATCCTTTAATTGTACAAATCATTCCAACGATTACTTTCTTTTACCCATTTATTAACCTAAAAAATCAAAGTAATCCTCATTGGATCTTCTCGATATATATGGTAGTCTCATTGTGAAGTAATGCAACCTGCTGTTATGGATTGCAGCACACTAGGGTTTTGGAAGTGCTGAAAAAGTCCTGGAGGAATTTTTTTTTTTTTTTTAAACAACAGGGATATTCTTTAAAAAAAAGAACAAAAACAAAAAATATGATTGCATGTAAACCAAAAAGTCCAATACGTACATATCTGAAGGGAGATAAGATGTATAGTATTGGCCTACTCCTCTATTCACATTAAGAAAACATCCATTCTCACCTGAACTGTATACGAGGGAGACAGAAGAATCTAGCTGATAACTACTAAAGATGACACTTTGGACTCCACAAAAGTTTTAAAAAGTAACTAGAATAATGGGTCTGCGTTAACAATGCAGCAAACTTATTAAAGGGAACCTGTCAGCTCTTTTGGCCGCTATAAGATACGACCACCGCCTTTCATACTTATCTGCCCTGTTGAGGGTAGAATAAAGTACTGCAGTGCGCAGGCGCCGGGAAAGGTCAGAGAGGCCCAGCACCTGCGCACTGCAGGAATCTGCTCTACCCTCAACAGGGCAGATAACTACGCCAGCGCAGGAGCGTGATGCCGGGGAGCGATTAAGCAAGCAGGGGGGCGGCGTCACAAGAAGTTGGGAGGCGTCGGATCCAGACCTGCGAGACCCATCGGACCGGACCGCCACCCGGGTGAGTATAATAAAACTTATTTTTTTTATCTTTCAGGTCGGATCGGGGGGCTTATCTACAACATTATACAATGCTGTAGATAGGCCCTGAAAGGCAGTGTCCGCATCTTATAGCGGCCAAAAGAGCCAACAGGTTTCCTTTAAAGGCATACAGCTTTTTTATTTATTTTTTTTTTATCAAACTACATCAGTAAAATAAATTAGCCATGAGGTGGCATCAAGAAAAAGAAAAGTATCCAGAGTGTAGCGAATTGCATAAAACTTATTATGCCACCATGTTAAAATGTATTTCAATATACTAAAACATAGGTCCCATGCTGTAACGCAGACTCCACCAGGGGGCGTTGGTGAGAGAAGAGAGGTCGCACCTGCCACACAACAGCACAGTGAAGGCTGCGCCACACCACAAGGTGGCGATAGAGAGGGGTCCAAACGAGCCAAGTCAGTAATGGTCAGTAAGCGTAATGTTTAAAGGGGAAAACAGAACTCATGGTCAAATACAAGCCGAGGGTCAGAATCAGACTAGAGCAGAGGTACCAGAGACGTAAGACAGAGAACAAAATCAGAGTTAGGCCAGTGGGTCAGGGCCGGTCGAGCATGTGGTAACAAAAACGGGAGACAGGAGATGAAGTCACAGTTCAAGCCGAGCCATACACGGAGGGGAATACAGACCAGAGTAACACTAAGTCAGGTACAGGGGACAGGTCAGACACAAGTACGGGAAGTCAGAGGCAAAAGGAACACTGGAGTATCACAGATCAGCAGCTCAAGCAAAAGCCCAAAACTATCACTGACACAAGCTGCCAGCAAGAGCACCAAGAAATAGCCACCCCTAAACCAAAGAGGGGCAGAAATAGTTAACCCCGCCATGACCAGGCCGAAGGAGGAGAAGCAGAATGCAAACTCAGACCCGGATCATGACACATGCTTTGGGTGTTAGCTTTCAGTTTTTTAGGAGTAATGGCTTCTTAAACTTGTCAAGCACAGATAAGTAGGAAAAATTCGTCTTGATCTAAATGTTTGGCCGTAATAAAATTAAAAAAGCTTATACTCACCTCCTGTGCTGGCGCCATTCCAGCAGTGTGGGAACACCAAAAACTCACCAATTACTCATCATGCGAACATGGCCTAAAGGTCAACTAAAGTGCTCATGATTTTTTTTTCAATATACATAAAATAGTTTTTGATGTACAGATTCTCTCTGTCTTACACAAACATACAAGTATGTGGTACAGCCGCCTGTCAGTTGTATTGGTACCTAAGATATCTGAAAACCATATGCAAGATAGTATTAGCCACTATGGTCCATGCAGGGATAAAGGATGTGTAAAGTAGAAAAAAACAGACTAAACAACTAACCAGCAAACGGTCAGCCATTTTGACCAACATATACACAACACTGTAGATTAAAAAACATCTGACAATTTTACCATGATGACTAGATTTTCAACGGATATCTGTTAATAGATGGCTGTCACGAATAATGAATAACACAATATTTTCTCCCAGCCATCAGCTTAACTAGCTTAAACCATCCATCATTTCAGCTTTTCTATCAAATGTAGACAGTCACAAACAAAAAATGAATGCCCAGACTCAATGTTTTTGTGAGACAAGTAGAATGTTTTAGCTCTACTACTAACTTTATGATAAAACCAATGATCTGATATATTTATAAATATTTAATTTATTGCAAGCAGTGTGAAAAAAATCCACATATAGCCATATAATATATGTTTTTCATGTGCAGTAACATTTACGATCATAAGAAGACTCTCACAAGCCTTATGTTACTACTGTGTGTGCATACGGTGGCAGCAGATGTGAATGAACTGAAGCAGCAAACATCCACTGTTGTACCTGCTGGCATCCCTAGTAGCTGAGCAATACCTAGAACAAGTGTAATGGTAATCAGAGGCTTCAAAAATACGAATGATTTTTTTTTTTTTTTTTTTTATTTGGCAAAATTTACATGAATCGACTGATTTTAACAACTATGATTTGCATTGCAGAAAAAAAAAATATTTGTACCAGGCCATCAAATTTTTTTTGTAACTAATAATTATTTAGACTTTGGTTAAAATTTGCCTGGGTGAAAGAATAGCCTCATCATAAAAAAAATATGTATAGCATAGCAGTTTACGTTTGCAAAAAATGAAGGTTCAGATTCAATGTTTTTGTGTGAAGAACAGAATTTCTACTAACTTTATGGTTGTACTTAGTCTACTAACTTTATGCTAAACAAATAAAAACTGAAAATACTAAACGTGCAAGGAACAAAGTATTTGAAAATAAATAACAGATTTTATTAAATATAAGTTAAAAAATATACATATATCCAACACAATAGACAAAAAAAAATGTATTGGTTGGTGAGCCAAATCCCCATAATATAAAATGACACTACAAATAAGCAAGCATATAACATGCGTACACCCAGAAGAGATAATAAATATGTGCAAAATCTGATGTACATAAATTATAGTTTGAATTGGGGTGCAAAGAGTATAGTAATACCCTGAAAAGAGGTTAGATTGGAATATAAGCCATAATGGCAACAAAATTCAACTACACACTGGGGAGAAATGAAATGTAAACTAAATAGGAAAGGAAGAGTATTTGCAAACAGCCACAAAGTCCAAGCAACAATCACAGATCAACACTCCAAATGCCTCTACCAACAACCAACACCTCCACTCGATATCAGGCGGTACAAGACTAACACAGTCAATCCAGATTGTCAGAGGCGAGTACATATATCAGAGAGGAGTGACAACATTGCACAGCTGAGATCTTCCAAGTAGAGAGGCTTCAGAGACTCTAAGCCGAACAGTTTAACCCCTGCACCTCTAACAGAAACCTGCACCGTTTAATATGGAGCTTCTAATCAGGGCAGAAGTACATGAAAACATAAGCTGCGGTCTTTTGGCCCCTCTCTATTGCAACAATAAGGTTCATGATAAATGTGCTCTTCTTCAACAAGTTAATAAGTTGCCTAGCATTGCCATATCCATTTGACATTGAAAAGCCGACAATCTAATGTAGCCATTATTGTAGAATGCACTAGACATACATTAGAATATAGGCCCCATACACACTAGATAAAAGTCGGCCAAACCTGCTGATTTCAGTGGGATTAGGCCGACCATCTAATATGTATGGGGGCCTTCCAAATGTCCTCAGTGGACAGTAGTTCCCATAGATAGGGAAGAGGAATGCTAGGCTGAGCGTTCCTGTATATGGAGAAGTAGGAAGAGTGAGCTGTATATCTATCTATGCATGGACAGCTTAGAATCCAAGTATCATATTGCATGTAATCTCCATATGCTTTTTATCTGGGATGTCCTCAATTTTAGCCTCAGCAGAGAGAACTGATGCATCATCTAAATATACAAAAAAGAAACCTATGAGCATGTTTGTGCTTGGGACACAGGGATCTGGCTATTCATATGGTTAGCACTGAACATGTTAATGATAATCAGCTAAAAGAGCAAAAAAAAAAAAAAAAAAGTAATTACATCAATATAGAAAGAACCCATTGTACTGCCAACATGCACACGTGTGCTAATATAAGGTCATCAAAAATCCAAAGCATGATGTGAAAGGAGATAATGTCAACCCTTGTAAGATCCATTCAACGGAACAAGTGAGCATCTTATGCTGCTCTTTCCCAACCACAACGCCCTGTAATAGGGAGGATCCTCTCAATCAGCAGTGGGTGAGCACGAGATCTCTGAGCTCATTAATATTCCAGACACATAGTTGATGGTGTCAGTAAAGTATAATGACAATGTATAGAGTAAATATGGAGCGAAAACTGGTTTAATTCCTTTGGTCATCACATACTGTGGTGAAGGTGAAAAGAACAGAATAAAGACAAACTGATGAGATGAATAAGTTCTGGATTACGGCAGGTGGATAAGATTGATAAAATAGAGAGGACAATGATTTAGAGATGAAGTAAAGGTCAGACACAAGATAAGGGAGAAGGCTGCTGACTATATGATAAAAGGACACAAGAAAACAGTCTTTGAAATGATTAGAAGCAAAGACAGAATATGTAGAAGTGTGTCTTGTTAGTATGAGGTTAGATTTAGGAACATTGCAGATGATAATACCTTCATACAGGGCTAATGTTTCTTTTCCGTTAAACAGTTAAACCCAGGAGTATTGATTGGTGTAAAAAAATCCAATTATGTAATTAACATATTTATAATTAAATGGACAGAAAAACACAAGTAGGTGAATACCAAAAACTTTGCAAAAGGATGTCCGCTGAGAGATGGTTAATTGATTTTGCTGCAACTCTGAACGTTAAAAGGCATTAAAAAGACATGGCACTGCAGTCAAGTTTCTAAACACTGGGGACACAAGATACCATCAAAGCGAGAATCCACCATGTGTAATCCTGGATTTTGTTTGCGCACACCACAATTGGTTCTGAATATTCTTTTCAAATTCAGATTTTGTTTCATATTTATTAGGAGCACATGTAAATGACGTGGTACAAATGTAAACTGTTCTGCAGCTTATAAAGATATCGGCTCATGTTTTTCCCAGGAACGTTCCATGACAATAACCTTCATGAAACTTTACTTCATCATTGTCATATTTTGGTTTTGTGGACTTTGTTTCCACTAACATACTCCAACTAATTGTAAAATAAATGTGACCCAACCAGTTACATTTGGTGATATCCCCCAGTAATCCAAAGTACATAGGGCCACCAAACTCTACTCTTGATCATAAATTTTCGTGATTGGCTGATTCAGCCTGCTGAATTTTAACATGTCAAATACTTTGTTACTAGAGGCGATAAGTCACTGTCACAGGTGTCTCCCAGTAAACGTTATGCTACCATACGTCCTGTCCACCTGTGCGGTTTTTCCAAATCCTGTGAGGCACAGTTGATACTACTAAAATCACTTTTTTTCAAGACTACCTGCATATAACTGAATATGTTGAAATAGAAACAAATAATGTATCATCTACAATGTGGGTTGCATATTATTGGTTTGTACATCATAGACATGATCCCCTGAACTAATTTCTGGCACTTCCTAATGCTGAGGCAAAATTTCCATTCATCCATGTAGACTCAAGTTCCAAGACCTTAAAATATTCTGGAATAAAACTGAGTATCGGCACATAAAAAATGTTACTTTTTGTAAACATTAAAAAGGATCTGTTAGGCGTCGCGATTCTCCCGCTGCACAGGGTAGATCCCAAGCCTTGCCCGCATCTGCGGTCTTCCATCCAGCTTTGGCAGGCTGCGGGTGCTGCTGAGCATAGACGTCGATCTCAGCGTCTTGCTCAATCTCGTGCTGTTTGGTTACTGCTACTCTTCAGCCAAGTCTATGGTAACCAGCGATAGGCAGCGACGAGCGAACCCTCTGGAGACCAAGTCCAGAATTCACCCTACTGAGCATGCTCATGATGTGGTGACGTCACATTGGTGGTCAGTAGTCAGCTGCTCTGGTGATGTGGCAGCTCCGGATTGGTCCGCGAGCAAGGTCCTCTCCGACTGCACATGAGCTGAACATATTAAAGGGTCTCAGAGGCACATGGGGGCACGCTAGTATTATTCTCATTACATGTGTGTATGGGACATTGCATCAGTGTGGGCTTTATCAGCATGTGCTCAGGGTCGGCGGTAAGCCATTAGAATTCCTGTTCTTTGAAGAGGAGATTGTCTGAATGAATTCAGGGCTGGCGTCTAGCCATTTGAATTCTGGCACCTCCGGAGAGGAGTTGGTTGATTGCTTTTGCTGACTGTGTGACCACAGTTTGCTGCTTACCCTGTGAGTGGGCTACGTTCCCCTGTGAGGTTAACAGGGATCATATACAGAGTCATTCCTATTCTGTTCCTGTGTGCGAGTGACACAGCTCTATAGCAGAGCATCTATTCCGTTCCTGTGTGCGAGTGACACAGCTCTATAGCAGAGCATCTGTTTAGTTTCAGCTTTCGTGTTCATTTCTTGCGCTGTTCACTGAGTGGCGTTTAACTCAGTGTGTGCAAACAACCACTCGCTGTGTGTTCCGTCATTGTTCACACTAGCTGCAGTTTAACATCTCTGCACGGTGGACCCCGGGTTGCGATTGCACTTCTCTATTAAATTTATTTAGTGCAATCTGCCAACCCCAACAGGATCTTTCTCTAGATTTTATACTAAGTACCTCCTCCATTTGCCTTTGTTTCTGTGATTCAGGTTCTCTTTTTTATTTTGTATACCCCTTCATCCCACAGTTCTGCTCCTTGGTAATAAAGATGCACATTTTTCAGAATCAGGGTACAGTAACATTGGCAAGTGGAGTTGGTACTCAGTTTTATTAAAAAAAAAAAAAATCAAGTGAAAGGTCCTCTGTAGTGGTGAGCGAACGTGCTCGGATATGGTCTTATCCAAGCACGCTTGTGTGCTAACGAGTGTCTTTGGTGAGCTCGAAAACTACATTCAAGTCCCCGCGAATGCATGTCTCGTGGCTGTTCGACAGCCGCAAAACATGCAGAGATTGCCTAACAAACAGGCAATCCCTGCATCTGTTACTGCTGTCTAACAGCCGCAATACATGAAGCTGCGGGGACTTGAATATATTTTTAAACCACGCAGAAGTCACTCGGCTAGCATATGAGCGTGCTTGGATAAGACCATATCCGAGCACAATCGCGCATCACTAGACCTCTGTAAAGAGAATGTCAGAAATACCTACCCCTGCCCCCCCCCAAAAAAAAACACATTTATAAGACTGTGTAGTCCTTTCAAAAATAGGCCAGTTGATCCCTTTATGGCTCTAACGCCCTAACGTGGTGTTACAGCAGCACTAAATTGCATTTTAAAGCTCAGTATACATCAGTCTGGAAGTGCATTGTGATGTGACAATGCACTTTCAGCTTCTTGGCCTCACACTGTATTCCCTGCCTATCACCCCCTCCTATGGTTGAGATACAGATCGCTGGCCATATACCAGAGCAAATGACCTGTCAATCAAACAAAGAAGAATGGTGCTAGAGGCAAGGAGTACAAAGTTAACCCGAGGAGCTGGAAGTGCATCATCACGCCACAATGCACTTCTGAATTATGTAAACTGAACATCAACATGCAATTTCTCACTGCTGGAGAAGCACTTTGGGGGCATAAATGAAATAACTGGCTTATCTTTTAAAGGGCCAATAAGATATATAAATGGTTTGGGCAGGAGGGAGGGGTGTTAGAAGTTTCTGACTGGTTCCCTTTAAGCACAAACTCCTTCATCATGTCCATTATCATTCTGGGTTTCCCTCGTAAATTGCAAGGAGCTCTTCAATATACTTGTAAATAAAGTTAATAGATCAGTTCTCTTCCTTTGCTGTCACATTCGCACACAAATAAATTCTGCAAGAAATATTGACCTTGTGTTGCAAACAACATATCGATCTTCATTCAAGCTGCGTCAGCTTTTCCAAATTGTAAGCACTGCACTGCAGGCTGGATATGGTGGTTGCTGTCAGGCAAGGTCTGCTAATTACTAACATCTCTCTCACTTTGACAACAACATTTTGTGACCTGTAACTCTAAAGTGCGATGCGGAAGGAAAAAAGGGGGGGAAAAAAACTATTTCAAAGAGAAAAACAGCCCATTAAATGAAAGTGGAAAAGCAATGAAAATGCAATCAAAAAGGAACATTGACTTTAATGTACCTGTTTTTACAAAAACTCTATTTCTGCTGCCTAGATATATGAGGTGCTTTACCTGACCTACTGTATAGAAGAACGACAAGTCAGCCCAGTTTCCATTGTAATATTTGTGCTCAGAATGACTGTGCCTTAAGGGATACAAGACGAACGGTGGATGTTTAAAAATTAGTTATTTAATGAAAACACCAAGGTTGATTAAAAATGAACTGTTTATTCAGCCTTACATCAAAATGTTCATGATTCTGCATTAAGTAGAAAAATTGCCTTCAGACAGTAAGCGGACGCTTAAGATTTCTTTCTGCAAAATACATCCCTTTGCATCAATGAATCAAGCTCCATTAATTACACTTCCAAATGATTTCTCTTTTTGTTTTCCATTATGGACTAAAACTGCACTCTTGTGATCTAGAAGCGAGATACATCACTGTATGAGATTAGATGCAGGATCAATATATTGTATAATTAGGAATTTGTAAGCAAAGTGCACAGGCATCTAAGGATAAATATGGTATGGATTTCTAATATGCACATTTGACAAGATTCAATTAACTGTGGCTTTAAAGGGAACCTGTCACCTGAATTTGGCGGGACCAGTTTTGGGTCATATGGGCGGGGTTTTCGGGTGTTTGATTCACCCTTTCCTTACAAGCTGGCTGCATGCTGGCCGCAATATTGGATTGAAGTTCATTCTCTGTCCTCCGGAGTACACGCCTGCGCAAGGGAATATTGCCTTGTGCTGGCGTGTACTCCGGAGGACAGAGAATGAACTTCAATCCAATATTGCGGCCAGCATGCAGCCAGCTTGTAAGGAAAGGGTGAATCAAACACCCGAAAACCCCGCCCATATGACCCAAAACTGGTCCCGCCAAATTCAGGTGACAGGTTCCCTTTAAACTGAGCTGCATTTGCCACACAAGCGAGTTAGGCATTTTAAAATCCACAGCATGTCAATCTTTCTGTGGAATTAATTGTGGTCTTTACTCTTGCAATGCATAACATGAAATTCACAACAAAATCTGCATGTAACACGTGCAGACTTTGATGCAGAGACGATGTGGATACACATTAAAAAAACGCATGAAATCCAAAACGTGTGCATGTACCCCAAGAAGAAATTACATAGTCATGTTAAATAGATATTGCATAATATAAATATATATTGAAGTTAAAGGTACCGTCACACTCAACGAGAATGACAACGATCCGTGACATTGCAGTGACGTTGCAGCGTCCTGGATAGCGATCTCGTTTTTGACACGCAGCAACGATCTGGATCCTGCTGTGATATCGTTGGTCGGAGCTAGAAGTCCAGACCTTTATTTCGTCGCTGCTCACCCGCTGTCATCGCTGGATCGGCGTGTGTGACACCGATCCAGCGATGTGTTCACTTGTAACCAGGGTAAACATCGGGTTACTAAGCGCAGAGCCGCGCTTAGTAACCCGATATTTACCCTGGTTACCATTGTAAAAGTTAAAAAAAACAGTACATACTCACCTTCTGATGTCTGTCACGTCCCCCGGCGTCCACGCGCTGCTGCCGAGAACTTCCTGCACTGACTGTCAGTGCCAGCCGTAAAGCAGAGCACAGCGGTGACGTCACCGCTGTTACTGCCGGCGCCGCTGACAGATTCAGTGCAGGGAAAGCTCTCTGCAGCAGCACATGGACGCCGGGGGACGTGACAGACATCAGAAGGTGAGTATGCAGTTTTTTTTACTTTTACAATGGTAACCAGGGTAAATATCGGGTTACTAAGCGCGGCCCTGCACTTAGTAACCCGATGTTTACCCTGGTTACCCGGATGCTGCAGGGGACTTCGGCATCGTTAAAGACAGTTTCAATGATGCCGAAGTCGTTCCCCTGATTGTTGGTCGCTGGAGAGAGCTGTCTGTGTGACAGCTCCCCAGCGACCACACAACGACTTACCAACGATCACGATCGCTGGTCGTGATCGTTGGTAAGTCACTTAGTGTAACGGTACCTTAAGTATACACATAATGCAAATATATTCAACAAAACAGATCTAAAATGTCAAAAAAGGCTTGTAACACAGGATTAATAAAGATAAGATAATACCGACAAATATAAAAGCCACACATATTGGGCCACGACACTAACCTGTGAGGGTAAGTATCTTAGATTTATCATACCTGTGTGAGCAGCCTTTATGCATTTTAGATATGTTTATTTGTACAGTACCAGTCAATTGTGTGCTATCAGTTTCTGTTGTGTTTTTCCAACATAGAGACCATTAGTAGGACATATAGTGCACAGAATTATGTACATCACATTGGAAGAGGAACTTGTGAATGTCCCGGGAATCTTAGTCTTGTTGTATATCGTGGATCCACAACGCACAACAAGACTATAAGATTCCCGGGACATTCACATGCTCCTCTTCCAATGTGGTGTACTTAAAAGGTTGTCCACTAGTTTTACATTGATGACCTATCCTTAGAATAGGTAATCAATGTCTGATCAGCAAAGATTCAACACCTGGCACCCCCACCGATCAGCTGTTATCGGTGTTAGCCTGGCTGGAGGTACTCACTTGTGGAGCTGCGCCATCTTCTGATAGTGGCCGCTGCAGGGTACTGCATATCCGCCTCCTATTGATTTGAATATGAGGTGGATGTGCAGTACCAATCCTCAGCCTCTACCAGAAGATGGAGCAGCTCAGCAAATGAGCACTTGCGGTCGACACCGATGTCACCTGGGTGGTGGGTGTCGGACCCTGGACAATTGAACATTGATGACCTATCCTAAGGATGGGTCATCAATGTAAAAGTAGTGGATAACCTCTTAAATTCTGTGTACTATATTATGTCTACTGGGGTCTTCATGAAACTGAGAGCAAGGATGAAGTCTCACCACCACACGATTACAGGCAAAAAAAAAACAAAAACATCTACATGTGGCCAAACATTTCTCTGGTCCAGGACACAACATAAACAATATGAAAGTCATACTAAAATGCAACTTCAAATCACAAAAACACCAAAGGGTCTGGAAATATAATGTATCGGTCTGTGATACCCTCCACACAGGATTAAATATGTCCCAATGATTTATGACTTATTACAAAATCTGAGAGCAATCAACCTAGAAAAACACTAGAAACACTTTTTAAAAGCAGTTATAAAACATTTAAAAAATGGCCCAGATTTAGCAAGCCTGGAGATTATTTTCACCAGTCTTGATGAGGTGGTGTGTAGGAGTCAGATGCTCCTCTTAATAAATCAGGAGAGTTTAACCACTAGCGTGCCCTTCCGTGCACCGCACCAGAAATCTCTGACTGGAGTAAGAAACGCCACAGCCTGTCATAAATTAGGCGAGCTGTGGCCTCGCGCCTCCTGCTTGCCCATTTTGTAGGAGCTGAAAGAAAATAGGGTGAAAATGACAAAAAGGCACAACATTTTTGTACACCTCCGCGTTAAATCAAAATGTAGCTATTTTTCAAAGCAATTTACAACAGAATTCTAGTGAAATTGCTTCGATGAATCGGGGCCTATGTATTAAAGAAGCCTGAAAGAGACAGTGTATAGATTGTGTTGAAAAGGTCTCTTTGCACCTGATTTCACAATATTGTATCACCTCAGTCTCAATCTCATCTAGTCTTTCTGGATGTTGTTCATGGGTGACATTTGTGTATTAGCAAAAAAAAAAAAGAAATATACAGCACAAGAATTTATGGGACTTAAAGTTGAAAAAAAAAATAAAACAAAAAAGGTCACAATAATCAAGTGTCAATCAATGAGAGTGAAACCAACCGTTACCAGTATAGTTTAGAAGATCAAAGCTAATACCATTGGAAGCTACTGGTCTCACTGATGTCATGCATTTGAACACATCTCAGTTTGATATGGGATAAATTGGGCCCAAGGGGAATATATTTTTTGCAGACACTCCTGCTTTACTGTAATAGTTCTGTGGTTTTCCCCATTGTTTTCACTTCTCGAAATAACACGTATCTAGCGGTAATGCATTATTGTAAAAACTTTCCTCTCATCTTGTCAGCTTTGAGCTTTTCTGTACTTTGGCTGTGCTGCAATAATAGTAGTTTTATAATCTGTGTGCACAATTTCATAGCATATTATTGTGACACGCAGCATAAATACCAGAGCTGGGGACATAAATAGAAGCAGAAGGATGGGATATCCTGCCTGACAAAACATTTGACACGAAATACGTATGGATGTGTCCGGAAGATATTTTAGATGCATTGCATGAGGAGGTGTTAAAGGAGAAAGTGGAAGATTTGTCACAGGGAACAATGCTTATGAAAAAGATTACAAAGAATAAAAAAAGCTTTTTAAAATTGTATGTATGAGATACAAGGATTCCAAAAGAGATAAGCACATCTTCAATGGAAGAACTGCTTTAAAAGTCGGGAACAAAAAAAGATTGAAAGCTAACATTCAGCTAATACAGTACTTGCATTACTCCAGCCATCAAAATGAAATTCTGAAGGCTGAGGGCAACACTTGAGCAAATAAGCTAATGGGCCAGAAATGGAAGCATGACTTATTGTAAATCTAGGACTGCAAATTAGACTATGACCACCAGTCCGAAGATTATTCAATATTAAACAGGGTGGGACTAATAAGTTAACATTTAACCTTTAATTGAAAAATATTAAAAAGTACGGATGAGATACACCAAGAAAAATAAGTACACTATAGACACAACAAAACACCTAGGTGAATACTTAAACTAAATATAAACCAAAGACATAACCACAAGCATGTGCAATAATACATATAATATAAAAGGCGAAAGACTCCTCAAAGTTCAGCAAAAATTTATGTGGCCATACATAAATCAGATAGTCCTTAATAGACCACTATTACAAAAAGGAACAATCTCACCTCATAATCTTTTGTCCATCATATCGAGGGAGAATAGCCCATAAAACAAATTGGTGTCATATGCATGGGGGAGGCAATTAATACTAACTCCATACATTACCCCACGTCGATCACCATGAAGTCATATTACCCCAGAATTCAAGCTTCCCAACGCGTTTTGTTTTCAAGACTCATCAGGGGAAGATGTAGTAAATAGACAAGATCGGGTATCAAATCATCATCATATATAGACACTCATCATACGGGGGAAAAAAAGGGTGGAGAGTCTCGCACCTGCTGTGATGCTGTCTATTAAGAACTATCTGATTTGTGTATGGCCACATACATTTTTGCTGAACTTTGAGGAGTCTTTCGCCTTTTATATTATATGTATTATTGCACATGCTTGTGGTTATGTCTTTGGTTTATATTTAGTTTAAGTATTCACCTAGGTGCTTTGTTGTGTCTATAGTGTACTTATTTTTCTTGGTGTATCTCATCCGTACTTTTTAATATTTTTCAATTAAAGGTTACATTTTAACTTATTAGTCCCACCCTGCTTAATATTGAATAAATCTAGGACTGGGTCAAAATAAACTGAAAATAGGTTGTTTTATCTCTAGTAGGACAGACAGGGCTGATCTACTAAAGCTTTGAGTGTTTGAGATATATATGATTTTGTGTACTTGTTGTATAACATGTTAATCATAAGTTTTTAAAGCTAATTTGATTATCTTTTAGTGTACTTCTTAGAGGAGTTACCCAGTACTATATTATTTTTTTTACTGTGGGCCTAAGAACTAACAGGCAGGTAGTTAATAACTACCTGCCTGTTCTGCCGGCCACATATCTTTGCTGGCACAGAGCGGTTACTGACCTCTCCTTTGGGCGACTCTACAGCTTACTTTGACGTCATGTCAACAGAGCCGTAGTTTCCCATCCACTCTGCTGATGGGGCCTGACTGCCGTTGTCATCATGATTGGCAGCCGGCTCACCGCTGTATAATTGGGGGAAGCTGGCTGACAGTCAGCATGACGTTAACAATCACGACCCATCAACAGAGCAGCCTTGAAAAAGAAGAGCTGCTCTGTTGTCATGGAACAACTGAATCACCGGCAGCGGGTAGAACAGGCAGGTAGCTCCTAACTGGTTAGCAACTACCTGCCTATTAGTTTATTGTCTCATCGTAAAAAAATAATTTAGTCCTGGATAACCTCAAACTGTTTAGTCTAAGGTTTATACAAGACTGATAAAAGTAAGCTAAAACCACTGATTTTGGAGCGATCAGATTAATTTTTAGTGTGTATAGGGAACGCCCGACTTTCCCCAACAGACTATGTCATTGGATATCAGAATCAGGAAGTTGGAAATCAATCACCCAATTCTTTTATTCCGCTATCACCACAAAGAATACTAGAGCCCGCGGATGAGCATTCCTGTGTATGGTGAAGTCCGGAGAGATAGCTGTTGGCCAACAGTTATGTAATTTATATTACCAGATGTAGTTTACACTATTAGTTGTATTACTTTGGTCAACCAAATTATGCCGAATTATGGTCATTTTGAAGCAATCTTTCAACTTTGGATTGCTTACTCCTGTTTCCACCTATTTTTTTCTGATAGACCACACTCCTTAACAAAAAAGGTCTAAAATGCATATAAGTGTGGTGCAAGGCATAAAAAAAGAGTTTGAGGGCATAAGTTAAGTTAGATTTCTGGCACAACTGGTTTATTAAATCAGGCAGACTTAGAGAGAAACAGATTAGTAAATACGGTAGGTGAAACAATTTTTTTTTTTTTTTTTTTAAAAAGGACCTGTATGTGACAATCATTGCTGAAATTATAAGATGTTGGTAAAAACAGCTTTGTAAATAGGATAATTGTAAATAGGATAATAATATTATTATTATTATTATTATTATTATTAATAAAGTATCCAATACGAAGAAATGAGCAGATATATATAGTGGACAGGTAACATAATAAAACATTATAATCCACAATTTAGCAGTTAGACCAGCTCTTGTAGTGCCCACATAGAAAGATTAAGGCTCGGGCAGACGGGTGCATGAAAAATAATCGGAATTTAATTTGGAAAACTCACTTTTTTTTTTTACCTATATTGCTATCCGTGTGTCAGGGTTGCCAACCTAACTTTTTATTTTTACTGGACAGCTTATCAAAAAATTAAGGACAGACAATATTTTTTATGGACACTATCAGGGAAACAAAAGTAAGATAACGCAGATCCCACCGCTACCACCAAGTTGTCAAGAACCAACACTTCGCTGCCTCCCATCAACAGGACAATTGCGCAATTGACTGAGGAGTGATGAACAAGGCCACAGCTGTTTCACTACTAGGCCAGTTATTGGGGAACTCACAGTGAACGTATAGTGATCCATTTCGAACACATCTGATAACACCCAGTACGGTCATTGCCAAACTCCGCAATAACAAAAAGGAACTAGCTGTCACCACCATTCGTTTATACAGGCTGATTGGACACCCGTTACACGTAGCATATGGCTTCAGGGCTGCGGTTTACAGAGCAAGAGGATTGAAGCTATTAAATATTATACATTTAAAACCGAAAAGTAGGCAGAGTTTATAAAAAAAATCCAAACATGTTACAAAATGGACAAAACAAAACAATATATACAATTACATAAAATAAAAAAGAATAACAAAATAAAAGTACTAAACCTATGTCACGGAAATGGCGCAGATTGTAGTGGAGAGAAGTGGAGTACTTCCAGCACTAGCATTGACAAAAACTCAAAACCTGCTTTTATTGAATAAAAAAACACGTCCACATAACTCTCCCTTGGTAAGTTCATATGGGGAATGGTCATGGTATGTGGCGAGGGTCCCAAAAATTAAGAGATCTCCAACGTTCTGGATATTTTCGCCCCTGGAGGTCTGAGGTGGAAGATATTAATGTAACATTTCCGATTATGATTTTAGCTTTCTATAGATCGGAAACATGACATACAGTTGAAACTAACAGTTTACATACAATATATATATATATTATATATAGACACATATGCATGTTTTTCTCAATATCTGACATGAAATCAGAATAAACCTTTCCCGTTTTAGGTCAATTAGGATTACCACAATTATTAATATTTGCCCAATGCCAGAATGATGAGAATGTTTTAAGGCATTTTTAATACTTACTGCAGAGTCAAACGATTACACAAATATATCAACCCAAGGACAAAAGCAAAAGATGTGAAGATAATGGCGGAACTTGGCAAGATTTTGCTAATTTCCACAATGAAACAAGTATTGTATCAACATGGGCTGAAAGGCCACTCTGCCAGGAAGAAGACATTACTCCAAAAGAAACATAAAAAAGCCAGACTAATGTTTGCAAATGCACACAGGACAAAGACCTTCATTTTTGTCCTGCACACAGGACAAAGACCTTCACAAAGACCTTCATTTTTGGAGACGTCCTGTGGTCTCATGAAACTTAAATTGAAATTTTGGGCATAATGACCATCGTTACGTTTGGAGGAAAAAAGGGAGAAGCTTGGAAGCCTAAGAACACCATCCCAACTGTGAAACACGGGGGTGAAAGCATCATGTTGTGGGCTTTTTTTTGCTGCTGGAGGGACTGGTGAACTTCACAAAATAGATGGCATCATGAGAAAAGAAGATTGCGTGGCAGTACTGAAGCAACATCTCAAGACATCAGCCAGGAAGTTAAAGCTTGGGCGGAAATGGGTATTCCAAGACAATGACCCGAAAGCATAGTGCCAAAATGGTAACAAAGTGGCTTAAGGATAACAAAGTCAAAGTTTTGGAGTGGTCATCACAAAGCCCTGATCTCAATCCTATTGAAAATTTATGGGCAAAGCTGAGAAGACATGTGCTATCAAGGCAACCTACAAACCTGGATCAGTTACACCAGTTTTGTCAGGCGGAATGGGCATAACCAAATTCCGATCAACTATTGTGAGAAGCTTGTAGAAGGATATCCCAAAGGTTTCACCCAAGTCATTCGGTTTAAGGGCAATGGTACCAAATGCTAATGAAATATGTGTAAACTTTTAAGTTTGCAGTAAGTAATAAAAATGCCTTAAAACATTCTCTCTCTCTCTCATTATTCTGGCATTTGGCAAATAATAATTATGGCAATCCCAATTGACCTAAAACAGGAAAGGTTTATTCTGATTTCATGTCAGATATTGAGAAAAAGCATGGATATGTGTCTTTTTATATAGTGCATGTAAACTTATAGTTTCAACAGTATATAATGTTAAGCATCTGTCAGATTTTAATTTGGGACTGATGTGTCAACCACCCAATTATATAAGTCAATGCGTTACATTCACCACAATAGTAAAAATAGGTTTGCCATAACTGTTGGGCCCTTGCTGTTCACAAAAAAAACAATCATAATTTGGAAAGGGAACAAAAGAGCTCACAGGAGTCTGTTTGCAGTTCTGTGACATAGGGAGGAAAGGGCCATAAATCTGTCGCCTCCCACATTCTTCTGCAAGCTGTGCTTGGAATTCATGCCTGCAATCCATCAAATGACCCTCTTTAATTACCTGTTGGCAGCAGGGGGGCCCAGCTGCACTGCTGTCATGTAGAGTATCTTAGAGTGTCAGATTTTGTTCCATTAAATTAGTGTTGTAGCCATGCTCTAATGTTCACCATCAGAATTATGAGATGGCTTTATATATTTTACAATTACATCAATGATAGACACCTTTCCAAAACCGTAATAAATCATTATGATTATAAGTGATACACGTCTAGAGACTGCAAATGTGATGTGGAGACATCAGCGGCATTCACTGTAAACTGTAAAATAATTATAATCAAAGTCAAAATAATCTGTATAAATTTCTTCAGCTTTAAAAAATAACATTTTTTTACGGAATTTGCAAAAAAGTGCCCTATTTTTATGGACTGTCTTGGAATTTTTAGATGGTTGGCAAGCCTGCCGTGTGTCCGTATTTCACATCTATGTGACATGTGTGGCATCCGTTTTTATGCAACAACATTTTAAAATGTACAAGATCAAATACAGTTCCCTAGGTAAAAAAGGAAATGTATCTGTAAAAAAAAAAGCATGCTACACAGATGATTTATATGTGATCCGATTTTGTTTCTTTTTTTGCATAACCATAGGCTTTTAGAGGCAATTCTCATCAGAGATGCAGAATAAAATAGTGCATGCTGCGATTTTGTTGCATGAACAGGCCTCATGAATTACAATGGTAAGCGTGGGGTTCAATATTTACTCAGACAGCACACGTCCGTATGGTTTGCACAACTAAACGAGCGCTTAGTCTGTATACAGCGGGACATAGGTAATTATGGCATTGCATACATCTGCAGGGACACACACTATAGGCAATCATTTAAAAAGTCCATAGTTTCCCGATAGGTTTAGAAAAAATAAGCTCCCTGTAGCTGCTCTGCTGTGTTTTCAGATCACACCCGCTGCTTGGGGATAAAGTGTTATACATTTAAGTGCTTTTACTCAATAAACACTATTTTCTGTTTCCTATCAGCAGCATCTTACATCCTCCTGGGGTGTTTCTTGGTATTCCAGGGTTGCCACAGCTCTTATAAGGGTAAAACAGTAGTACATCTGTAATGGAAAAAATGTATTGCACCTAGGAAACCGGAATAGAGCACACGACTAGACCTGTGTCACAACGAGCAGCATCACAAATTCACATGCAATCGTATAGCAGAAGAACGGGGAGATCAAGGGACCCCTACCCCAGCATAGAAGAGGTATAGAGTTTACTTGAGCATTAATTATCTCTGTGTTTTTTTTGCAGGTTCACAATTATTTTAATGTCTGTTGTAATATAAATCACTGAAAAGTTTGTTTATAGTGCAGTGTAAAGCATGGAGAATGGATAGAGCGACAGCAGGAGCCAATGATAAAACAATGAAATCTTTACGTCAGGAAATGGTGATGATAATACAATTAGATTAGACCTACTGTATAAGGTATGTTATATGGGCAAAAGTATTTGGACACATCTATTAATCACAAAATTCAAGTCTTAAACTGAGTCCCACTGCTGCAGGTGCATAATCCAGCATCCAACCATTAATTCTACCTTTACAGGAATTTCAGATAGATGGTTTCAACTTTGTGGTAAAAGTTTGAAGAAGGCCCTTTTCTGTTCTAACATTACCGTTCCACAGGGCACAAAGCAAGGTCCATAAAGGCATGGTTGGGGGAGATTGGTGTGGAGGAAACTTGACTGGCCGCACAGTGCTGACCCTGACCCCATCTTTTGCATTTAACCAGCGCGGAGCTTGTGAGCGAGACTCTCTCATCCGGCATCAGTGTCTCATCTCACAAATGCTCTTCTGGGTGAATGGACAAAAATTCCCACAGACACTAGAAAAGCTTGTAGAAAGCCTTCCCAGAAGAGCGGAAGCTGCTGTAGATGCAATAGGGGGAAACTAACTGCGTATTAATACCTATAGATTTAGAATATGATGTAGTAAAAGCTCCTGTAGGTTTAATGTGTAGGTGTCTTACTACTTACATAGCTGTACATATTATATGATGTACGGTATATTTCTGACTTGATTAAAGGCTTTTCTGTAACTTGCTATTATGCCCTCCTGTTACCTCTCCCTACAAAAAAATTAAAGAGTAATAATTGGTTTAATTTTTATTTCCATAAATCAGTAATACAAGTGAAAACTAGCAATTTTGTAATATTTTATCTAACCGAGAGGAGGAGGAAGAGCTTTGCCTCTAGCTCCTCCCTCTTCCTCCATACTTTGCTGTACATAGAATCTTATGAGCACCAACTGCCATCTGCTATCTCAGTAATGTAACAATCTATCTTCACTGAATACAGGTTTTACTTGTGAATTGAGAATTCTTGAAAATGAATAAGTCCAGGAAGGGAAAGATAAAAGATTATCTGATAAGATATATTACAAAGTTGCTTATCTTCATTTGTATTATTGATTTATGAAATAATAATTAAAACGGCAGTCACTCTTTAAATTAATCTGTCATCACATTCAAACTGCCCAATCCCCATGCATCATAAATCAGACACTGTGTCTATGCTAACAGTTATGTTTTAGTTTAAAATGCTAATGTATCTCAAATAACTAGTACAATGCAGGTCCCTGGTGACTTCTCTCAGCCCAAATCCCTTACTGTTGTCTCTCCCTATGTAAAGACAGTGGTTAAGGAAGAAGCTGTTGGGGACAGCATCGGTATGATGGTCAGTCACTTCTTATGGCCAATCCATGAGATGGATTAGTCGAGGAGTCCGAGGTCAAAAGCCAGTAGGGTATGTCATAAAGATATGGAAGAGAAAAGGCTTAATCAGGTAACGTTCTAAGGTCAGAATAGCGAGAGGCTAGCCGATCAGAGCAGAAGGGGTTAAACAGATGGATGGTCAGAATGAGGTTCAAGGTCAGGCAACGAAAGATCTACCAACAGAATACAAGGAACAGAGAGGCAACCCACACAGTAGCTGAATGTACGTCTGGCAGAGGTCTAGGAGTAACAGCCCAGTTAAGTAGACTGCAAATCACCTCGGACAATGAACACCTGGAGACAGCCGACGCCTCCCAGTCTCAGATTGGACAGCTAAGCTATCAATCAACACGCTGACAGCTTCAGCACGTCCCTGTACTAGATTTGATGGCTGAGGTATCAAAAACTGCATCCCACACACACTGAAGGGTGGAATTCTGACAATCGAACTATAAGATGAATAGTCCCTGGTTGGCTTTTCAAAAGGATGTTTACTTTGAAAAACCCATGGTTCTGGAAGCATGAATTTGATGACAGATTCCCAGCTGCATACATTTTGTAGCGGTGGAACTTAGAACTACAGCTCTTCACAGCTCAAGGGAACAGTACCGAGATGCAACACCAGGAGCAGCCACTTCAAATCGCACAGTGCTGTTCTGGTAAAAAATGAATGGGACACATGTGCAGGTGTGTCACACCTGTCAGAGGTCATAGGTTCATAGAACGTACAGTTGGACAGACTAGACACAAGACACTCCATGGGACAGATTTCAAAGGAACCCCTGACCTTCACAATTTAACCACTGTACAGGAATCTGGTCTTATGGCAGGGTCCACTAGATTGGTTTGCTCCTCTGGAGGACAGACCATCCACAGACCTTCCGTGGAAGCAGAGGCAGAAAGGGTTGCCAAGTACAATTAAAGTCAAGAGGTCACATAAGTGACAAAATTGCAAAGCAAGCGGATAGTCAAATGTCAAGCCGAGGCCAAAGAAAGGAATAAATCAGGACAAAACAAAAGCACAGCCCAAAGGTATATACCATGACAGCAAACCTATTGACTGGCAGTGAAAGTCAGGGGTTTAATAGCTGACTGCACTGTCCAGGGTTCTCAGGAAAAAGTAATCAAAACCTAGAACAAAATAACCATGTAGCTCCTTGTTTAAGCAGCAACAAAAGTCCGCAGGAAAAAAAGGGAGTCACACATCACAAGCATTAAAAATGCACCACTGCCCAGTGGCCAAAGCAGAAACACAAATCAACACAGATGTTACAAGCTGCCCCTCCAGATGATCAGTGTGGGACTATGGAATCGATGGCCTTGGCCTATTCTCAGTATCAAAGTTCTGGAAAAAACTTTATGTGTGAATGTAATGCAAGTATAATAATATTAACCTAAAGATCTTCATCTGCACAGTACTTTATTATTAAAATCCCAGAATATTTCCTAAAAAGTAGCATTATTCATACATCACAACTACCGATTGCCGTTATTCTACACCGGTTGCTATCAGAAAAGGCTAACTACCAGACGATTTTACTATAAAAATGTAAATTGTTCTGCCAAAAGCAGCCCTTAAAATCTTTACACTTTGGACGGATCTGTTTTGTAAAGGCTGCAGGGATATAATAAATATCAGTTATATCAATAAAAGTAATTCAGTTTCAGCACGTGACATCCATTGGCTCATATTGCCAAGGAAACCATCATTTTAATTATGGAAAACTCAAGCATAAAAAAAAATCATCTTGTGAAGGAATATGTTAAACATAATCTGACTAGTGCATAAGGACGTTGGCCCACATTTATCAAAAATGGCATAATTTGTGCCAAATCTGTAGAGTACTCACCCCATCTCTGCCACTCCATATTTATCAAACGTCACTTCTTAATGATAAATGTAGTGAAAATTACTCCAACTCAACTTTTATCATGGTAATACGTGTCCCAATGTTACATAAGAGCCTCAAACCATTATGTCAAATGTGGTATGTCAATGCAAAAAAAATTTGGGGCCGCAAATTGTGACTTTGCATGAATGTTAGTTGGTACATTTGTCTAGTCTTCAAAAAAGGAAATCAATGTGTCAAATGTCTCACATTAATGTAGAGTTTTGCACAAATTGTGACTTCTTTGATTTGCTACAGAGAGCTACGACATAAATTTGTTTGTTTCAAGTATTTTTTTAAGACTGTAGATTAGATGCAACTTTTGCAAGACTTATGTAGAACTGCAATCATAAATGTCATGCACTCCAAAAGGTTACTCATGCCCCCTTTTCTTGGTATTTTTAGATTTTACCATATGTACTAAAAATGGTGTAATAAATGGCATAAAACAATAATAAATTTGACTCCGGCATTTATGACAACGAAATGTCATAATTTACAGCATAAGGAATGATAAAAATGTCTCCCACTTATGTTATTCTAACACACGCAGGTGATATTTAGATTTTGATAAATAAGAGTTGGAGTAGTACTTGTACTTTGAGTATATTCTAAATTCATTTCTAACCCGCCATGCTTTTCATAAATCACAGAGTGAGAGATCTTCTGTTTTATGATTTAATTAGCATCATAGATTAATACACCGAGGCTGCCAGATATACTACCCTTTTTAGATTCAGCCCTTATGATACTACGAGCCAACTGCCAACATCCATTCCGCCCACAAAGCCATTACCAAGTTCTGCAGCAAACTGAGTGCGAAGACACCACCGCCAAAGCTGCAACCTGCGTCAGTGATTAAGGAGTAGCAGGATTTTCACAAGCAGTAATTTAGAGAGGAACATCAAGCATGGAAGCAGTTGGAGATGTCCAGCTAATTATACGGACTGGTAATATGCTAGAACTGTCAGATAAAAATTTGGAAAAACACAGAAATTATTTCCGTTCTACACTATCAAATTTTAAGGAAAACTACAATCAAGTCGCGCTAAGTGCTGTTTTATGCAATATACTGTTTTGCAGAAAATTATTATGTGCATTAGTGGTTTCGCTGAACGTGATGAAATGTAGCTTTTCTAAATGCAAGTACTGCATATACTCTGTACATAAGCTAGAATAGATCTCAGCCAAGCTATATATTTAGATTTCTTTGTAACCTATAATTGGAACTATGGAGAAACCAAAAGGTATATTCCATTGTACTCAAAATACTGAGCGTTTAATGTCTAATTCATGTAATAATATATTTCTACGCAGTTGTTCATCCTCTTCTCCACATTTTGTTTTTGCTCCAAGTTCTATATTTGTGAATATATTCACACAAGCACTAGCTTTTTCACATATTTTAGTACTGAAAAATATCTGGCACCATACAAACAAGTGTTTCCATGGAAATAGGTTATATCATAGTAAATATTAGATATTTACATTGAGCCACATGTATTTTCTGTGGATGACAGTAGAGAAACTGTTGATAAGAGCATTTAGTACAAACCTAAACAAAAAGAATAAATAGTGAAAATAGCTATGATAATTGGTCCTACCTAAGAAAATATTTGATTTAAAGGGCTTGTCCATTCCTGGGGAAAGCTTTGGCATTTGCTGAAGCTTGCTGACTGTTTATAGTGTGTAATATACAGTACAGACCAAAAGTTTGGACACACCTTCTCATTTAAAGATTTTTCTGTATTTTCAAATTGTAAATTCACACTGAAGGCACCAAAACTATGAATTAGCACATGTGGAATTATATACTTAACAAAAAAAGTGTGAAACAACTGAAAATATGTCTTATATTCTAGGTTCTTCAAAGTAGCCACCTTTTGCTTTGCTGACTGCTTTGCACACTCTTTGCATTCTCTTGATGAGCTTCAAGAGGTAGTTACCGGGAATGGTTTTCACTTCACAGGTGTGCCCTGTCAGGTTTAATAAGTGGGATTTCTTGCCTTATAAATGGGATTGGGACCATCAGTTGTGTTGTGCAGAAGTCTGGTGGATACACAGCTGATAGTCCTACTGAATAGACTGTTAGCTGCTTTTTTCTTGCCATAATACAAATTCTAAGTAAAGAAAAACGCCTTATCTGAACCAGCATCCATCTCTATTCTGTTGTCTCCGCACAACATTAGTGCCCTTGGTGTACACTTGTTATTTCACTGTAAGTACTTGTGTGAATCTGGTCCTGTCTGCCTCTGCTCCTTCTCCACATCTGTGGCTCTGCTCCTTCGCATCCGTGGCTCTGTTCCTTCTCCGCATCTGTGGCTCTGCTCCTCCACATCTGCGGCTCTGCTACCGTTCCGCATCTTCGGCTCTGCTCCTTCTTTGCATCTGTGGCTCTACTCCTCTGCATCTGGGGCTCTGCTCCTTCTCTGCATCTGCGGCTCTGCTGTTCCGCATCTGCGGCTTTGCTACCATTCCGCATCTGTGGCTCTGCTACTGTTCCCCATCTGCAGCTCTGCTCCTTCGCATCTGCGGCTCTGCTACCATTTCGCAACTGCAGCTCTGCTACAATTCTGCATCTGTGGCTCCTTGTTTGTCCAGTGTGAACTGCTACTGTTCCACATCTGCGGCTCTGCTACTGTTCCGCATCTGCGGCTCCTTGTTTGTCAAATCTGAACTGGGTCCTATCTGTTCTCGTATTCATCTCGTACCTGCCTTTGTCCCAGTCCTGCCTGAAACTGTGCCTATTATAAACTGGGTCTTGCTCATCCCTGTTTTTCAGTCGTACCTGCCTGTGTCCCTGTCCTTCCAAAAATTGTTCCTGCTTGTCCAGTCTGAACTGGGTCCGACCTGTCCCTATATCCCACTTGTACCGGCCAGCGCCTCAGTCCTTCCCAAAAATGCTTCTGTCCCTCCACTCTGAACCATGCCTGCCAGAGTGTCAGCCATGCCCATTTGCCTGCCAGAGTGTCAGCGGTGCCCGCTTGTACATCACCCATGCGCACCAGTACTTGGCAGTCTACACATCAGATATCTACAGTACTCGCCTGCACCTGCCATTAGTGTCCTGTTCCCCTGTGGGGTAAGCTGCTACTGCCAGCCACCGCCCTGAAGTGGTACCTGGCAGCTACCTGCCGCACAAGCCTGACTTCACCACTAGAGACACCAGTGAACACCAAGGTAGCTGCTTAGTCACGGCCCTCCAGGGTAAGTCTGGTTTGTGGCACAGTGGGGATATAATCCCTTCTCAGGCCAATCAGTCTGGGTGCAAGCGTTACATCTTGTATCTTTGTTTGGAATGTACTATATGCTATTGACTGTTGTTGACTCAGTAAAATCTTACAATTCCGCCTAGTGTGAAGAAATGTGGGCGTTCAGTGGGATGAGTCCGTGTCCCATGTAGTCTTTCTAAAAATAGCCAGGTCAGCGGACGAGAGCACCCACTGACCCTCGTGTCTCGTCATGGACCAAGCCTATAAGAGATTCTCTCACATTTAGTCTGAGTCCCCACAGTGCGAAAACATAGCGAATTTTCAACTGCACATTAATTTGCGGAAAATCTAGCGTATTTTACAGTACCAGCAAAATGCATGAGATTTCTTAAAATCTCATCCACACGGTGCGAAATATATCTACAATGTAAATTGACAGGAGCTGTGAATTTAAGATGCTGAAGATGTAAGTGCAAATTTCAATGAAAAGGTTATACGGCTCAACAGCTCTTTCTTTGCAATTGTTTGTACAGCAGTAAACAGCACCACTAATGTAGCATTAGGGGTCAGGACACAAAGCCTACAAAGACCTGGCAGAAAGGCAATAGTTTTCTTCCAGTGATCATACAGTGGGGGAAATAATTATTTCATCCCTTGCTGATTTTGTAAGTTTGCCCATTGACAAAGACATGAACAGTCTTAATTTTAAGGGTAAGTTAATTTTAATATTGATAGAATATCAAAAATCAACCTCAGAAAATCACATTGTATAAATTATATAAATTTATTTGCTTTTTGCAATGAGAAATAAGTATTTGATCCCTCTGGCAAACAAGACTTAATACTTGGTGGCAAAACCCTTGTTGGCAAGCACAGCAGTCAGACGGCTTTTGTAGTTGGTGATTAGGTTTGGGCAAATGTCAGGAGGAATTTTGGTCCACTCCTCTTTGCAGATAATCTACATCCATAAGATTTTGAGGCTGTTGCTTGGCAACTCGGACCTTCAACTCCCTTCATAAGTTTTCTATAGGATTAAGGTCTGGAGACTGGCTAGGCCACTCCATGACCTTAATGTGCTTCTTTTTGAGCCACTTCTTTGTTGCCTTGGCTGTATGTTGTGGGTCATTGTCTTGCTGGAAGACCCAGCCACGACCCATTTTTAATGTCCTGGCAGGGGGAAGGAGGTTGTCACTTAGGATTTTACGGTACATGGCTCCATCCATTCTCCCATTGATGCGGTGAAGTAGTCCTGTTCCCTTAGCAGAGAAACAGCCCCAAAACATAATGTTCCCACCTCCATGCTTGACAGTGGGGACGGTGTTCTTAGGGTCATAGACAGTATTTCTTTTCCTCCCAACACGGCGAGTTGAGTTCATGCCAAAGACCTCAATTTTTGTCTCATCTGACCACAGCACCCTCTCCCAATCACTCACAGAATCATCCAGGTGTTTATTGGCAAACTTCAGACAGGCCTGCAAATCTGTCTTCTTGAACAGGGGGACCTTGCGGACACTGCAGGATTTTAAACCTTTACGGTGTAAAGTGTTACGAATGGTTTTCTTGGTGACTGTGGTTCCAGTTGCCTTGAGATCATTAACAAGTTCCCCCTGTGTTTTATGCTGATCGATCACCTTTTTCATAATCAAGGATACCCCTCGAGGTGAGATTTTGCATGGTGCCCCAGATCAATGTCTATTGACAGTCATTTTGTATTTCTTCCATTTTCATATTATTGCATCAACAGCTGTCTCCTTCTCACCCAGCGTCTTACTTATGATTTTGCAGCTCATTCCAGCTTTGTGCAGGTCTATGATCTTGTCCCTGACATCCTTAGAAAGCTCTTTGGTTTTGCCCATATTGTAGAAGTTACAGGCTGACTGATTAATTGAGTCTGTGGACAGGAGTCTTTTATAAAGGCGACTATGTAAGACAGTTGTCTTTAATACAGGTAACAAGTTGATTAGGAGCATCTAACTGGTCTGTAGGAGCCAGAACTCTTAATGGTTGGTAGAGGATCAAATATTTATTTCTCAGTGCAAAATACAAATACATTTATATAATTTATACAATGTGATTTTTTGGATTTCATTTTTGATATTCTAACTCTCAATGTTAAAATTAACCTTAACATTATAGACTGTTCATGTCTTTGTCAGTGGGCAAACTTACAAAATCAGCAAGGGATCAAATACTTATTTCCCCCCACTATACTAACTTTCCAAAATGGAATGCCTCACACAGTAGTTTTATTCTTTCAGTTAAACCTCATGAACAGATATCTTGGGAAAGGAATGATAATGCTCATCTTCAGCAGCTTCATACTAAGAGCTGCAAGGTAGATTCTTTATCCGGAGCTCACAGTATTACTCTGACCCATGCAGAGCTTCTAAAGAGATAAAGGAGGGGGGCTGAAAGAAGGAGTACCCTTATATATATGGCTTCTAGACCACATGCTGATGGTTTTGTCACAGCTAAAAATTCCTGCAACTAAAGTTATATTTTTTATTCCAGATAAATCATGGCAAACAGAACAAGCCATTTCCATGGTTGAGAAAACTATTGATTGAAAAAGATCATTTTTTTTAATAAAAGGCCTTTTGTAGGGTTTTTTTTTTACTCACTACCTTAAAAAAATGGGAAATAAAAGCCAAGTAGGACATTTTAAACGCATCATATCACCAAGCTATGTTTTCCAGTACTTCGTTTTTATCATATACAGATGAGTCTTTCCTTATATTTCCTCTTGGGTTGATCTGTTCTGATATGAGCAGCCTATAATTAAATGAAAGAAATGATTTTGTGATACTTTGTTGGGAAATATATTAATACAAAGTAATGTTTTGACAACAATGGGGCTTGCTGCCCAGAATTCTGCCCTAATTTGCTTCACGCTCTTAGCTCTTGCACCATATTATGTGTTTTATACACTCCACAAGGGACATTTCGTATCTGAATGGGGTGCGACTTTTCTGGGAAAAGATACACCATGTGCCACAAAATTGTCATAAATAATTAGATCAAAGTAATTCAGGTAGCAGATGTTATAATGTTAGACTATCCAGTGAAGCTTCAGTCAATTGCATGAGAAACTGAACATTTGGTACATTAAAATAAATGAACTAAATTTGAAACATTATAAGTGAGACAGTTTTAGTAATTTTGTCCAATGTTTTATTGGAAAAACATAACAACAATATGGCATGTCCATTTTATAAACCTAATCTAACTGGTCTGATATGGAGTATAATGTGTTTTCTTAGGCTTGGACTGGCCCACAGTATAACAGGGGAATCCTCCGGTAGGCCCCTGTGTAGGAGTGCTATTGAGCAGTGATATTATACTTGATTAACAGTTTGAAGAAAAAGGTATAATCTAAGTATTCATTAAACAAGCTAGGCTAATTATTATTACATAAAAGCATAAGTAAATTTGTGTACTAAGCTCAGGTAATTTTTGGATAAAAATGAAAAGTGGGCCCCAATAATCAATATTACTGGTGGACTTTTGCCAACCCAATCCGACACTGCATCTTAGACTCTCGCCACAAATTAGACAAAATCCTGAACTAAAAATAGGTTACCACACCGAAAAAATGGAACCTAGCTATTTTTCAGATATTGTAAATTTGCTCTCTAGTACACTTTGTATGGTTTTATCAGTCGCAAAGTGAAGTTTTAGTTAAAAGTGGCCTATTCACCTGGAGTAATTATTGTCCGACAGCTATGTTCCCCTGTCTGCCCCATAAATGTTTGCCTATGATGGTACGCAGGTCTCGTTAACTTTACAGACCTTAAAGAAAAATAAATTTATTGTGGGTAACTTTGAGCAACATTTGAGATGAAATATTGGAACAAACAAAAGGAACATTGTGCAAACTAAAATGAAAACATAGACCACAGGCAAAAAAATAAAAAGTTTTAAAGTAAAGGCTAAATTACTACATTTACCCTTGAATTTCCTGAGAAGGTGAAAAGTCGGCAGTATATAATGAATACCTTGATATAAATGTGAAAAAAATGCCGCTGCTTTCTGTTGGAAAATAACTGAGCAATCACTTGACATGAAGGGTTGCTGAGAGAGAAAAGGCTGAACTCTGTAATTGCTTGCATCCTGGAGAAACTGCTGTAAGAGAAACTTTATTGGTAGTCAACTTTTACATGAAATATTGAAGGAAACCTCTATTCCTCTTTCAAATGGGCAACTGCCACTAGATTCACCGTACTTGGCAAATCAAGAAATTTTACCTTTTCATTGTAGAACACATTTTACTCCAATGACCTCTCTCAATCTCCCGAGAGCTGCCACATAACAGCTCCACAAGCTCCTGCTGCTGACCAAGGGTCAAAGGAGAACACGGCGTGTGCACTTGCTGTTATAGCTTGCAACTTTAACAATTTATTTTAGTCTCTGTGGTGGATTCATGAATCGTAAAAGAAATGTCTGGTTCATGCTGCCCCGTGTACAATACTCTACACTGACATGACCCCAATTACTTTCTCTTACCTTCTCAGGAGTCCAACTCATTTATATGCACAACTCCTCTATAGAGAAAATATGCCAGACCAAAAAGGTACTTAAACATTGTAATTATTGAATCATCAATGAAAGACAAATAGACAAAATTAAGAGAAGAATCTACACAAAAGAAAATGATGGGAAGTCTGATGTTCGAATTAACTGCAAAAGCGATCACAAATTAATATAGAATATGCAGAACATGGGAGAGAGTTGAAATGGCAGAATACAAATTAAGAGAGTAATGTTCACTAGCATGGCTGTATAATATTTGCTAGCATGTCCAATAAAAGTCATAGTGAATCGGCATGTCACCAGATACCAATTATGCCATGTCATAAAGCCAATCTCACCCAATGTGCACAAATGCTTTATTAGGACGAGATGGGCTTCCTGATATGTGCCACAGAGAAACGTTTTGCCATCTAGTACCGCAGGTAAAGGTAAAAATCTGTCTTTATTGACTAACCTCGCTGAGTGCCCCAGATAGAGAAAAAAAATTAATGTCCGGCGCTGTAGGAAAAGGTAAAAACTTGTCTTTATTGAATAACCATCTCAGTAAAAAGTCATAAAAACTAAGTGAAGTAATGAAAAATACACGTACAGTCTTTCAAACCCCTAAAAGTTCCTAATCTTATTTTTGGAGTCGGAAATAGGTAAGCATGCCATATTTTTTTTTGTCATTCCCCACTAGGTTTTTATGATTTTTTACTGAGATGGTTACTCAAATACAAGTTTTCACCTTTTCCTACTGTGCCGGAGACTAACTTTTTTCTCTATTTGGTGCATTCAGTCAAGGATACCGGCCTGGAAAGTACCAAACATTGCAAAGAGAGATACAAATTGTCCTCCTTTCAACAGTGGTGAGCTGATAGTATCATTAGTAACTTGTCATTTGCTATTGGACTATGGCTATAGCAGGTTGCACCAGCATACTTACTCTCTTCAATTGTATACTATCATCTAAAGTGATAAGAGAGAAGAAAAGTTCAATCAGCTCACCTACTAGGTGGCTTTCTCAGCAAGCAGTAGCTCTCCAAAATGTAAGCCAGCCCTCGCAGGTGTGCAACCTGAGCATGCCAGGAGCATAACCTGCTATTAACGTCTGAAGTTTTGCGTGCTGCTTTCCTACCTTCCTATCCTATTACTTATCTTGGATACTTTTAAAGAGGATCTAACAAACTCTGGATTTTATTACACTTGCCAGTACTGGCTTAGTTTTAATCACTATCATTTAATGCATGCACTGGTCTCTACTCTGTACATTTCTACACCAATATGATCTAAAAAGCATAGATGTGTTACAAAAAGAAAAACAACATAAATGTTTGCTGTTGCAAATGCTAACTAAAGCAAACATTCAGAATATAAACCATAAACATAAGGCGTAACCAAAATTGTTCCTAGTGAACCTTCAGAAATGTACAGCAGCTCTAATACCTTGGGAATTTCACATCATCATCAATTATCGAGACGAGATGTAGTTAGTGAGGGAGGTCATGCTGCTCTGAGTACATCACCGGAAGAACATGCACCTATTTCTATTATTATTATTATTATTAGCTAGGAGTGGGTCAGAAAGGCCATCTCTGTCTACCTGAGCCTTAGCTTCGTAATAATCAAACCCATTTATCTCTCCTACTCAGTACATTGCCGTTTTTTCATGAAGCCAACTCCAGCCCGACATATTGCTGCCATTACAATCCATCTTATCCACTTGTATACAATGAATGAAAAAAATATAAGGCATAATACATGTGTTAGGGCCTTCTAAATACTGACAAGAATACCTAGTCAATAGGGCACTATGAAGCAAAGAAATGCTATATCTATATAGGTAAATGACTGATGATCGAACCCCAAGTTAAAACTGGAAGGAGAGAGGGAGAGAGGGAGAGAGAGAGAGAGAGAGAGAGAAAGAGAGATTGTCAAGCTCAAAACTTTGGGTCCTCACTGTTTTCAATGGGGTTCGGGTTCTGGATCAAGTTTGGGTACAGTTCTAATAACCGAACCAAACTTTGTAATAAAGTTAGTGTTGTGTACCAGAACCCAAACTACTGATAATAGGAAAATCCCATATCTGTGGATCTATCTAGCAATCTATAATCTATCTCTCTGTCTATCCATCTACAAGGTGTGCTGTACATGTACTGGCAGTTCTGTACTTCCTGCAGTACATAATATATTCATTAGAATGGGATAGCTGGAGTCAGAATTGGCATTTTTGTAGTTTAGTAGTGCAGCTGTCAGAAGTTTTAGAAAAAGGCTTGTTATGTTCAGTCTAAAAGAAATAACAGCATGCCAACGCTATATAAAATGTGAGTTTCTAATAGATTAAAGGCTCTCCATACAATTGTGATACTATACTAACCCATGCGAGCAAAGCAAAAGAAAAATCATCTGCTGGGTTCAGAAATAAAAGAATGAAAAAAAATGATGTACTGAGCATCCATCATTAGTGACAGAAAGAACTGAATCTTTGAAATAAATAAAAATATTTCAACAAACTCTGTGTTCTTGCTTCTTGCTAAACAGCACAAATTATTTGTTCATCTCCCATTATCTTGCATGAACTCTTACATAAGGGCAGAGCTTTATCCTTAGGCGATACATAAAGTGTGGGCCATTTCTTTAAAGCAATATAAAAATAAGCATTAGTTAACAAAATCATATCCACAGTCATCAGCGACATGCCAAAAGGCCTAACATCTTCCTGTCCTCATTAAGACATCCAGCTTTCTTTTCTTGTCTGACTTCCCACTCTACTGCACTCTTTGAATTATTAAAGGATTTGTCCACTACTTAATAAGCCCTGCTTAATCAAATCAGGGCCCCATAGAAAATAGAAATAATGTATGCTCACCTCCCACAGCGGCGCCATTCCAGCAGTGTCAGCAGGTGTTATAACATTAGTGTGTTACTGTTATGTGACTGCTGGAGTCAATCAGCAGCTGATCAGTTTTTGTCGGACTATTTTGTCAGATTGGAAAGTCCTTTCTGATGGAATATTGATGATCTACACTCAAACTGTAGACACTGATTGGCTGCAGTGGTCATGTAACATAATGTCACCAGCCAGGGAACTGCAGCCCTGACATTGCTGGAAAGGCGCCGCTGTGGGAGTTGACTATACATTGTTTTCATTGTGCTATAAATTGATTAACCAAAAGGGTTGTCCAGTAATCAACAACCCCTTTAAACCATATACTGTAATAAATACTTATACGAAACTATGATGAAATGTGTAATGCATTTTATGTCTTTATTATTTTAGCAAACTTTGCATGAATCCCAAATTCAAGGAAATACAAGAAATGTTATGATATAGTTTATTGGTGACATGTTCTTTCTCCACTTATGAGACACCTTTTGTCCTTTTACTGAATATTTACCTCATCATTCACTGAAACACAGCTTAAATCTGGTTTGCTAAAGACGTTAAGAAATAAGAGTTCATGGAGGAATAATTGGCTGCTTTTTGAAGTCTATAGACAAGAAGGGGGAAGAACTGTAAGAAAAAGATGAGAGAAAGTGCTGTGCCTTTCTAGAAAGTGTTGAATCTCACACCAGTGCTGGATTAACAGCTACAGTGCTCAGTACTGCAATATAATTTCTTCCATATTGTTGTGCTACATAAAGGCAGGACAGCAGGAATCTCTCATGTCTACATATAAGAGCATAAGTCATCAAAGCTAGAAAATGTTAACCCTGACACATGACTGCTTTTTCTGAACTGTAACCTAAAACTACTGCTTTAACAAAGCAGTGTTTTCAGATCCAATGTGTAAAGATCCAGCGGTCATTATAAGTAAACTTTTAATTATTTAAAAGAATTTCTCTGAATGGACACGGACTTGTTACTTTCACTGAATGTGAACAATGTTTCCTTTTGACTTATGGATCAAATGAGAATATTGATAAAATTTATAAACAGTCTTCAATTATCATGTAGGAATATATCCTCAAACTACAAAGGGGTGCCCCCTTTTTGAAGAAGCATCTGGCGAAAAGGCGTCGTTGGGGTGGTGGCACCTAAATCTTTACCTCATTAGCTCCCAGGCACTTTATGTGAGTATCCACAAGTACTATATTTTTCACTTTTGTTCTATTTTATGAGGGTAAAATATATCTGGCTTTATGCAGTGTCAGGCACAAGAAAGCCCTATCATTGTTTTGCACATGCATTTGATATGGTAATTATGGGCAGTACCTGGACACACACAAAAAAGGACTTTTGAGTGATATATTTCATCAAACCTATGAGCTAATGTCCACTTGGATTAATAATATATATTATTTTTTCTGATTGTTATGTGTCATTGTATGTTGAGTGATGTATTTCATCAAATCTATGAGCTAATGTCTACTTGGATCAATTATATATTTTTTTTTCTGATTGGTATGTGTCACTGTATGTTAGTCCTGCTTGAATTTTTCAATCTGTTTTAATATTTTGAATAAATACTTATTTTATTTTTTTGAATGGACCCTCTTTCTCTAATTATTTTTGGGGGATGTATAGATTCTGATATTGATAAAAGTATAAAACTATCACCTGTTTTGTACAGCAATTTGCTTTTCAGAAGTCTAGTAAAAAAAAAAAAAAGTCCTAATTGTTTAGAAGGTTTATTTTGCAAATATTTGTTTATATTTTAGAAAAGTGGTTCCTTATTTTTGCATTTGCCGGTTGTTATAAAATAAATAAACATATACTATGGTCATCTTGGCCAAGAGACAGGATTTTAAAGTGTGTTGACCAAGACCAGGATCTCAGACGTCACATATAATCCTACAGCTATGCAGTTGGCAAGAGCTCACAGAGAAATAAGCACTCACTGTTCAAGCCTTCACCATCTTCAAGTAAAAGCAATTGGGAAGGTTTAATTGACCCACCTGGCATCTGAAATTTCTATAAATGGAGCAATATTAGTGGGGATTCAATGTGGCATGTGTAAAGATTAATACCAACTTCCAATGTATCTTGGACTAAGTATAGGGACTTAAAGTGACCAGGTCACCAGGTTAGGCCGATATGAGATACAGCCACCACCTTTCAGGGCTGATGTACAGCATTCTATAATGCTGTATATAAGCCCCGCACCTGACCTGTAAGAGAAGAAAAATTACTTTCATTATACTCAGCTGCGGGGTGGTCCGGTCAGAGGGTTGTCGATGTTCTTCGACCAGTGCCCCTCATCTTATGATTGCCTTCTTGCTTCTTGAGGATGGCATGCCTTGCGTCATCCACAGTTTCCTTGGCATCGCGCTCCTGCGCAGGCTCACTTCTCTGCCCTGTTGAAGGCAGAGCAAAGTACTGCAGTGCACAGGCACCGGGAAAGGACAAAGAGCCCTGGGCACATGTCCACTGCAGTAATTTGATCTGCCCTCAACAGACCAGAGAAGTACGCCAGCACAATGCCAAGGAGACTGTGTGGATGAAGCAGGGACACCTCATCCGCATGAAGCAAGAAGGAGGACAGCAATAGTAAGAAGATGGGATGTGCCAGAGCAAGAACATCATCACCCTTTGGACCGGACCGCAGCGCAAGTGAGTCTATAACCCTATGTCTGTTTTACCAACATGGAATAAATGCACATTCAAACAAATTTGGTCAACTGTGAGCAGATATCTGCCTGACCATGAAAAAAGAAACAAAAAAAATCTTAGTGTAGCAGAAATAGACGGAAAGAAGGTTACATGACAAAATCATAGGATTAGCTTTTGTTGTGTTCGTTTTGTAAGTATTTTTAGCAGCACTAAATTAACACACTCATTTCAATTGGTATATTTCCATGTATTTTTTGGGGGGGAATAGATGATCCACAAAAAATGATTTTGATACATTTGCTAATCAAAGTTTTCCATTCAAGTGAAAAGGAAAGTGAAAATAATCAATGCCATCAGTGTATCATTTGCCTGCTGTCCATTTTTAGTTTATCAGATTCCCATTCCCTTAGTGTATCCAGTTCAAATTACTAATACTGACTTAGGCCATGTGCACACGTTCAGAATTTTTCTCGCGTTTTTTCGCTATAAAAATGCGAAAAAAACGCTTACATATGCCTCCTGTTATTTAGAGGGTATTCCGCATTTTTTGTGCAAATGTTGCGATTTTTTTCCGCGAAAAAATCACATCGCGGAAAAAAAAGCAACATGTTCATTAAAAAATGTGGATTGCGGGGATTCCGCACACCTAGGAGTCCATTGATCTGCTTACTTCCCGCACGGGGCTGTGCACACCATGCAGGAAGTAAGCAGATTATGTGCGATTGGTACCCAGGGTGGAGGAGAGGAGACTCTCCTCCACGGACTGGGCACCATATAATTGGTAAAAAAAAAAGAATTAAAATAAAAAATAGTCCTATACTCACCCTCTGATGGCCGCCAAAGTGTTCCCGCCTCTCCGGTGCATGCTCTCTCTTCGGTTCCTATAGATGGTGTGGTTCAGGACCTGTGATGACGTCGCTGTCTTGTGATTGGTCGCGTGACCGCTCATGTGACTCACGCGACCAATCACAAGCCGCGACGTCATCACAGGTCCTGAACCACACCGGCATCTATAGGCACGGACGCCGCTGAGGAGTATGTTTGACAAGTGTGACCAACTTGTCAGTCAGTTTTCCAAGCGATGCTACAGATCGCTTGGAAAACTTTAGCATTCTGCAAGCTAATTACGCTTGCAGAATGCTAAAAAAACTGCGAAAAAAACGGAAAAAAAACGCAAAAAAAAAAATGCAGATTTCTTGCAGAAAATTTCCGGTTTTCTTCAGGAAATTTCTGCAAGAAATCCGGACGTGTGCACATACCCTTACAAAGCCATCCATAACCTGTCTCCTCCATATATCTCCGAACTAATCTACTGATATCTTCCCTTACGTAACCTCCGGTCTTTCCAAGACCTCCTTCTCTCCTCCACACTTATTTGCTCCTCACCTAATCGCCTCAAAGTCTTCTCCCGAATATCCCCCATCCTCTGGAATTCTGTGCCCCAACACGTCCGACTATCAATCACATTTGGATCCTTCAAAGGGAACCTGAAAACCCACCTCTTCAGGAAGGCTTACAGCCTGCAATGACCCTGCTGCCTTTTCACCACTACCAGACCTACCCCCTTCACCAACACCGGAGCTGCTGCAACCCCCCAATCTACTGACTCCTTCCCCACCATCCTCTAGAATGTAAGCCCGCAAGGGCAGGGTTCTCTCCCCTATATCAGTCTGTCATTGTTAGTTTGCTTACTGTAAGTGCTATCTGTAATTTGTATGTAACCCTTTCTCATGGACCAGCAACATGGAATCAATGGTGCTATATAAAATAATAATAATAATAATAATAATAATAATAATAACAGCTTTGGAAAATCTTTACCATTTTTTTTTTCATCTGATAAAAAGAAATACAAGTATTATAAAAATTAAGACGCTGACCAAAAATTAGAAAATAGACGTGTGATTCTGGCTTAACTATACATCTTAACTACATGCTCATGCCATATTTGATTAACTAAACTTAGAGAGGACATGTTAACATTCTTGACATGTTTGTCTCAGTCAATAATTGTATACCCCATGAGAAGGAAATATATCATCAGTAGGCGAAAAGTATAACAGTAGTAGGGTTAATTTAGTTGACAAAATGGAGAAACTGAATATACTAGTATTGCAAATATAAAGGGGCTTTCACTGGAGGTGTCAAACATGGCACCTGAGCTCCTGGACCCTGAGCTTCAAAGGGAGACAAATTGTCTGCAATATTTCCTATTTAATGTATAGAGCAGAGTGGGAGAGACACAGGATATTTGAAATACAAGGCTATAAATTAGTCCATTGTGCAGTCAAAAACAGCAACTTTTAAATGGGCCGATCCAGGTCATCCTGGAAATATGAGCCTGTGGTCAGACTATAAAAAGCTGGGTGGCACAAAAGAAAGTTGTTCACATGTGAAGGCTGCTTAGGCTGCTTGGGATCCATAATTAATTTTCTCCTTCCTCCAAGGAAACAGAAGAACAATAGGTATTTCTGCTATTTCTCCCTTTTTATTTAATAACTGTTTCATATGTGTGTGTAGTTTTATCTTTACCTTTTTATATCTTTTGTGTGGCCCTTTTTGATTGTCTGACAGTAATATATTTATTTTGGGGACTCATCACCCTGTGAATTGGTGAGTGGTGGCAGCGTCTTAAGTAACCGAGGTCTGTGAACTATGTCTGGGTGTGATTTATGCTCACTTTATAGTCTAGAACAGAGGTTGAGTGTTGGATTGAGTGAGAGGAAATTATTCCTTGCAGGTGCACCCCTAGTCACGTGCTGAGAAGTGTGTACGTGATACCTCATGAAATATCAGTTCTGGAATATTTTTTCTTAGAACTCTGCATTGTCCTGTTCCTCTTATTTTTGTTATACATTTATAAATAAACTAGATGGGGGCCCGATTCTAACGCATCGGGTATTCTAGAATATGCATGTCCACATAGTATATTGCACAGCCCATGTAGTATATTGCCCAGCCACGTAGTATATTGCCCAGCCACGTAGTATATTGCCCAGTCACGTAGTATATTGCCCAGTCACGTAGTATATTGCCCAGTCACGTAGTATATTGCCCAGCGACGTAGTATATTGCCCAGCGATGTAGTATATTGCCCAGCCATGTAGTATATTGCCCAGCCATGTAGTATATTGCCCAGCCATGTAGTATATTGCCCAGTCACGTAGTATATTGCCCAGTCACGTAGTATGTAGTATATTGGTTAGCCACGTGGTATATTGCCCAGCGACGTAGTATATTGCCCAGCGACGTAGTATATTGCCCAGCAACGTAGTATATTGCCCAGCCACGTAGTATATTGCCCAGTCACGTAGTATATTGCCCAGTCACGTAGTATGTAGTATATTGGTTAGCCACGTGGTATATTGCCCAGCCACGTAGTATATTGCCCAGTGACGTAAAATAAAAAATAAACATATACTCACCTTCCGAAGTGCCATTGAAGTCCTGGCGCCTGTGTACGGTGCACACTGCAGCTTCCGGTCCCAGGGTTGGTATGAGCGCAGGTCACATGACCGTGACGTCATGGCAGGTCCTTCTCGCGCAGGACCTGTGATTACGTCGCAGTCACATGACCATGACATCTTGCCAGGTCCTTCTCGTGCAGGACCTGTGATGGTGTCGCGGTCACATGACCGTGACGTCATGGCAGGTCCTTCTTTCATAGCATCCTTGGCACCGGAACCTGCCGCTTGCACTGCCGAGGACACCGCGCCACGTCGGAGGGTGAGAATAACCTTTTTTTTTATTATTATTTGTAACAGATCTTTTTACTATTGATGCTGCATAGGCAGCATCAATAGTCAAAAGTTGGTCACACAGGGTTAATAGCTGCATTAATGGAGTGCGTTACACTGCGGTCCATTAACGCTGGCATTAACCCTGTGTGAGCGCTGACTAGAGGGGAGTATGGAGCGGGCACTGACTGCGGGGAGGAAGGAGCGGCCATGTTGCCACCGGACTGTGCCCGTCGCATTAATTGGACAGTGTCAGACTGAGACTCATCTTGAATAATATCGAATTGTCAATTTTTTCATAGATTTGTAGGAATAACAATGTCGAGTTAAAAAAAAAAAGATGTGCAAGAATTGCAATATGGGGAATACAAATATTTGCTCTTTCAGAAGAACTAACAAAACCTCTTTAGTGTAAATGAGGCCCAAGATTGTGGCTTGTTTTTAATCCTTGCATTGTGTAATCAACATTTAACTAAACTTCCATCTTCACATCTGTACTAATCATAATTTATCTTTCAAAACCCATTATTCATGCAGCCAATGTCCTAAAAAAGTACATTGACTCTCTGATGTTGATTGAGGTCCAGGCATGCACAATTGCTTGCCTCATTGAAGATTACATTTGAAATCATCTCTACTATCAAACTATAAAGTTACTAATGTTCTTTTTTTAACTTTCTTGCCGAGGATTTCTTTCTATTTCAAGCACATAAACCAAATATATTTTGTGCTGTAGACCGATGTAAAAACCAAAATAATGTATTGTTTACAATTTTGTTGATATTCTCTTAGAAATCTGCATTGTTACAGTAAACCAACCGTAGACATTGCTGCCTTCACTCCATCGACTATTACAATACATGTCACACAAGGGTTGTGGTGATTTTGCAACATAACATGCCAGAAGAATTATCATCCGTTCTCACCCTTTTATAAGTGTGGAATATGTAGACAACGGTCCAAATAAACATTGTTTCTAATTTGAATATAATCAGTGCTGGCAAACACATTTGTCATCACCATGCCGCAGGCCAATCTGGCACAAAATAAAAATGTACACTGTATCTGAATATTAATCTGCGCTCATCCTCACACCCCATGGGCTTTCACTAAGTGAGGCATCTCAAGGTTGTTTGTTGTGCTTGGCATTTAATGTGTGTGACGTGTTAAATTGCTGATCTTCTGCTGCTAATGCAGAACGTGGATCTGCAATGAAACTCAAGCCCAAGACAATTCAAGAAGGGATCAGCACTGCATATTTTGTGAATATTTGGGTGGTATTAGTATTATCTCGCTCCAGGAGGCCTCTTTAAGCACAAATTCTTTCATCAGCATGGTGGTGCACTTCAGTCTACTGAATTGAGGCTTAGGTTGGACTTTAGGTATCAAAAATGTATCAAAGAAGAAGCTTTGTTTCCATAGCAACCAAACACATGTTAGCGCTCATTTTTTTAAAGGGAACCTGACAGCTGATATATGCTGCTTCAGTCACTGGCTGCATGATTTCAGCCATATAGGTTTAACTCTGAAATGCTGCTACGTTTCAGAGAAAAACATAGCCTAAAGGGAATGTCCACTATTCTGACAACCCCTTCTCAATCAGCACATTTGTCCTCCGTAAAATAACAACACTTATACTCGTGCCGGCGCCATTCCAGCACGGTGGCTCAGTGATTAGCACTGATTAGCACTGCAGAGCTGGAGTCCTGTGTTCAAATCCCACCAAGGACATCTGCAAGAAGTTTGTATGTTCTCCCCATGTTTGCGTGGGTTTCACCTGGGTACTCGGGTTCCTCCCACATTCCAAAGACATATTGATAGAGAATTTAGACTGTGAGCCCCATCGGAGACAGTGATGATAATGTGTGTAAACTGTAAAGCGCTGCGGAATGTTATCACCATATAAAAACAAAGACTATAGTGTCGGCACTTGCTCTCCAGGGCTCACATGACATTGTTATGTCATGTGAGCCCTTCACCTTCACTCTCCCCACCTTGTATCCTGGGTCGGTTTTAGACAAAGTGAAGCCATGGGCAAAAGTTTAAACTGGGGCTCCAAATGCTCACATATTGCACCATCACACAGACACATTTCAGTTGTATTTACATGCACTGAGTTCAGGCCCTTAATCTAGCATTATCGACAATAATGAAGTCGTTCGACGCTTGTTTCCCGGCCTCTTTACTGTGGCTGAGAAAGGATGATGGGGACAGATAATCCTCGATACAGTATAATGCAGGTCCCAGATAGTATTATGTACTCCCCATGGTCCTTGATAGAGAATAATGCAGCCCCCCTCAGAATATAATGCAGCCCCCTTCATAGAGAATAATGCAGCCCCCCACACACACAGTATAATGCAGCCCCATCAGAGTATAATGCAGCCCCCCAAGAGTGTAATGCAGCCCCCCATATTATAATGCAGGCCCCTCACAGTATAATGCAGTCCCCAGACACACAGTATAATGCAGCCCCCAGAGTATAATTCAGCCCCCACACACAGTATAATGCAGCCCCTTACACACACACACTATGTATATATATATATATATATATATATATATATTTCATCCCCACATACAAAAACACACAGTATAGTGCAGCCTCCACACACAGTACAATGCAGCCCCCACACACACAGTATAATGCAGCTTCACACGCACACAGTATAATGCACCCTCCCTCACAGACACGGTATGATGCATCCTCCCCCCCACACACAGTATAATGAAGCCCCCATACACAGTATAATGCAGCCTTCCCACACACAGTATAGTGCAGCCTCTTTGTATCAGACTATCAGACATCAAGAGGAAGAGATCCGCCAGCCACAGCTCTGACTTCCTCTTGATATCTGACTCGTCTGATGGCGGGGAGAGTGAAGGCATAGGGCTTGCAAGACATAACATGTAATGTGAGCCCTGGGAGAGTGAGTGCCGACACTGCTAGACTGGCGTCAGCACAGAGAATTAATTTTTAAACTGAACTGGAAAAGTAAAAGCTGAGCTATGATAGGCTAGAATGTGCAAGGAGATCACTTTTTCTCTGAGATGTCTGACTCTTGAAGACCTTTGTGAAGATTTTTATTCTCATTTAAATAATACATAGTTACATATTTAAATGTAAGGAAACAAAATTTATACAATTTGACATTTTAGAATTTGGACATACAGATATTTGGAGCCACAGAGATGCTTGCGTTTCTTCCTGCAGAATTTATTTGTCACAGATCCGTTCTACAATAATCTCCTACTCAGCACAAGAAGAGGAAGCGTCTACTGAGTTCACATGTATCTGCTAACGGAGGACAACACTGAGAGATGATGGCAGATGCAAGTGTTTTTATTATTAGGGGATCCTGGAATGGCATTGGCTGGCAGGAGAAACAAATGGTGCTGTCATGGTGGGCATCAAAAGAATACATTTGTACAGCGTACTTTCCGCAGCAGCTGGGTCAAATTGCTGTGTAATACAAGCCTAGAATGTTGTAAAATCTATAAAGTCATTCACCTAAAAGCTAACACAAAGCTCTTCCTCTCTCTTCTCTCTCCTCTTTAACAAGGCAGAACTTCATAATACAAAGCTGAAAGAGAACCTTGTTTTCATCATGGTGATATTGAATTTATGAACAAACATAATTGCAGAATGTGGCCGTGTAGTGTGGGTATATGGTGTCTTTGATATTTGCACTTCAAGCATTTACTACCTCAAAGTAACTGTTTTTATACTATACACATTAATTTAATGCCACTATTCCTTCCTGTAAGATTAAATAATTTACTAATAGAAAAATGTGATCTTATGGATTTCAATACGTAAAAAGAACCTGTCTGGTGCCTCAAAGCTACCAAATTGCCAGCACAGTCCTTCAGAGTTCAATTCCTGCATTGTAAAGAAGTATTTCTTGTTCCAAAAATCATGTGTTATGCACAGCAGAAATACTTTAACATGGCCACTAGTATATGCAAAGTGATATGCAAATGAGCTCAGACATATATTAGCCTAATGTGCAATGTCCTGCACTGAAGATATGATGGTTAAAGTGAAGATGTAAATCACATCTTGAGGGTGTGATTACAGCACCTAAAGCCACATTGACCAGGCGGCGGACTTGAAGGATAGATTCACATAAAGGGGATATCCACTGACTGTTCTAAATTGTGCATACCAACAAACCATTGAGAATACGGTATTCAACAGGCATAACTAATACCCAAGCAGAAGGATAGATCATTATAGTGTTCCCACCTTATTGGTACTATTGACACCGATGGATACGGTTATGTGTGTTAATGCAGAAACTCAGTGGGCTCCAACAACTATATTTTTGTGGAACCCCCTTACAGTCTATTGTCTGTCAATTCCAATTTCAAATAATAAGTTCTCCCTCTGATGTTAGGTAGTGGCCATCTAGACAAACAAAATGCACAAACATGCAGAGTGTACACTAAAGTCCCTCTCTCTGGGGGGAACCATAAGATCTTGACAAGACAAAAACATAAACCAATCAAAATAATTATTTCATATCATATACATATTTGGTTATTAATTACATCAACTATTATAAAAAGCATGCGATTTATTGTTAATGCCTAAAAAAGTCCCTAAAATGTATTATTGGACATATTAATTTGGGCTTGTCCTCCAAAGACAAATTTACCTGTGCAACACTGTGCTTAATTATTCCTGTCACGGGGTCCTTCTCCAATACCACACAATCAACAGAGCAAGAGAACAGTGAACAATTCCAAAAGTTTTATTTAGGCAAAAACACGAAAGGTCCATATACGATCCACCACACAAAGGATAAGAAAGTCCAGAAGCCGAATGCAGTTCAGTAACTGGATAAAATGTCCAAGGAGATGAAAGTCCAATAATCCAGCAGACAGAGGATAAAAAATGGTCCATATGCTTGCCCTTCTCTCTGACGTGCTGATTTCACATCATCATTCCACACAAGACTGACCATGTGTCACCTCCCTGATATTTACAAGTCCCTCTCCTCATTCACAGGTTAGGGGGGTGGGTCCCAGGGGGTCATTGTTTCAACAAGCTAGTTCAATATGTCATTAGCATATTAGCAAACAACATTATTCACTGACCCTGTGGAGAGATAACAGTACAGGACTGTGGGGGCCAATATCAGATGGCAAAAAACAGCAATTCATCAATTGGCAAATTACTCATCCTACAAGAGAACACCATGATAATCAGTAAAATATAAATATTCACAAAAATGATACCCACATCCATAACATCTCCTCTCTGTGATACCCCCAGGTCATTGTCGGAACTGTTGGGGCCCAGGATTGTGAGGCATGATTGTCATCGGCTTGCTACTAGGTGTAAGGGCAGATATAAATCGGAGGGGGACAGGGTGCGGGAGAAGGCAATGGTTCATTGTCCAGAAGCCTCCTCCATTGCGGTCGAATAGTAAGGGCTTCATCGGCCAGGGCTGCAGCTCTATCCACGGTGCACGGCGTGCACTCCCGGACCCATTCCCGTACCTCTGCGGGGCACTTGGCAAGAAATTGTTCTATAAGGAACGCCTGTATAACATCTTCCACAGTAAAGTTTTCTGCTTCCAGCCATCTCTGACATGCTTGGGACATCTGATGTGCATACATCCTAAACAATCCCCCCGTAGTGCATGGGAGGTCTCGGGACTTGGCCCTATATGAGTCTGAGGTGATAGGATGGTAATCCAGGATAGTCTGCTTTACAATGTTATAATCCCAATTGTGCTGTGCGTCAATGGTTCGGTAAGCCTCCGCCAGGCTTCCGTTCAGGAGACCCACTAACAAATGCATCCAGCCAGAGCGGGGCACCTCCATCACAGCACACTGCTGCTCAAAGTCCTTGAAGAACCCCTACACATCTCCGGAAGCCACATAAAATGGCTTAAACTCTGTCTGGGTGATCCGTACAGGCTCCCGGATTGTTGGGTTTACACTCCACATTGCGTTACTCCCTCTTTCAAGCTCCTTTGCTTCTTGTCTCCGCTGTGCCCGGAGACTCCTCCTTGTACTCCTGAGAGAAGACTGGGCCCAGAACCGCCATCTCTTCTTCGTACCACACCACCCACTGGCTTTTTGGGGTGGGGATCCTTGTCTCCAGTGCTCGTCCTTCAGACATATCGGAGGAGGTGGCTGGGCTGTCTCCCACCAGTAGGTCAATTAAGGCCTCTTTAGTCAGTCCCTGGTAGTTCAGGCCCAGGTCTCTGGCTCTCTCCTGTAAACTGGATACAGTCCAATTTCTGTACTCACTCTGTGGGTGGTTCTCCATTGGGTTACACTCTGTTGATCCCACTGCTTGCCACCAGTTGTCATGGGGTCCTTCTCCGATACCACACAATCAACAGAGCAAGAGAATAGTGAACAATTCCAAAAGCTTTATTTAGGCAAAAACACGAAAGGTCCATATCCGATCCACCACACAAAGGATAAGAAAGTCCAGAAGCCGAATGCAGTTCAGTAACCGCATAAATATCCAAGGAGATGAGAGTCCAATAATCCAGCAGACAGAGGATAAAAAATGGTCCATATGCTTCCCCTTCTCTCTGATGTGCTGTGTTCACATCATCATTCCACACAAGACTGACTGTGTGTCACCTCCCTGATATTTACAAGTCCCTCTCCTCATTCACAGGTTAGGGGGGTGGGTCTCAGGGGTCATTGTTTCAACAAGCTAGTTTAATATGTCATTAGCATATTAGCAAACAACATTATTCACTGACCCTGTGGAGATAACAGTACAGGACTGTGGGGGCTGATATCAGATGGCAAATAAAAGCAATTCATCAATTGGCAAATAACTCATCCTACAAGAGAACACCATGATAATCAGTAAAATATAAATATACACAAAAATGATACCCACATAGCATATCACACCATCACAACCCCAAAAGGCTGAATCAGAGCAAAGGTTATGATATCAAATAGCAGAAGCAGATAACTCAAATTAACAGTCAGAATTCTATTATATATAGCATATGTATACGTAGATGCAGTATATAAGCATAGCGTTTATGGTATAACCATGCTGCAAGAACAATTATGTTGATATGTAGACATTGATCTCTCACATGGTTATTTTAAGGAGGCTTTGGACAATTCTTTGAGCGGACCCCAATTTGCATGCAATTGTCCTAACCATACTATCTGTCACTTTTAGAAAACAAAAATATATTAGGGACCAGCTGATCCACAGTTACTATGAACCGCCAAGGACACAAGGAATATGGTTGGCTTGATAGATGCTTGGCACCTATAGGTGTGAGTCATGAAAATGTTGTTGATGTACAGTACTAGACCCCCAAAAACCTTAGTGTCAGAAATGGGAAGGCCTTTTTTGCAAAGATTATACAAATTGCAAGGTGACTAGTGTGTATCTGCTTTTGTACATGCACATGAAATTATCTGGGTACAACTAAAATACGGTATATCTTCGTAAACATATAAGGAAATATTTAGGGGAAATAAAACACCATAGTGATACCTCCACTGATAGAGACGTCCACAAAAAAAAAAACATAGAAAACATGCAAGACATCTCATTTTGTGTGGAGAAATTTCTGGCTTTCAAAAAACAAGGAGAGTGGAACAGAAGGGTCCAACGGAAGGAAACCCATTAGATTTACTTGATGGACTTTGAGTCTTAATGGGGTAAATGAGCATTTAAATTTTGAAAACTTTATCTGACGATATTTCACAAGAAAACTATAGTTATCGGGGTTAACATACATCCAAGTTTTCTTATTTCTGTCTTTCTCTTCCTGTATACATAATTCTGTCTTTGATAAATTGGACCCTATAGGAAGGTTACCTTGGGTGTATAGGCACTGTGTGCCATGTGAATAATAAGATTCATTACAGTATATTTATCTACTTTGGTCCAAATAGAGCCTGATATGAACTAGATTTCTGATTTGTTACTGACTTTCAGCATGCCATTATCGTCTGCTATCTTTACCTGTAAATAGATCTTTAGCAATGTATATTTGTAAAAGAGCATCTCTAAGAGAAGATACGTAACATGGGCTATGCTATACTAAAATATTTTTGTTTGCCATTGATTTGAGAACCATATTTTATCTGTAAATGCACAATATAACAACTGTTGCCAGTTATCCCTATATAAATGTGTACATTTTTTTTTACTGTAACAACTAACACTATGATAATGTCTTTCTTCCACCTCTACTCCTTTTTTTCTGTTAGAAATGAAGTAGCGTATATGTCTAAAATAGCCAGCCATTCTCAATGGTAGTAAAGTCATTCCCATTTTTTTGTACTGGGCAAGTGCAGCCTGTGTGAACTGAAAACTGAAAGATTGAACCTCTGCGGAACACAAGGTAGTGCCATAGGATGAGGTCTTATCCATTGCATTTTTAAAACATGCGTTGAAATTAGGGAGGGGACAACAGGCGGCAGCAATTGTTATGTGATGCGTTTAACGTGACCCATGATAACGATAAGGATATGACTTCTTACCGATGGTTGCATGGACACAACGTTTTGGGATTAGGCCTTCTGGGAGTTCACTGATGATTCTCCAACTCAGAGGAAAAACGTGATGGGAAGATGAACTTATGGAATAGATGAGCATACATAAGTCTAAGGTTACCTTATTATTATTATTTGCTCTTATGTTATCTGTTGATTACTCTATATTTGTCATAATTTCTTGTATAATTATGGATTACCTTTTCATTTGTGATACCTTAGCTTATATGAGAGATTCTAGTTTTTATAAAAGATAAGCTACAGTCTAGGGTTCAATAAGTATCAGCCATGACTGAGTGCTCGATTTCGCTATTGTAAAGTCTAGAAGGGTGATACTACAGGAATTATGGTGTGGGGTGGCAACATGTACAATAGCTGGACCCCTCTAGTCTTCATTCCAAGTATGCTAATAGCTCGACTTTACATTGACTCAATAATTGAACTGGTGGTACTGCCATTTCTCCAAAGTGTGTTGGGAGCAGTTTTTCAATACCACAAAGCCAGACTGCATGTTGCTCATGTTGCAGTGAGCAGTCTGCATGGCCTAAGCAGGCTACTACAGCCTGCATGTCTCCGGACTTGTTTCTCATCCAGCACACCTAGGAAATCATTGGTCGGCAATTGTAAAGCAAGCTGCTAGCAGAGGAGCTTGACGATTTGTGTGCCCAAGTGCATTCAGCATGACTAAACATTCCTCAGACAACAATCTAATGAATAGGATGCCTAGGTGTTTGTATTTCTGCGTGTTGCACTTATATGCAATACTGAATAAATTGAGATGTAGTCTTTAGTCCTGATGAATAAATCAAAATTGATTTTAGCCAAAAGGGGCAAACTTTAAACTCTTTTAGAGAAGGGATTTTTCCTCTTTATTGAGCATGTATGGGGCAGCACGGTGGCGCAGTGGATAGCACAGCAGCCATGCAGCGCTGGAGTCCTGGGTTCAAGCCCCACTAAGGACAACATCTGCAAAGAGTTTGTATGTTCTCTCCGTGTTTGCGTGGGTTTCCTCCAGGTACTCCGGTTTCCTCCCACATTCCAAAGACATACTGATAGGGAATTTAGATTGTGAGCCCCAACAGGGACAGCAACGATAATGTGTGCAACCTGTAAAGTGCTGCGGAATATGTTAGCGCTATATAAAAATAAAGATTATTATTATTATTATTATGTATGAGCTAAGGTTCAATATTTTTGTATCTGGACACTTCCCTACCTGTTTAGCTATCTTTTGGGTGAGTCCCATCCTCTAACATGCCAGCTAATATCTTTTGGAGGACCTTAAAAGATCACATTTCCCCACGTTTAAGGCTCCCATATACATTAGACTAATGTTGGCTGAAACCACCAATATTGAGACGTTCAGCCAACGGTCTAATATGTATGAAGGTGACAGCAGATTGATAGTTGGGAGAGATGTAAAATGCACAAGTCCGAATTCAGACTGCCAACATTTCAGTTGGTGGCTTACTCATAAAGAACAGAGGAGCTCTCCTGTGTATGGGAGTGTGGGCTGAATGATCGGATGAAGTATCATTCAGCTGCCAGCCACGTAATGTGTATTGCCAGCCTTGCTTTGCAGCTTATTTTTCTTTTTTTTCATACTAGAGATGAAGTAGTTTCATTATTCATCTGCATGTTTTTAGAGTTCTGTTACAATAATCTAAGGGTACATTGGTCTGAAACTCCCTTGGTTATTTTGCACATCAAAACTCAAGTTATCATGTAGGTATAAATACACTGATGTTTCGTTGATATCCTAACTTCTAGATACCCTATATTTGTCCAAAGTTTGATAGTGAGAAAGAGTTTTCTTTAAGTTGACGGTACATTGTCCATGCTAAATTTATTCAAATTTTCAGTCTATAATTTCTGCCTCTTTTTGGTTTATTCATTTCTACATGTTACACAATATTATATCTATTTCCTGATTATTTTTAAAGGCTTTCAAATTGGTCGAACAGATATAAGATTTCTCCATTAATTTTGTCTAGGCTTTTTCATTGTTTATTGATTATGAATCATACAGATTGCCCAGCATTTATTGATTATACAGTGGGGCAAAAAAGTATTTAGTCATTCAGCAATAGTGCAAGTTCCACCACTTAAAAAGATGAGAGGCGTCTGTAATTTACATCATAGGTAGACCTCAACTATGGGAGACAAACTGAGAAAAAAAAAATCCAGAAAATCACATTGTCTATTTTTTATCATTTTATTTGCATATTATGGTGGAAAATAAGTATTTGGTCAGAAACAAAATTTCATCTCAATACTTTGTAATATATCCTTTGTTGGCAATGACAGAGGTCAAACGTTTTCTGTAAGTCTTCACAAGGTTGCCACACACTGTTGTTGGTATGTTGGCCCATTCCTCCATGCAGATCTCCTCTAGAGCAGTGATGTTTTTGGCTTTTCGCTTGGCAACACGGACTTTCAACTCCCTCCAAAGGTTTTCTATAGGGTTGAGATCTGGAGACTGGCTAGGCCACTCCAGGACCTTGAAATGCTTCTTACGAAGCCACTCCTTCGTTGCCCTGGCGGTGTGCTTTGGATCATTGTCATGTTGAAAGACCCAGCCACGTTTCATCTTCAATGCCCTTGCTGATGGAAGGAGGTTTGCACTCAAAATCTCACGATACATGGCCCCATTCATTCTTTCATGTACCCGGATCAGTCGTCCTGGCCCCTTTGCAGAGAAACAGCCCCAAAGCATGATGTTTCCACCACCATGCTTTACAGTAGGTATGGTGTTTGATGGATGCAACTCAGTATTCTTTTTCCTCCAGACACGACAAGTTGTGTTTCTACCAAACAGTTCCAGATTGGTTTCATCAGACCATAGGACATTCTCCCAAAACTCCTCTGGATCATCCAAATGCTCTCTAGCAAACTTCAGACGGGCCCGGACATTTACTGGCTTAAGCAGTGGGACAAGTCTGGCACTGCAGGATCTGAGTCCATGGTGGCGTAGTGTGTTACTTATGGTAGGCCTTGTTACATTGGTCCCAGCTCTCTGCAGTTCATTCACTAGGTCCCCCCACGTGGTTCTGGGATTTTTGCTCACCGTTCTTGTGATCATTCTGACCCCACGGGGTGGGATTTTGCGTGGAGCCCCAGATCGAGGGAGATTATCAGTGGTCTTGAATGTCTTCCATTTTCTAATTATTGCTCCCACTGTTGATTTCTTCACTCCAAGCTGGTTGGCTATTGCAGATTCAGTCTTCCCAGCCTGGTGCAGGGCTACAATTTTGTTTCTGGTGTCCTTTGACAGCTCTTTGGTCTTCACCATAGTGGAGTTTGGAGTCAGACTGTTTGAGGGTGTGCACAGGTGTCTTTTTATACTGATAACAAGTTTAAACAGGTGCCATTACTACAGGTAATGAGTGGAGGAAAGAGGAGACTCTTAAAGAAGAAGTTACAGGTCTGTGAGAGCCAGAAATCTTGATTGTTTGTTTCTGACCAAATACTTATTTTCCACCATAATATGCAAATAAAATGATAAAAAAAACAGACAATGTGATTTTCTGGATTTTTATTTCTCAGTTTGTCTCCCATAGTTGAGGTCTACCTATGATGTAAATTACAGACGCTTCTCATCTTTTTAAGTGGTGGAACTTGCACTATTGCTGAATGACTAAATACTTTTTTGCCCCACTGTATATATGATAAGTATCCACTACACTGCCAGTTTTGCAAGTTTTCCCACCTAAAAAGAATGGAGAGGTCTGTAGTTTTTGTTGTAGGTACACTTCAACTTTGAGAGACAGAATCTAAACTCAATTATAAAAAGTCTCAAACATTACCGTTCGTAACACACTACACCATCATGGATTAAATTCCTGCAGGGCATGCAAGGTCCCCCTGCTCACGCCAGCACATATCCAGGCCCATCTGAAGTTCGCCAATGACCATCTGGATGATCCAGAGGAGGCATGGGAGAAGGTCATGTGGTCAGATGAGACCAAAATAGAATTTTTTGGTATCAACTCCACTCGCCGTCTTTGGAAGAAGGAGGAGTACAACACCATCCCAACCATGAAGCATTGTGGGGGAAAAAAATCATACTTTGTGGGTGCTTTTCTGCAAAGACGACAGGATGTCTGCACCGTATTGAAGAGAGAATGGATGGGGTCATGTATTGTGAGATTTTGGCCAACAACCTCCTTCCATGACAATATCCTGAAACACAGCCAGGATAACTAAGGAATGGCTCCGTAAGAAGCATTTCAAGGTCCTGGAGTGGCCTAGCCAGGCTCCAGACCTGAACCCATTAAAAATCTTTGGAGGAAGCTGAAACTCAATGTTGCCTAGCGACAGCCTAGAAACCTGAAAGATCTGGAGAAGATCTGTATGGAGGAGCGGCCCAAAATCCCTGCTGCAGTGTGTGCAAAATTGGTCAAAACTGCAGGAAATGTCTGACCTCTGTAATCGCAAACAAAGGTTCTGTACCAAATATTAAGTTCTGTTTTTCTATTATATGAAATACTTATTTTGTGCAAATTAGATTGCATTGACTGTCTCTCACCGTTGAAGTGTACCTATGATAACAATTACAGACCTCTCCATTCTTTGTACGTGGGAAAACCTGCAAAAATCGGCAGTGTATCACCGTATACACACACACATATAAATATATACACATCCTCAATTCTAATAATGTTCGTACACTGTGTACAATATAAAGGAAACAAAAATGCAATGATTTAGAAATCTGTTACAGCCATATTTCATTCACAATAGAACATGGAGCACAGATCAGAAGGTGAAAGATAGACATTTTTCTATTTCCTTTGAAAAAAAAATAAACTTGCTTAGAAATTGATTTCAGCCAAGCATCTCAAAAAAATTGTGACAGGGAAATGTCTACCATTGTGTTAACATCTGGGAAGTGAGGAGACCAATTGCTGGAGTTTTGGAGGACGAATCTTGTCCCATTCTTGTCATGTAAGAATGTTGCTGCTCCTTAGTCCTTGGTCTTTGATTTTTTTTTTCATAATGAGCTAAATGTTTTCTACTAATGAAAGGTCTGGACTGCATGAGGCCGGTTCATCATCAAACTCTTCTTCCGTGAAGCCATGCTGTTGTGATGGATGCAGTATGTAGTTTAGCATTGTCTTGTTGAAATATGCAAGCCCTTCTCTGTAATAGACATTGCCTACATGGGAGTATATCTTGCTCTAAAACCTTTATAGGTTTCTCAGCAAAGATAGTGCCTTTCATGTCTAAGCTGCACATGCCATAGGCACTAATGCATCCCCGTACCATCAGAAATGTAGGCTTTTGAACTCAGCGCTGTTAACAAGCTGGATGGTCCTTGTATAATTGAGTCCACAGGACACGGCTTCAGTCGTCTCCGTATAGAATTTGACATTTTGATTCATTTGACAGTTTTCCATTTTGCCTCAGTCCATTTTAAATGAGCTTTGGCTCAGAGAATAAGACAGCGTTTCTGGATTGTGTTGATATATGACTTCTAGTGATAAGTGAGCACGCTCGTATCAAAGTCGAAAAAAAATGTCACCGCAGCTACATGTCTAGTGGCTGTTCGACAGCTGCAACACATGCAGGAATTGCCTGTTTGTTAAGCAATCCCTGCATGTGTGGTGGCTATTGAACAGCTGTGAGATATGAAGCCGCGGCAAGTGTGATACGATTTTCTTGAATTTAGCAATTAAAAAATGTATAAAATGTCATCCAAGTGCATTTCAATGTTTTCTGCGGACCTGTAAACCAAAACACTAACCTTCACCTCCAAGCAGAATTAAGCAAGTGTTAACAGGAGCAAGTTGCTACGACTGAATAATGTTTGTTTCAACAGACCCATAGACATGGATGGGTGAGTGAAATCCAATTCAGAGGAAAATCAGCATACTGTGATTTTTTTCCTTAGATGCGTGCTCTGCCTCATTGAATAACATTGGGACGAGTGCCATCCATCAAAGTGATGCAGATGCAGTATGAGCAGATGCAGTATTTTGATCTCCATGGATGCTATGCCTGATTGGATTTTTGCCTGATCAGGTGATGTACATGCGCCGTGGCACCTTCAGGACGCCAAGAAATGTGCTTTGATTATAACATAGGAGGATGATTTTATGTGGGGTGAGTCCGATAATCGTGTTTTTAATTTATCCTCATATCTTGTGTTAATTAACAACCTGATCTTATGTGCACTTTGTGACCTATTCCACTTATTGTACACATGTTCACGATGAAAAAAGGAACCTGAACAAATATCCAGTGCTTTTAAATAAAGAAAATGTTTATTTAAGGATACATAAACCATAAGGAGGGGTGAGAAGGTACCAAAGGAAAAAAGGTGGCAATGTGGAGGACACTGATTGCCTGAAACTCAATATAAGTATACAAAAATATACAAAATGTGGCCCAGGAAGAATTCTTACATCATGGTATGCTTATATAGTATTATAAGGAGTCATTATGCCACAAACAATTGGAAGCGCAATACAATCTAATTAAGACACAAATGTAAACAGTGTATAGGCATTTCAAGAGTTAAACCGGTATACGTTAAGTTCATCATACATGGGGGCTAAACCGAGGCTGCTAGTCACCAAGCATATGCATTCATAGCTAAAAGTATAATTAATCACATCCAAAAATAAGCCATGAGCCACCCGATAAATTACCTTGTGCCGGTACAGAGTCCCCGGGATGCGCTCTGCCCCGACGCGCGTTTCGGCGCCCGCCTTCGTCAGGGGGGTGTACATGAATGAAATACCTTTTAATTGCAATTACTGTTACATAATATTCTATTGAATGTTCACTATGTACTACATGTATTATATATGAAATAATCACTAATTATGTGATCCTCTTTGCATTATGCCATTTAAAGTCACTGCTTTGCACTTCATGATCACTTGAGAAAGGCATTGTTATTTGTATATATGCTAATAGTTGCATCCTATTTGTTTTCACTTATATAGAAGAAAGCTGCCATTTTTTAAATATAAATATATTTAAGTATATATGTGCATTATATACAAGTATAAACACTACTCACAAAAAGGTATGGATATTTGGATTCCGGGAGAAATTTATGGAAAACATAAAAAGTTCACGCTGCAGTGATATTTTATCATAAAAGTAGGGCAGTTAAGTAGAAGCATGCAATGGCGATTTCCTCATTTCAAGCAATTTATTGAGACAAAAGTCAACAAAAGTGGTGGGTATAAACCAACAAAAAATGTCACTGTCTCAGTAACTTGTCATGTGGCCTTGATCATCAATTACAGCTTGACAACGATGTCTCATGCTGTTTATAAGTCGAGTTATTGTCTGCAGAGGCATGGCATCCCAATCTTCTTGAAGGGTGGCCCTCAGGTCATTGAGGTTCTGGGGTATGAGCCGCTACATGGCGACTCAGCTGATCCTATAGGTTTTCTATGGGATTCAGGTCTGAAGAAAGCATAGACCACTCCATTTGAGGTACCCAAGTCTCCAGCAGCTGTTCTCTAATGATGTGACCTCGATGAGCTGGAGCACTGTCGTCCATGAAAATGAAATTAGGCCTCTGTTGTTTGTGCAGAGGCATAATGACTGGATTAATTATGTTATTCAAGTAGTAGGGGCTTGGCACTTGGCATTCACAAAATGTAGGGAAATTCTGTATTGACTAGACACACCAGCCGACACTGAAACATAACCACCACTAGTAACAAAAGTGGCTGATGCATAGCACGCTCTTTAACGTCTCCAACATCGTTGGCCACCATCATTTTTGCTCAGCGTGAATCGACTTTCATTAGAGAACAGCACTGAGGCCCACTAGATCCTCGTCCAGTGTAGATGCTCCCTGGACCATGTGCCTGATGGTGTGGTAAGGTAGCCTTGCAGGTCGTCTAGCATGCAAACCACACTTATGGAAATGGTTTTGACTAGTATGACATGACACCTGGGTACCTCTCTCCTCTAGTGATGAGCGAGTGTACTCGTTGCTCAGTATTTCCCGGGCACGCTCAGGTGACCTTCGAGTATTTGTTAGTGTTCGGAGATTAAGTTTTCATTGCAGCAGCTGAATTATTTACAGCTACTAGACAGCTTGATTACATGAGAGGATTCCCTAGCAACCAGGCAACCCCCGCATGTACTCAGCCTGGCTAATAGCTGTAAATCATTCAGCTGAGGTGATGAAAACTTAATCTTCGAACACTAACAAATACTCGGAGGTCACCCGAGCGTGCTCGGGTAAACCCGAGCAACGAGTACATTTGCTCATCATTACTCTCCTCCCTTAAATGTGCCTGGAGTTGTGCGGCATTTATCATCTGGTTCCGAAGCGCATTGTTCACAATGAATCCACTTCTGCCTTTCTGTATCTCTGACTAAACACAGAAGTGACACCCAAGTATTATATAAATCTACGTTATTTGTAGGAAAGTATTCAAATTATACTAGAATACCAAGAGGTCACCATATGCGCACGCAGTATAGCCGAACAACTAGAAGAGACTAAAAAAAACGTGTTCCAACCAGAACCAGGACGACCACAACAGGAAATGTTTAAAATATATATATATTTATTTAGTAACAATAGAGAACCATTAAAATATACAACCATTATATTTTATATAAATATGTATATACATAATATTGTAGATGTGCACGTATCAATCATGTACTATATAATCAAATCATTATGTGGCAGGTCACTCCATATTATATAGTATCCCCCTAAGGACTCAATAAGTATCAAAACAAAACCATATATTGCACATATCATAAAGTACTTGTGCCAGAGAATCTATATAATAAAATGTGCATATAATGTGCCTATCACCATACTAGGCTCAGATGTACTGAGAAATCAATTAAAGTGCATAGAAATGAGGTGCTGTATTAAGGTGCTATATGTAAATACTATCAGGAGTCACTTACTTATAAAGATGGGGGAGTTAGTTCTGGGACCGCCAAGAGCTTGATAGCGTGCACCCCGACGCGCGTTTCAGAAGCACTGTTCCTTCTGTATCTCTGTTGCACCCTGAGGATGACTGACACTCTAAGCTCAGTGGCCACTTCCCTCTCAGAACATCCTGCATGAAGCAATTAGACAAGTGCATTCAAAAGTTTAGAGATGGTCATATTACATTCACCTTAAAAGGTTAGAGTGCATTTTAGGATCACCCTGAAATTTCCCCCGAAAGCCAAATATATTCCTATCATTTTGTGAGTAGTGTGTAGATAGACAGATAGATGTACACATAGTATATTTCTAATAATTATCTATAGTCTTAGTTCAACATCTATAAACTGAAGAAACAAATAGTACTTGTTATTTTAAGAGCATGTCTAACCAAATGAAAGAAAAATTGCTTTGACGTGCAATTCAATTAGTTTCACAGAAACAAATACAATAAAATTATTCTATTCTAATCCTCTATTGCAATGAACAACTTTTCAAGAGGCATTGAAAAACAAATAACACTTTGGTCCTGAACTGTAACTAAATCTATATCATTTAAAGTATAACTGCATCCAAATAATATCTGTAAGGTGAGGCTAGTGAGCAACAGGGCTGTTGACCAGGGCAATATCATATTTATTTAATTTATTTATTTTTTTGAATCAAAGTCACTGGATTCATAAAGAAAAGTCTCAGATTCATAATCTGTAATAATTGCATGTCCTTTTTGTCACTCATCCTTGCTATAGAAGCAAAAGGGGAACATTATGGGTTCCTCTTCAGACACCCCAATTTTTCTGTTGCATCTTTTTCAAATTAGACTCCTGTCTGTTAATCCAACTGTACTGGTAATAAAATGGTCTTGTACAACAAACTCACAAGAATACCTTCTCAAATTTTCAATCCTTTGTCTTTTTTCTTTATTACATGTGACGCTGCTTGGTTCTTTCCATAGAATGGATATCTGAAATAGCAGCTCACAATTATAGCTACTGCATGAGATCTGCGGAAGAGAGACTTAAGGCCCCGTCACACTTAGCGAGATCGCTAGCGAGATCGCTGCTGTCACAAGTTTTGAGACGCAACAGCGACCTCAGTAGCGATCTCACTATGTGTGACACGTACCAGCGATCAGGCCCCTGCTGTGAGATCGCTGGTCGTGTCGGAATGGCCTGGACCTTTTTTTGATCGTTGAGGTCCCGCTGACATCGCTGAATCGGTGTGTGTGACACGGATTCAGTGATGTCTTCACTGGTAACCAGGGTAAACATCGGGTTACTAAGCGCAGGGCCACGCTTAGTAACCCGATGTTTACCCTGGTTACCATCGTAAATGGAAAGAAAAAAAAAACACTACATACTCACATTCCGGTGTCCGTCAGGTCCCTTGCCGTCTGCTTCCCGCACTGACTGACTGCCGACCGTAAAGTGAAAGCAGATCACAGCGGTGACGTCACCGCTCTGCTGTTAGGGCCGGCGCTCAGTCAGTGCAGGAAGCGGACGCCAGGGGACGCGAAGGTGAGTATGTAGTGTTTGTTATTTTACATTTTACACTGGTAACCAGGGTAAACATCGGGTTACTAAGCGCGGCCCTGCGCTTAGCAACCAGATGTTTACCCTGGTTACCCAGGGACCTCGGCATCGTTGGTCGCTGGAGAGCGGTCTGTGTGACAGCTCCCCAGCGACCACACAGCGACTAAACAGCGATGCTGCAGCGATCGGCATCGTTGTCTGTATCGCTGCAGCGTCGCTAAGTGTGACGGGGCCTTTACACTGAACATGTATTATTAAGGAGAAAATTGGATCACTATTTCTACATTTTAAAGCTAAGAAGTAGCGCACTTTGGTAGTTTCAGTTTTCCTAAAGTCTACGAATGATACATTGGTGCATAGAGTTAAAACCACTAGAGTTTTATGGATTTGCAAATTGAGATACTGATTTGGCTTTTATCCTAAGTCATATTGCACGACTCGTTAGAGGGTTGATTGTGACTTGTAGGATCGCTACTTCCAACAGGTGGCGCTATAGAGTTAAGTCCTCTTTTTCTCAGAAGAGGCAATTTGCATATGGATTTTTTTAGCTCTTTGCCTAAAAACTGGCTTTCATTGGACTGTAAGATACAACAGGAGGAACTGAACTGGGAAAAGAAGGGGGTAAGTGTTTTTATGAGCTCTTGGTGACAAAATAACTGAAAAACCAATAATATAATGCTATAAATTGCTGTTATAACTTACTTTCTTGATTAACCCCTTCATGACCCAGCCTATTTTGACCTTAATGACCTGGCCATTTTTTGCAATTCTGACCAGTGTCCCTTTATGAGGTAATAACTCAGCAACGCTTCAACGGATACTAGCGGTTCTGAGATTGTTTTTTCGTGACATATTGGGCTTCATGTTAGTGGTAAATTTAGGTCGATAATTTCTGCGTTTATTTGTGAAAAAAATGGAAATTTGGCGAAAATTTTGAAAATTTTGCAATTTTCACATTTTGAATTTTTATTCTGTTAAACCAGAGAGTTATGTGACACAAAATAGTTAATAAATAACATTTCCCACATGTCTACTTTACATCAGCACAATTTTGGAAACAAAATTTATTTTTGCTAGGAAGTTATAAGGGTTAAAATTTGACCAGTGATTTCTCATTTTTACAACAAAATTTACAAAACCATTTTTATAGGTACCACCTCACATTTGAAGTCAGTTTGAGGGTTCTATATGGCTGAAAATACTCAAAAGTGACACCATTCTAAAAACTGCACCCCTCAAGGTGCTCAAAACCACATTCAAGAAGTTTGTTAACCCTTCAGGTGTTTCACAGCAGCAGAAGCAACATGGAAGGAAAAAATGAACATTTAACTTTTTAGTCACAAAAATCTTTTAGCAACAATTTTTTTATTTTCCCAAGGGTAAAAGGAGAAACTGGACCACGAAAGTTGTTGTCCAATTTGTCCTGAGTACGCTGATACCTCATATGTGGGGGTAAACCACTGTTTGGGCGCACGGCAGGACTCGGAAGGGAAGGAGCAATATTTGACTTTTTGAATGAAAAATTGGCTCCAATCTTTAGCGGACACCATGTCGCGTTTGGAGAGCCCCTGTGTGCCTAAACATTGGAGCTCCCCCACAAGTGACCCCATTTTGTAAAGTAGAGGCCCCAAGGAACTTATCTATATGCATAGTGAGCACTTTAAACCCGCAGGTGCTTCACAAATTGATCCGTAAAAATGAAAAAAGTACTTTTTTTCACACAAAAATTCTTTTAGCCTCAATTTTTTCATTTTTACATGGGCAACAGGATAAAATGGATCCTAAAATTTGTTGGGAAATTTCTCCTGAGTACACCGATACCTCTTATGTGGGGATAAACCACTGTTTGGGCACATGTTAAGGCTTGGAAGGGAAGGAGCGCCATTTGACTTTTTGAATGAAAAAATTATCTCCATCGTTAGCGGACACCATGTCGCATTTGGAGAGCCCCTGTGTGCCTAAACATTGGAGCTCCCACACAATTGACCCCATTTTGGAAACTAGACCCCCCAATGAACTTATCTAGATGCATAGTGAACACTTTAAACCCCCAGGTGCTTCACAGAAGTTTATAACGCAGAGCACTTCGTGGCCAGGCTTATCTTTCACCATGGCCTATGACCAGAAAAAAATTAGTTTCCTAGACACACTGGTCATAAAGGAGGATGATGGTTCACTTTCCACAGACTTATATACAAAAGAAACAGACAGGAATAGTCTCCTCCACTTTGACAGCTTTCATCCTAAATCCATGAAAACCTCAATCCCTAAATCCCAGGTCCAAAGGATAAATTGCATAGTGTCAAATGAAACCATACGCCCAATTAGGGTGGAAGAACTCCATACCAAGTTCCGCCAACGTGGCTACCCCAACACAGTTTTACAGAACTCAAGCCACATGTCACCCACGAGAAGGGGAGGGGGGACTAATAGAATTCCTTTTGTCCATTCCTATCACCCCTATGCCTACATACTCCATAGAACCATTCGGAGACACTGGCATTTACTACAAGAGGCACACCCAAAGGTTCCAGAATTCCGTACACCATTTCTTCCCTGCTTCAAGAGGGCACCTAACATTAGGGACAAACTAGTCAAGGCGGATATAGTCCCACCAAGGACTACCTTACGACAGACATTTCTACAGAATCCAAAATTTGGCACATTCCCCTGCCTCCATTGTAACCAGTGTAGCAATGTTATTAGAGGAGACACATTCCATCACCCCCATTCAGGCAAACGTTTCAAAATTCAAGGCTATCACACATGCGACACAACGTTTGTTATTTATCTCATCAAATGCCCCTGTGGCCTGCTATATATTGGAGAGACGACGCAACCAGCCAGGGACCGTATATCCAAACATAAGTCCACATTACGCTGCAAAAATCTTCTCCTTCCCATACCTGAACATTTTATAGCACATAATCATAATGTTTCTCAACTAAGATTTCAAATAATTGAGCATGTACCTCAGCCACGAAGAGATGGGGATCGTATTCAGAGATTGAAACAACGTGAGGCTTACTGGATACACACGTTGGGGACCCTTCATCCAAGGGGCTTGAACAGAGAATATGACCTATTGTCATTTATATAAACTAAGGTGTTATTAAACCGTGGACTCATTTTACGGTTACTATTACCTTTCTAGCCATTCTATAATGTATTGTGATTTATATCGTTGTTCTATGTTTGCATTTGCCTTTATACCATGCTCTAACTCTGTTTCTCCTTTCCAGAGTCGCCGCTATTGACCTGGACCCACCACTCCATTCACGGCCCCTTCAAACACCACTGGGACCAGAACAGTTAGAGGCACAAATCACTAAGAGCCACCGTACCCTAGTGGAACGCACAATGACGTCACTGGAACACACACAGTGCGCACGCCTAAGTTTTCCTTCTACCTTCTATGCCATTTCACATAGACTTAGACCGGACCTTAGCCACGCCCACTTCCGGCTAAAAACACGGCGCGCCACAGACCCAGGCAGACAAGCGGTGGACACCGCGTCGCCAGGACTCACCTATACCACGGCTCTCCACAGGTCGGTTCTCTCTACTTATGCTCACCACAGCACTAACCCTGTGGCATCACCGCTTACTATGCGCTCTTTACACAGGCTGCGCACGGTTTAACAGACCCAGCCACTAACGGATCCTGTGAGCCAGCATCTATTTTCTCTTCTGGTAGGACTATGTACCTCCTTATTCATCTTTATCGTTATACCCCACTGCCATATAATTACTGGTGTTTTTTCACCCTCCCATTAGATCTAGAAGAACTGGCAGATCATTACTGCACCACTAATCATTGCTCCAGTAGGCAGCACGGTATGTCCACCATTAACTCCCTTTTGGGACACTATTTCTAACTTCTGGCATAGCTTTTCTGGTATAGTTCTGCATTTTGGGTTATACGGTGTGTCTTCATTTACCTTTTATATGCATCTTATACTGCAAGATTTAGTTATTTGTGGTCCCCTCAATGTTGTTTTATGTACATTGGTGTCCTATACAATCCCACTGTGTAATGTTTTGGATCTCCTCATTATAATACACTGTACATTTAATACATGACCGTATCACTTGATTTTTGTATATACTTTGTTTTCTTTTACATAGTGAGTGATGTAAACTCATTATTATTTTTATGTTATCTTGTACATAGTTACTGAAGAAGGCCAAGCAAGGCCGAAACGTTTAGCTTCTCTTTTGCCAATAAATCCAAAAGAGATTCTCCACAAGTTGAGTGCCGGGTTTATTTTATATTGATATAAGGTGTGGGATCCTACCCGGGCACCCTCACGGGGTAGTGCATACGGTTCTCTCTCTATAACGCAGAGCCGTGAAAATAAAAAATAATTTTTCTTTCCTCAAAAATGATGGTTTTAGCCAGGAATTTTTTATTTTCCCAAGGGTAACAGGAGAAATTGGACCCCAAATGTTGTTGTCCAGTTTGTCCTGAGTACGCTGATACCCCATATGTGGGGGTACACCACTGTTTGGGCGCACGGCAGGGCTCGAAAGGGAAGGCACGCCATTTGGCTTTTTGAATGGAAAATTAGCTCCAATCATTAGCGGACACCATGTCGCGTTTGGAGAGCCCCTGTGTGCCTAAACATTGGAGCTCCCCCACAAGTGACCCCATTTTGGAAATTAGACCTCACAAGGAACTAATCTACATGTGTGGTGAGCACTTTGAACCCCCAAGTGCTTCACAGAAGTTTATAACGCAGAGCCATGAAAATAAAAAATCATTTTTCTTTCCTCAAAAATAATATTTTAGCCCGCAATTTTTTATTTTCCCAAGGGTTACAGGAGAAATTGGACCCCAAAATTTGTTGTCCAGTTTCTTTTAAGTACGCTGGTACCCCATATATGGAGGTAAACCACTGTTTGGGCACATGTCGGGGCTCGGAAGGGAGGGAGCACCATTTGACTTTTTCAACGCAAGATTGGCTGGAATCAATGGTGGCGCCATGTCGCGTTTGGAGACCCCCTGATGTGCCTAAACAGTGGAAACCCCTCAATTCTAACTCCAACACTAACCCAAACATACCCCTAACCCTAATCCCAACACACCCCTAACCCTAGTCTTAACCCTAATTCCAACCCTAACCCTAAGGCTATGTGCCCACGTTGCGGATTTGTGTGCGGATTTTTCCGCACCGTTTTTGAAAAATCTGCAGGTAAAACGCACTGCGCTTTACCTGCAGATTTACCGTGGATTTCCAGTGTTTTTTGTGTGGATTTCACCTGCGGATTCTTATTATGGAGCAGGTGTAAAATGCTGCGGAATCCGCACAAAGAATTGACATGCTGTGGAAAATACAACGCAGTGTTTCCGTGCTGTATTTTCCGCACCATGGGCACAGCGGATGGTACTGTAAACCTGATGGAACACTGCAACGAATCCGCAGCGACCAATCCGCTGTGGATCCGCAGCCAAATCCGCACCGTGTGCACATAGCCTTATTCTAACCATAATTCCAATCCTAGCCCTAACCCTAATTGTAACCCTAACCCTAATTCTAGCCCTGGCCCCAAGTGCAACCCTATCCCCAAGTGCAACCCTATCCCCAAGTGCAACCCTATCCCCAAGTGCAACCCTATCCCCAAGTGCAACCCTATGTGCAACCCTAGCCCCAAGTGCAACCCAAGCCCCAAGTGCAACCCTAGCCCCAAGTGCAACCCTAGCCCCAAGTGCAACCCTAGCCCCAAGTGCAACCCTAGCCCCAAGTGCAACCCTAGCCCCAAGTGCAACCCAAGCCCCAAGTGCAACCCTAGCCCCAAGTGCAACCCTAGCCCCAAGTGCATCCCTAAGTGCAACCCTATCCCTAAGTGCAACCCTATCCCTAAGTGCAACCCTATCCCTAAGTGCAACCCTATCCCTAAGTGCAACCCTATCCCTAAGTGCATCCCTAAGTGCAACCCTATCCCTAAGTGCAACCCTAACCCTAAGTGCAACCCTATCCCTAAGTGCAACCCTAAGTGCAACCCTATCCCTAAGTGCAACCCTATCCCTAAGTGCAACCTTATCCCTAAGTGCAACCCTATCCCTAAGTGCAACCCTATCCCCAAGTGCAACCCTAAGTGCAACCCTAAGTGCAACCCTAGCCCCAAGTGCAACCCTATGTGCAACCCTAACCCTAAGTGCATCCCTAAGTGCAATCCTATCCCTAAGTGCAACCCTAGCCCCAAGTGCAACCCTAGCCCCAAGTGCAACCCTAGCCCCAAGTGCAACCATATGTGCAACCCTAAGTGCAACCCTACCCCTACCAGAAAAACAAAAATAAATATATTTTCTGTATTTTATTATTGTCCCTACCTATGGGGGTGATAAAAGGGGGGTTTATTTACTATTTTTTTTTATCTTGATCGCTGTGATAGAACCTATCACAGCGATCAAAATGTACAGGGAACGAATCTGCCGGCCGATTCGGCGGGCGCACTGCGCATGCGCCCGCCATTTTCCAAGATGGCGGCGCCATGCGAGAAGACCGAGGACACCGGGAGGGACACCGGGACTAGGTAAGTATGGGGGGGTGCGATTGGACAGCGGGGGGGGGGGGCGGAGGGGAGGACGGGGGAGGGGTGGAGGGGAGAGGAAGGTGCTTAGGACAGGACGGAGGGGTAGGGAACACTGACGGCGGCTGCAGATCGCCGCCGCCAGTCGGTGGGGGGGCCAGATCAGGGTCTCCAGCCATGGCCGATGCTATTGCAGCATCGGCCATGGCTGGATTGTAATATTTCACCAATTTTCATAGGTGAAATATTACAGATTGCTCTGATTGGCTGTTTCACTTTCAACAGCCAATCAGAGCGATCGTAGCCACGGGGGGGGCGAAGCCTCCCCCCCTGAGCTGAAGTACCACTCCCCCTGTCCCTGTAGGTCGGGTGAAATTGGAGTTAACCCTTTCACCCGATCTGCAGGGACGCGATCATTCTGTGACAGCATATGCGTCACAGGTCGGATTGGCACCGACTTTCATGACGCATACGCTGTGTCACAGGTCGGGAAGGGGTTAAATTGAATGAGGATGAAGCAAAACTGACAGTTAAAGCGAGGGCAGACACCCATAGCGTGGAAACCTGTGCAAGAAAATTTTTTGGACCCCACTTCTACTTTTGGCAAAAAAGCCACATAAATATGTAAATTTGACACCAATATTAGGCTATATTCAGATAAATAAGCATTAGATACCTGAATATTTGAGAAATACTATATTTATATTTGGCACTGCCACTCTCACTGACCGGCAACCCCAAACACAATAACGCTGATGGTATTTGTACTGCACATGCCACTGTTTTCTATATAATACATGTTCCTGCATATATAAGGAGTGTGGAAATCAGCAATGGGAACATTTTTTAGTCCTGCCCCTTGATTAAACCCCCCCCCCCTTAGGCTTATCGCAGATGCTGTATCATGCTGAATGCATCCTAATCTATGCCCAATGACTGCACAATTTTGAAAACAAATTGTGCTCCCATGGGGCTTCACGACCGGTAGAGTTTTGGACACAAGCAGCAAGATACAGCGTCTACATTCCCACTTATCTGAAGTGGAACATATCAGTAGATTAACCTCTGTGCTATTTGATAAATCCTACATCATAGCATTTACTTTACTTCGCCATCTAAGCAAAGTCCTTGTAGGGTGATTCGGATAAGAACAATGATCTTAGGGCAAGATCATAACATTTATGGCCGGCTTGACAGTCCGAAAACAGCACTTGTCCACATGTGGGCTGAACCCAACATCAATATTGTCTGAGTCTCTCCTATCTGATTGCTGTCAGGACAGATCAGCTCCTTGGAAGCACACATTGTCCTGTAGGTTCCAGGTCCCACAACAATTCTATGACATGCTGTGGCTATAGTTATGTAGAAATGCTGACCACTGATCCCTGGTGACAGCTATGCATAATTGGGGACAGCTTGCAGTTCAGATTTGTTAATTCAGTTGTATTATCCATCTGGGAGTATGTTTTTTTTAGACCAGACTTTTCTGACTATTAAGCTGTTTCATCCCCATTAGGAAATACTATTTCTCTCTAACAATTAACTGATGCCAAGATTCTTGGACCAGTACGAATTTACAAGCAAGATGCTTTCATCATTACTTCTTCCACCTGTGCACTTAATCTCAAGAGAAAACGTATTTCCCAAGATTTGTACTTCCACTGGTATGGATTGTTTTAATACACCGCACTCACTTGGTTCCCTGGTTGTTGCTCTTACATAGCAAAGTGCGTCAGATCTAGATAGATAGTCCAATTATACCGCAAGTCAATACAGCCAATATAAATGTTGTGTGACTTAGATAAATTGTGTTCTTTTTATATCATCTTCCTGCTTGGAATTTTCAAGGGAAAGTTAGAGATGAAGGGTACAGATTGTATAATAATATGGGAATATGTATTTATTTTACATTTTTCCAACAATATGTGGCCTGTCCAGATACCATGAGTGTATTCCACGGTGTTTTATATTAAATCTATTACAAGACTTATCTTTGGAGCATTTTATATGCTATGTTTAATTCAATATTATAACTATTAGTCATGCAGACTTGGTATCATACTGTATTCTGAAGATATGAGTGTCTCAATTCCCCAGCTGCAAAATCGGAGGAAGCAGCTGCAAGACTTCTCTACTAAAATGGCCCCAAATATGTAATGGAATTCTTAATCTTAATAAACATGGTTACTAAGTTTAGCCTACTGATCCCATTATGGCAATAGCAGTCACTTTTCCAGATAAGCAAAGGCCATATATAAGAAGAGCTTAAGGGAAAATTCTACTCAATTGTGAGAGAAATAACAAAACTATTGTGGTCGCAGCACAATTTACACACATGATATGTCATTTCTCAGGACTTGGATCAATACATCACTATCCAAGGACCTCAAAACATGATTTTCCCCAATACAATTACAGCCTGTCTTATATGTCAACCACATATTTTATCAACCGCTACAGCAGAATCTGTGCGATTAGCCATAAACAAGAACCCCAGATACAATACGTTACCCCCGTCTTGCTATCTATTTCTATGGTGTGGTAAATCACCAGTGTAGATACAAAACCGCTGCTCTGGTGCCACTGATCACAGGTACCGAAACAGTATTGACTTCATGATCTTTCTTCTATTTGAAAAATTAAAGTAAAGCCACAGTAATGTGTCCTGAAAGTCCAGTATGGAGAAGGTTGCTGCAGGCATTAGCTATCCTAACTATGCATACTAAGTGCTGAATGCCAGCTGTGCTGTGAATATCTGGGTGACAAACCATAAAAGATGGTGGTCCAACACCTATAATTTAAGCCCTCACCACCTTTCTAATTTGCTTAATTATAAAAAGCATTTATGCAGACTGGATCAGCAGGAGACAATGCAGCCATGTTGACCTGCCTGGAATGCCACTGGCGAACATTTACCCAAGGTCCACTGCAGTGAAAAGGATAAGAAGTGCGGGGACTACATTTTCTGAAAGTCAGAAGCCCGTTGCAGCCTCGCACAGCCAAACATACCCTCCTCATAGCCCAGGGCCAGCAGCATTGCCCAACTGCTGCCAGCTTCCTGCAGCAGCGACCCTGCCTCCTGGGACCCCGCTCCACAGCTGCTGCTCCCCCCAGTAAGCTACCGTAAAAGAGGACTCTAAGGCTTCTTTCACACTTGCGTCGGTTCGCAGCCGTCGCTAAGCGTCGGCGCGACGTACCTTGTGAAAATTCGGCACAACGTGGGCAGCAGATGCAGTTTTTCAACGCATCCGCTGCCCATTCTAAAGTGCCGGGGAGGAGGGGGCGGAGTTCCGGCCACGCATGAGTGGTAGGAAATGGCGGATGCGACGTACGAAAACACGTTCCCTTGAACATTTTTTCGTGACGGTCCGCCAAAACACGACGCATCCAGTGCACGACGGATGCGACGTATAGCCATACGTCGCGATCAGTTGGCAATTCAAGTCTATGGGAAAAAAACGCATCCTGCGGGCACATTTGCAGGATGCGTTTTTTTCCCAAAACGACGCATTGCGACGGAGGCCAAACGACGCAAGTGTGAAAGTAGCCTTAGATGCACCACCATTTTATTAAAAAACATTTTTTCCTATTTTCCTCCCCAAAATTTTGGGTGCATCTTGTGGTCCGGTGCATACTCCGCGAAATACAGTAGTTGTTTTTCAGTAAAACTGAAGATTTTTTAATGTAATAGGTTAAAAAATGTTCTATGAAACTCAGTCTTGTCAAAATTTTGGAAATTGTTCTTGTGTTAAGTGAGAAAATTATTAAAATCTTACTTTTTTTAATAAATGTATTATATATCAGACATGGTTTTGTTATTTGGAAATGCTTTCCTAAGATTGTGACTCATAACATGTTAAATGTGTCTAGCAGTCTAGTAACTTTAGGCTTTGATACAACAGCTCAATTAGTTTGTGGATTAAACAATTGGTGGTCTAATATTTTTTGATGAAAACTAAACTAAAAACTATACACAATATGTTATATTTTAATTCAGTAGCTAATTTGTAATTATACTGGATATTGGACGAAAATAGTAGTTAGAGACTTTCATTTATACAAAGTTCCCAGGTTCATTACTATAATGGAAAAACTGTGGACTTATTGTTACTAAAAACTTGGAAATTAAAAAAAATGACATCTTCTCAAATACTCTGAATAGTCACTTAATTAGAGTTCCCCTGCCCTTTCATGATTGGAGATTCCCTGTAAAGAACTAAGTCATGAAATTCCAGAGAAAAGCATAAAATCAGGCAAGTACATTTTCTGCATTCTCAATTTTAAAGTGAATCCACATTAGAATTGGAAAAATCTAGCAATCAGTCACAAGGCAGGGTCAAGGACGCGGCATTAGCCAAAGTCACATTCTGCCAATCTTCCAAGGTTAGCTTGCGTGACAGTATGAAGAGTATACCGAGAATGGTGTGATCCTGTAAAACATCCAGAGAAAGGGAATCCTGTGGACGTAAACTGTAGACACAACCAGTCAGATAAAAAAATATGTCACAGGAGTAATACAAACATTATTCTGACGAAGAGGTGACACATAGTCAAATAAATTGGAGCAAACTACAATACAGGTGCTCCTACTAACATGTCCTGATTGCACAACTCATCGTTCCTTAGCATGGATAGCCATAACTGGAGACAACTAGCTTGAGTTCAATTGCTGTCCAATGGAAACAAAAGCCAATATTCAGTGCAAAAATTGGATAATTGAACAGTGGAATAACATTGCCTTTTAAGATGAATCCAGGGTTGTGTTGAATCATGCTGAAAGGAAGGTCAGAATTTGGCACAAACAGCATGAATCAATGAACTTTTCTTGTCAGTTGTCAATAGTTTATGCTGTAGATGTGAAATAATGATGGGGGGATTCTTTAGTGGGCCAAGTCTGGGTCCTCAGATACCATAGGTTGGATTTTGTGGATTGTAGGACTTACCTAAGCTAAAGTTCTGAAAGCCAAAGGAGGCTCAATGTGCTACTAGATAGGTGTATCTAATACAGTGGCCAATCAGTGTACAGGATACAAAAACTAAAATAGTAAATATATAAAGTATATATAACCCCAGGACCCACCAACACACAAAATCGAATATACACAGAACACAAAAAGCATTTTTTCCTCTTCCTATCCTCATGCATCTAGTCTCTAAATACCATACTTCTCACCTGATCCAAATCTATTATACTTCACCTACCCATTAGGTTCACGCGTTTTTTTGCAGACTGATTGTCCACAAAGAAAAAAAAAAGAAAAAAAAAAAAATGCTCATTTTTATTCAAGTTACTAATCACTAATCAATTACTTTCCTACACGCAACCTCCGATCCTCACAAGATCTCCTTCTCTTCTCCCCTCTTATCTCCTCTTCCCATAATCGTATACAAGATTTCTCTCCCGTATCACCCCTACTCTGGAACCCTCTACCACAACACATCAGACTCTCGCCTACCGTGGAAGCCTTCAAAAAGAACCTGGAGACCTACCTCTTCCGACAAGCCTACAATCTGCAGTAACCACCGATAGACCAAAACCGCTGCATGACCAGCTCTATCCTCGCCTACTGTATTCTCACCCATCCCTTGTAGATTGTGAGCCTTCGCGGGCAGGGTCCGCTCTCCTCCTGTACCAGTTGTGACTTGTATTGTTCAAGATTATTGTACTTGTTTTTATTATGTATACCCCTCCTCACATGTAAAGCGCCATGGAATAAATGGCGCTATAACAATAAATAATAATAATAATCAAATTTTCCAATGCAAGTCTATGGATGTGTGGAAAACTCAGACAACACGTGGATGCCATCCTAGTTGCATCCTAGTGCTCTGAGAAGCTCGAGAAACCTCCAGCAGTTTTTAATTGTATACGATAGCGATGAAACAAAGATGATAAACATTCACACACTGAATAAACAACAATGAGAATCTGATTCCATACCACTGAATTCATTTTATTTTTCACATTCTAGAATAAAAAGGATGTCCGAATTAGACCTAGCACATTTATACAAAAGCCACATTTACACTGTCTGATAATTCCTTCAGATTCTAACGCTAACGACCCATCGATCGCAATACTTGTGTAATGTGAATGGGTTGAACAAAAGAACAATGTGACGAAAAACGCTCATTCGTTGTGCATTAAATCGCTTATGGAAGCAAAAAAATTCTTAATTTTTTGAAATTGTGTAATGTATACAGAAATTGTTCCTTTATTCAACAATTACACCAAAAAGGAGAAGTAGAAGTTCTAAATAAGGATGGCTTTCAGTGATTGGATGATCGTGTCCCAAGACCCTGTTAAGTCACAGTTGGAGAATTGTAACGATTAAATATTTGCGCCATATAGTTTGTCGTTGTTATTGCAAATGCTTTTGTTTACATAAGACAGTTTAACTGATTATGGAATATTTTTGCTAACCTAAATCTTTGTTTAGTACTTAGTACTTCATTAATTCATGTATTCCAAATAAAGAGTATCACTTGTGGGATTTCAACAAAATCCCACAACACTTCAGATTATATGTATTTGTGAACACAGGGCATGATGTTTGATGTTACGATGTAACAATCACTTTTCAACCATTTCATTCACGATTCTCCGCCTATATAAAGAGTTGTATGACATTGTGACCTATGACATCGTTCATCGATTAAACGATTATCTGCTTATGCAAACGATCAGTCACCAAAATGTCAGAACAATAAAAATACCAAAATGTTATGACATGCAAATAAGTATATGGAGAGAGATCGAAAATGATGTATTTCCAAATAATTCCTATTTATGTGTAGAGTCTATGAAAAGCTGGAAGACAACCCACATGGCTACTCATCTGGATGTCATTGGTGCTTTTAGTGATGAGCGAGTGTGCTCGGATAAGGTGTTATCGGAGCATGCTCGTGTCCTAACTGAGTATTTTCATGTTTTGCAGCCTGTTTGTTAGGCAATCCCTGCATGTGTTGCGGCTGTAGAACAGCTAAGAAAATGCAGTTGCGGTGACTCGTACACCTTATCCGAGCACGTTCGCTGATCACTAGTGCTTATCCCTCAGCACCTGTATATGAAAGAAGATGAAGCACTGCAATAGAAAACAGGTGGTTGTGTCAATATACCAAGCAAGAAAATACAAGCTGAAAACTGCAAAACAACCTAAAGAATACTGCTGGAGCCGGTGAACCATGGTGACAGTAGAACGCCACATTATTACATTAGTAAAAGGACTGCAAGCCAAAGGACAATGCACTCATCCCCTTTCAATGAGATGAAACAAATGCCCACACAAAATTGCTGCTGCTTACTTTTACGGTTCCAATTTGAAAAGGTTGGGATTGTAACACATTTCATAGGTATGTTATTATTGTGAAAGGCTTGTTATTGTCCACTTCTAGTGGGAATAGGAAGAAATTGAAAACATACTTCTTGGCTTGCAGTTGTATTAAAGACGTCTGATTTTCCAAGAGATGGTAAAGGCTGCAGAGCAGTGATGGGTGCGACTGCTCAAGCAGAAGATTACACAGTGAGAGGCAACTTTTTATCCAATGACCCTGGAGTGGTATAAAAATCTATCCTGGAAACTCATCCCCCATTATGAGAAATATCCCTTAACACAAATGGACGGCACCGGTAGTTAAACATTCCTGTAAGCTCCGGTTGCTGCCCGGTGATTTTCTCATGGCACTGATAACCCCACAGACACAGCCAGATGGGTATCAACCGCGTTTCTAATGTATGGGGTAAAGGCAGCTATTGAAATTCCAAGCTATCATTTCATGTGTAGGAAAAAGAGACATCCTTCTACTAAGTCATTGCATCTTCAGCACCTACACAAAGGAAAGGACATGTCAGCCCGTGATCAGAAGAAAGCAAGTGGACAGCATGCAGTTTTACTAGAGTAAATCATTTTGGCTTCTGTTATTAGGCAGTTCTTCCTAAAACATACACGTCTTGTCATTATAAAAGACTCGCCCAGAACACTCTCCATTGCATCAGGCATGAAATCTTGCCTGGCCTTCTTCCTAGATAGAGGAGGATGGGTAAGAACGTGTCTGACAATGAGATAAATATTGAAAGAAGAGCAACCAAGTAGAAAGTAAGCTGCTTATGAGCACATCCATTGTGGGGGGATTTACAGCAAATATGTATTCCTGGGAAATAATATCCATGTATGCCATAGTAGAAAACCGTTGAGGGAAAGTGCTCTGCTGTTTCAGCCGTTCTGTATGCATTCAGGACAGGTAATTTTAGTAGGAATTAATGTAAGAGTATTATTATTATTATTATTTTTTATTGTTATAGCGCCATTTATTCCATGGCGCTTTACATGTGAGGAGGGGTATACATAATAAAAACAAGTACAATAATCTTAAACAAAACAAATCATAACTGGTACAGGAGGAGAGAGGACCCTGCCCGTGAGGGCTCACAGAGTATGTTCACATGTCAGGTTATTGCTGCAAAAAAATTGCAGCATGTTCATTTTTTAAGTGTTTTGCAGCATTTTTTACCCATTCTAATGAATAGGAAAAAACGCACTTTTTTTATGCAACTTTTTCCTACCAATAGAGACATTTTTAATGCAGAAATGTCTGTAGAAAATACTTAACCTGTGCATATTCCCTAAGAAATGTATTTGACAAGCATTCATAATGTGGAAATAGACTACATAATTCTTGCTTCATTGAAGAAGGAAGTAGCCATAGATTTAATTAAAGCAATCAGTCCTAAAGTATATTATGCTGTTAGCTTTCTGCGCTTCACTCTTGTTATATAAAAAAATACCCCGCTTTCCCCTTAGCGATATCTAATATATACAATTTCTGATTTTTTTAAATAATTCCCTAGATGCAAATTAAATTACTATACATATATTACAGGATGACGATGAAAGCAATTAACCTAGACAAGAACAGCAGAATTCTCAGGTGAAGACCAGGCTAGAGATAATTGACAAACCAGCCCTGCAATGTACCCATTGTAACGTCCTCAACCATTTGTCCCCGAAGAAGTCAGCATTTATGGTGACTTTTGTTATTACAATCAATTTCCAAATACTTCTATGTAGCAATTATTTCTGTTTATGTTTTTGACTGTAAACTGGTAGTACCAAGTATTGCAGACTTGGGTGCCACTCAGGCACACAAAAAAAATCAATGCATTTCTGTGCAAAATGACTCTTCATCTCGATTTTGTGTAAAGATAAATATAACATTGAAAACACTTAAGACATATGAGAACATGTCATCATATCACTCACAGCCTTGTCTGCGTGGTCAATGAGCCATGTATGTTCGCTGAGCAACCAAATGCTTCTTCTCTTACTGCACTGACTCCTGTTGTCTGCTGCTGCCCTGCTGATTCAGGCTGCCGCCCTTTTTCTCTGGCTGCACTACAGTGTTGGATGGCCAGACGGCTAGCCTCTAAATAAAATCCCCTGTAATGCATTGCTTGGCAATAGATGATCACCCCTTTCCTATTTCTTGGTCTATGCATTGGGGTTTTTTTTACACTCTGTTCCTGACTATGTTCCTGACTATGCTACTTCTACATCAGTGCTACTGCCGCCTATCCATGACTATTCTGAGGATCATAACTTGCTATAAACTCCATACCTCTTTGTGGTTACTAATGATGATGACCAGGGCGTTTCCATTAGACTCCAAACAGCAATACAACCAGAATCAAATGGATTATAGCTTAGAGAATCAACACTACTTGTATATGACTGTAGCACATAATATTCAAATTATACATCAAATACACAATAATGGTATGCTTCCACGTGCCGGATTACATCAGGATTTGCTGCAGATTGGACGCTGCGTACAGCCACAGCGTCCAATCCGCAGCATCCAGATGATACAGCATAGTGGAGGGGATTTTATGAAATCCTGTCTCCACTATGTGCGCACGGCTGCATCAGGCAGCCCTGCGTTTCCGGACATGTGGCACGTCTTTATAGACTGCAGCATATTTATTTATCTTGCAGAGACGCTCCATCTCCCCAAGATAAATAACCCAGTCTATGTATAGGATGCGGTGATTCCGCATATGTTCAATGAACACATGCGGAATCACCGCACGTACAAAAGGGGGCAGGGCTTTGGGCGGAGAAGGGTATCTGCTGCATCCAAAGCGCAGCCATTCCGGCATGTGGAAAAATACCCTAAGACTTGTTGTGTCATTCAGCTCCTAAAATAAAGTTCCTAAACTCAAGAACCATTTTACAGTGAAGTCCATTTTCTTCAAACGCCTATGTAACTCCATTTTTAAAGGAGAGATGTCTTAAGCAACACAATTTCTATTTGTGAGTTATTTATCAAACCAACTGTGGCTGCTTGATATATAAGCCGTCACAGTCCAGTGTCTCCAAGATAAATTTGTGCAAAGTTTTGGGAAATGGCAGAAGTCAGCAATGAATCAACCAGTGAGCTAACTGCCACTGGAGCTTTGAAAATGAGGTTCATACTTGAAGTACGGGGTCATTTGGTCACACAAAAAACTTTTTTTGGACTACTGATTAAGACATAGCGTATGTATCTGAGCATTCAGGTGACTATGAGTTTATGTCAGTACTCAGTCACTTTCCCCAAATTAATGAATCAATTTAAGCATACAATTCAAATATAAAGCAGATAAAATTATAGCAATTAATGAATAAAACATTTTTAAAAGGCCCCTAAACATTAAGCATTGTGTCCGTAAAGTCAGTTAAGCAGCATCTCCCTCTAATTCAGAGAAATAAATCCCAGCACATTATGACAAAAAGTCTCCTTTCTCTGTGTGCGCCATCAGAACCTCTACTCAGAAGGCAGCTCAATCATTTGGATTTTCGCGAAGGGGCTTCAAGCTTTCTATTGCAGTGCACTGAAATGCAATTCTAATAGACTTCTGCATCCCATCGTAATTTTTTACTACTTTGCCATTTATAAAACATTTACTGAGACTTTAAAAATGTCAAATGGGGGAGGAGATACACAGAGACTTTCACTGTCTGACTTATTTTTCCTGTAGAAATCTCTCCATTTAAAATAGAGAAACCACATTAAACCGTGCATGGGCAAAACGTGACCCATCTGCATTCCTAAAATATGTTGTTGGTGTACTATACCTATTAAGCCTCATTCGGACGTCCGCGAATCGAAAACGTGTTCTATGTTTTTCATGTCTGCGTTTTTGTGTAGACCGAGTCTGTTTTTGATCAGAGCCACAGATCAAAATTACCCATACAAGTGTCTAAAATTCACGGAGAGCACATGGGAGCATAGGAGAAGCTTTGTAAACGTATTCATCCATATGAGAAAATCACCAATGAAACACTGATGGTAAAAGCTGACACACGGACCGAACACTGATGATAAAAGCTGACACACGGACCAAAAACTGATGGTAAAAGCTGACACACGGACCGAACACTGTTGGCAAAAGCTGACACACGGACCGAACACTGATGATAAAAGCTGACACACGGACCAAAAACTGATGGTAAAAGCTGACACATGGACCGAACACTGTTGGCAAAAGCTGACACATGGACCAAACACTGATGATAAAAGCTGACACATGGACCACACACTGATGGTAAAAGCTGACACATGGACCAAACACTGATGATAAAAGCTGACACATGGACCAAACACTGATGATAAAAGCTGACACATGGACCAAACACTGATGATAAAAGCTGACACACAGACCAAACACTGATGGTAAAAGCTGACACACAGACCAAACACTGATGGTAAAAGCTGACACACAGACCAAACACTGATGGTAAAAGCTGACACACAGACCAAACACTGATGGTAAAAGCTGACACACAGACCAAACACTGATGATAAAAGCTGACACATGGACCACACACTGATGGTAAAGGCCGACACATGGACCACACACTGATGATAAAAGCTGACACATGGACCACACACTGATGGTAAAGGCCGACACATGGACCACACACTGATGGTAAAAGCTGACACATGGACCAAACACTGTTGGTAAAAGCTGACACATGGACCAAACACTGATGGTAAAGGCCGACACATGGACCAAACACTGATGGTAAAGGCCGACACATGGACCAAACACTGATGGTAAAAGCTGACACATGGACCACACACTGATGGTAAAAGCTGACACATGGACCACACACTGATGGTAAAAGCTGACACATGGACCAAACACTGATGGTAAAAGCTGACACATGGACCAAACACTGATGGTAAAAGCTGACACATGGACCAAACACTGATGATAAAAGCTGACACATGGACCAAACACTGTTGGTAAAAGCTGACACATGGACCACACACTGATGAAAATTGGATCAAAACACTGATGGCACTCGGACTGTTTTTGCATACCAGGTCACTGGCGTCTGAATGGGACTTTAAGAATAGTTCAAGTATTATATTTATTTAATTGGCAGAGATGAGTTGTCACAAGAAGCAACATGAGAAAGTGATCTGTATTCCATTTATTGCTGTTTCTACAGTTTTTACGTAATACTTAACCTTTCATCAAGCACAACAGAGGAATACCTGCTGCTGATCTGAATACGACTTGGTCATTTGCTGAACACTATTAATGTCAAATCCAGGTAATAGCATGTGTTGTAATTCACTATGCAATAAGTCATGCTTTTGGCTGCTGTCAAAAAGATTGCAGCAAGGAAAAAAACAGCATTATTATATGTGATCGCCTCTGTATATGGAATTGATGAAGGCGGAGTGTAAAAAGTTGAGCATCATTTATTGAGACAATAATGCATTTCCGTATGTGAACTAACTACGCCTTCATCAGATTAAGAGCACATCAGAGCACACAGAGGTCACCGATTCATTACGACTGGTGATTTTCACGTCAGTTTTTGCAAAAAGTGGACTGGAGAAAGGATGTTGACCTCCACCTAGAAAAATTACTCCAGCCAGGGGCTCGTGTACATAACTGGAATAAATGATGCTATTTTTATGGTGCACATTATAATGAATTTGTTGGGTGGGTGGGGGACAGCTCGCCAATAGTTGTCCCAGCACTACCTACTATTTCTTAGCTGGCCAAGACTGGTGTAAAAAAAAAAAAAAAACTAAATCACTACATTTTTGGTGTAACTTCAGAAAACTGGCCTAAACTCCTTGATGAGTCAAGGTCCAAGAACAATATGTAAAGAGAAAATGTATAAATGATCATTGATTATTCAGAATTATTGCAAAATTTTAATTAAAATTCCCCATTTAAAGGTTTGTTCACACAGGACGGATTTGCATTCTGGTATTTCTACACAGCAAATCTGCATTTCACAGTACCATCATGTTTTTATTCCTCCATCTGAGAGCAGCATGATGTAATGGAAGAGACCCTATTCCTGCAATGCATCACTTACTGGGTTGCTTGCTACAGTTTTAATAAAACCGTTTTATCTGATGCAGATCTGCCAATTCTCTGAATGCTGAGCTCTATCTAACTCCAACCACAATACTGACAGATTTCTGTATACACTGTGCATAGGCAGAAAGATGACAATCACTGGTGGGGTGTGGTTGGACTACCTGTCAGCAGGCCAAGATGTCCTCTAGCAATAATCTCCTGATGATAAACAATGATTTTATAAAACCTGCAGCAAGCAGCCCAGTAAGTAATACATCGCTGGAACCAGGATCTCTATCTCTACATCATATGGCTGTCAGATTAGGTATCAAACATCTTGTGACAGATTAATTTTACCCACACTCAATGGCAATTGCACACAGCGTAAATTGACCAGAACTGTGGATTTGACATCCTTCACTGTGGATTTCACAGTCTCCATTGCAAAGGGAGAAGTGGATGATATATCCACATCAAATTTGAAAATTCAGTTAGTGTATGTCCTTAATGAAGGGATTAAAACACAGAATTCAACAATGTGTCACTTATCAAGCTGTGTGCTGTTTACTTACAAGGTTTCATCACTAGGAGGTTGTCACTGCCAGGTCTGATGTGCACTAGACTGCTAGTCCGACTCCACCTCCTCCTCTGATAAGCAGCTCACTGTCAACATATAATGTATATACAGAGCCTGGTGTGGGCGTAGTTATCTTTCTCAGCTCTGCTGCATTGCTAAATCTAAAAATGCTGATTGTGTCAGGACCGCTGCACCCAGTAAACTAAGTGATACATCATTGGATTCAGGGTTTCTTTGCCTTCATCATGCTACTCTCAGATGAGGTAGTAAAAACCTACTGACAAATTCCCTTTAAGCCCCATCTACAGGAACATTTGAGAAAAACTTCCAGCTCTTTGTGGTTTGTTTTGAGGGACTATCCCTGAAAATCAGTACTGTCAAAGTATTTGACTTTGACAAATCTACAAACGTTACCTTGGACAGGGCTGAACAGTGTATTTACATGTGCTGGAATTGTGGCACTCTTTTGCAGTATTTAGTAAAAACTGCCCAATCTACAGCAGTAATACAGAGCAATACTGGCACATGAAAATGCAAGTACTCGTACACTCTTAAATGAGTAAATTAAACTGCTTTGCTAAATATATTGGTTTATACTAATGGTTGGTGGAAAACATCACAGCAACACTCAGATTCATAAACACCCGCACTCTCTTTGTCTTTATAACGCAGGGGTGTCCCATATATTATGAGCGTACTTCCCCTGAAATGGTCAGTACGTGATACCTCCACACTGAGGAAACCCTTCCTGTGGCAATGCACAAGTGCCCCAAACATTACATGGGGAGAAAAGTACCAATAAAAACCTAAGCAACGCTGCAATGTTTACAGACAGTAGTTCAGCGTGGTGCCATAGGGAGGGAGGACTTTTTTCTTTTTCTTTTTTTTATAAATTTGTAATTGAAAAACCTTCTTAGGCCACGTTTCCATGATGAGCTTTTGGTGAGTTTTTTGATGTTGCAGATTTTCTGCACCATTTCTGCATCCATTAAGTAAAACTCACCAAAAGCTCATAATAGGAACTTATCCTTAAACCACGTTCAGTATTTCACATCAGTATTTGTAATCCAAAATCAGGAGTGGAACAATCAGAGGAAAAGTATAATAGAAACATATGCTCCACTTCTGTATTTATCACCCACTCCTGGTGTTGGCTTACAGATACTGAGGTAAAATACTGACCAAATACTGAATGTATGAACGTGGCTTTAGTGTTTATGAGAAAGAATTAAACAAATTACATGGGAACACCTCTTTAATATATCTACTAATCTTTATGGGCAGCATGGTGGCTCAGTGGTTAGCACTGCAGCCTTACAGCAATGGGTCATGGGTTCAAATCCCACCAAGGACAACATCTGCAAGGAGTTTGTGGGTTTCCTCTGGGTTCTCCGGTTTCCTCCCACATCCCAAAGACATAGTGATAGGGATTCTAAATTGTGAGCCCCATCGGGGACAGCGATGATAATGTGCGCTGCAGAATATGTTAGCGCTATATAAAAATAAAGATTATTATTCAAGATTATTCTACACTATTAATACCATTTATTACCATATATTTTGAAAAACTTAAAGGCGAAAATTAGAGCATACAAATTACACAGCATGGGTGCTTCTGTACTTTCTTGAAATTAAAATAATTTGTCTACATATAGTCAGTATCTTAAGTTGGAGAATTCCTAGAAATAGGCAATGGATAAATTTACCCAATGCAAATAAAGACTGATACCGCTAGCACATGTTCCTTAACGTAAATTTCTCTTTACAGATATTCCCCGCTGAGCCGAGTACACGGCACACAGTCATCCGGAGCCAGTGAGATGCCGCTGTTCACGTCAGCGTCCTGCTGAATCATGTAATTCCTCCAATCAGAGCTGCCACGCTAACCTCGATATAGGGAGACAAGCCGGAGATGAACAGCAGCTGCACATCACAGAATTATCCAGTATCTAGTATACGCAACTGTTCTAAAATATGTTTCTGAAAGGACTATTAAAAACACACGACAAAGCATGATTACACGAAGATAGATACAAGAGACCCTGTGGCCCCTCTGCCAAAATGTCCACAGCTGAAGAGGTTGCACTGTAACTACAATGGGTTTATCCCAGGACATATCCAAACATTCACATGTGCTGCTAAACCAGAATAACTATACAACTGGGTTCTATAAGTAGTCAGTCAGTAAGGATATGTGCGTATCATTTTTTTCTGGCCCAGCAAAGTGAATGAGATTTCTGAAGTCTCATGCACATGCTGCTTATTTTTTTCTTGCAGATGTGAAGGAATTGTAAATCTGCAGAATGTCAATTTTTTCAGCGGTTTTGCAGCATTTTCCACCCATTGTAATGACTGGGAAGAATTTGAATACTTGGTCTCTTCCTTTCTGGATTGAGAACAGCAGAGTAGAGGACATCTATCATACTGATAGGTGGGAGTCCTAAAACTGGACTCAGCGCCTATTAGATATTTATGTTGTGATGTTATCGATCTTTTATTATGGCTAATGTGGTTGGTGTATGAGACAATGGGGTCGTTGAACCAAAAATGGTCATTTGCCCTTGTTATAAACAGTTTTCTGTGAGCTAAGCACAGTACCTACACAGATCTCCCTCCAGTTCTGGTCTGTAAAGCGGTTACACGATCTGCTATATTGAGCCAATGCCTGCAGTTGTGGAAGCCAAGAAACAGTATAGGACCACCAAGAAGATACGATGCAAGAAATGAGGAATACGGTGGTTCAGAGACCACAATGCCCAAGGTTCAAAGGTACGATCACACACAAAGATGAAGCATGAATGCGGTTTATTGTGTCAATGCATTTCAAGGATTTCAAACCTCTTCATCAGGACCAAGCCACAATGATCATTGAAACCCATTGACACAAACCGCTTTCATGCTTCATCTTTGTGTGTGATCGAACCTTTGAACCTTGGGCAGCGCGGTCTCTGAACCACCACATTCCTCATTTCTTGCATCGTATCGCCTTGGTGGGCTGGCAGCAGCCTTTACATGCTTCTTTAGGAGTTGTGATGTCACAACGCTATCAGGTGAGCGTACCTATATTTTATATCACTTGGTTATCAGAGAAGACCCTATTTGTGCTTTTCCGTCTTTCAAGTTTTACTATTTGATTTAAGAAACAGTATTTGATATGTATATGAGGCAGACATTTCTGCATCAAAAACGTGTCTCTTGGCAGTAAAAACCATTTATCTTTACCATGTTTTCAATCTTTTTTTGTGTAAACATGTTCTTCCCATTCATTAAAATAAGTGAAAAGTGCTGCAAAAAATTCTGAAAGAAATTAGATATTGCAGATTTGAAACTACAAGAAAAAAAAGCAACATGTGAATGAGATTTCAGAAAACTCATCCACTATACTGGGACAGTAAAATGCCTATTTTTTTGTGGAAAAAAATGTGGTAAAAACGCAACAGTGAACCTACTCTTCCAGTTCAGGATTTCAGTCTGAATATACATAGGAATTAAATTAAATAAAAAACAAAACAACAAGATACTAATAGTAGCACTTAGGGTGTTAGTTGTCCCCTTTCACCGTGGTATACCACGCAGAAGGAGCCCTGTGTTGGTGCGCTGCACCACCCTGACGTCGCAGCTCCCTTTCACCACCATCTTGATACCTACAGGCAGATCTGTCTTTATGGCTTTCCTTCTTTTTTCCCCAGAGGTATGAGTGCATTTCCTTTTTAATTTTGCAATATGAATATGTAAATTAGGAGCATTAATCCAGAGCTAAGCTGATCATTGAAGAAGATATAAACCAATAACATAGGAAAATGTCAATGTAGAGACATGCACAGTGCAATGGTCATGGTTCATAGTCTTCCAGGGAGAGAAGCAGCTGTTTTCTTAATAGAAATTCCTTATGGTAGTTTGAGATGCTTGTTAATATAAACTCTAATATTATATTTCCTATTGCACCTGTCGTTGAAGACGAGCACTGTATATACACAAGCTCAATACTCCCTGCCCACTTAAGCTATTTCTTTAGAATTAAGGGTTACTGCCACACTTTTATATACTGGACTTTTAGAGTTACTGGAGCACCAAATGACTGTATCAATAATAAATACGAGCATCCTTCCAAGTCTGTAGTATGTGAATTAAGACATACTTTAATATACCGCAAAAAGCACTGTGGCGTCATAGCTTTAAAAACATAGGATAAAATGTCTGCTAATCCTGTTGACAGCTATAAATATATCGGTCTCTAGTGTACCCGTGACATTTCGTTTCAAACTAAGAAATACACTCCAATTAGTGCTCATATACAATTACTGTAATTTCTAAAGCAGCAGGAAAGAGAACATCGTAGGGTCATAGACCAATCTTTTAAGTCATTATTTCTCCCTCTTAAGTTACTGGATTCGTTGCTCTGAATTATATGGCTAAATAATATGCCTGACCCACTCATCCTCATTACTGTCAGCACCCTCAAACTGACATGGGGTGATTTATCATTGGATCATATTGCCCTCATCCCACCGAAACATCACCAGTCAACTAGGGTTGCATTCGGACACCGCAGCCAGGTTGATTTTTTTATCAAATCCTTTTAATTGTTTAATACAATTCTATTCAGAGGGCGGCAATTAACCACTTACTTTTTAAAGGCATATATGCACTGACTGGCAGCTCACATATGAGTCTTTGGTCAGACCATATTTAGAGCATATATCCAAGATGTACAGCACTTCAGGAGGAAATCTCAAATATACCCCTGACAGAAGGATGCAACTATGAATACTATGGGATACAGGATATTGCTAAAAGGCTTCCACTGAAAAAACTAATACCTGGTGGTAGAAAGTTTTTACAGTACATTTTAGTTTGGAATAGAATAGTCTACTAAGCAATTGATTAAGTCAACAGCAAGATGGCGACTATAGGGAGCAAGGACTGGCTGTACATGGGATTTACCGCATATGCCAGAGGCTATGGATTCTGTAGATAGCACTGTAATGAAAGAAATATGGATAATGCTTTTATGGCGGCACATTGGATATTACTGTGAGAGGGTGTATTGTGTCATCATGTGTGATATATTCAGCAGTGCTCTCTTCTGCAGCAGGGAGGCCATTACTGTATGATACAACAGCAGAAATCTGTGTTTAAGGAAAAAAAAAATCAAATTCTATTCTTCATCAACTTCAATGTCACGGCCTCACGGGTGAATCAGATGCTACAGACAGTCGCTCTGCATCTGGCTGCAGAAGGTCTCTGCGTTTGGCATTGCAGATGCCTTTTTAATCCTTCTGACTTTTGGAACCAGCGGCAACCTTCCTCCAACTCTAATTGACACACCTGGACCTGAGTGTTCATTGACTCCCAATCTGCTAAGGGAGTTGCTGGTGATATTCACATTTTCCCTTGTGAACGCTTGGAGCAATAGCAGTCAGCTAACTTCCTCTCTGGTGCTGTTGGAGGACGTTTAGTGTTACCTCTCTGAGTCTGCTCAAGATAAGTTGCTTCACCCTTGTTTGTCTCCCTTCTTCTCTTTAGTGTACAATGGGGACTGACCAATGCTCATCTCCCCCTTCTCTATTCAGGGCCTAGCTCTAGGGATATACAGGGCTTAGGTTCCTGCTTGACGATTGGTGTGGAACCAATATAGGGACGGTAGGGGAGACAGGGTGCCATTAGATCTGCCTAGGGGTCTCCACTACCCCTCTCCCTAGCGCAGGGTTCCCCAACTCCGGTCCTCAAGAGCCACCAACCAACAGGTCATGTTTTCAGGATTTCCTTAGTATTGCACTGGTGATAATTGCATCACCTGGATAGGCAATCATTAAATCATCTGTGCAATACTAAGGAAATCCTGAAATCATGCCCTGTTGGTGGCTCTTGAGGACCAGAGTTGGGGAACACTGCCCTTGGGTTTTCTTCCCCTCGTGTTGCACTTTGTCTTCCCACACTGTGTGTGACATGCAATATGTATTATGCAGAATTTCATAATACAACTAGTCCCCGGGTTACGAACTACATATGTTCTGTAGATTTCTACTTAACTTAAATATGTATGTAGGCTGGAACAGGGTCAGAATAAAACCCTGAATACTTACCTCCGTTCCGCTGCTCACTGCCAAGCAATTTGGTCCTCTACTTTCTATCATCACGCAACGCCTCTCCGCCTCTTTACTATAGACCAGAACTTTCCTCCACATCCAGTCCTTGGAGATTATTGTGCATCCTTAGGATGAGCTCATCATGCTAAGTGACCTCTAGTCCTTGAACCCAGAAGATATGGAGTTGTGGCACGTGACAACTGAAAGAGAAAGACCAGATTGTGAGCAGCAGGGTGGTCAGAAAGTATGTCCGACTCTGTCCAAGCCGGAGCTCCCTACGCGTCATTATTTTGTGATGACTACACGACCATATGACACGCAGTGGTCTCCAAGGATAAGACACGGCGGGGAGTCCTGGTCTATAGTGATCGAGCTGGAGAAGTGGCACTCGAAGGTGGAAAGAAGAGAACTGTATGGCGGATGGAAAGGTCAGCGGTGGAGCGTTTTTATTTTATATTTTTTTATCATCCAACATTCCTGACAAGGGAGTCGTACGCAAGTGAGATGATCGTACTTCAGGGACTGCCTGTATACTTTATATCTCACCTACAAAATGTTATTTATTTATTTTTTTTTTTTTAAAAAGCTGCAATATATATTATGTACTGGATGTTAGACATCAGGTTCCCTCTTAGCCTTCAAAAAGAGTTCTGCAGCAGCTGCAGTCTGTGTTACTTCGAACTCAGAAATATACAGCTGATCTAGACTCATGCCCCAAACTGCTCCAACAAAAAAAACATGTTCTTCTCCAGTCTGTATTATGCAGAACTTCGCAACATACAGATAAACTAGATGTTTAACCCCGTAGTCAAATTTTTTAAATCTGACCAGTGTCACTTTATGTGGTAATAACTCTGGAACGCTTCAACAAATCCCAGTGATTTTGATATTGTTTTTTCGCGACACATTATACTTTATGATAATGGTAAATTTAGGTCGATATGTTTTGTGTTTATTTATAAAAAATATCAGAAATTCGAGAAAAATGTTAAAAAATTTGTAATTTGCAAACTTTGAATGATTGTCCCTTTAATCCAGATAGTCATACCACTGCAAAACATTAATAAATAACATTTCCCACATGTCGGCTTTACATCAGCACCATTTGTAAAATGTTATTTTATTTTGTTAGCATTTTAGGAGGTTTAAAAATGTAGCAGTAATTTTTCATTTTTTCAAGGAAATTTACAAAATTTATTTTTTTAGGGACTAATCCATGTTTGAAGTGCCTTTAGGGGTCCTATATTTTGGGAAACCCCCAAAAGTGATACCATTTTAAAAACAGCGCCCCCTGACATATTGAAAACTGCTGTCAGGTAGTTTATTAACCCTTCAGTTGCTTTTCAGGAATGAATGCAAAGTGACATGACAGAAATGAAAATGTGTATTTTTACCACCTAAATGTCTCTAACTTCTGAACAGATTACTACAGCGGTCAGACTCTAAGGTCGCTATTTGGTCATGAATTGCCATGGCAAACATTAGGACCACACAATCATGATCTGAGGGCACCAATTGGGATAAAGAGGAAGCCCCCACAGTCTGTTAACCATTTATAATGATGTAGTCACTATTGAAAGCAGCATCTAAGGGGTTAAACAGATTTGGGTGGTGCAAGCACTGATCGTGGCTGATACAGCAAGTTGTCAGCTATAGTGTACAGTTGGCAGCTGCTGGATTGTCACCTGTATGGAGAGGCTATTCTCTTATATCTCAGGTCAGTTAAAAAACGTATTGGCGGTCATTAAGGGGTTAAAAGGGTTGTCAGGTCCAAACCGGTAAGTCTGCAGTCATTATATGTGACTGCAGACTCATGAATCCCCCAGCACATGCACTGTGAATTGTGGGGATTTGCTGGTTTCTGACTCGGGACCGGAGGGTATATATGTCATACATACTCCCGGCCATTGCGCGTGGCCTTGCTTCCATACACCTGTATGGAGCAAGGCTGCACCCTCTAGTCGGCTACACTCACTGGTCGGCCACGCCACTAGACAGAGTGACTGCAGACTTATCAGTCTGGACAGCTGATCTGGACTTTAGACATGAAGCTTACTGCTCATTTTCAAAATGAGATTTTACAGCAGTTGTAGTCTGTATTATGCAAATCCTCATAATATGCAGTTGATATGGAAATGGCTGTTTTGAAAATTCCACTTGAAAAAGAGGTTCTACAGCAGCTAAGAAGTATATTACGAGGCGTGCAGCTTTGTCCTTTAGTATGGTAACTTTTACTATAGGCAAACATGTTACTTACAGTAACTCCCCAAGTATTTAGTAATAAAAAGGTTATTGATCACTTATTAATATATACATCCAATATTCTATAAACCATAAAGTCAAACACATCTGGAACACTCGGCATTCCAAATAATTATGTCAGTATTTGAGACTACTCACTAATGAAATATTTTAGTTTTATCTCAGCCTAAGGTACAAGATAATGAATCCGCCAAGGTAGCTATATGTGAGTGTTATATTTGCACGTGAATCTGCAGCAGTGTTCCGGTAAGAAGAGATGTGAAGAGGTCATAATACACAGGCCTGTAGGAAAATATCATAGTTGATGTGTAGGGAAGAGCATATAAGTGGATCCGGCTTTGAAGATGAAAGGAGAGCGTTGTATGTCATTTATTGCTTTATAAGGAAAGAGATTGGAGGATAAATTGCAGTGTGCAGATGAAAGGCTGTAATATCAAAAGCTGAAGGTTACGGCAGTCCCAGCATAAATGGTTACACAATTTAAGGGAGTATCACTAGTTTTCTTGCTGAATGAATAACTCCTATTTTTTCACTCACTGAATGACGTGGGTCAGCATAGCAGTTAGAAAGCGTTCCACCACTGACGCTCAGCGTATTGTAAAAGACAATATACATCTCATTTATATGTCACTATGACTAGTTCGTATCGGCCATTTATGCTGCAGAACATGTTTGCTCTTCATAAGGTATAGGAAGGAAATGAATAATTACCGATAAAGAAAGCCATCCTGTTCAGAGTAAGAAAGAGTAGTGCAGCCACATGAGGTGTAATTTGGGCACAGAGCCCTGGCAGAAGAAGGCTTGAAGACAGAATTGTATTTATGAAGCAATGACACATTTACCAGTTTCATCAGTTGGGCCACTGGTCCAACATACAATAAAAAAAGAAGAGTTTATAATAAAAAAAAATAACTTCGCATGTATGGGTTTAATCAGAGCAGTATTAAAATATGCTAGGTTACCCCAGGAAGACTATGGATGCCCTTGACTAATATATTTTGGGATACACTGAACTGAGAAAAAACGGCCTTCTTGCAGTGTAGCCTTTATATCTGACATGTGACTATACCCATCAAAGGGCAGATTTGTTGCAGGATTTTCTTTGACTCAATATCAATTTTATTTATCTGAATGTGATTGTTTAGATGCCAAATTATTTGATTTCTTCAATCCTATTGAGATGGTTGGGACAGTTTCAGAAATTTCTGCACAAAATCTGCTACATGTGAACATAAAATCAAATAGAAAGGTGGTGCAATTAAGACCAAAATGATAATAAATGTAAAAGAAAAAATCTTTATTGAGGATTTATTATAAAACACAGTCAAACCATGGAAAAAAGGGCAACACACTCCAAAACGAATAATAAATATAATGATTTAGATTACATAGATGTATATGGAAATTATCCTTAATAAATAACAATATAAGGGATTAGAAAGACAGTGTAAATTATCACAATGAATATATAGTCAAAGTGGGAAAAAGTCTGACAATCATTAGTAACGTGATGCAACATCAGATAGAGTACAGATCAGTATATGAAGTAACATATATTAGATTATTCTTACCAATATAGGAAGTGACTGCCCAATCACCGACATGCGTTTTGGCGCTATTGCCCTCTTCTGGGCATTAGTGCCAAAACGCGCGTCAGGGACCTGCAGTCACCTTTTATATGTCAGGAATAACAATTTAACATGTGTTACTTTATATACTGATCTGTACTCTAACACATGTTAAATTGTTATTCCTGACATAAAAGGTGACTGCAGGTCACGTGTTTTATTCCCATTTTTAATAAGTCCCCAATAAAGTTTTTTATTTATTTTACATTTATTGTCATTTTGATTTTAATTGTACCACCTTTCTATCCGATTTTGTAAAAATATTTATTGCGTCCATACAGGCTAAGTTCAAATTAATTCAGATATTAAATTATTTGTAAATCTCCTACTTTTGATTGATTACGTGTGAATATAGCCTTACATTGCACCATCACAATTATTTTTATTATGATAATGCATCAAAAATATAAAATGATTGATTTAAAGGGAATCTGACAGTGGGATTTCCATGACCACCTGTTCCACTGTTACTAAAGAAATCAGAATTTGAATTGAAATACAAATGAAGCTGTAGATCTGAAGCCTCTGTCACTCTAGCTCTATTCCTCGCCCAGCTCTGCACTTTCCTGTTTTACTGACAGCATCTATGCTGTGTGACTTTAGCCAAAGGAGATGTCACTCAAGCAGAAGGAGGTAGCACTGGGTGGTGAATAGAGCTGGAGTGACAGAGGCTTAAGATCTACCATAGCTATTTGCATGTGAATTCAAACACTGATTTCTTAACAACGGAGGAACAGACTGACCATGTAAAGGAATTGCTGGACTTCTATTTGAAAGGGTTACATGCACACAAATAGTTTTCCGATTAAATCCTGCTGACAGTTTTTGCAGCTCCTGTAAGCCTATGGGTGTCCATGGTAAAAAAAAAAAACAACAACAAACTTGGTATGGTCAGACACTTCAGTCACACTTTCTTCCATGAATCCAAAACTTCTTGGTAATTTACTGTATGCAAGCTAGCTTAAGCTTAGGAACGGATGGAGGAAACTATGACTATAGGACAGATTTATAAAGGTTTTATTTGCTCACTGTTACCATGGAGATAGGGCTGCATAGAGCTGCAAACATAAAAAGATCGGACATTTTTTAATTAAGAAGTTTTTAGAATGTAGACTAAAAGCATGTATGCAAAATAGTGGTCAAATCTGCTGTGTGTCCACCACAGTCAGCTGATGTCTCTGTTCTCTTATAGGGGTGATCATAGATTAATTTATTATTTTTTCAAATTCCCTATAGATTAAGAACTAAATCCAACTGAGCTTTCACAACCTCACTGGCTAATTTCTAGCATCTTTATTTGGCTCAAGCTCTACCAATTATTTCTGTTCGGTGTGTGGGTGGTCCTTCAGTGCGGTGGGGGGGCCTTGTGACTACTGAAAACTACATTTCCCACCACCCCCCAGATTCTTCTCCAGGCTCTCTGCTCTCCTTATGTCACAGATAACTCTTTCAACTGCACTGTGATCTGTTAGTGGCCACCGAGAGAAAACCGGCGGGTGGAGACATGGTATTCTGCATAATTTCTAATATGGTTTCAATAAATGTAATTCCTGTCGGTCCCCAACACACAGTGTTCGGGCAAATATAATCCTCCATCTCCCAATTATGTAGGTTTTCCAGATATACTCCACCTATGTGTCCTCACCTATCTCCAAAACCTATCTTTGTTGCCCATAGCAAACGATCACAGTGCAGACAGGGTTGCCAACAATCCAGAAATTACAGGACAGACTGTATAAATAGGGCACTTTTTTGCTGTGTATGAAAAAAAATGTATGGCATCTGCAATTTTTTTGCAGCTAAGGATTCTTATTCAGATAATTTTGACTGTAATTATCATTTTACAGTTTATAGTGAATGGAGGCAAGCAGCACGCTTGCTATTTTGGGGTCATATTTGATACAGAAATTGCCCTTTTTCCCTATATCCAATTACTCACTTGCATTTGCTACCTGCATTTTTCTGGAATGCACTACCCCAGACAATCAGATTAATACCTAGCCCCCACAGTTTTAAGCATGCTTTAAAAACACATCTCTTTAAAAAGGCCTATCACCTCACTAATCTAACTTTTCACTGTTCCCCCTTTCTAAATTTTCCTCAGACTCCGGCCCTTCCTATTCATCTGTCTCCACATCCTTCATGCACCCAATAGCACTTGGTAACTGTACTTAGACATATGCTGGCTGAAACCGGATCATGCAGCTTCATATATTAACTCCTATTTATTATAATGATGGCTGGACCATACATGACAAGCACGTTCTACCTATTGTGTCCCCCGTTTCATTATAGGTTGTAAACTTGTGAGCAGGACCCTCACTCCTCCTGCAACTGTTAACTGTGTTACTTTGTATTGGTTTTACTGTCTGTACATGCCCTGCTCAATTTTAAAGTGCTGTGGAATTTGTTGGCATTATATAAATAAAATTATTATTAATTATTAATGTAGTAAAAGTTTTTAGATAAGAATAATGGACTGTAGACATGTATAACTTATAATGATTTATTATGGTTTTCCAATATATCCGTAAAAATATTGTCGGTCTGATTTTTTAACAAGCTGTCTAGAAAAAAAAAAAGAAAAGTCAAGTTGGCAAACCGAATGCAGCTTTCATTTTACCGTAGTGGTTTTAAGAAACTAAAGCTAAGCTCTGATTAGTTGTTGTGGGCAGTAAAGACCATTTCTCTACTGGACAGTATAGAACAAGGCCCAGTTGTATGTACCGTATAGGTGTAAGGAAAGCATTTGGCCATCATTTTCCGCATCCTAAAACACCTTGCTATGGTATCTGAACATGCGTGTGTTTTGGGGGCACTTGTTGCTTACCCCATTGCATCCCACAAGCGTTATGGTGGAATGAGGACCTTACGTTCACACGATGAATCAGGGAGAACAACAATCATTTTAAAAAGTTAAGAACTGCTTTACTGAATTTCTTGATTACATTCTCCAACATCTGATATGTGTTCCTTGTTCCCCATGTTCCTTTCTGGTCAGATAAAGATTCAACTGAGGCCTCCAGGACCAGTTTGACACGTTGTCAGTAGCCCACTCCTCACTAGCTGTCTACGGGAATCACGCCATCAGCTCTATTTATGCCACTGTAGGCACTCACAGAAATGAAGAATCCCCTTTTATATTAGTCACAGGGGTCAATGTGTACCGCTGTGATGTCCTCCCTTGTCTCTGTACTCTGGACATTACATGGTCACCATCTTCTGTAACACCTTTCTGCACTTTTTAACCCTTCGATTCTTTATCGCAGCACACTTTCACTTGTGGCCTGTAGCTATATAATGCTTTTTTATTACTTCAGCTGCTCAACCATAAATGACTAACAGGACTAGCTTCCTGTACAATATGCCCCAGTAACGTCTACCCACCTGGGCTAATAGTTAACCCTGTCACAGCCTAAGAACCTGCTGCAGGCACAATACAATTCACACAATAACATTAGCAATGTTTTTAATGAGGAAAAAAACAATGGTGGTATGGTCACTGACACTTTTGTGCTCGCTCGGCTGCGTCTATCACACAGCCTATGTGGCACAATCGAAGAGGATAGCAGTTCCTCCTTTGACAGGAGAGGGAGCTTGGTGCCCATGTGCACCCTAAGGGCACTGCAACCACACATGTGCTGTCTCATTGCACAGCAAGTACAGGATACATACTTTAGAAGAATAGCAAGCTTCTACTGAGCACGTGCAACCTGTTATGAAAGAACTACAGGACTTCTCCATGGGCAACAAACCCCCGACACAGGTTTAGAGATGAAGCAGTGAGCACTTTTGCAAATGGATTGCATCTGATAACTTACTTCATTTTAGGAGTATAGGTCACTGAGCTAGGATTGATATTGCAGGAATAACCCTTTAATATTTAGCCCCTTACTCCAAAACTAATGAAAATCCCAATACCACCACTTATCATGGTGCTCAAAAAAAAGTTTGACCTTCTATGCCAGTGTCCTTGTTTTGTATTCAAAACATAGATCTAAGCAACAAAGATATAAAACTTTCAAAACAGAAGTCCAATTATAATGAACTCTTGGACCATGTGGAGGATCAGTTATATAATGGATACCAATGTTGTTTCTAATAGGGCTTTTTGGATTCTGCCAAAGTGTTCGGAATTTTGCTGGAAAAAGAGCACTGTATACAGGGAAGTATTTTATGTCAAACATGATGGAGGCTAGGGTAGAAGCAGGACTCCTCTAATACTATTGATTACTTAAATATAAGCAGTGTCATGAAAGAATATGATACAGATTCCATGTATGTTCACCTAACTTAAAGCGTAATTGTCATTTTAAAGGGAACCCGTCACCCCCAAAATCGAAGATGAGCTAAGCCCACCGGCATCAGGGGCGTATCTACAGCATTCTGTAATGCTGTAGATAAGCCCCCGATGTATCCTGAAAGATGAGAAAAAGAGGTTAGATTATACTCACCATGGGGGGTTCCGGTACGATGGGCGTCGCGGTCCGGTCTGGGGCCTCCCATTTTCTTACGATGATGTCCTCTTCTTGTACTCACGCTGCGGCTCCGGCGTAGGCGTACTTTGTCTGCCCTGTTGAGGGCAGAGCAAAGTCCTGCAGTGTGCAGGCGTCAGGAAAGGTCAGAGAGGCCCGGCGCCTGCGCACTGCAGTACTTTGCTCTGCCCTCAACAGGGCAAAGTACGCCTGCGCCAGAGCGTGAATTCAAGAGGACGTCATCCAATGAAGATAGGAGGCCCCGGACCACAACACCCATCGGGCCAGAACCGGACTGGGAACGCCCCTGGGTGAGTATAATCTAACTTCTTTTTCTCACCTTTCAGGATACATCGGGGGCTTATCTACAGAATTACAGCATGAGGAAGATAAGCCCCTGATGCTGGTGGGTTAGCTCATCTTCGATTTTGGGGGTGACAGGTTCCCTTTAAGCTTTATATCAAATCAATAGTACATATAAAATAGGCAACTTTCTAATATACCATGTTTTAATCAGAAAAATCTGCTTCTATCTCCTTCTGGATTGATCTTTCAATCTCAATTTGGGTAAAATATATAAACTCTGTATTCAGTGAAGACAGATTTCCCCATTACTGAAAACGGAGAGGACAATTGGTGCTTTTAAAATTCTATGGAGAAGGGGAGGGGGATGGGCTAGATGCAGATACAGATACTCTGCTGCAAGTTCTCCTGAAACAACAATTACAGTCCTCCATATAACTTTATGAGCAACAACTGTCATCTCCTATCTCAGCAATGTGAAAATCTATATTTACTGAATACAGATTTTTCTCATAAATTGAGAATTCTGATAATACAAAATCAGTGCAGGAGGAGAGAGAAGTAGGTTTCTGTCATAAGATAGATCACAAAGTTTCTGATTTTCCCATATGCTATTGATTTATGCCTACTATATGCCATCTCTATGGCCACTTTTAAACCAATGTCAATTATCTACTTGGTATGTGACATTTATATAACTTTTTAATATGAATTGCTCTCACTAATTACGTATGCAAATTGCCTCTGCTGAAAAAAAGAGGACTTCACTCTATAGCGCCACCTATTGGAAGTAGCGATCCTACAAGTCACAATCAACCCTTTAACGAGTCTCACCTAGCCAAATCAGTTCTCGTGCTTCGCACTGACGAGGGCCAACAGCCCGAAACACCGTGTCTGCGAATTGAGATACTGATTTGGCTTTTATCCCAAGTCATATTGCACGACTCGTTAAAGGGTTGATTGTGACTTGTAGGATCGCTACTTCCAATAGGTGGCGCTATAGAGTTAAGTCCTCTTTTTTTCAGCAGAGGCAATTTGCATATTTAAATTCCCAGAGGAGCATTGCACGGCAAATAAGCCTCCTTACCTTGACAAGCCAGCTGGTATGCCACATACCAATTACATAACTGATCCGGAATGCAAGATTTTCCACACGTGGATTTGTGGTTTTTGCTATGGATTATATTGCAGATTTATTGCAGACCATAGCATGAAATGTACCATAAATGTCCATCTTGCACATTTGAAATTCTGCTGTAAGCTCGTTTTTAAGTCCAGAAAATATCTGCCACGTGTGAAGTCACCCTTCATTTCCTCTTAAACCAGTCAATGATTTAGTGGATTACAGAATGGACATTTCCTAGAAAACAGACTGTAGAATGCAAATAGCATCGGTATCCCCCTACAGAATCTCTGAAGAATCTTATATTACAGGGTATAATTTTCCCAACATACTAATTTTCTTTTTAGAGTTGGGATTTGCAAAGAGACACAATGATGTTGTTCATTTACAGGATGTCTCAGGAGGAGTATGATTAATGTGTTATTATCTATAAAATGAAATATGTTTTCAATCAAACATTAATATATAACTAAAAAGCTAAACTGATTCAAGATAGTGGTCACTGGCTGCAAAAGAACCCAAAATATTAATTTACAGGTCAACAAAATTAATCTGTTTATCTCATGTTGAGGCTGGAAAGTCAATGGGACCAATGTTTGCAGTCGTTGGGGATAATTAATTTATTAGAAATGCAATGTTGTATAAACTCGAGTAGATTGGAATATAGTTAGTTGTACTGTAATATCTCCCATTCTGTTGTATGCCTTCATAAATAGGAAGTGACAACCCCAACATTATATGTAATAGAGGTCATAGAGGTTGCAGCCCGCCATTTACTGAAAACAACATAAACAAATGGCTCAGAAGAAGTGAGCAACACATTGTATTTACAAGTGTTTGATTTCACGTATAATAAATGGATTTCATTACTTATTCTCATATGTCTAAGGCTACATTCACACGTGTCACTTTTTACATCCATCACAAACTGATTTGGCCATGTGTCATCTGTTTTGCATCTATTTTTTTTTTTGTGCTAAATTATTGTAAAAACTGAAAGAGGTGAACAGTCTGAATATTTTATTCTATTGACATTTAGCAAAGAGTGAGTTAAAAGAGATAGAATCGGATAGAAAACAGATCTCTAGCATTCTCACCCATTTCTCCATTCACCTGAATGGCCAAGTTTGATCCATAAAAATAAATAAGATATGCATTGAATATGATGAAATAGAAACAGTGATCCATTAAATAAAAAAATGCGTGAATGGGTCCATTAAACGCTATAGGTCAATGTGCTGTCCGTATTATAATTGGACAGCTCTTGGAAGAGAAAAACAGCACTGAAATAGACAGCACTTAGATAAGAAAGGGCACGCAAGTCCTGAAATACTAGACCACAATTTTAGCTGTTATTCCTGCTTACGGTATATTAAGATATAAACATTTTTTATCTTATAAGCAGGTTTAATGTTTGATCGTTTACATATAAAAGACAAATTTACAAAACATCTGACCACAAAGGACACACAATAGTTTATATCCTACTAGTACACGTCTCTCATGTACCAATATACTAAGCATAGTGATTAAGCCATCTACGAAACTCAGGATAAATCAGTCATGTACAGTGCAAAGGAATACAACAAAATTGTAGTAAAAGCAGTGACTAGGGTCAAGAATGGAGAAGCACAAAATTCACTACTAGTACATATGACAAACCAGTGAGATCAGCCGGGGTCAGGCATGTACAAAATCTGGAGCCAATGCGCGGCGCTTGGCGAGTTACATACTTACTATACTCAAAACAACTTGGATCAAAATATGAGGAAAATGAACTAGTAAAAATAGGATAAACGGGAAGGTACAGGAAACTCGGATTGGTTGGGAGGCCTATTTAGGTTTGTTGGCCAACATAACAGAAGAGCCATATCCAGTGTGTGTCCTCACATCTTTGACCATACTAACAGACCCTGGTCATTTTTAATACTTCCAAAATATAGGACCCTGTTCGAAAAAGTGTAGAAAAAGTCTACAGGGACGTAAACATGATGCAGAATGGAGGAGACGAGAGAGGGTTAGGGAGCTTGCAACCGATGCAAATAGACTCCAAATGAGGCCGAGTCCAATTCGTTACAGGTGAGCGCCGATCCCGCAGGTAAGCGCAGCCACAATGGAAAAAAAAGAGAGGATAGCATTCGGAACATCAACTGATGCCAAATAAAGGTTTTTAATTTTTATTATAATAATAATAATAATAATTTTATTTATATAGCGCCAACATATTCCGCAGCGCTTTACAACTTATAGAGGGGACTTATACAGACAACAGACATTACAGCATAACAGAAATCACAGTTCAAAACAGATACCAGGAGGAATGAGGGCCCTGCTGCTCGCAAGCTTACAATCTATGAGGAAAAGGGGAGACACAAGAGGTGGATGGTAACAATTGCTTTAGTTATTTGGACCAGCCATAGTGTAAGGCTCGGGTGTTCATGTAAAGCTGCATGAACCAGTTAACTGCCTAAGTATGTAACAGTACAGACACAGAGGCTATTAACTGCATAAAGTGTATGAGAACATGATGGAGGAACGTAATTATGTTGTTGTTTTTTATTAATAGGCCACACAGGGATAATTAGGTTAATGCGTTGAGGCGGTAGGCCAATCTGAACAAATGAGTTTTTAGTGCACGCTTAAAACTGTGGGGATTGGGGATTAATTGTATTAACCTAGGTAGTGCATTCCAAAGAATCGGCGCTGCACGTGTAACGTCACAAGTCAAGCCATTTTAAAAAAGATAAAAGAACCTGACGCGTTTCAGGTGCATCACTAGCACCCTTAGTCATAGACTATCCTACGGAAGGGAGTCTTTTGTGATAGGATGTAGTGACTCTAATATCCTTTATTGAAGGAGTCTCCTTACCATGAATTATACTGTTGCAAAACCACTTTAAATTTATTGGTTACTAACAACCGGGGAGTTGCAATTGGTGGCCCTGTGGCTTTCCTGTCTTTTCTTGTTTATGTGTCTTTTTTTATGACTGTCTTTGGTGGTAATTTTTCGCCTGACTGTTGGATTTTCAATAAAATATATATCTTTTTACTTAATATATCTTGTTACTCCTTGTTTCTCCGGTTATATGTATTTCGAATCATGTTAATGAACCAAGTGTCAGGGTCACAACGTGAAGTCATACTGAGCATTGTGTTGTATGGAGACCGGCATTTATATTTTCAACATCCCCTCACTGCAGAGCAGCACTCAACACAGGAAAATAAATGTTTACTAAATTTTTCACAGCAATTCAATTATGTTTCAAATAGCTGCACAGGTCATTGGCATAGCTAGGAGAGCACGGCAGGGTATTGGCGTACTAACAATTCATCTAATTTCCAATTGCTTGGTTCTGAAGAAATCAAACAGCCCTCTGAAAAGGTCATGGATTGAATTTATGTAGCCTGTCATTAAAGGCAAAGGGTGCTGTTACCTTCTAGATGGTATTCAGTATCCGAGAAAGTGTAGTAACAAAAATGAAATATGGAAAGTCCACACAATAACTGCAGATCGCAATGACAAGACTACAACTCACCGAAACAGTTGATCATTGGCCACTAGTCTAACAATGGGTACCTATTAAATGGAACCTGTCAACAGTTTTGGCAGATATAAGATGCGGCCACTGCCTTTCAGGGCTTATCTACAGCATTCTATAGTGCTGCAGGTAAGCCCCCGATAAGACCTGCAAGAGAAGAAAAATACATTTTATTATACTCACCAGGGGGAGAGTCCGGTCCGATGGGTGTTGCAGGTCTGGGTGCGGTGCCTCCCATCTTCTTATGATCGCGGCCCTCCTGCTTGTGTCATGGTTCACGGCATCGTGCTCCTGTGCAGGCGCACCTATCTTCCTTGTTGACGGCAGAGGAAAGTACTGTAGTGTGCAGGCACCGGAAAAATGTCAGAGGCCCAATGCCTGTGTGGCACCCCAGGAGTTCAGGTACCACAGTGGTACTGCCTTCCTCTCGGGGAGGGTAATGCCAAGCCTGGAGAGAGGAGGAAACGCTTTGGCAGGTAACCTTACATGCAACACATTCTGACTCCAGGCCAGAAGGGGGAGCTCTACACCCGACTTGAGGGGAGCTGCTCTCTCTGGTCGGGAGGAGTCAGTTGCCAGGCAGTTAGAGTTGACAGTTGGTAGCAGAGGAGAGATCCAGGGCTAGAGGAGGCTGCGAGTTGGCCTCCTTGAGCCAGAGTGCAGAAACCAGGCATCGTGAGCCCGAGGTCATGAGCAACTACAGGTCCCACGGCAGATCCGGAGGGCAGGAAACTAAAAAGGGACTTGCCCACATGATACCTGAGGTACAGCAGCAATCAGAGTCCAGAGTCATCGTGGACAGAGACCCCAAAGAGATGGCTCAAGTTGCCGGCGGTGAGCCTGCATCAAAGCCGGGACATGTCAGCTGTTTTGAACAGCTGACATGTGCCCGCAATAGCGGTGGGTGAAATCGCGATTCACCCACCGCTATTAACTAGTTAAATGCCGCTGTCAAACGCAGAAAGCGGCATTTAACCGGCGCTTCCGGACGGGCGGCTGGAAGTGAGCGCATCGCAGACCCCCGTCACATGATCGGGGGTCAGCGATGCATCAGAATGGTAACAATAGAGGTCCTTGAGACCTCTATGGTTACTGATGCCGGCCTGCTGGGAGTGCCCCCCCCTGTGGTCAGCACTCATAGCACACCTGCATTTCTGCTGCATAGCAGCGATCTGATGATCGCTGCTTTGTAGCAGAGCCGATCGAGTGGTGCCAGCTTCTAGCCGCCATGGAGGCTATTGAAGCATGGCAAAAATAAAAAATGTTTTAAACCCACTGCCCTGATGGGTGACTCACCTGTGCACACCAGTACTTTTCTCTGCCCTCAAAATGGCAGATAAGTACGCCTGTGCAGGAGCACGATGCCGGGGAGCAATGAAGCAAGCAGGAGGGCGGCGATCATAAGAAGATGGGAGGCACCGGACCCAGACTTGCGATACCCATCGGACCGGACCGCCCCCCCCCCCCTGGTGAGTATAATAAAACTTATTTTTCTTATCTTGCAGGTCGGATCGGGGGCTTATCTACAGCATTTTGCTTTAAGGTTGAACTTGATGGACATAGGTCTTTTTTTCAACCTATTATTATTTATTTATATAGCACCATTGATTTCATGGTGCTGTACATGTGAAGGGGTTACATGCATATTACAGATATCACTTACAGTAAGCAAACTAACAATTACAGACTGATACAGAGGGGCGAGCACCCTGCCCTTGGGAGCTTACATTCTTCAGGATGGTGGGGAAGGAGACAATAGGTTGAGGGTTGTAGCAGCTCTGGTGTCGGTGAGGCGGTAGCTCTGGTACCAGGCAGCGGGGTCAGTGCAGGCTATAAGCTTTCCTGAAGAGGTAGGTTTTCAGGTTCCGTCTGAAGGATCTGAATGTGGTTGGATAGTCGGACCTGTTGGGACAAAGAATTTCAGAGGATGGGGGATATTCGGGAGAGAAGTAGGTCTTGGGAGGACCGGAGATTACATGAGGAAAGATATAGAGAGATTAGTTCAGAGATATATGGAGGAGACAGGTTATGGATGGCTTTGTAGGTCAGTATTAGTAATTTGAACTGGATACGCTGAGGAAACGGGAGCCAGTGAAGAGATTTTCAGAGGGGGGGGGGGGAGTGGAGGAGTAGCGACAAGAGAGATAAATTAGTCAGGCAGCAGAGTTAAGGATGGACTGGAGAGGTGCAAGGGTGTTAGCAGGGAGGCCACAGAAAAGGATGTTGCAGTAGTCAAGGTGGGAGATGATGAGGGCATACACAAGCATTTTAGTAGATTGAGGGTTGAGGAAAGGAAGGATTCTGGAGATATTTTTGAGCTGGAGGTGACAGGAGGTGGAAAGAGCTTGGATGTGCGGTTTGAAGGACAGGGCAAAGTCAAGGGTTAGTCCGAGGCAGCGGACTTGCAGTACGGGGGAAAGCATGAGGTCGTTAATTGCAATAGATAGGTCAGGTAAGGAAGAGCTATGAGATGGAGAAAAGATGATGAGTTCAGATTTGTCCACATTGAGTTTGAGGAAGCGAGAGGAGAAGAAGGAGGATATGGCTGATAGACACTCCGGGATTCTAGACAGCAGAGAGGTGACGTCTGGGCCAGAGAGGTAGATTTGAGTGTCATCAGCACAAAGGTGGTACTGGAATCCATGGGACTTTATGAGTTGTCCCAGGCCAAGTGTATAGATTGAGTAAGGGTCCTAGAAGGGTCCTAGCCTTGGGGGACTCCAACAGAGAGAAGGTGGGATGAAGAGGCAGTGTGGGAGTGGGTTGCAGTTGGAAAGGTATGAGGAGATCCAGGATAGGGCGAGGTCTTTGATGCCAAAGGAGGAGAGGATCTGTAGTAGGAGGCAGTGGTCAACTGTTTCAAAAGCAGAAGACAGGTCTAGGAGGAGGAGTATAGAGTATTGTCCGTTAGCTTTGGCTGTAAGAAGGTCGTTAGTAATTTTGGTCAAGGCTGTCTCAGTTGAGGGATGGGGCGGAAACCAGATTGTAGATTGTCAAAGAGCAAGTTAAATGAGAGGTGGGAGGAAAGTTCAGCGTGGACATGCTGCTCCAGGAGTTTGGAAGTGAATGGGAGCAGCGATACTGGGTGGTAGCTGGACATACTGTAGCAGTTGGATCGAGGGTTTTCTTTTTATGGACAGGCATGATTGTGGCATGTTTGAAAGCAGAAGGGAAGGTACCAGAAGTTAGTGGTAGGTTGAAGAGGTGGGTTAGGGATGGGATAAGAGTGGCGGTAAGGTTGGGGAGGAGGTGGGATGGGGTCGAGCGCACAGGTGGCGAGGTGCGATTTGGAGAGGAGACAATTAAGCACCCCTTCAGTGATATTGGATAGGGAGGTTATGGGGTTTGGGCATTGGTTTAGTATACAAAGGGGTTGTGGTGGTTGAACAAACTTATCTAACTATGTAATAATTTTTGCACAAATCAGCTGTGCATATAAAGACAGTATATGTCAATATGTAATATATATGAATATGGGAGATGACCTTTCCAACAACTTTCAGCAGCTTTTATCTTTTGAATGCCCACTGGCAGTAGGTCTTAGAAACTGTCCAAAAGGTAAGTTTAGGCTTCATTTAGATGAGCACATTGCCAGGGTGCCAATTAACCAGAAGTTCCAGGACAGTCCGTAAAAATAGGGCCCTTTTTTCTACTGTCAAAAAAAAAAAAATCACGGATGCCTTAATATATTTTTTTCAAAGCTGAAGAAATTTATACAGATTATTTTGCCTGTAATTATCATCATTTGATAGTTCCAGTGAATGTAGCCGATATCTTTATATCACAATTATGTGCTGCAGACATCTATCACTTATAATCCATGATTTATTATGATGGTCTATAAAAACTATTGTTTGTCCGTGATTTTTTAATAAGCTATCCAGACAAATAAAACGCCATGTTGAAAAAACTTGTATACATTTTTATCGTGTTGTATCCATGATAGTCCACAAAAACTGTACATGTGAAAAGCACCATTTAGGCCATGTGCACACGTTCAGGTTTTTTCGCTTTTTTTTGCGTTTTTTCGCTATAAAAACTCATTAAAAACGTATGCATTATGCATTCTATCATTTAGAATGCATTCTGCATGTTTTGTGCACATGGATGCGTTTTTTTCCGCGAAAAAAAATGCATCGTGGTAAAAAATTGAGCATGTTCATTAATTTTGCGGTTTTTCTGCGTTTTTCCCGCATTTCTATGCATCTGGGAAAAAACGCACAAAAAAACGCATCAAAAACGCGTCAAAAATGCGTAAAAAACACATGCGGATTTCTGGCAGAAATTTCCGTTTTTTTGTCAGGAAAAGTTCTGCAAGAAATCCTGACGTGTGCACATACCCTAACTGTCTTCAAAAAAACAAAACATACCCATTCAAGTCTATGGGTTTGTGAAAAATGTATACAGCACAAACCAATACCAGGAATGGAACAGTCAGAGGAAAAGTATCATAGAAACACGTCACCACTTCAGCTTTTTTTGCTAACTCCTGGTTATGGCTTACAAATACTGAGGTAAAAAAAATCACCAAATGATAGACCCCCCTGAAGCGCAGATGCAAGGGGGTCTCATGGTAACACAGACCCTAGCTTCATTTTATATGGGTTTTGGGTTTGTGTTATGTTTTGGTTTTTAAGAGTTAATCCCTTCATATAAGGCGGGGTCAAGAGGACAGTCAGTAAACTGTGAAGTCCACAAGCAGGTTATTTGCAGTTTTAGCTGGTGTTTTTGGTGCTCTTTTCCATGTTTTTGACTGGCTGCTTTGAAAAAGATCGGGAAGAGAAAAAGAATAAAAATCTGAGATGCTGTCAGTTATCTCATCATCCTATCAGAAGAACGAAGATCCCAGCCTTCCTCCTCATTTTTAATGTTTATCTCCTTTGTCTGGGGTCTAAGGGGTAACGTTTCTCCTTATGGAGAGTGACATACCATCTGGCTTGTCAAGGTAAGGAGGCTTATTTGCCGTACAATGCTCCTCTGGGAAATTAAATATGCAAATTGCCTCTTCTGAGAAAAAGAGGACTTAACTCTATAGCGCCACCTATTGGAAGTAGCGATCCTACAAGTCACAATCAACCCTTTAACGAGTCGTGCAATATGACTTAGGATAAAAGCCAAATCAGTATCTCAATTCGCAGACACGGTGTTTTGGGCTGTTGGCCCTCGTCAGTGCGAAGCATGAGAACTGATTTGGCTATTAGAGGACTGAGGGGTCTGCAATACCAAGATAGGTTATTACACTTGGGGCTATTTAGTTTGGAAAAACGAAGACTAAGGGGTGATCTTATGTTAATGTATAAATATATGAGGGGACAGTACAAAGACCTTTCTGGTGATCTTTTTAATCATAGACCTGAGACAGGGACAAGGGGGCATCCTCTACGTCTGGAGGAAAGAAGGTTTAAGCATAACAACAGACGCGGATTCTTTACTGTAAGAGCAGTGAGACTATGGAACTCTCTGCCGTATGATGTTGTAATGAGTGATTCATTAATTAAATTTAAGAGGGGACTGGATACCTTTCTGGAAAAGTATAATGTTACAGGGTATATACACTAGATTCCTTGATAAGGCGTTGATCCAGGGAACTAGTCTGATTGCCGTATGTGGAGTCGGGAAGGAATTTTTTTCCCCATGGTGGAGTTACTCTTTGCCACATGGGGTTTTTTTGCCTTCCCCTGGATCAACATGTTAGGGCATGTTAGGTTAGGCTATGGGTTGAACTAGATGGACTTACAGTCTTCCTTCAACCTTAATAACTATGTAACTATGTAACTATGTAGGTGAGAGGCTCTGGACTGGGGTCTAAGGGGTATTGTTTCTTCTTATGGAGAGTGACATACCATCTGGTATGTGACAAGCCAGATGGTATGTCACTCTCCATAAGGAGAAACGTTACCCCTTAGACCCCAGTCCAGAGCCTCTCACCTAGCCAAATCAGTTCTCATGCTTCGCACTGACGAGGGCCAACAGCCCGAAACACCGTGTCTGCGAATTGAGATACTGATTTGGCTTTTATCCTAAGTCATATTGCACGACTCGTTAGAGAGTTGATTGTGACTTGTAGGATCGCTACTTCCAACAGGTGGCGCTATAGAGTTAAGTCCTCTTTTTCTCAGAAGAGGCAATTTGCATATCTCCTTTGTCGTGTTTTATTTGAGGGAAAATCGCCCTGGGTGGATTGATTTAGTATTAAGATTAATTTATTGGTCTATTGGTTATTAATTTATTAAATGTTTTAATGGACTTTTCAGTTACCCTAAATAAACACCACAGCCTTTATTCTTCCACTCTTTGGTGTCTTGTGTTTTTACTATTTTATTTATGGGTTTTGTGCTACCATGCTCAACATGTGCACGTGGCCTTAAATTACTGTGACCATCAGCATACTTGCTAGTGAGTGGTTTTTGCATTAGGCCTCTTCACATTTCCGTTTTTTGCCATCCGTCGCAATACGTCGTTTTGGAAACAAAACGAATTCTGCAAATGTGCCTGCAGGATGCGTTTTTTTGCCATAGACTGTTATTGCGACGGATGGCCACACGTCGCATCCGTCGTGCAACGAATGCGTCGTGTTTTTGCCGACCGTCGTGGCAAAAAAATGTTCAAGGTAACGTTTTTTGTTCGTCGGATCTGCCATTTCCGACCGCGCATGCGCGGCCGGAACTCCGCCCCCTCCTCCCCGGACTTCATAATGGGCAGCGGATGCATCGGGAAACTGCATCCGCTGCCCCCGTTGTGAACAACGTCCGTCGGTACGTAGGACCGACGGTTTGCGATGGCCCCGTACCGACAGAAATGTGAAAGAGGCTTTAGATGGGCACTTAACGATCTGTAATGGGTTGTTCTACGCTGAGATTGTTCTTGGCTGCACAGGTCTTGTTAACATAGGACGATGCATTGCCAAGAACAATGATCTTCTGTGCAAACCAAAGATCTTTTCACTCAACAAGCATATTGTTCTTTCGTCAGGTGATCTGCAGCTACTTTACACTGCAGGAATATTATCAACGACCATTCCTAGGACTCATGCTATGAGAGGGGATGAAAAGCATCAGGAGAGACATTTGTTTGGTCAGAGAACACAGCAAACCTCTAAGGGCTTGTTTCCATTTGCGAGAAACACGTCCGTGTCTCGCATGTGGAAACCAAGCTCTGGTGCCGGCACTTGGGAGCGGAGCGTGCGGCCGCATAGGAACACATGGAGCCGCACGCCCCGCTCCGGAGTGCCGGCACCAGAGCTTGGTTTCCACATGCGAGACACGGACGTGTTTCTCGCAAATGGAAACAAGCCCTAATAGTTGTCCACTCATCCAGCATTTATGGAGAAAGAAAGCAGACCAAAAAATGGAGGATATGCACAAAATTGCTAACTGGGATTACACTGACAGCTACTAAAGCAATTGTGATTTCTGTTTTGCATAATTATTATTACACATTTTTTATAGCGCCATTTATTCCTAAAAATAGCAAAGATCCTACAATAACCAAAGAAAACCTACAAATAAGTTTCCATTTGCCTTATATAAGGAGAAATATTCCTCACCAACTCCAAATACTGCAAACAGAAAATCTCCCGCTCTTAGCAGACTGGCGTTTTGTACTCTGTCTATGGATTTAATTACACGTTTCTATATAAAAGTAGCTATGGAGATATAGGAGCTCATCATCTTTTATATTAAGCAATTACTACATTTTCCTAATGTACATGCAGCATTTTGCAGACGGCGGGCAGGACATCCTGGTCACATACCAGGTCACATTCCGCCATCCTCCAGGTCACATGCTTGCGAAATACATTCTCGTACAGGAGATTAACCACTGTGCGGGACAGAGATGGTATTGACTGAGGGGAACGAATGAGGTCATTGTTGGCAATCTTACTGCTATGAAAATATACAAGATGGTTGCTGCAGGATGCTTAATATTTCTAAATATAATGTTAATGGTAGAATAATGAACATTGTGACTTAGTTATAAAATATAGTAATGTAAATTCTCATGTTATTTCATATTCTGATCCTGTGATTGACACAAATGCCGGCTTTCATATTAGAACTGATTTACAAAGCAATAATGCACAGTGCATCTTGCAGTTATTATTTTGCTTTTTATGCAGTCAGTGTATGACAAGTAATCACACACCAGCATGATTTGTGACCCACGTAACCTTTCCGTCCTTGGGCATCCTACAAGCTGGTGTTAGACCAGATCATATTTCTTTCTTTTTCCCTTTTGCATTGTGCATTTTTTTTTCCATCTTTATCAAGACACATTCCTTTGCCTTTTCCTGATACAAGAAGCAGCAATAGTAATCACATCCCGGCTCTCAGCTCCCCTTCTCCATGATACTTTCCGTGGCCACATTGTAATCAACATCTCACTTAAAGGGAGATAATATAATGACATTCTTACACTCACGGAGCTGGCACGCATTCAACAGCTAGAGAGATAGCTGCTGCTGAGCTGTGTTCAGCCTGCTTGCCTTATCTTTTATTATTCACTCTTACGATTTATTGGTATCATCTTATTGGCCAGAATTTAGGATCTGTACCACACATGGCACATGGGGTAGCAATTAATTATTCACTTGCTGCAATACTCTGGATTACATGGCAATCATGTTAGTACTTTGGTTAGGTATTGAAATGATAATAATCTTTATTTATATAGTGCCAACATATTCCGCAGCGAATTACAATTCAACAGTTCATATACAAGTCAGAAGTAACAACGTTTAAAGATAATCCAATAATGAAAGCAAATATAATGCTTGTGAGAGCTTACAATCTACAATGATGTGGGGGGAGACAAAGTACAGGGGCTTATTTATAAAGATGGTCCAGCCATCTTGAGGGAGTGGGGGATAGATAAAGGCTGCATGAGGTTGTCACCAGCCAGTATTTGTAGTGCTTCTGGGTGCGGTGGAGTTTGCTTGAAAGTTATGTGCAGAGAAAGTGAGTGGACTATATAATCAGTATACATACAGCTCTGGCAAAAATTAAGAGACCACTACATCAAAACCCTGTCATGGGCAGCCCAATCTCCAGACCTGAACCCCACTGAAAACCTCTGGAATGTAATCAAGAGGATGATGGATAGTCACAAGCCATCAAACAAAGAAGAACTGCTTAAATTTTTGCGCCAGAAGCAGTGTGAAAGACTGGTGGAAAGCATGCCAAGACGCATGAAAGCTGTGATTAAAAATCATGGTTATTCCACAAAATATTGATTTCTGAACTCTTTCTGAGTTAAAACATTGGTATTGTTGTTTCTAAATGATTCTGAACTTGTTTTCTTTGCATTACCTGAAGTCTGAAAGCCCTGTTTGTTTGCATTTAATTTTTGACAATTTTTCTTTTTCAGAAAAAAATTACAAAATGTATTGCTTGGAAATTAGGAGACATGTCAGGCATTTATAGAATAAATGAACAATTTACATTTAACTCAAAAATATACCTATAAAGAGAAAAATCAGACAAACTGAACATTTTGCAACGGTCTCTTAATTTTTGCCAGAGCTGTATATATATATATATATATATATATATATATATATATATATATATATATATATATATATATATATATATATGGACTTCGATTAAGGAACATGATAGGCCGCTATAAACACATGTTTTTAGGGAGCGCCTAAAACTGTATAAGTTGTGGTTAGTCCTGATTTCTTGGGGTAGAGCATTCCAGAGGATTGGTGCAACTCGTGAGAAGTCTTGGAGTCGGGAGTAGGAGGTACAGATTAGTGCGGATGTTAGTCGAAAGTCGTTTGCGGAGCGTAACAAGCCGTTAGGTCGATGAACGGAAATGTAGAGGGGTCCCGCACTGTGGAGAGTTTTGTAGATGAGAATAAGTAGTTTAAATTTGATCTTGTAATGTATGGGCAGCCAATGCAATGACTGGCACAGAGCGGTCAAAGACATAAAAATGGGCAACTCCGGGACCATACACTGAGATCTATGTACAATGCAGTTCCTTGCTACTTCAAAGTCCAGAGACATGTGCAACAATAAACAAAAAAAAGCTAGTAGGGCTCATTCACATGAACGTATAAATCAGACGAGTGTAATAAGATTAGCAATCAGATTGCACTCAGACCAATGTTATACTATGGGCAGTTCAGATCTGCGATTTTTTTACTCATCAATTTGGAATAAGAGAACAATTTCAGCATGTTGAGAGCACATCCGATATTCAGGTCGCACTCACCCATTTATGTCTATGGGTGTAAGTGAAACATTGGACTGTACTCGGATGTCATCTGAGTGCAGTCCGATTACCGCTGATCCAGGCAATGGAGAAAATAGAGAAATGAATTTCTCCATCTTCCCAGCGCATGTGCTACGATTATCTCATGCGAGAGAATCAAATCACACTAAGGTGACACTCAGATCAAACTCTGTCAGAGTTTGATCCGAGTGTCATTAACAAAATCGCACAAGAGAACACGTGTGACCCCAGCCTTAAAAGCAGTCTTATGGAACATTTAGGGTATGAGCAAGCAGCATCTTTTATACGTGGGTGAGCCCTTAAGCATTCCAAGAGGAAGAAGCTTCTGAAAACGCTGGCAATTTTTTCTAAAGTATCTTTTCTTACATGTTTTTCATCATTTCAGAAATGCTTTTTAGTTTTTCGTGCGTTTTTTGAGCCATCCCTTTAGTTTGTAGTGGAAAGTATAAAGCATCTTAGAATGGAAAGTGTCTAAAGAATGGTCAGCTCACTTCTTTTTGACATCTTTGGAAACCAGAAGTGGGTAAAAAACACACAAAAGACTGAACATATGTACAGCAAGTTGTTTTGTTTTACATAACACTTTTTCTGAGTGCTTTTTCAGGTGGATTTCGGTGTGGACCTGCCCAATAAAGACGTTGTGTGCACATATCTTTAAATATAGGTCCAAATTCACCAACACCGGTGATGTTCAAGCAGGTTTTGGTAAAGGGGTGGATGAGAGGGTGTGGAGTGCAAGGCTACTGATTCATTAAGAGGCACACACACACACGTGTTAGGCCAGTCTCACACGTCTAGATCAGTAGCGTAGCTACCAGGGGGGCAGAGGGGGCCATCGCCCCGGGCCCCGCGCTCTGAGGGGGCCCACCGGGAGCTACGCTACTATATCTGCCTATAGGGGGGGGGGGGAGTGCTGCCTTATGTTCAGTATCTGCCTATAGGGGGGGGGGGGGGGGGGGAGTGCTGCCTTATCTTCAGTATCTGCCTATAGGGGGGGGGGGGGGGGAAGTGCTGCCTTATCTTCAGTGTCTGCCTATAGGGGGGGGGGGGGGGGGGAGTGCGGCCTTATCTTCAGTATCTGCCTATAGGGGGGGGGGGGGGAGTGCTGCCTTATCTTCAGTATCTGCCTATAGGGGGGGAGTGCTGCCTTATTGTACAGTATCTGCCAATGGGGGGGGGGGGGGGAGTGCTGCCTTATCTTCAGTATCTGCCTATAGGGGGGGGAGTGCTGCCTTATTGTACAGTATCTGCCTATAGGGGGGGGGGGGGGGGAGTGCTGCCTTATCTTCAGTATCTGCCTATAGGGGGGGGAGTGCTGCCTTATCTTCAGTATCTGCCTATAGGGGGGGGGGGGGGGGAGTGCTGCCTTATCTACAGTATCTGCCTATGGGGGGGGGGGGGAGTGCTGCCTTATCTACAGGATCTGCCTATGGGGGGGGGGGAGTGCTGCCTTATCTACAGTATCTGCCTATGGGGGGGGGGGGGAGTGCTGCCTTATCTACAGGATCTTCCTATGGGGGGGAGTGCTGCCTTATCTACAGGATCTGCCTATTGGGGGGGGGGGGGGGGGGAGTGCTGCCTTATCTACAGGATCTGCCTATGGGGGGGGGCTGCCTTATACTACAGAGTCTGCCTATGGGGGGGCTGCTTTAAACTACAGGGTCTGCCTATAGGGGTGCTGCCTTGTGCTATGTTGAGGACTATCTGGCACATTATACTATATGGAGGTTACCTATGGGGCCATCATACAGTGTGGGGATTACAGAGTTGGAGCCATCAAACAGTTTGAAGGCTACTAAGGGGTCAGTATAATGTGTGGGTGGTACTATACAGTTAGGGGGCATTATACTGTGTATAGGGGGGGGAGACTCGGGACATTATTAAATGTAAAGTGGGCACTTATTGTAATAGGATAACTCAGGTTACTGTGACTATCAAAGGGGCACACAGAGGGTATTGTTACTTTCTAGGGGGCAAAATGTGGGCTCTGTTTTCTAGGGCACTTGCACCCGTCATTACTATATTGTAGAGGGGTGCTTTAGAATTTAGAGGGTACAGAGAACCACACAGCAGGTGCAGTAATAGGGACACATACGCCAGCAGCGGCTCAGTATTGGGGTATCAGGTGCAGTAATAGGGACACATACGGCAGCAGCGGCTCAGTATTGGGGTATCAGGGGCAGTAATAGGGACAATTACGGCAGCAGGTGCTCAGTATTGGGGTAGCAGCAGGATGAGGGGTTTGTGCAGGTTGGGAATAGATGGTGATGGCTGGAATATGAGAAGTGAAACGTGTCCTTGTTTTTTTTTCTGCAGACGAGTTGTTGCTGGAAGAAGTTGTCATGTCGGTCTGGGCCAGATGGAAAAGACGGGAAAAGTGACGATTCCATCATAAAGAATGTCAACGGTAAGTCATTATCTGTAACTGTGCTGTGATCTCTTATATGTTCTGTAGGGCTGGTATCTACCACTGACCATATGGCGGTAATATCCATCTTGGTCGTTATATAGAGATTATCTTCAGTAACAGCGCAGTTTGCTGAGGTTCTCCTCCACTATTAGGGGGCGTCATCAAGTTGTACTCAAGGTTACCTGGTTAGGGGCCCACTCAGAAGCTTCGCCCCCCCTGGACCAAAACCCTAGCTACGCCTCTGGTCCAGATAATTCCGATACCGGAGTTATCCGTGTCCATGTGTCCGTGTGCTCACGTGGCACATCAGTGTGGCACACGTGCGGCAGCCGTGTGCCACCTGAGGACCACACGGACCGTGCAGTAGAGACAGCGCTACAGTAAGCGCTGTCCCCTGCGTGTGGTGCTGAAGGCGGCATTCATCCCTTCTGTCCTGCTCGGCTGAAAGCAGAGCTTGCAGAACAGAAGACATGAAAAATGATGTTTTTTTTGTTTTTTTTCTTTAACCCCTTTCTGACATCGGACGTACTATCCCGTCGAGGTGGGGTGGGCCCCCATGACCACGGACGGGATAGTACGTCCAGTGCGATCGGCGGCGCTCACGGGGGGAGCGCGGCCGATCGCGGCCGGGTGTCAGCTGCCTATCGCAGCTGACATCCGGCACTATGTGCCAGGAGCGGTCACGGACCGCTCCCGGCACATTAACCCCCGGCACACCGCGATCAAACATGATTGCGATGTGCCGGCGGTGCAGGGAAGCATCGCGCAGGGAGGGGGCTCCCTGCGGGCTTCCCTGAGCCCCCCGCAGCAACGCGATGTGATCGCGTTGCTGCGAGGGTCTTACCTCCCTCCCTGCCTGCTCCAGACCCGGATCCAAGATGGCTGCGGATCCGGGCCTGCAGGGAGGGAGGTGGCTTCACAGAAGCCTGCTCAGAGCAGGCACTGTGAAGCAGCCTGCGCTTCTCTCAGATCGGTGATCTGTCAGAGTGCTATGCAAACTGGCAGATCACCGATCTGTATTGTCCCCCCCTGGGGCAAAGTAAAAAAGTTAAAAAAAATTTTTCCAAATGTGTAAAAAAAAATAAAAAAAAATATTCCAAAATAATGAAAAAAAATATATATATATATTATTCCCATAAATACATTTCTTTAAATAAAAAAAAAACAATAAAAGTACACATATTTAGTATCGCCGCGTCCGTAACGACCCGACCTATAAAACTGGCCCACTAGTTAACCCCTTCAGTAAACATCGTAAGAAAAAAAAAAAAAACGAGGCAAAAAACAACGCTTTATTATCATACCGCTGAACAAAAAGTGGAATAACACGCGATCAAAAAGACAGATATAAATAACCATGGTACCGCTGAAAGCGTCATCTTGCCCCGCAAATAACGAGCCGCCATACAGCATGATCAGCAAAAAAATAAAAAAGTTATAGTCCTGAGAATAAAGCGATGCAAAAATAATTATTTTTTCCATAAAATAGTTTTTATCGTATAAAAGCGCCAAAACATAAAAAAAAATATAAATGAGGTATCGCTGTAATCGTACTGACCCGAAGAATAAAACTGCTTTATCAATTTTACCAAACGCGGAACGGTATAAACGCCTCCCCCAAAAGAAATTCATGAATAGTTGGTTTTTGGTCATTCTGCCTCACAAAAATCGGAATAAAAAGCGATCAAAAAATGTGACGAGCCCAAAAATGTTACCAATAAAAACGTCAACTCGTCCCGCAAAAAACAAGACCTCACATGACTGTGGACCAAAATATGGAAAATGTATAGCTCTCAAAATGTGGTAACGCAAAAAATATTTTTTGCAATAAAAAGCGTTTTTCAGTGTGTGACGGCTGCCAATCATAAAAATCCGCTAAAAAACTCGCTATAAAAAGTAAATCAAACCCCCCTTCATCACCCCCTTAGTTAGGGAAAAATAAAAAAAATGTATTTATTTCCATTTTCCCATTAGGGCTAGGGTTAGGGTTAGGGTTGGGGCTAGGGTTGGGGCTAGGGTTAAGGCTACAGTTAGGGTTGGGGCTAAAGTTAGGGTTAGGGTTGGGGCTAAAGTTACGGTTAGGGTTTAGATTACATTTACGGTTGGGAATAGGGTTGGGATTAGGGTTAGGGGTGTGTCAGGGTTAGAGGTGTGGTTAGGGTTACTGTTGGGATTAGGGTTAGGGGTGTGTTTGGATTAGGGTTTCAGTTATAATTGGGGGTTTTCCACTGTTTCGGCACATCAGGGGCTCTCCAAACGCGACATGGCGTCCGATCTCAATTCCAGCCAATTCTGCGTTGAAAAAGTAAAACAGTGCTCCTTCCCTTCCGAGCTCTCCCGTGTGCCCAAACAGGGGTTTACCCCAACATATGGGGTATCAGCGTACTCAGGACAAATAGGACAACAATCTTTGGGGTCCAATTTCTCCTGTTACCCCTGGGAAAATACAAAACTGGGGGCTAAAAAATAATTTTTGTGGGAAAAAAAAAAGATTTTTTATTTTCACGGCTCTGCGTTATAAACTGTAGTGAAACACTTGGGGGTTCAAAGTTCTTACAACACATCTAGATAAGTTCCTTGGGGGGTCTAGTTTCCAAAATGGGGTCACTTGTGCGTGGCTTCTACTGTTTAGGTACATTAGGGGCTCTGCAAACGCAATGTGACGCCTGCAGACCATTCCATCTAAGTCTGCATTCCAAATGGCGCTCCTTCCCTTCCGAGCCCTTCCATGCGTCCTAACGGTGGTTCCCCCCCCACATATGGGGTATCAGCGCACTCAGGACAAATTGGACAACTTTTGGGGTCCAATTTCTCCTGTTACCCTCGGGAAAATACAAAACTGGGGGCTAAAAAATAATTTTTGTGGGAAAAAATTTTTGTTTTATTTTTACGGCTCTGCATTATAAACTTCTGTGAAGCACTTGGTGGGTCAAAGTGCTCACCACACCTCTAGATAAGTTCCTTAGGGGGTCTACTTTCCAAAATGGTGTCACTTGTGGGGGTTTCAATGTTTAGGCACATCAGGGGCTCCCCAAACGCACAATGGCGTCCCATCTCAATTCCAGTCAATTTTGCATTGAAAAGTCAAACGGCGCTCCTTCGCTTCCGAGCTCTGTCATGCGCCCAAACAGTGGTTTACCCCCACATATGGGGTATCGGCGTACTCAGGACAAATTGTACAACAACTTTTGGGGTCCATTTTCTCCTGTTACCCTTGGTAAAATAAAACAAATTGGAGCTGAAGTAAATTTTGAGTGAAAAAAAGTTAAATGTTAATTTTTATTTAAACATTCCAAAAATTCCTGTGAAGCACCAGAAGGGTTAATAAACTTCTTGAATATGGTTTTGAGCACCTTGAGGGGTGCAGTTTTTAGAATGGTGTCACACTTGGGTATTTTCTATCATATAGACCCCTCAAAATGACTTCAAATGAGATGTGGTCCCTAAAAAAAAATGGTGTTGTAAAAATGAGAAATTGCTGGTCAACTTTTAACCCTTATAACTCCCTAACAAAAAAAAAATGTTGGTTCCAAAATTGTGCTGATGTAAAGTAGACATGTGGGAAATGTTACTTATTAAGTATTTTGTGTGACATATCTCTGATTTAATTGCATAAAAATTCAAAGTTGGAAAATTGCGAAATTTTTAACATTTTCGCCAAATTTCCGTTTTTTTCACAAATAAACGCAGGTACTATCACAGAATTTTTACCACTATCATGAAGTACAATATGTCACGAGAAAACAATGTCAGAATCACTGGGATCCGTTGAAGCGTTCCAGAGTTATAACCTCATAAAGGGATAGTGGTCAGAATTGTAAAAATTGGCCCGGTCATTAACGTGCAAACCACCCTTGGGGGTGAAGGGGTTAAAAATAAAGCACAAGGACAAGCAGCCGGCGCTGAGAGGAGGCATCGCGGGAGCTGGGTGAGTATTTCTCTGCAAGCGGGGGGGCGCACAGGGGGTGGGGAGGGGTGGGAGGAGGGAGGTGACCCCCAAACTTTATTTTTAAAGAAAAAAAAACGTAATTTTCATCTCTTCTGTTCTGCAAGCGCCGCTTTCAGCTGAGCAGGACAGAAGAGATGAATGCCGCCTTCAGCACCACAAGCAGGGGGGACAGCGCTTACTGTAGCGCTGTTTTTCCTGTGGGTGGTACGTGCACACGGAGGAGACTGTTCTCCGTGTGCACGACGCTTTCCGGACCGGGCTGCTGGAGAAAAGCGGACATGTCTCCGTGTTTTGAACACGGACACACGGTCCGTGAAAACACGGAGACATGTGCATAGACCCATTCATTTGAATGGGTCTACGTGTGCCAGTGTCTCCGGTACGTGAGAAGACTGTCACTACACGTACCGGAGCCACTGACGTGTGAAACCGGCCTTAATAAAGTAGGATCAAATTCTGTGTTGAAAACGGGGCAAGGAACATTCTATAAGGCTTGCTTTATTCTCCATTGCCGTTCATATGGATGTTTTCCAATTCAGAATCAAAAAGTTTTAAAGTTGTCACATACCGAAAAAGTTGTCTGCTTGGAAACCACAGTGCATTGTTAATGCAGACCGATTAAAGGGAACCTGTCACCTCCAAAATCGATGGTGAGGTAAGCTCACCGTCATCAGGGACTTGGCTACAGCATTCTGTAATGCTGTAGATAAGCCCCCGATGTATCCTGAAAGATGAGAAAAAGAGGTTAGATTATACTCACCCAGGGGCGGTCCCGCTGCGGTCCGGTCAGATGGGTGTCTCAGGTCCGCTCCGACGTCTCCTATCTTCATTCCAAGACGTCCTCTTCTGGTCTTCATGCCGCGGCTCCAGCGCAGGCGTACTTTGTCTGCCCTGTTGAGGGCAGAGCAAAGTACTGCAGTGCGCAGGCGCCGGGCCTCTCTGACCTTTCCGGCGCCTGCGCACTGCAGTACTTTGCTCTGCCCTCAACAGGGCAGACAAAGTACGCCTGCGCCGAAGCCGCAGCGTGAAGACCAGAAGAGGACATCATGGAATGAAGATGGGAGGCGCTGTACGAGACCTGAGATGTCCATCGGAGCGGGACCGTTCCTGGGTGAGTATAATCTAATGTCTTTTTCTCTTCTTTCAGGTAACATCAGCGGCTTATCTACAGCATTACAGAATGCTGTACATAAGCCCCTGATGACGGTGAGCTTACCTCACCATCGATTTTGGGGGTGACAAAAGTTCAAATTTGGGTGGTTTAAAGTTCAAACTGAAAGCCTTTGGAGGAAATATAAGGTTGTTTTTTTACAGAAAAAAATCCATCGTGTGAGCATGCCGTTATTCTTTTAAAGTCAAGTTTGATCCCTAGGAGTCATTGGGCATGTGATTAATAGTTTTGCAGATAAGGTTGTCCTCTGGATTACATGTCCACATTACCTGACTTTATAATACCACAGCTATAACCTACAGCAATCACTGTGTTTGCCAATAACAAAGCCAAACATCTTCTAAGAGTAATGTAATAAAATCTCAGCTGTAAAAGTTGCATATGTAACAGGACTGAATTCCTTAAGTAACTTTTGGTACAGTGTTGTAAACATAATGCAATAGATTAAGGATCTGTTCATAGTAGCATCAAAGTTTTAGTTCAGAACAGAAGCCAACAATGCTGCGACTGATCAGTTGCTCATGTTCCTCATGCCACTGTGAGCAGCATATGTGGCCTAATTGTGCTACCATGGCCTGCAGTGTCTCGAGATGCGTCTCTCATTGAGCACATCCTGAGTATCATTTGTTTGGAATTACAAAGGGAGCTGCCAGCAGCGGATCTTGATATTTGCATACCCACATTCATTCAGTATGGCAGAACACTCCTCAGACCATTAATAACCTAATTAATAGCATGCCAAGGTGTGTAAATGCATATTTTTCATCACGTGGTGCTTGTACTTGATACTCAATAAATCAAGATGTTTTAAAAATGTTGTTTCCTTTTTTTTCATCATTTGCATATCATTAACATGTCTATTCATCAATTCCGTGTCTTTTCCTTATTTGAGTTGTAATTTCAATGAGTGTAATATATACCGTACACAATTCCAGGTGTGACAGCCCTCCATCTGAGCTAGATGGACCATGTATGGAGCCAGAGGTTGATGGGAGGTGTTGACGTTGATGCCCAGGATAATGGGATCAGTGATTTACCCACTGTAAGTAGGTGAAACCATAGGGTATCCGGTATTATTGCTGGGAAGAATAGGGATACAAACCAAATCCATACAGTATGGGGGTTAGGCAGTTGTGATTTTAAAAAAAAGAAACAAGAACAAAAAAGCTCATAGGGGTAAATTTCCTAATGTATTTTGACACTTTTCTGGAAAAGAAATATAATGAAAAATATGGCATTCAAGTGGAACCCGCCAATGAAGAAGCCCCTGCTTGATCTCATTTATGTGTACACATCACTTTGCAGCAATATATGGACATACAGCTTTCACAATACCTGGCCATCTAGTAGATCTTATGTACCTGGATAACCATAGCGTCCATATCTGAGCATCCTTAAAGATAATGTTCATACACAGCAGTTGTGTACCCCTCCTTGTGCTGACTGGCAGAGATTCCAGAGATCCCCTTTCAGTATTTCCCAAGGGAAGAATAAGGTACCATATGGTAGCTTACGGGCATGTAATATGGCACTGTAAAGTGGATGATCCCTTAGGGTGTGCTGTCATATGGAAGCTTTAGCAACATACTATGATTCTGCTAGACAATAATGGCTTCCCAGCCGCTAGAATAAAAGTACAAGTCATCTGGCTGCGATGTGTCTCTGCTGAGCGGTTCATCTCCTTCCTGTTACTTCTCATGTTGTGGAGGGGGCCACAGCTGCTCGGTGGGATACGATGAGGGCAGGCCACTGAGTTATGTATATGGGACAGTCCTGCTAAATAAATGAATGGCTGAAACACTCAACATGGGGCCTTATTTCTAATGTTAATCAAGAGGTCAAAATACTTCAATGTTTTATCACTTGTATGAAACATATATTTATAGGAACATTTTAAGACACATTATTATCTGTAATGACAAATCATCAACATAATCTGAAACAATTTATTGCCAGGGATGCAGCAAACATATGAAATCACATACAAACAAACATCTGACAATAAAAAAGACAAAGATGATGTGAGTACTAGTAGAAATGCTTTTTTTTCTCAAACGAACCACTAGCCACTTGTATATGCAACATGGAAATATGATGCTTCATAAACTAGCCCCCCAGCCGGAGTCTGTGCCAGCAGGGATATAAGGTGTCCTGTAATGTGAACAGTCAAGCAATGATAACGGCCTCACAGAATTAATGGTGAGAGGTAGGGATGACCGGATGTCCGGGGTTTGTCTGGTTCAACCAAACTTTAATCCAAAGTTCAGTTCAGGTACCAGAACTTTATCTGTACTTGAACCTGAGCTCTATAGAAGTCAATGGAGACGAGAACTTTGGTGTTGTAAAATGGTTGTAGTAAGGGCTAAGGGGCTGCAAAAAGAAGCAGAGTACCCCACAGAGGCTGTTTTCAGAGTACCCCTAACAAGTCTCTCTCTCCATCCAAACACTAACACAAACTTCTGGGAGATGTTCATGTTTGGAGTTTATGTCCAGACAAGTACGAACCCCAAACTTTACGGTTCGGGTTCGCTCATCCCTAGTGAGAGGTAAATAAGTCGATTGTATGTATAGTTATGTGACATAAGAGGGTCCTAAAATAAGGAGTTTTCAAGACAAATGCCATCTACATTGGGTAATTATACATTTTTGAGCATCTATAAAAATAATTATCCAATGCAATTTCCGAAAGAAATCTAAAATAACTTCTAAACTATAATTGTTTATATCAGATGTAAACCAATTGTGCAGAAAAATCAAACCTGGCAGTAATACGTATATCTACAATGGACGCCTAGCACACAGCTTTTCTGAGCTCCTTGCTAGGCAACGATTACGCTCCCTGCCTGACCTCTCCAATAACTGTTCTGAAGGAAATGTATGATGGAAAAGTATATCTGATACTCAGAACAATTTGTAAAAACAGCAGTTACTTGGTGGTAGATTAAAAAAATTCCTTGCAAACAAGCCTTCAAGATTTAATACATTGAATACAGTGGCAGCATAAGGCTGGGTTTACATCCAACCCAATCAGATGATAAAACTGATGACAAATATGCATCAGTTTCCATTAGGCTATTTCCCATTTCACTTCCAAGTACTGGTCCGGGGACAAATCACAAATGTTACATGAAACTAATGCGCCAGACTGGTGGAAACCATCACATTGCAACTAATGGGATCAATTCTTCCATCAGTTTCCAACCGGCATTGTACTTAAATCGAAACATCTTAGTTCTGACATCTGAGACTGGCCGTGAATTCCTTCATTGGCATATACAAGGCTATTGATTTCGGGTCAAGAGACCAGAAGCTGGTCCAGAAATCAGTCACCTGAAACACAGATGTCTGAATTCAGCCTTACTGATCTCCATTTCATGAAGTTATTTCCTAAATTCACTCACTGTTATTATTCATCACAAACCGGCAACGTCAACATTAAAGGGAACAGTCCTTAACTCTCGTAAACCATTGTCATGCCTGTATATAAGCCTATTGCTGCATTAGGATAAACTCCTACATGAGCACTATACTTATCTCTGTGTTTTATAAAATAAAGTTCTAATTGTTGGAACACTTTAAAAATTAGTTAGGACTAGTCTGGCCGGGGTGGGGTGGGGGTGCGGCTATGATTCCCCATAAACTAATCTGGCCTTAGATCTTGTAAACACACCCACTTAAGTGTGATTGACAGCCAGCACAGCAGCGACACCACCATCTTGTCCCTGCAAATCTGACCGCGTGATATTCTGCCTCTCTGGTCATCGACAGTGCGCCATTAAAGCCAAGGTGCCTACATCCAGCCTCATTGTGCATCACCAGAATGAGAGAACATCCATGACATGGACTGAGAATCGCTGGTAGGTTCCCTATACAGTGCCCCAGGCTTTGCCGAGATGGAAGAGTATTTGAGATACAGATAAAGTACACACACAATGGTAATAAATAATTGGAAAGAGTTGAATAAACGATGTGGTAAGCAATGCTTTATCTATAACTGCCATCTATGAAAGTCTCATGGAATAACTGTCTTTGCTTTCTTACCCAATGAATCTTTATGTAAAAAAAAAAAAAGCTTGAACAAACCCCCACATAAGATATGCAAATTCAACATCTCAATTTACTGATATAAAATGATAGAGCCAGATAACAAATTATGCTATTTACATTGTAATCTGACTTTGAAGATAAAATAGCGTTAACCACGTTAGATCAATTACGATACAGCGCAACACAGAGACAATATTATCATGAGATACTCCATTTCGCTTCATTTTGACACTTATGTAAATCCCATTGTTGTGCCTCTTAGATGTGACCATACAAAGCATTGGCTTCTACTCTTACGCACCGCTAATTAATCACAATATTTTATTTTATCTGACAACTCTTTATTCATTTCGAGAGATTACTATTCATGTATATTATTGTATGTAAAACATCTAGGTTAAACACAAGTTATAACAGAATCTGAAGATCTAGAATTTTTTTACCCATCATTGGTTATTTAGATCAAATGCCATGTAGAAACTCACTAGACAACCTTGTGTTCATACATCCGCTTTCCACTCGTAACACTGCCCGGCTCAAAAAAGCCTCTCCTTGTCTACCAAGTGTATAATGACAGCTGCAGAGATTGGTTCCCATCAAGCTAGCTAATCCTGGTCTCTCAGGATTTTCAATCCTAGAAGAACAAACAGATTCAATCTGAAAAAAATATGTGAAAGGACAAAATGAGAAAATCCCAGTAATCACGGATAATGAAGACAGCATCTCGAGGACAATGATGGCTAGAATCCAAACATTAATGGACACATTTACAACTAAACTCATATTTCCAATTACTGGCTACATCTTATGCTTATGATTCATCATATAAAGAGGTTTTCTAAAGATTAACTTTTATGACTTGTCAATAAGACATCATAGAACTTGGGACAATTGTGTTGTCACTTGCAATGTTAAGGTCATTCTCCATGGGAAATAAGAACGCCAAGAACGTTACTGACATGTAAACAAGTCCTTTTCTGAAAATTACATCAGATATGTAACAAAGCTTTCCTTCACCTGGGGAAAAGATTCAGTCTGATGTTCTATCATTGTATCTATATACCCTGCAGTGGGACTTACTCCATGCAATGACATATTAGCCCCAACCCAGATATGTCTATGCGCCATTAGTGTCAATTCAGAGTAACCAACCTAACATGATACTTATGTATTGAAAACATGTAGTCAGGACTGGTAAGCTCTCATCCTTACACATTAGACTAATGTCAGCTGAACAAAATGACATTGACAGGTTCGGCCGATGATGTGTATAGCGGAGCCGACTGATGGTTGGGAGAGATGTCTATCACGCATGTCTCATTTCAGACTGCTGATTGCAATGTTCTCCTGGATATATTATCCAGTAGGGTTTAATAAACTGTTGTATACATTGCTCTGCTCTTAATAAATGTAATAAACAGATTTGCATTTTTTTCCAATTGTAGGTCTAGATTGGATGCCAAAGCAAAGTTAGGTCCAGCTAATAAATATCTACCAGATAGAGTCCTGGAATCCAACCAAGGACTCTGCATGTTGTCCTTTATTCATCAGTTTCCAGGTACACATATTTCCCATACTCAAAAAAAAAAAATGACAGCTTCGCTGGATTCCTATGAAATTGTTCCTACTGTGTTTGCATCATGGAAAATATATTGTGACACCCTTTGTGAACAAAGACAATTATGAACTGTTACAATTAACACACAGTGATGTGAAATATGTGGGTGCTATTTAAGCAACTGGTTTCTTGATTTCAGGAATACACAAACATACTATATAAAACCAATTGTGTTTACGCACATATATCTATCTATCTATCTATCTATCTATATAAACGTATACACAGTTTGTTTTATCGATCAATACATAGATCACCCCTCTTATTAATGCAATTCTACAAAATCTTCTGAAGTATATTTACAAATATTTTTTTTTTCTTTTTGGAATTATTTCTGCTTGTGTTGTAAAGACTAGAACCAACTATTGAAAATCTGAGTATCTGTATGAGCAGTCGTGTGAGAGAACCATTAAACAGATACAATTCCCCAAAGGGCTACATACAATTAAGACATTTCCCCCAGCCTTCTGTCCTCTGCCTATTCATTGCTTGGCAGCCTTCTTTGATCTTCTGATAAGAGGACACCATATGTCAGATGTTAACATAAAAGGAGGAGGTAGAAGGAGAAGAATTTGAGAGGGAAATATGGACATGGTGGCATATGCTTTACTTACATCTATTTTTCTTTAACAATACAAAAAATAGATAACATATATTAAATAAAATAACTAATTAATATATCTAAGTAAACTGGTTTAACACAGACATTGTAACAGCGTTTTATCTCTGTAAACATATATATATGCCATCATTTTCTTACATGACTAATAACTAATAAAGTGCCTGGATAATTTGTGTGGCTATGGTAACACAATGATTCTTTCGAAACCTTTTGAAATCTGCTTCATTCTTCACATTATTAATGACTTACTAACATCTACAGTTAGTCCTCGGTTTACGACGGTCTCGGGTTACGTCGTTTTGTGTTTACGACGCTTTATACGATGCCTCATTCCGACTTACGACGTTTTGCGTCGTAAGTCGAACTACGTGCAGGGGCGGAACTATAGAGTCCAGTACTGTACACTGTACCCGGTTACAGAGGAAACTGAGCCTCCTGCACACCATAACACCCTTCATTATGGCTCCCAAACGCAAGGTAGACTCATCTGACACCAGCAGTGAATCAAAGAAAAGGAAGGCCATCACCATGGAGGTGAAAGTGGATATCATAAGGCGATCTGATAAGGGGGAAACACCAACAGAAATTGGCAGGTCATTAGGACTAAGGGTACCGTCTCACAGTGGCACTTTGGTCGCTACGACGGCACGATCCGTGACGCTCCAGCGATATACTTACGATCTCGCTGTGTCTGACACGCTACTGCGATCAGGGACCCCGCTGAGAATCGTATGTCGTAGCAGATCGTTTGAAACTTTCTTTCGTCGTCAAGTGTCCCGCTGGGGCGGCATGATCGCATCGTGTAACAAAGGTGTATGGTCATTGTCATGATGATATTGTCATCGCAAATACGTCATGAAATTATCGCTCCAGCGCCGTGCATTGCGAAGTGTGACCGCAGTCTACGACGCTGGAGCGATAATTGAGCAACGCTGGAGCGTCACGGATCGTGCCGTCTTAGCGACCAAAGTGCCACTGTGAGACGGTACCCTTAGTTGTTCGACTGTCGCTACGATTATCAAGGATAAAGATTGTATCCTTGAACATGTGAAAGGATCTGCTCCTATGAAAGCGACAGTGATAACAAAGCAGCGGAGTGGGCTTATTATTGAGATGGAAAGATTATTGGTGCTTTGGTTGGAAGACCAAAATCAATGCCGTATCCCTGTGAGCCTTATGGTTATTCAGGAGAAGGCTAGGCGACTGTTTGAGGTGTTGAAAAGAGAAAAGGGGGAAGGAAGTGAAAGTGAAGAATTTGTGGCGAGTAGGGGTTGGTTTATGAGGTTTAAGGATCGTGCCAATTTCCATTACATTAAAGTGCAAGGTGAAGCTGCTAGTGCTGATGAGAAAGCAGCAACTGAGTTTCCTAAAGCATTGGCTGAGATAATTGAGGAGGGTGGTTACTGTGCTCAACAAGTGTTCAACGTGGATGAGACAGGCTTGTTTTGGAAACGTTTGCCTAACCGTACGTACATCGCCAAGGAGGAGAAGTCAGCACCAGGTCATAAAGTCGGCAAGGAGAGACTGACTTTGCTTCTTGGGGGCAATGCTGCTGGCGACTACAAACTGAAGCCCATGCTGGTGTATCAGGCTGAGAATCCAAGGGCACTCAAGGGCATTTCAAAGAGTCAACTACCAGTCATCTGGAAGTCTAATAGGAAGGCATGGGTGACACTTGCAGTGTTTGATGACTGGTTCACCAACCATTTTGTGCCAGGCGTGGAGCGGTATTGTACCTCCAAGGATATCCCCTTTAAGGTGTTGCTAATTCTGGACAATGCCCCTGGACACCCTGCCCGTCTGGATGACTTTAACCATAATGTCAAGGTGGTTTACCTTCCACCTAATACCACTGCCCTAATACAGCCTATGGACCAAGGAGTCATTGCTACATTCAAGGCCTACTACCTCCGAAGGGTCATTGGTAATGCTTTAGCAGCAACTGAAAAGAATAAGGACTTGACTCTAAAGGCCTTTTGGAAAACATACAACATCCTTGATGCTGTGAATAACATTGCTGATTCCTGGGATGAGGTTAAGCAGACCAGTATGAATGGTGTGTGGAAAAAACTGTGTCCCCAGTTTGTGAATGATGTCACAGAGGTCCAAGAGTCAGTGACTAGAGTCATAAAGAACGTTGTTGATATGAGTAAGACAATGAATCTGGAGGTGGAGGAGGATGATGTCACAGAGCTACTGGCATCTCATGGAGAGGAGTTATCTGCTGAGGACCTTATTCAACTGGAGAAGCAGATGATAGAGGAAGAGGAAGACATACCAACCCCAGAACGTAAGAGATTTACAAGGCAGGGCTTGGCAGGAGGTTTTGCCCTGATACAGGAAGGATTGTCAAGGTTTGAGGCTGAGGATCCCAACATGGAAAGGTACATTAGGGTTGCCAGAGGAGTCATGGATTCCCTTAGGTGTTACAAGGAGATCTTGGAGGAGAAGATGGTCTCCTTCCAAACTAACCTGCAGCAGTACTTCAAGAAGGTAGAGAGGCCTGCAACAGATCCTGTACCTGTACCCTCTACCTCTCCTGCCCCTCTTGACTCACCTGCCCCTCTTGACTCCCCTGCCCCAGTATCTCCAGCACCTTCTGCTGATTCCTCCCAATAAGCCTGTTCTCTCTTTGGAATTGTTATCTTTGTTTATTACAGTACACTGTTTATTACCTGTTACAGCACTTACAGTACAGTAGTACTGTACTTCATTATTAAACGTGCTGTACAATATTTTACTGTACCTATCTTTATTGATAATTATGTAGGGTACTGTGTTAGGATAGGTGTTTGGATAGGCTAAGTGTTTGCAGCACTGTACTGTTATTATGGTACAGTACTGTATGAACGTATGGTTCGACTTACGTCGAAATTTGGTTTACGACGACGCGTAAGAACGGATCAACGTCATAAGTCGAGGACAACCTGTATAGATTATCACACACAGTACAGTTTGTGAACCTAATTAGAAAATGACTTCACAATCACATTGTGTTAGAAGGTAAAAAGGTTAGAAGGTAAGAGTGCATCTGTGTTCTCTAAGAAAACAATTGTAACAACTTCACCGTGCCACCGAAGGAATTAAAGAATCCACACTATCTATAAACAAAGATGGTGAGGGAACACAGCTAATTTCAATGAATTTATATCTCCTGGTCCAGATGGATTACATCCTAGAGTACTGAAAGAGTTAGCAGAGAAAATTGCAGAACCACTAGCCACAATTTTAAAAAAATTCTGCAGAACAGGGGAAGTCCCAGAAGATTGGAGAAGGGCAATTGTTGTCCCTATCTTCAAAAAGGAAAGAAGATGGAGCAAGAAAATTACAGGCCAGTGAGAGATCTTTGGAAAATTTCAGGCCAGGAACAAGCTTTGAACAAATTATTAAACAACATGTAAGTAAGTACTTGGATAAGAATACAGTAACTAAACCATGGGTTTGTAGCAAACAAGTCATGCTAGACTAATCTACTTTCCTTCTATGATGGAATCACTGACTGGGTGGATCAGAGAAACGTGGTATAGTATATCTCGACTTCAGCAAAACATACTATCCTTATTGAAAAAATGACCAAGTATGAGATTGACAAGGCTATAGTTATTATTATTCATTTTTATAGTGCCATTTATTCCATGGCGCTTTTCATGTGAAAAAAGGGGCATACATGGTGGCGCAGTGGTTAGCACTGCAGCATTGCAGCGCTGGAGTCCTGGGTTCTAATCTCACCTTGGGTTTTCTCCGGGCACTCCGGTTTCCTCCCACATTCTAAAGACATACTGATAGGGAATTTAGATTGTGAGCCCCACCGGGGACAGCGATGATAATGTGTGCAAACTGTAAAGCGCTGCGGAATATGTTAGCGCTATATAAAAATAAAGATTATTATTATTATACATAGACAACTACAATAGTTAGGTGGATTCATAACTGGCTCAATGATCTTACTCAAAGAGTGGCAATAAATGGTTGCACATCCAATTGGAAAAGTGTTTCAAGTGGGCTACCACAAGGCTATGTCCTGGCCCCAGTGCTGTGCAACATTTTTCTAAATCATCTAGCTAAGGGAACTGAAGCTAAACAGTTGAAATTTGAAGACTATGCAAAGCTAGGAGGTAAAGCTAACACTAGAGAAGACAAAGGATTCTGAAGGATCTAAGCTAAGCGTGAACAACAGGCAGCGAATAGAATGGTATCAAACAGGGAGAAATGCAAGAGTCTATATCTGGGCAAGAAAAACAAAAATTACATCTTCACAATGAGAGGAATAAAACTAAACAACAGCACGTGTGAAAAAGACTTGGGTATACTAATAGATTACAGACTGCACATGAGTCAACAGTGTGATGCAGCAGCAAAAGAGGTAAACAGTTCTACGATGTTTTAACAGAAGAATAAAGTCTAGATCATGTTAAGTAATTATACCACTCTACCCCTCCTTGGTCAGGCGGCATCTAGAATACTGTGTCCAGTTCTGGGCACCACACTTTAAAAAAAACATTGAAAAACTGGAGCAAGTTCAGAAAACAGCTACAAGAATGGTGAGCAGTCTGCAAATTAAGAGGAACCGGTAAAGGTTCTGGGAATGTTTAGCTTGCAAATCTGAAGGCTAAGATGAGACTTAATAGCGGTGTACAAATATCTGAAGGGATGTCACAGTGTAGTGGGATCATCTTTATTATCATTTGCACATGGTTGTCACGGGAGTACTGGGTAGACAAAGGCTGGTTTCCCGGGCCCCTGCGATATCCCTCAGGCTAGGGAAACCCGGTCTGTCCCTTTCCCAGAAGTTACACTGAAGGTGTGCATGTCTGGGCTGCCAGGCCTGACCCTGTCTCCTGTTTCAGCCCTAAGCTGAAACCACGACCCGCCACCCAGTGGAGAGACCACACACCAATCCCCACAGAAAGCACAGACAGGGAAAACTGAAAAACGCACCACGCTGCAGACACACAGGAATACACTATAATGTGCACAGGGCAAAACAAATACAAATATAGGAAGGAGGAATATGACAAAGGATAATACACCACCAGATACGATATTCCTACAACAAGACCACCACTCCAGACCGGAATCACTAGGCAAAAAGCACAAGCTATAATTGGCGACGCCCAAAGTCCAGCACGACTATTTAAAGGCCGTGGGTGTGACCAAGCCTCCAACCAAATTACCAGCTAGATTAACCCCGAGCAAGCTGAATAAAGTCTAGCCGACGCCACTGAGCGTGTAGTGGACGTATGTGGAATTACCGCTGTCTGTCAGACGCCCTAGTGTGAACAGCGTCCGACATGACAATGGTAACATGAGAGGCAATGAAATGAAACTGAAAAGGGAGAAGAGAGATTAGATATTAGAAAAAACTTTTCGACAGTGAGTGTGATCAATGAGTGCAACAGGCTGCTACTAGAGGTGGTGAGTTCTCCTTCAATGGAAACTTCAAATGGAGACCGGTCAGACATCTTTAGTGAATCCTGCATTGAGCAGAGGGTTGGACATGATGACCCTTGAGGTCCCTTCCAACTCTAACATTCTAGGATTCTATGTGAACCTAAGACACCTCCCCATATATTCTCGTTAGAAAATGTGCAAATGTACATAGCAGTACATCTGTAAAATTTCTGAGCTGCATGGACCTGTATATCCTACAGCAATAAATATCTGTCTGGGAAAATTAAGTGGCATATACACTGCATGATTATCATGAACGAAAATGAATAGGAATGCTCATTTTATGATAATCATGCAGTCTGAACAGACTAACGATCACCCGATTACAAGCAAAACGCTCGCTCGTCAGGTGAAATGATCTTTTGATTTGCTCAAAAGACCATCCTTCCGGGCACGCATTGTTTTGTGTAAACAGGACTTAAGATGTAGATAAGATGTAGATAAGAATGGCAACTTATGAGAACTGAATGAGCTTAGATGGCTCAGTGCACATGTGATGCGTGGATTACGTGTGTAAGCATACTATTAATTACACCACTGATCAACAAAATAGCTGCTCGGTGGTCAATTAGTATTGCTGGTCGGCTGGTGTAAATGGACAATTTTGCATTAGATATTATCATATAATGTAAGTATTCTTCCCCGGAAGCCATTAAGGATACAGTACATATATTATATAGTGCTACAGAGTCGACAATACAAGTGACATGCAGATTATAGCCTAAAACTTTAGGGTCTCCATGTTCCAATATAGACTCCCATTGGCCCTGCTTCTCTACAAGGCTTCGTGTCTGCTACAGAGGATTGTTCTGGAGAATAAATGATAATATTCCCAGACCTAGTTTCAAAGTAGCAATTGGCACTGAAGTGTACAATGCCACGCCTGCTGGTCAATTTGTCTGCCACATATTTTACAGCAATATTTTCATTAAAATCAACTTTAAAGAGGTTATCTACTATTAGACAACCCCTGGCTAATAGCTGCAGCCTTCACAATTTTGTACGAATGGAAAAGTGTTTCTCCAACTCGGAAACGTGTCACTAATTAGCTTCAGCCATCACCTGACATTGTTAATGTCAGGAGACTGTGCAGCACCCTTGAAACATTAATAAGGGGCTAATTGATGAGTGTAAATACCCCTTTAGGGATGAAAAATCCATATTAACAAATTACCCAGATTGTAAATAAACTCTATTTGAGGGATGTACTAAACCATGACTTTTATTATAAGGGGTTGTCCAGTAGTGAACAACCCTTTTAAGACATATGCTATTGTGCAAATTCTTCAGAATATAATATTTCTTAAGGGTGCTTTCACATTGCGTTCTGTGTCCCCGTCGGGGCATAAGTCTGAAATTCCCCGCAAATCGGGATCCAGACGCATGCGCTGACGGGGCCATAGACTGTAATGGAGACGGAGAACAAACGTGTGCTCTGCCCTGCATCATTTTTGGGAGGGTACATCTACAAGAGGCGGACACTCAGACATAGTACCCTGCGTCTGAGTGCCCACCTCCAGTAGGTGTACACTGCTGAAATAAGTGCACAGCAGAGAGCACGTTTGCTCCCGTCACCATTATAGTCTATTGGCCCCATCGGGGCATGCGTTTTGAGGGGGATTTTGGATGTATGCCTCAATGGGGACACAGAACACAAAGTGAAAGCACCCTAAAATTAAAAGGTACATTTTTCACTCGAGCAGACATTTATGTGGTGTTTTTATGCAGCATTGTAATACAATCCTATTAGATGGAAATATTTCTATAACTGGTGTGCGAGATGGATTTTAATATTATAATACACCACTAATCATATGCCTCCGCATCAAAGGGAAAATTTTAATTTTCTATATAAGCCAGTGAGCAGAGCACAGAAGTAAAGCCTGGTGATAAGGCTCAGGATGAGCATTGTATTGTATGTATTTTTAGTTACATATGTCCGTGGTGAAAGAGGTAATTATCTCTGAAGAATAGACACATCTGCCAGTGAATTCCCCACTAAGCAGTTCAGGACCACTGTGATCTGTGACTTCAGACGGGAAAGGGGTTTGTCAATCAGATCTGAATTATTGGCCTCATCACACTGATTTCAGGTTGTGCAGACGATAAAATGTGCATTTTAGATGGAATTCATTTTATTTGCCTTGTTATTCGAAATACAAAGATTTCATGAAATACACAAAATGCCATTTCACATACATTGTAAATACATAACTGCGCCCACAATGGCCAAATCAGCATTTCAAAGGCTGGAGAATGACTTTACCTACACAATACTAGAGCTGGAGATATAAAGACCAGTGCAGATTAAAGAAAACATTATGGAGATGAGTTTATGCTGCTAATGTACTATGTAAATGTACTAGTTTATGCGATTCGCCTTTTTTAGACATTAAATCACGGTATTTTCGCTATATACTTCACACATACAGCCTTGTTCATTTACCTGGATAAGATTTAATTTACAATTACATTGCAACTAAATCAGATTCGGTCACATCCCACTGAGAATATTACAATCTTCTGTGGCTTTTCCTTTTTTTTTTTTTGTAAGTGTTATTAAAGTAAACCAATTTTCAGGCTCAACAACCTAGACAATGTTTCTTAAAAGGGGTTCACGTACAATATTCATATGCCTGGCTGGTCATAATGATAACTACACTTGAGTTTAGAATCATTATCTGACCTGCAGAAAAAGTTTGACATCTGATGATCATTATCGGTATGAGGATGACTGGATTACAAAACCCATTATGGACGTCATTTTGCTACAATAGTCCTCTTATATGGGATGATAATTGGTGATAACGGCACCGAAATTACAATGATTGGTCAATGTAAGGATGGCAACTATCACGCTAATCCTTCTGATGATCACATCTTTCATGCAGACTAAAAGACAATCATCTTCAGCAGCACATTTCTTGGTGTAAACAGAGGATGTGCTGCTGACAATAGACAAACAGTAACTTTTGTTTATACCCATTGAGTTTGCTTTAACCCATGACAAAGAACCTTAAATGGGTTTTCTGGGTTTGGGACAAAATTCTGCAGTGACTGCAGACTGCCCAGTATTTCCGGAGTGAGCGTGCAGTCCTGAGCCTGCATATATGCGATGTTTATACTTGCAGTAATGGGCCAACTAGAATCATATGGTTACCTACAATTCATATCTATGGAGAGAAACTGAACCCGCTTTGTTGGTATGTGACCGTAAGTCACCTGCAAATCACATACATGCAGCCACATGACCAACTGCTTGCATCAGGAACACCAGTGAATTGTGACAACATGCACACGCACACTGTCATAATTGGACAGTGTGTAGTCACATAGAGTGACTGCAGACTCTTTGTCCCAAGTCTGGCCATCCCCTTTTAACGAATACTCATCTAATTATTATATTGTAATTTGGCACTAATCATAGCAGCAATAAACTGGGTGGGAAGAGCATAGGGTCTACATACTGATATTATCAGGTTCTATGTACAAACAGTACACAGTAAGCTCTTAAAATCCTTCTCATGGTAACGGCAAGCAGACAAATTTTTATGATTTCTCTACTATAAGGGAATTTAGAGATCTAAAAATTTCCATACATATTTGAAAGCTGTCGGCCAACATCTAATCCTAGGAAACTCTCCAAACATATTTATGATCCCTTTGGCCGAGTGTGCATATGTTCTAAAAACGGGGAGAAGAGGTTGTAACCTGCTTTCAAATGTCCCTAGTAGTAGCGTATTTCCAACAAGTATTAGATAGTCAGCTGGTCCAGTCAAAATCAGTGGGTTTGGCCAAACGTATTCCATAGTATATTGCCAGCTTTATAGCAAAATAAAGATATACAGTTAAGTCCATATATATTTGGACAGAGACATTTTTCTAATTTTGGTTATAGACATTACCACAATGAATTTTAAACAAAACAATTCAGATGCAGTTGAAGTTCAGACTTTCAGCTTTCATTTCAGGGTATCCACATTAAAATTGGATGAAGGGTTTAGGAGTTTCAGCTCCTTAACATGTGCCACCCTGTTTTTAAAGGGACCAAAAGTAATTGGACAGATTCAATAATTGTAAATAAAATGTTAATTTCTAGTACTTGGTTGAAAACCCTTTGTTGACAATGACTGCCTGAAGTCTTGAACTCATGGACATCACCAGATGCTGTGTTTCCTCCTTTTTCATGCTCTGCCAGGCCTTCACTGCGGTGGTTTTCAGTCTTTAACAAGTGAAATGCATGCTCAATTGGGTTGAGATCAGGTGACTGACTTGGCCATTCAAGAATATTCCACTTCTTTGCTTTAATAAACTCCTGGGTTGCTTTGGCTTTATGTTTTGGGTCATTGTCCATCTGTAGTATGAAACGACGACCAATCAGTTTGGCTGCATTTGGCTGGATCTGAGCACACAGTATGTCTCTGAATACCTCAGAATTCATTCGGCTGCTTCTGTCCTGTGTCACATCATCAATAAACACTAGTGACCCAGTGCCACTGGCAGCCATGCATGCCCAAGCCATCACACTGCCTCCGCCGTGTTTTACAGATGATGTGGTATGCTTTGGATCATGAGCTGTACAACGCCTTCGCCATACTTTTCTCTTTCCATCATTCTGGTAGAGGTTGATCTTGGTTTCATCTGTCCAAAGAATGTTCTTCCAGAACTGTGCTGGCTTTTTTAGATGTTTTTTTAGCAAAGTCCAGTCTAGCCTTTTTATTCTTGATGCTTATGAGTGGCTTGCACCGTGCAGTGAACCCTCTGTATTTACTTTCATGCAGTCTTCCCTTTATGGTAGATTTGGATATTGATACGCCGACCTTCTGGAGAGTGTTGTTCACTTGGTTGGCTGTTGTGAAGGGGTTTCTCTTCACCATGGAGATTATTCTGCGATCATCCACCACTGTTGTCTTCCGTGGGCGCCCAGGTCTTTTTGCATTGATGAATTCACCAGTGCTTTTTTTCTTTCTCAGGATGTACCAAACTGTAGCTTTTGCCACTCCTAATATTGTAGCAATTTCTCGGATGGTTTTTTTCTGCTTTCGCAGCTTAAGGATGGCTTGTTTCACCTGCATGGAGAGCTCTTTTGACCGCATTTTTACTTCACAGCAAAACCTTCCAAATGCAAGCACCACACCTCAAATCAACTCCAGGCCTTTTACACGCTTAATTGAGAATGACATAACGAAGGGATTGCTCACACCAGTCCATGAAATAGCCTTGGAGTCAATTGTCCAATTACTTTTGGTCCCTTTAAAAACAGGGTGGCACATGTTAAGGAGCTGAAACTCCTAAACCCTTCATCCAATTTTAATGTGGATACCCTCAAATGAAAGCTGAAAGTCTGAGCTTCAACTGCATCTGAATTGTTTTGTTTAAAATTCATTGTGTTAAGGTCTATAACCAACATTAGAAAAATGTTGTCTCTGTCCAAAGATATATGGACTTAACTGTACTATGAAAATTTATAACAGCATTTTAAAAGTTTCAACAAGAAAACAAAATAGTATTCAAGGGTGGACATTCAATTTATCGAAGGATCAGATCTACAATAAGATTCTTGGTGACAATTATTTAGTGTTTACCTGTAGAGAAAACGACATTTATAATATAGAGAAAATGGTGCAAACATAGACCATAATAAAAATACACCATTTTATTGAAAAGATAAAGAAATTGATAAGATACATAAAAATCAGCTGAACCAAATGATGGGATACGTCACAAAAAGGGTTAATCAGATAATCAATTTTAGAGTGCTAATAGAATCTCCAATTAGTTTATGCTGGGATCATAGATGCATAGTCCCAAACATCACACACACAATCATACAAAGATTAAATTAGTCAGCACCTTTGTAGCATTAGGCTAATATAACACAAGTGCAATATGTTTAATACAGAAACACCAATAGTAATCATATATAATAATTGTGTAAGACACAAGATATATGGTGTTAATAAGACAGAAATAAAGGGTGAAGAACAAATGCAATAAAGTCACTGGATGGTATTAGCCTGCCAGCCATGCGTGCTAAATTAATGATGGCTGATACAAAGTTATACTAAGTGCATGTGCAGTAAGAGTAGATGGAGATAAAGAATTCAGTTTACCCAAAGTGTGAGTGTGTAGCCGAATCCCGGCCTTCTTCCTTGGGGTGTGATCACCCAGCATTAATTTAGCATGTATGGCTGGCAGGCTAATACCTGTGACGTGTCCCATCATTTGGTTCAGCTGATTTTTATGTATCTTATTTTCTTTATCTTTTCAATAACATTTTGTATTTTTTGTTATGGTCTATTTTGCACCATTTTCTCTATACGATTTAATCATAATTTTGTGCATGGCCTTTGGTTCTATACTATTTATTATACCTTACAAGATTGTTCTATCTTTGCTAACAACATTAATTATAATGCATAACAGCGTTACTTACACTGTAATTTTCACCTTTTGATACATTGGCTTCTAATCAAATTTTACAATTCAGAAGGATTTATTTACCTACATTGTTCAAGGTGCAAATCTGCACTGAAACCACAGTAACCAGATACGTCAATGTCACCCTTGCACTAGACAGATAATTCCGGCTACTGTGGGTTTAGCTGATCTTTTCAACTGACCAGTCTATGGCAATGTCCCTCTGCTGATTGATAGCTCTGCATTTTTGCTTAAACTGCAGCCTGTTGTACATTTATCACTGGTGTAAACTTTACATTGATGCTATTGTGCATGTAAGGCCAGGTTCACAAACGAGCAGATAAAAAAAAAATCATTCAGGATCCAGAAAACTCGGCCAATTTTTTCCTCTCACTTGTCATCTGTGTGCAGTCCGTATACAATCCATCTTTTTTACAGCAGAGCAACTATTAATCAGTTCCAAGAGCATTTATGGTTTCCTATGTTACAGAAATGCAATGTATCCGTGAAAGGATGCGTATTGTGGCTCCGTATTGTATCCAATTTTTTTGCGAACCGATAAACTTGAATGGGCGAGTCACATCTGATTGACAGAAGAAATTAGTGCAAGCTGCACTTTTTTTCAGACTGAGATCCAGTCAGTGACAAAAATCACTCATTTACATTGACCTATTGAATAACATTGGTTCGAGTGCTGTCCATTTTTTTACGGGCAGCACTAAGACCAAAAGACCATGTTAACGAGCCCTTAGGTTTTTTTGTTATTTTATATAAAAAATAGGTTTAAGTTTCTGTTTGAGGTCAGTTCATATATTGTAGAGACTTTGCTTTAGTCAAGAAGGTTTTTCCTTACTATAGATTTTTATTCTAACTTCTTATTCTTATTCTTCTTATTCTGACGTTGCACATTGTAGATCACTGGTAACCAACCTTTTTTTTTTTACTTTGAGAGCCACATTCATCTATGAGACAGAGTCACAAGCCCCATTCAAAGGCCACCATAATAGTGAACTTAACGCCCCCATTATCGGTATAATGATAACTGAAGTTTCCACTTAGAAAATCATGCTACTGAGGCAGTATACTAAGGCTTCTTTTACACTTGTCGTGTTTTTTGCAGCCTGTTTTTGTGGGCCGTATTGCCATAATTTTCAAGGTCTGCAGCGAAAATATTGCGGATCGCCATTTTTCTGGTTTAGAATAGTAGGGAAAAAATGATGATCCACAAATACGGTCTTCACGGTGCACCGCAAAAACAAGCTTCCGTTGTTTTTGCGGCCGCATTGATTTTCAATGGGGGCCATGTCCGTAAGCCGTGAAGAGAATATATTAAAAAAAAAAAAAAAAAAAAAAAAATCGAGCAGGCTCGATATTTTTTCAAGGCCGTAAATACGGCCCTCATGACCATAAGGCGTTCCGATGAATTTTGGAGGCCCGTTTTTGCAGCCCCATAGAAATCTATTAGGGCCGCAAAAACGGGCTGCAAAAACACGACAAGTGTAAAAGAAGCCTAACATGCAGGGGTTCCCACCTATCCCCAATTTGGTATTCTCACATCAAGCATTCCCACCAAACTATTGCATCCTGCTTCAATGGGCAGCACGGTGGCTCAGTGTTTATCACTGCAGCGCTGGGATCCTGGGTTAAAATCCCACCAAGGACATCTGCAAAGTTTGTATGTTTGTGTGGGTTTCCTCCGGGTTCTCCAGTTTCCTCCCACACTCCAAAGACATACTGATAGGGAATTTAGATTGCGAGCCCCATTGGGGACAGTGAAGATAATGTATGTAAAGCACTATGGAATAAAATAGTGCTATATAAGCAAAGCATAATAAATACATAAATTACCTTGTTTATCTTTAAGTATCATCCAATCTTCGGCATAGCATCTAGCAAATGATGGAAGCCAGCACCCCAGTGAAAGCCACTTTCAGCTTCAGAATGGCGCTCACTGGGAGAAAAATTACATTATTTGCCTGCCAATTCCCAACCATGCCACTCAAACCCTACCCACCCAGGTCATTCTTTGGCTGCAGGTGAGCGTGGTTTCAACCACATCAGGCAGCAGTGATTTTACTTTAAATATGTGTTCACCATAACAGTGAATATATATTTAATAGAAATCCATTTAGAATCCAGAGGAGCCTGTTCTTTTTGATGAGTGGAGCAAAATGATCTTGATCACCAAATAGAGCCAGACTGCCCATCAATACTCAGCTTGTTTCTCCACCCCCCCCCCCCCCCAAGGCCAGTATATGTGTACCCAGATCTGCTCATCTGTGCAGGGTTACTTACAAAAGTCACCATCTGGAGGCCTGCTGTGACTCTAGTCACTACTAACCAACAGACCATGAGGCAGAGAAGTCAGACGTTCCGGGGTCAGTACCAAGAGAGGACGTAGGGAATCAAGGTGAAAAACAAAAAAAAGATGTAAGTCAGGTCACGGTCTAGGGTCAAAATACTAGGAGATAGCGAATCAAAGCCAAGGACAAGACATAGGGATAGGCAGAACACGGTCCAAAGGGTCACGCACAACTCAGCAGAACAGAATCAGGCAAACACTCACAGGAAGCACAAACTACGTCTGCCAGGGATCAGTGGCAAACAGCTCAGTTAAGTAGCTGGGCAATCTCCAGAACAGAGAACATCTGGAGAAAAGCCCAGCACCTACCAGTCATAGAGTGGACAGCCGAGCTGTCAATCAAAGTACCGACAGCTCAGTACGCCCATCACAAGATTGAATGGTCGAGCTGTCAATTAAAACACCAAAAACTCAGCATGACCCAGATTCCATAGGGCAGAAAAACAGTCACTCATTAAGTTAAAGAATCAAGACACCTGCTTTCCATAGCTGTTTGCTAGACATGATGCCAATACACCAAGCTGTGAGCCACACATCATGGGTCCATGAGCCACAAGTTGGGGACCCATTCTGTAGAATGTGTGGAAAAATAATTGACTTAAAAGTCCAAGAACAAAAGCATTTATGTCACACATATGATCCAAAGAGAATGTTTTTCTTATATAAGCAATTCAGATAACATAAAATATTTCAGGGAGATATGGGTGACAGAAGGGGCAACTACCAAATTCTCTTTAGAACTTTCCAGATACTAACAGCAGTAAGTCATTTGAAAAGTAAAACGTTTTGTATTCTATAACATAAAATTATGTCAGAATACATAATTTTGTGACTTTTCTAGTAAATTTATACATTATGAATATTACTAATATTGTTATTAGATTATTTTAATAATGGTAAAATCCCCATCTACATGCACTGTTAATTAGAAGGAATATAGTGGCTGCGCGCTCAAATATTTTGTCATAGGGAGAAGTGAATTAGTGACACTTCTGCTTACCTCAAAAAAAAATAAAATACCGTATGTAATGCTTTTTTACCCAAATCCTGACATGGAGACATTTGGGATGCTCTCTGCCAACAGATCCTGCTGACATCCATGGGATCTCCCACCAATTATGTATTGTATATGGCCAATTAAGTATTACATTGTACTGTCCAACATTTTGCTTAAGAGCCTACATCAACCTTGATCTTGCTCTACTAGTATGAAATGATCTTCCATGTGGTCAGTATGAATAAATGGCCCTAGTCACCAAAACAAAAGGTACATATTAAAAGCTAAAAAATGCAACATATTACTAAAATCTATGCGATTGTGACAAATCTGTCATAATGGAGTGATAGAAATGTGTTTGGCCTGTTTCCCATAATGGCACAGTATCACCTGCTACATAATGTTGTGGATATGATCAGGGAAAGTGTGGACTTAGCTGATCTACTTGCCCAGAAGTGAAGCTTCTCTAATGTCCAGGCCAGCAGATGAGGCCAGGGTTGGTGATCTGTACATTTGGGCTGCATATTACTACAGTGTTCCAAATTATTATGCACAAAGTTTAGGAGTGATAAGGTTAGAATTTTTTTGTTTGTCATTTAAACTCATTGATGGTGATGTGTGTCAGGGCTCTTTATATCACTGAAAGCAATTGCAGATACCTGTGCACATTAGTTTGGCAGGTGTGTCCAAATAAAGGCAAGACTACTTAAGAAGGCTGTTCCACATTATTAAGCAGCCTACATTTTTGTCCAAAATGGGAACGAAAAAGGATGTGTCGGCTGCTGAGAAGCAACAAATTGTGGAGTATTTAGGTCAAGGCATGACTACAATCAACATTGCCAAGACACTTCATCGTGATCATCGCACAATCAAGAAGTATGTAGCCGATTCCCAGCACACACGTGTGCGTGCTGATAAGGAAAATTTGAAGACTCTTTCCAACAGGCAATAGCGTAAGGTTAAAAGAGCAGCTGCAAAAATGCCTTGTCATAGCAGCAGACAAGTTTTTGAAGCTGCTTGTGCCTCCAACGTCCCCAGAACAACAAGATGCAGGGTCCTTCAGAGGTTTGCAGCTGTGCGTAAGCCATCCTGTCGACCACCTCTATCCACTGCAGACAAGCAGAAACGGCTCCAGTGGGCCAAACGATACATGAAGACTGACTTCCAAACTGTTTTGTTCACCGATGAGTGCCGTGCAACGCTCGATGGTCCAGATGGTTGGAGTGGAGGATGGCTGGTTGATGGACACCCCATGAAAACACGGCTAAGGCGCCAACAAGGAGGAGGTGGAGTAATGTTTTGGGCTGGAATCATGGGGAGAGAGATTGTCGGCCCCTTTATAATCCCTGAAGGGGTAAAGATGAACTCCATAATCTATGTGGAGTTTCTAAAACAACACTTCCTGCCATGGTTCAAGAGGAAGAACCGTGCTTTCCGCAGCAAGATCATTTTCATGCATGATAATGCACCGTCTCATGCTGCAAAAAACACATCTGCATCTCTGGCTGCTATGGGCATAAAAGAGGACAAACTTATGGGTGGCCACCATCTTCCCCCAACCTCAACCCCATTGAGAACCTCTGGAGCATCATCAAAAGGAGTGTCTATGATGGCGGGAGGCAGTTCACATCTAAGCAACAGCTCTGGGAGGGTATTCTGTCCACATGCAAAACAAGTGAAGCAGAAACCATCCAAAAACTGACAAATTCAATGGACGAGAGAGTTCAGAAGCTTCTTTCGAACAAGGGGTCCTATGTGCAAATGTAACATCACCTAGAATAAAGTTTTCACTTGAAAACTGTTTGATTTCATTTTGTAATAAGCTGATAATGCTTATAACTTCACAATTGACCATTTTTTTGTTCAAAAAAAAAAAAAAAAAAAGTTGAAAACTCTGCTGTGCATAATAATTTGGAACATGCATTTTGAGTGTTTATTTTTTTTTTTTTTAAGAAGATACTGTTTTCATAGGCAGTTTGTTCCAAAACATTGCAATTATACTAGAATAGTAGATGACTGGAAAATAACAATGACTGCAATTCAGATAGGTAATTTAGAGAAAATATGAGGAAATATTTGCATAATAATTTGGAACACAGTGTATTAGGGCTCCTACTCACTTGCGCGAGACTCGGATGAGTCTCGCATGTTAATACCCGGCGCTGCTGCCGGCACTCAGATCGGAGCGTGCAGCCACATAGCAATACATGCAGCCGCACGCTCCGCTCCTGAGTGCGGGGTGCAGTGCCGGGTATTGCCGTGCGAGACTCATCCGAGTCTTGCGCAAGTGAGTAGGAGCCCTTACGGTAATTATGTTGGCTTCCTTTTAAAGCATGTTTCTGTTCTCATATAGCAGAGTAATGCAATATTGCAGGTGTCTTTCATATCCCTGCCACTTCCAACAGTCATCAAGTGTGCAGCAGCTGCTACCATTAGTAATTTGAAGAGAAATCTCTTATTCCCCTATCTTATGTCAACCGCAAACTTGTAGTGATTGCTGGAGGCTCAGATCTTCTATATTTGGTGACCTCTGCAGGTCAGTTCTGAAAACATTTGTATATAACCGGCTCAGTCCTCCAATTTTGATGTTTTCTAGGTAGCACGGCTGCATCTTGGGACAAGCAACATAACAGTAAGCTAGAGATTTATCATCCAAGTATAAAGTAGTCCTAATGATGTGACAGGGAGCTGGCCAGAATGTGCATGTCACTCAGCAGTCAATTATTTGCAGGGCACAGAGAGCAGACAGGCCAGTGATTACACTCTGCTAGTCATTACCTTCTGCATGCAATTACTTTTCTTATTTGCATACAGTGAAGTTATAGCACAGCATGATTTTTACTGTAGGAATGAAAGACGTCATCAGACGTATGGGACCTGTCAGCAAGAGAAAGTGATACTAGGAGGACAACTGCTGTTCCAGCAATGGTGACTAAGTAGTTACTATTAGCTGGGGTTCCCACATCAGGCACTGGCTGCTACATTAGGAAGACATGTAACACTATGCGGAGGAGCCTGCGAAGTGGAATAATGCGCTAGCAGTATAGGGCTGCAGCAATAACAGCTTCAGAAACTGGGGAATTAAAGAAGAGCTTTCACCAGTTTTAGCCTGTTAAACTGGCTATATCATGGAATAGAGCTGAATAAAAATGTAAACTTTATTTTTTAATTTCTAATTTTCATTGCAAAGATTGGAATTTGTAAAATTACTATGTTAATTTCCCATTTTGCAAAGGGGGCATTAGCGGAGATCCCTCTGTAATGGCATTTGCATTTTACCCTGTGTGAAGCTATTTATGAGCATGAAGTGTCGTGCTGGGAAAAAAAAAAAAATACGCCACTAGAAAGTCAGACCCAGCTTTCTCTGTGTTAGACATATAATGGCGCAAAGCTCTGCATTCTTTACTGATCTCACTGCCCAAATCTACTGTGATTACATGGGGATAGCGGAGTAGAGCAGAGATGTGTGTCATTACAAACACCTCTACATTTGCAGTCAGTGTGGGGGGAGGGGAGTAGAGCAGAGCGCTGTGTCATTACAAACACCTCTACATCTGCATCTCTGCAGTCAATGTGGGGGGAGGGGAGTAGAGCAGAGCTGTGTCATTACAAACACCTCTTGCAGCTGTACTCTTAACAGCTGCTGTCAGCTCTACTATTCTCCTCCTCCCCCCACACTGACAGCTTTAAAGGATGTTTGTAATGGCTCTGCTCTACTCTCCCTCTTTTGTAATTACAGAAGATGCCAGCAGTGATATCAGAGAGGAGAGCAGAGCTGAGTAACATTACATATCTCACACAGAGAACATGGAATCTAATCTATTCTGGGGGTGTGATCTTTTTTTTCTCTGTATAATACTTATGATTAGTTAATGTCATGCAGAAGAAAAAGTAAAGACTTCCAGAAAATAAGTTTCCACCAGATGGCTGCCAGTCAGCACCTTTCAAAAAAGGAGTGGAGAGATTACGTCCTTTGGTAATGGCATACTCTAACTGGAAGGAAACAGTATTACACGCCCAAACTTCCACCTGTTGCTAGCACACTCTGGTAGGCACCAGGAATAGTAGCTCACCTTTTGGCACTGCTCTCAGAGGGAGCTAATCAGTGTCACAAACACAAGCTCAGCAATAGTGGTTCACATTCATGCAACACTCAGATGTGTACATTTCAGCCCGTGGGTGCTGATCTACTTTACACAAGTTGTTTGGTGCTCGTTTACCAGCTATTTCTTTACATGGGCTGACAAACAATGATGGAGACAGAACAGTTGCTAATATAATAAATGGTTCTGACTCCATACATTATCAAATTATCTGCAGCATATCCCTTGTTTACACAAGGCGATGCGTTGCGGATAACAATGGCAAAAAATGATAGGAATTCCCTGAGCTATTTTGCTCATTTAAGACCAACATATATACAGTGGAAGATAATCAGGAATGAGCGTTCTGGCTTGTAAATTATCTACTGGTGTAAGTATGAACACAAGGTCTAGAAATAGCCTTATACTGGGTCCCTCCACTACATGTCCACGAGGCCGGACTGTACTCTGAATTACCACCCTAACCTTATAGGAAAGATCTTGGTACCGTGTTAGCCAGCAGATAGAAAAATATTTTCCTTGCAAACAGAAAAAAAATGTAAAACCTGTCCTTTCATAATGACCATGGACAAGATAAAGATCCTCAATTCATATCAGGACTACAAGATCCCAGGTACTTTCAGCTGCATCACATCTAATGTGGTGTACCTAATTATTTACTAAATGTCCAACTGGGGGTCTGTATGTGGGGGAGACAGGGCAAAAGCTTAGAACAAGAATGAATTCTCACCGCCACACAATAAGAGAAAAAAGAACAGATGTACCTGTGGCAATACATTTTTGTCTCCCTGATCATAGCACCATGGAAATCAGATTACGGTACTTGTGTTAAAGGGTAATTTCAAATCTCAGAGAGACAGAAGAGTCTGGGAGTACAAACTGATGATGACCTTTGACACTCAGTGCAGGAATGAATGTGTCGCATGGATTTATGTCTTTTTACATCAATTAAGGAATTTGTTCCTCAGACCCTGTGGGGACATCATAACACAGTACCACACCTGTTGTGAACTATACCTTTTGGCTCCCTCTTGTGGTCACTAGTGATTTGGCACTTGGATTGTCTTTAACGAAGCAGGTGAGTACCAACCTGGTAAGACCATGGGTGTTGCTATTTAAACTTCCTGGATTCTCAGTCCAGTGTCTGGCATCGTTGTAATCAGTTCACTTCTGTTTGCTCCTGTCTTCAGGTCCTGGTTCTTTGCAAGATAAGCTAAGTCCTGCTTTCGTACTTTTGATCATTTGCATTGTTCTTATTTTTTGTCCAGCTTGTACAAAATGTGATTCCTGATATCGCTGGAAGCTCTAGGGGGCTGATATTCTCCCCCCACACCGTCAGTCGGTTTGGGGGTTCTTGGATATTCAGCGTGGATATTTTGCAGGGTTTTTTGCTGATCATATAAGTCTTCTTACTATATTCTGCTATTAGTCAGTGGGCCTCTCTTTGCTAAATCTAGTTCATTCTTACGTTTGTCTTTTCTCCTTACCTCACCGTTATTATTTGTTGGGGGCTTGTATTACTTTGGGGTCTTTTCTCTGGAGGCAAGAGAGGTCTTATTTTCCCTGATAGGGTTAGTTAGTTCTCCAGCTGGCGCGAGACGTCTAGGATCAACGTAGGCACGTTCCCCGGCTGCTGTTAGTGTTTGCGCTAGGATCAGGTATATGGTCAGCCTAGTTACCACTTCCCTATGAGCGAGTATTTATGTTTTGCAGACTTTGCGGTAATCTCTGAGGTCCCCTGCCATTGGGACCATAACAGTATGCCAGGCCCTTAAATAGTTAATGCATTGCTGAAGTGGGATTAAAAGAAAAGAAGTTCTGAGTTTTTTTTTTTTTTCTTCCTCCCCTTTATCTCTGAGTGGCTTGAAACTTTGCTGCAGACATGAATGTTCAGACCTTGATTACTAGTGTGGATCAGCTTGCTGCTCGTGTGCAGGGCATTCAGGATTTTGTTGTTAGCAGTCCTATGTCAGAGCCTAAGATACCTATTCCTGAGCTGTTCTCTGGAGATAGATTTAAATTTAGGAATTTTAGGAATAATTGTAAATTGTTTCTATCTTTGAAACCTCGTTCGTCTGGAGATTCAGCTCAGCAAGTAAAAATTGTTATCTCCTTCTTGCGTGGCGACCCTCAGGATTGGGCTCTCTCGTTAGCGCCAGGAGATCCGGCATTGGCGAATGTTGATGCGTTTTTTCTGGCACTCGGATTGCTTTATGAGGAGCCTAATCTTGAAATTCAGGCAGAAAAAGCTCTACTGGCCATCTCTCAGGGCCAGGATGAAGCTGAGGTGTACTGCCAAAAATTTCGGAAGTGGTCCGTGCTTACTCGATGGAATGAATGTGCTCTGGCCGCAAATTTCAGAAATGGCCTTTCTGAAGCCATTAAGAATGTGATGGTGGGTTTTACAATTCCTACAAGTCTGAATGATTCTATGGCGCTGGCTATTCAGATTGATCGGCGTTTGCGGGAGCGCAAATCCGCTAAACCTCTGGCGGTGTTGTCTGAACAGACACCTGTCTCAATGCAATGTGATAGAATCCGGACTAGAACCGAACGACAAAATCATAGACGTCAGAATGGGCTGTGTTTTTACTGTGGTGATTCTTCACATGTTATATCAGCATGCTCTAAACGCCTAACCAAGGTTGTCAGTCCTGTCACCATTGGTAATTTGCAGCCTAAATTTATTTTGTCTGTGACGTTAATTTGCTCATTGTCTTCCTACCCTGTTATGGTATTTGTGGATTCAGGTGCTGCCCTGAGTCTTATGGACTTGTCGTTTGCCAAACGCTGCGGTTTTGTCCTGGAGCCTTTAAAAGTTCCGATTCCTCTCAGAGGAATTGATGCTACGCCACTGGCGGAAAATAAACCGCAGTATTGGACACAAGTGACCATGTGCATGACTCCTGAACATCGGGAGGTGATTCGTTTTCTTGTTCTGCATAAAATGAATGATTTGGTTGTTTTAGGTCTGCCATGGTTACAGACCCATAATCCTGTTTTGGATTGGAAGGCTATGTCTGTGTCAAGTTAGGGTTGTCAGGGAATTCATTTCGATTCTACGCCGGTGTCTCCTGCTACTTCTATTCCTTCAGAAGTTCCTGAGTATTTGTGTGACTATCAGGATGTATTCAGTGAGTCCAGGTCCAGTGCTCTTCCTCCTCATAGGGACTGTGACTGCGCTATAGATTTGATTCCTGGCAGTAAATTTCCTAAGGGACGATTATTTAATTTGTCTGTACCCGAGCATGCCGCGATGCGTTCTTATGTCAAGGAATCTTTGGAGAAGGGGCATATTCGTCCATCCTCTTCCCCTCTCGGTGTGGGATTCTTTTTTGTGGCCAAGAAAGACGGGTCTTTGAGACCTTGTATAGACTATCGGCTTCTGAATAAAATCACTGTTAAGTTTCAGTATCCTTTGCCACTATTGTCAGACTTGTTTGCTCGGATTAAGGGTGCCAAGTGGTTCACCAAGATAGATCTTCGTGGGGCGTACAACCTTGTGCGCATTAGGCAGGGAGATGAATGGAAAACTGCATTCAATACGCCCGAAGGTCATTTTGAATACTTGGTGATGCCCTTTGGGCTCTCTAATGCCCCTTCAGTGTTTCAGTCCTTTATGCATGATATCTTCCGGAAGTATCTGGATATATTTTTGATTGTGTATCTGGATGATATTCTAGTTTTCGCGGATGATTGGGATTCTCATGTAAAGCAGGTCAGGATGGTGTTTCAGGTTTTGCGTGATAACGCTTTGTTTGTGAAGGGCTCAAAGTGTCTCTTTGGAGTGCAGAAGGTTTCCTTTTTGGGTTTTATTTTCTCCCCTTCTGCTGTGGAGATGGACCCAGTCAAGGTCCGAGCTATTCATGATTGGACTCAGCCCACTTCTGTTAAGAGTCTTCAGAAGTTCTTGGGGTTTGCTAATTTCTACCGTCGCTTTATTGCTAATTTTTCTAGCGTTGTTAAACCTTTGACGGATATGACCAAGAAAGGTTCTGATGTGGCTAATTGGGCTCCTGCAGCCGTGGAGGCCTTCCAGGAGCTGAAGCACCGGTTTACTTCGGCGCCTGTTTTGTGCCAGCCTGATGTCTCACTTCCCTTTCAGGTTGAAGTGGATGCTTCTGAGATTGGTGCTGGGGCTGTTTTGTCGCAGAGAGGCTCTGGTTGCTCTGTGATGAGACCATGTGCTTTTTTTCTCTAGGAAGTTTTCGCCTGCTGAGCGGAACTATGATGTTGGTAATCGGGAGTTGTTGGCCATGAAGTGGGCATTTGAGGAGTGGCGTCATTGGCTCGAGGGTGCTAAGTATCGTGTGGTGGTCTTGACTGATCACAAGAATCTGATGTATCTCGAGTCTGCTAAGCGCCTGAATCCTAGACAGGCTCGTTGGTCATTGTTTTTCTCTCGTTTTGACTTTGTGGTCTCGTACCTGCCTGGTTCGAAGAATGTTAAGGCTGATGCTCTTTCTAGGAGCTTTGTGCCTGACTCTCCTGGAGTCTCAGAGCCGGCTGGTATTCTTAAAGAGGGAGTAATCGTGTCGGCCATATCTCCTGATTTGCGACGTGTGTTGCAGAGATTTCAGGCTGGTAGACCTGACTCTTGTCCACCCGACAGACTGTTTGTTCCTGATAAATGGACCAGCAAAGTCATTTCCGAGGTTCATTCCTCGGTGTTGGCAGGGCATCCGGGAATTTTTGGTACCCGAGATTTGGTGGCTAGGTCCTTTTGGTGGCCTTCCTTGTCACGGGATGTGCGGTCATTTGTGCAGTCCTGTGGGACTTGTGCTCGGGCTAAGCCTTGTTGTTCTCGTGCTAGCGGGTTGCTTCTGCCCTTGCCCGTCCCGAAGAGGCCTTGGACACACATTTCCATGGATTTCATTTCTGATCTTCCGGTGTCTCAAGGAATGTCTGTCATTTGGGTGGTGTGTGATCGTTTTTCCAAGATGGTCCATTTAGTACCCTTGCCTAAGTTGCCTTCCTCTTCCGATCTGGTTCCTTTGTTTTTTCAGAATGTGGTTCGGTTACACGGCATTCCGGAGAATATCGTGTCCGACAGAGGATCCCAGTTTGTGTCCAGATTCTGGCGATCTTTTTGTGCTAAAATGGGCATTGATTTGTCATTTTCATCTGCCTTCCATCCTCAGACTAATGGTCAAACGGAGCGAACTAATCAGACACTGGAGGCTTATTTGAGATGTTTTGTTTCTGCGGACCAGGATGATTGGGTGACCTTCTTGCCATTGGCGGAGTTTGCCCTTAATAATCGGGCTTATTCCGCTACTTTGGTTTCGCCATTCTTCTGCAACTCTGGTTTTCATCCTCGTTTCTCCTCGGGTCATGTTGAGTCTTCTGACTGTCCTGGGGTGGATTCTGTGGTGGATAGGTTGCAGCGGATTTGGAATCATGTGGTGGACAACTTGAAGTTGTCACAGGAGAAGGCTCAGCGTTTTGCCAACCGCCGCCGCGGTGTGGGCCCCCGACTTCGTGTTGGGGATTTGGTTTGGTTGTCTTCTCGGTATGTCCCTCTGAAGGTTTCCTCTCCTAAGTTTAAGCCTCGCTTTATTGGTCCTTATAAAATTTTGGAAGTTCTTAACCCGGTTTCTTTTCGTTTGGATCTTCCGGTGTCGTTTGCCATTCACAACGTGTTCCATAGGTCTTTGTTGCGGCGGTACGTTGTGCCTGTGGTTCCTGCTGTTGAGCCTCCTGCTCCGGTGTTGGTTGAGGGCGAGTTGGAGTACGTAGTGGAGAAGATCTTGGATTCTCGTCTCTCTAGACGGAGGCTTCAGTATTTGGTCAAATGGAAGGGCTATGGTCAGGAGGATAATTCCTGGGTGGCCGCCTCTGATGTTCATGCGGCCGATTTGGTTCGTGCCTTCCACGCTGCTCATCCTGGTCGCCCTGGTGGTCTTGGTGAGGGTTCGGTGACCCCTCCTTAAAGGGGGGGTACTGTTGTGAACTATACCTTTTGGCTCCCTCTTGTGGTCACTAGTGATTTGGCACTTGGATTGTCTTTTACCAGGTTGGTACTCACCTGCTTCGTTAGACCATGGGTGTTGCTATTTAAACTTCCTGGATTCTCAGTCCAGTGCCTGGCATCGTTGTAATCAGTTCACTTCTGTTTGCTCCTGTCTTCAGGTCCTGGTTCTTTGCAAGATAAGCTAAGTCCTGCTTTCGTACTTTTGATCATTTGCATTGTTCTTATTTTTTGTCCAGCTTGTACAAAATGTGATTCCTGATATCGCTGGAAGCTCTAGGGGGCTGATATTCTCCCCCCACACTGTCAGTCGGTTTGGGGGTTCTTGGATATTCAGCGTGGATATTTTGCAGGGTTTTTTGCTGACCATATAAGTCTTCTTACTATATTCTGCTATTAGTCAGTGGGCCTCTCTTTGCTAAATCTAGTTCATTCTTACGTTTGTCTTTTCTCCTTACCTCACCGTTATTATTTGTTGGGGGCTTGTATTACTTTGGGGTCTTTTCTCTGGAGGCAAGAGAGGTCTTATTTTCCCTGATAGGGTTAGTTAGTTCTCCGGCTGGCGCGAGACGTCTAGGATCAACGTAGGCACGTTCCCCGGCTGCTGTTAGTGTTTGCGCTAGGATCAGGTATATGGTCAGCCTAGTTACCACTTCCCTATGAGCGAGTATTTATGTTTTGCAGACTTTGCGGTAATCTCTGAGGTCCCCTGCCATTGGGACCATAACACACACCCATTCAGAGGACCATAAAACATTAAGACTTCCTTATCTATGAACTGTTCCAATATTTATGGACACAACTGTTTATCACTCTCACATAATAATAATTCTGCTTCACGTCACATGTCTTATCTATGGCATTTTTCTGGGCTGTGTTGTGCATAAATATGTGATTCTTCAGAATTTCTTTTAGTCTATGCCTGATGAAGAGGCCTGAGTAGTGTCGAAAGCTTGCAATTTGTTACCATCTTTTCAGTTAGCCATTATAAGTATCTCCACCCTTACCTTATATCAGTAGTGCCACCCAGAGGAAGCAAGGGGCATACTGCATGCTCTGCCCACCCTTTGTTGTGCATGAGGAAATAACTATATAGTACACCGACTACTGGAGCCAAATTACTGTTTCGATCCCTTTCCCTAAGGCTAGTTTCACACTAGCGTTAACTGCAATACGTCGCAAATGCGTCGTTTTTGCGAAACGCCGCATCCAGCAAAAGTTTTTGCTGGATACGTTGTTTCGTCATAGAGTAACATTAGCGACGCATTTGCGACGCATTTGCGACGCATTTCCAAACGGTGAATGCGTTTGGCGGCGTTTGGGCGTATGGTAGCGGTCCGTCGGGAGAAAAAAACGTTACATGTAACGTTTTTTGCTCCCGACGGTCCGCTTTTTCCGACCGCGCATGCGCAGTCGGAACTCCGCCCCCACCTCCCCGCACTTCCCCGCACATCACAATGGGGCAGCGGATGCGTGGGAAATATGCATCCGCTGCCCCCGTTGTGCGGCGGAGACCACACTAGCGTCGGGAACGTCGGCCCGACGCGCAGCGACGGGTTGTTCCCGACGCTAGTGTGAAAGTAGCCTTAGAATACAATTTACAAGTTGGTTAAAGAATGAGAGACCGTTCAGCTGTTACAAAAAGGTACATTAAATACCCCCAAAATACAAGTTATTTGCAGGTCAGATTTCCATAAGAAGTCCTTGCAACGCAAACTTTGTGAACTCAAATGTAAAAGTATTTAGGTTCATGTGGGGATCCTTCACTCTTTACAGAGACAAAACAAGGATATTAAAAAAAAAAAAAGCACATTAATGCAAATATTGCCACAGTTATACCAGGATATGCTGAGCTGTCTGAACATGTAAACCGAAAAAACCAGCACAATGTGACAATGCCTGTCTACTAGCTGTGGTCACATGAACTGCCACACATATGATTGTGGAATGTTGTAAGTCAAAAATCTATCCTTGTAAACTCAGACCAAACCGTTGTACTACAGATCTGCTCCAAAGTGGTTTTTAACATCACAGCCAAAAGATTCCCGGCTTCTCACAAGGTATTAAGAGGTGATCGGTGACATCTGCTGTGTTACTGAATAGAGATTTATAAATGTTCTTATTGCTGTGTTAATCAGTTTTGTTGCAATATAAAACATGACTTTTTACGTGAATGCAGTTCTCAATAGGGAAATATCAGTTTTGCGGCCTTTAGTATAATTAGGTAGCACTACCACCGGGTGTACAGTAAATTACACCTACCGCCTCACCAACGCCGGAGCTGCTGCAACCCCCGACCTATTGTCTCCTTCCCCACCATCCTGTAGAATGTAAGCCCGCAAGGGCAGGGTCCTCACCCTCCATATCAGTCTGTCATTGTTAGTTTGTTACTGTAAGTGATATCTGTAATTTGTATGTAATCCATTCTCATGTACAGCACCATGGAATCAATGGTGCTATATAAATAAATAATAATATATGTGTCTGCATGTCCCCCTCCCCCACCAACATTCAGAAATAAATGTGTTAGTTTAGGTACAGACACAATCTAAAGTAGCAGAAATGTCAGCGTACAATGAGTATACAGTGCTACTATCCACACGACAAGGCCACATATTTTAGATAAGGTGCTCTGGCAGTAAATCCTCACTGGTAATAAATACATTTTATACAAGCACTGGAGACCTCCCATCACAGCTTCCAAGAAATGCCTGCTAAATATATTCTGCTGGTCCCAGTATAGATCTGTTGCTCCATACTCCATAACAGAGGGTCTAATTATCTGACCAGGTGTATTCAATACTGTGACAGTGAAGGGAGGTCCGAACCACGGAACTGATTGATTCCGAGTCCTGTCCTCCAACGTGAACCATTCACATAGGTATCGCGAGTGAGTTTAGCTTTTACACAGCATTGGATGACTACTAGTGTTGATGAAAAAGTGATGTTTTGGTATAGAAATGTAGTAATTAACAGATGGTGTCATATTTATGATGGGACATTTTACCAAGTGGTATTTGTCATTTTGCCATCAATTTACATTAAGTGTAACTTGGCAAAACTAAGGGCCTGCACATTGCTCCTGACACATCGTAGCGGTTCACATACAGTTGTGCAGAGGCTATATAAATTTGGCACTAGGCCTAAGGTTTTAGGGTGCGATTCATCAAAAGTTGTCAACAGAATTCTGGTGTAAAAAAAGTTCAAAAGTTGCCACATTTTTGCGCAGCACAAGACTGCGTGACTTTTGGCGTCTCCACCCATTTTGCCCAGTGCCAATATAGTGAATGGAGATGGAGGGGGACAGTGGCGGGATGGTGGCGTGGCGACACCGTTTGTCAGGTTCATGATGAGCGGCAACATTCGCAATGCTACAAATCTTACTCCAACAGGGACTGCGCTCGTCATTTCCCACCTTGCCCGATTCATTAAGAGGCACGCACCCCTTAATAAATCAGGAGCCTCACACTCCACACCGCCCCTCATCGAAACCGGCATGAAAAACGCCATTCTTGATGAATATGACATCGCTTACAAAGTATTTATCCCAAAAGTTTGCGTAAATTGCCCAAATGTTTTTACAATAGAAAACTGGATGTCGGCCATTGGAAAAATGACAGGTTGACCAAGGAGGTGCTATGATTATCCCTGTGGCAATCTGATTTTTTTATTCACCCACTGTACATTATATCAGCTCCATTAGACAATTTCTCAGGCTGAAACGTCAACGGATAGAGAACTTTTTTTTATCACTTAGAAGGGCAGTTTCTGGAAGTAGGACTAGATGGTTGAGATCTTCATGGCTTATGTTAAAGGGGTTGTCTGATCATAAGATCATCCAACACCCAGCATGAGGCTATGTGCATACGTCCGGAAAGTATGCAGAAATTTCCTGAGAAAATCCTGAGGTTTTCCGCACGCGTTTTTGTCGCGTAATTTGCGCGGATTTCTCGCTTTTTTTCCCGGAGGTTCCTAATGCAATAATATAGTGAGAAATTCCCTTAAAATCCGCAAAATTAATGAACATGCTGCATATTTTGCGCAACATGTGCACAAAAATTGCGGAAACCATTAAAAATTATGGGATGCTTAATGTATGCATTTTTTAAGCGTTTGTGCGGCGGAAAGCAACCGAAAAAACGTGCAAAAAACACGAAAAATCTGCGAATAATCCAGGACGTGTGCACATAGCATTACAATGAGCTATGAGAACTGCTAGCAGCTGATCGGTGGGGTGGCGGGTGTGATTTTGATGACCTATCCTGAGGATATAGTATCATGATCAGGTGCTGTTTATGCCATTACGGTGTAAAAGAAAAACTGTATTTTTTGTTCATAGCGACCAATCAAAGTGCAGCTTTCATTTTGTATTCTACTCTTGAAAAATGAAAACTGCACAGTGACTGGCAACAAAGATATGTTTGTTTTTACCAGTTTTTATAAATCTGACACAGTTTTTGCTAAAATAAAAAGGAATCAAATGCAGTAAAAATGTTACATCACATAAAATGTTACAACTGAAATCTAAATAATGCTTTTAGACTTCTCTGGGAACATATAAGCATTGAGTATAACACAAAGGTAAAATTAGCTTTCTACTCGACCTGATCTTAAGAATCCACATGACACCCCATGGTGAAGTCACAAATGACATGTCAACAAACCGAGCTTGTGACTCATGGGAAGGGGAACTACTGTGCACATAATTACATGATTGGCATGTGCCGCTGCCAGCAGAGCATCTATAGCACACCTCGCAGTGATTTACATTAGTGCCAAAAGGCAGCACCACTGCGGCCACCGCAGAGCACAGGATATGCAGAAGAAAAGGATATATAGAGATTTCTTAGCAGTAATGTATTTAGGATTTTGCTTTTAGATATATTCACAGGTGGGAAAAGCTTTCTTGGTGCCCAAGTTGCAGATAAAATCCACAGCGGATTACAGTACAAGGCAAGGAAATTTTATAAGCCTCGTCCACAGGAGGAAATTCCACTGTAGTGTGAATTTTCACATATTCTGGCTATTCATCTTTTTGCCACTGATTTTACCCGTTTTAGTGAATCCTTTAGTGAATCGTTATCAAAATCCGCAATGTGACACATAAGGATTTTACCGCACTTCAGAAAAATCCGCAATGTGTGGACTTACGGGCTCGCTCCCATTTGCAATTAAATAATTAAATCGGACGAATGCTACCTGATTAAAAATCTGATTGCATTCGTACCAATTTAATCCTATGCTTGTGGCCTCATTGGCGTTTTATTTTTCCTGATTGGATCGCAATGGGATGGGAAACTAAACTTGGCTCCAGCTCTGCTGCGAGTGTGAGCCGAGTGTCAGCAGGCTGTGAAACATCGCTCTGCACTCGGATATCAGGTGAGTGCAGTAAGATTCCCTTGGACGCCGGCAATGAATGGGATGGACACATTAATTTCGCACCTGTGCTCTGATTCTCTGATGCGAGAGGATAGGAGCACAGATAACTGACACTCGGCTCACACTCGCAGAGCTGGAGCCGAGTGTCATTAGCATATCGCATCCCATGCTCTCGGATCAGATGTGATTAATGCTAATATGACTCCGGCCTAACTGAGTTACAGAGCTTACAGTTTCTGTAAGCCAAAACCATGAGTGGGTGAAAAATGCAGAAGTGGTGATGTGTTTCTATAATTTTCCTCTAAGGCTATGTGCACACGTAAGAAAAGAGGTGCAGAATTTTCTGCACAAACTCCGCAGCTCCTGGCAGAATCCGCAGCCGCGGAATTGCTGCGGATTTTCTGCAGATTTTGCCACTGCGGATTTTTTAACATGGAGGGGTGCAGAAACGCTGCAGATCCGCACAAAAGAAGTGACATGCATTTCTTTGAAATCAGCAGCAATTCCGCACTGATTTTTCCGCACCATGTGCACAGCTATTTTTTTTTCCCCATTGACTAACATTATACTGTAAATCACAGTGTGGATCTGCAGCGTTTCTGCGCGGAAAAAAACACTACGGATCCGCACTAAGGTGATATGCACACGTTGCAGATTTGACTGTGGAATTCTCTGTGCAGATTCTGCATTTCTTGGCAGAAAACGCAGGTCAGAATCTGCTCCTCTTTTTGGTATGTGCACACGTTGCAGATTTTTGTGCGGATTTCTTCCTTTTTTTTCCCCCTGCAGATTTCTATTATGGAATGGGTGCAGAAACGCAGCAGATCTGCAAAAAGAATTGACGTGGTCCTTTTTTGAATCTGCTGCATTTTCCTTGCAGATTTTCCCTCACCATTAGCACAGTAATTTTTTTTGCCATTGATTTACATTGTACTGTAAATCACTTGCGGATCTGCAGCGGAAAAAAAAAGCTGCAGATCTGCAGGAAATCTGCAACGTGTGCACATACCCATAATCCGCATCATGTGCACACAGCCTCAGGCCACGTGCACACGTTGAGTATTTGGTGAGTTTTTTACCTCAACATTTGTAAGTCAAAACCAGGAGTGGAACATTTGCGTGTTTCACTGCTGGTGGTGGACGTGTTTCTATTATACTTTAACCTCTGATTGTTCCACTCCTGGTTTTGGCTTACAAATGCTGAGGTAAGAAAGTCACCAAATACTCAACGTGTGCACGTGGCCTTAGAGGAAACGTATCTTAGAAACACGTCACCATTTCTGCATTTATCACCGACTCCTGGTTTTGGCTTACAAATACTGAGGTAAAAAACTCACCAAATACTCAGTGTGTAATTGTGGCCTAGAGTTTAGTTCCACATTTGGAAAACTGATCCACAATGGACTTTAAGTCTGTAGTGTGATGGAACCAAAGAGAGTATAGGCTGTGGCATCCTCACAATCCCAGGGCTGGTCATGACCTCCCTCTTACCGATGGCACCACTCCATTTCTTAACTCAGCAGCTGCAAACACTACCGTAATCAGGATTATCATCTTCCTATCCATAAAAGGTCAGTTTCCTGGAAATAAAACATTGTATACCTATGCAATAGTCATGTGTACTGTATATCTACAATAGTTCAAGGCATTGACCAATCCCTTTTAAACATGTGCTGTGCTTCACTGGAGAAGATACAGTAGGGGTACTTTCAAATTGCGTTCTGGCACCTGTTTCATGGCCCCGACGGGGCTTATGTCTAACCCCCCCAGCAAAAAAGGATTCAGACGTATAATGTGTGCCGGCAGATCAAACGTGCAATCTGACGTGTATCATTTTCGGGAGCGTACACCTACCGTACTAGAGGTGGACCCTCAGATCAGAAGTAGTAGACTGCATCCGAGAGTCCGCCTCCAGTAGGTGTACACTCCTGAAAATGGTGGCAGAGAAAACGTTTGCTCTGCCGGCACTAGACTACAGTCTATGGTCCATCATGGTCCTGTCAGCGCATATGTCCGGATCTCATTTTGCTGGGCGTTCGATGGGGCCACCGAACGGGTGCCAGAATGCAATGTGAAAATACCCTAAGTGAACCAGGTGAAACAATTGACTCCTATCTGCTTTTCATACTGTTGTTCATGGCAAGTAAAGTATATAAATGTATCCTAGATCAAATATAGCCTATTTTTTCACTTGAAGCAGCAATGATTATGTTGTAACTTAATCCTATTATGACCCAATTCAATGAAAAAGACAATTATGCTCTGAACAGTTGAAGGAAAGAGGAAGATTATGACGAGCAGCGAGATGAATGTGTACTATCACAGAAATCATAAACAAGCCATCAAGAAGCCTGAAGAGTCAAACAGAAGATATTTATATAGCTGCCAAGAGTAAAAATGCACCTGGCTGCACTTAAAGAAACACTCCAGTAGGGAGACACGACCCTTAGCCACAATGCTATGTTTAAAGAGTTGCAGCATCCCAACATTGGGGACTAGTGGGCCACCAGTGTGTAGGTGTGCTAGTGAAGACATTCTGGAAGAATCCCTAATGAATGATCAGACTCAGTTTCGTTTTGTTTTTTTGTACTCAAAAATGCATATCGACCAATTTTTTTTTTTATCAAAGCCTTAGGGATTTAATGAAATCCCGTCTCCACTGTGCATTAAAAAACGCATGCGTTTTTCTCGCAAAAACGCACATGCGGTGCGTTTTTTCAGAATGCAGCATGTTGCTACAATGAGCAAAACACGCAGGAACACCGCAGGTGACCTGCCAGTGACCTCAGGTGCATTTTTGGTCAGGATTTTACCTGCATAAAATCCTGACCAAAGCCTGAAGCAAACCTGACCGTGGACACATACCCTTAGGGTACGTGTCCACGTTCCGGATGGCCGGCGGTATCGTCGGAGCGGCAAACCCGCTCGGCGCTAAGCCCCGCCCCCTTCTGGGACGCGATGATGCCGGATGTGTTCATTGAACACATCCGGGCTCATCGCACCCCTCGCATAGGGCCCTGTGTTATTCCTTGCGGCGGCGCAGCGTCACCGCAAGGAACACGGACATGCTGCGATCTTAAAAGACGCGCAGCATGTCCAGAGTCGCAGGGCCGACGGATGCGCGTTTCCATGCATAGTGGACACGAGATTTCAAAAAATCCCCTCCACTATGCTGGAACATCTGGATGCTGCGTGTTTGACGCTGCGGCCCCACGCAGCGTCAAACACGCAGCGTTTCCTGAACGTGGACACGTACCCTACAAAAAGGATATTCCCCTTACTAAAAATGATAGCATAGTGAGATGGCATATCATGTGGGCAGCACGTTATAGAGCAGAATGATACATAGTTTTGTTGGAAGAGATTTAGCAGACCTTGTAACATTTTTCTTCAATGCACCATTCCAATCGCTTTTATAGCAGCGCTGGAGTGGTACTACTAATGTAAGGCAATAAATTTCCAAAAAGAATGATGAATGAATGAATGGCACCAGGGGAATATATACTAGTAGACAAAAGATCCCTATTTAAACCGGTAGCTAGCGGTATGAAGCAATGGGTATATGGTGCTCAGCATCAAAAAAGCATAAGAAAGTGATGCGGCACTCACTCGTGTGCAGTAAAAACGAAGTCCTTTATTGTACCATTACAAGGCTAAGAACATTGTCCATAGGGACGGCAGGTGTGAATAGGGATGCGGGGACAGAGAGACGGACGACCCTTTGAAGCGCTTGCCACGCGAAACAGCTGTTGTCCGTCTCTCCTTCCCCGCATCCCTATGCACACCTGCCGTCCCTCTGTAATTATTTTTTTTTATCCATAAAGGAAAAACACTGATGACACGCTGATGGAAAAACACTGATGGCACGCTGATGGAAAAACACTGATGGCACGCTGATGGAAAAACACTGATGGCACGCTGATGGAAAAACACTGATGGCACGCTGATGGAAAAACACTGATGGCACGCTGATGGAAAAACACTGATGGCACGCTGATGGAAAAACACTGATGGCACGCTGATGGAAAAACACTGATGGCACGCTGATGGACAAAGACTGATGGCACACTGATGGACAAAGACTGATGGCACACTGATGGACAAAGTCTGATGGCACCACTGGCGTTTTTTCACACGTATTAAAAGACCGGCTTATGAAGGAAGCCTTAGGTTCTGTACTACAAAGATGTAGGCACTCTATGACCAATTCAATAATTTGTAAAGCGCTTGTATGGATGATGTCTAAAAGTAGAAAAAAGTACAGTGCATATTATATTGGGCTCCACATATCAATAGTGTCATGATTGTTGCAATGCTACTGAACATGACGGCATCTGCATCATACTTCAGAAATTATAGAACTAGAAGGAACCAGCCTGATCACAATACAATCTGACTGGCTTCAGAAATATGTAAAGGAGGGGAAATCTGACAACTTCCATTGATAGAACTGGAACACATTTCAACTGCCATATGCCTATCATTGCCATTTTTCTGTCACAGATTGATACGTGAGCCCCACTGGGTCTTAAGCAAAAGTTAGCAATGGATTCAACACAGAAGCAGCTCTGTCACATCGGATTCATTTGACGCTTCAGGTTGACAGAGCGGCTGGCACACTGACTGGCTCAAAATAACAACATTAATTTTCCTAGGAAAAGTATGAAACACTTACAATATACTGAGTAGAGCATTTTTTAACAATAGAGCTTTTTTTCCTGAAATCTAAACTAAAATATTAGGTATAATGTCCAATATAAAGATATACTGAGCAATATTTCCAGAAAAGTTACGTTAGGCCGCATTCACACATCCATTTCCATTTTTACATTTGATTGTTTCTCTCTGTTTTGCCTCTGTTTTGTTTTCTTTTTGTTTCTCATCTGTTTTAAAAACTGTAGCAAGTAGAATGTCTGAGCTTTTCTTTTTTTTAATTGACGTTTAGCAATGAATCGGTTACAAATGATGAAACACTTTACAAAGAACCGAATCACAAAAAAGTCTTCTGTATTTAAGCTGTATTTATGGTATCCCCCTAACGGATGAGAATAGGACCTGCTCCGAGTCCACAGATCGGGCAAATGGATCAGTTTTTGATAGCAGGAGTGTATATGGATCAATGAAACTCTTTGGGTCCGCGTGTTGTCCATTTCAAAAATGGGCATCGCACATGGATGTGTGAATGTAGCCTTATAAGCTCCATGCTCCAGCGTGAGGACACTGTACGACCAATCAAGTAAATATAGAAATGAATCCATTAAAATAGTATCGTGCACGGTTTGTAATACCCCACCATATGCTGCATACATCTGCTTTATACTAATAGGCTGGTTAAAGCATTTCTTGGTTCCATAAATTATGCCTGTTCTATAGAGAACACAGTTAATTGTAATTTTCATGATATTAATAACTTCATGCGATAAAATAATGCTCCACTACTTCTTCCTTTCCAGTATTCCCATCCAAGCCCCCTCTGCTGAAACTGCCCAATAGAAGCAGATTAGGTACCCCTAGAGCCATTGCATCTACCCCTGGTTGACAATGTAGACATTAGATTACCAGCTCCTCTGGACCAAATGACAGCACTTGAAAGATTCTACTGGCTTATTCTGGGGCTGCTGGGTTCCATCATGGTGTCTATACCTTTGACATACGAATAAAGCAGCATGCATCCTTGTTCTTTCTGTCAAAAAGATGGACACCATGATGGTCTATGACAGAAGCTGCTGAGAGCACCTCCAACACAGATGTGAACAAAGCCAAACCTTTTAAGAGATTTCTGCCCATAAACGTAATCATATGCAAACAATACGTAGGTTCTGGGGCTGTGCAGATGCTCACACCATGTGGCCAAACATTTGTGAGGTTATAGCCATACACATATTCCTCAGTGTGAAACCTTAAAACATCTTCAGTAGCTTGATATTAAGTGCCCTTTAGTATCACATAAGCAAAAATAATATATATATTTATGTGGCTACTGAAGATTTTTTAAGATTTCACCATGAGGAACATATATATATATATATATTCACTATAAAACTGGGTAAACCCTGCTAGACACCTTTATCTGCAGAAGCCACCTGTGACTTTGTGCGGCCATGGTACGTTGTGCCCGGTTACCACCCCAGCTCTGCTACCTCTAGGACTTGCAGACTACAGTAGTAGTCCGTGACTGGAGTAGTGAAGGATGGCAGGATGCACACACTGATTGATGGCAAATGCCTTTTTAGCAGAGGGAACAAGTGTGCGGAGAATTACTAACCTTATTACAGAGGTAATATGAACAGAGAACAATGCTGAGAGACACACAGGCAATTAGGTGGGATTCATCGCGCGGCATTAAAAGGGATATGCATATTTTATGGCGTATACGAGGTGGCATGATTTCCAACAAGGCAGAGACTAAGTCACCACTGCACTGTTAACAGCAGTAAATAAATTCAGCCCTATAATACCCAGGAAAGGAACTTCTAACAACTTTTTCTACAATGGACACACACGAGTTTGTGATAACACCGCGTGCCCCAGTGACCAGGTGTTCTATTCTGGAGAACACAGATTTCATGTGGTCCTTTAGCTATTCCATAGGGGACCTATAGGAGCCGCAGGCGTAGGAAGAGGTTAATGGGAAGAAGTCTGTGGCTGCACATACATGAGTGAGGAGCAGCTCCTCAGCTAAGGGGACAATGCCAGATGGAGATAAGCGCGTGCCAGTGACAGCCATGCCAATCACCTACACTCTCACCGGCTGAGATGTCATCTGGCGCAGCACCGGTAACCGGCCACCGTCCAGATGTCAGCACTAATAGAGCTGTATCTCCAGCAATGCCAATCACCCGAGGGCATCCTGTGACATATCACCCTTTATCTCTGGAGGGGTTAGGAATGCAAGCTATTGTTCTCTGTGAGCAGCCATTCTAGGGTCTTATTGGAGTGATCTTCAATGAAAAGTCCAGAAACAATATCTGTCCCCCACCAGTTTCCCTCCAGGTGTGGTCTCCTGTGCATACACAGTAGCGCCTGATGGCAGCCGGAGGGCTCCTTTCTGTAAACCACCACTATAGGAACAAGTGCCGGTCCCGACAGCTGACTCCTGCGTGCACACAGTGCATCTGCAGCTCCTGCACACAGCTAGCAGGCAGGTGGGTGTGAGCAGTCCGCAGGACAGGTGCCCACACAGGGCGCCCACTGCTGCCAGTCCTGAGCCCCACACGTGTTGGCCAGCAGACATATCACTTGCCAAGTAGAGAACTATCCCGGTCACTGGGGGACCAGACAAAGGAGAAACTTTCTCGGGTGCTATCAGGGCGGAGACGGGTGGTACCGGGGAATGTGGCAGCGGGCACCGCGGGAGCTGCCGGGACGGAGGACCGTAGGGAAGCGAGCAGTACGGCGATGCTGCTGTCACTCCTACCTTTGTGCCAGTGCTGTGCCCTCCTCCCGTCCTCGCAGCCTGAAGAAAGGAGCTTGTCCCGGCCCCCGAGACTGAGCGGCTGGAAATGCTGCAGACTGACGCCCCGTGGCGGCGACCCTGGGAGCAGGGAGAGAGATGAGCCGGCAGAAGGGGGAAGCACGACCGAGAGCCACTCATAAACAATGCCAGCCGGGAGGAGGAGGGACGCCGCCGCCACCACCGCTGCTGCTGCTGCTGCTGCCTGCCGGAGAGGAGGAAAGCCTGGGCTGGACTTCCAGGCGGGCGCCTATCAGAGCTGCTGCAGGCAGGAGGGCATCACATCGCTCACACACGGATTACACATCATTACACCCACCAGCCAAGGTCAGCCTGGCATCTGATGATCACTGTGCCAACTGACACTTATATGTCCACACATAGAGTCACCCTGCCTGACCACTGACAAGGTGCCAGGCTTTATGTGCAGGATAGACCATGGGCACAAGAAACTTCCCTAAAAATCATGAACCAACATTTCCCAGTAACCTAGTGCCCCTTATATAGAAAGGCTAATAAGGAGAATTGTTTATGACGAAATTGTCCATTGGTGACAAGTGAGGTTAAGGGCTCATTCACATTGGGGTAATGAAATGCGGATGCATAAGGCTCCAGTGCTGGCAGAGTCCGTTCACAACCTATGAAGCGGGATAGGTCACAGCCATACCCCTGTGTCACCACGTATGCAGCGGGATAGGTCACGGCCATACCCCTGTGTCACCACGTATGCAGGGGGATAGGTCACGGCCATACCCCTGTGTCACCACGTATGCAGCGGGATAGGTCACGGCCATACCCCTGTGTCACCACGTATGCAGCGGGATAGGTCACGGCCATACCCCTGTGTCACCACGTATGCAGCGGGATAGGTCACAGCCATACCCCTGTGTCACCACGTATGCAGCGGGATAGGTCGCGGCCATACCCCTGTGTCACCACGTATGCAGCAGGATAGGTCACAGCCATACCCCTGTGTCACCACGTATGCAGCGGGATAGGTCACGGCCATACCCCTGTGTCACCACGTATGCAGCGGGATAGGTCACGGCCATACCCCTGTGTCACCACGTATGCAGCGGGATAGGTCGTGGCCATAGCCCTGTGTCACCACGTATGCAGCGGGATAGGTCGCGGCCATACCCCTGTGTCACCACGTATGCAGTGGGATAGGTCACGGCCATACCCCTGTGTCACTACGTATACAGTGGGATAGGTCGCGACCATACTCCTCTGTCACCACTTATGCAGCGGGATAGGTCGCGGCCATACCCCTGTGTCACCACGTATGCAGCGGGATAGGTCGCGGCCATACCCCTGTGTGTCAGGACTCTGAACATTTTTTATTACCTTTTGTGCATTACTGCCCTTTTCCAAGATGGCATCTTTGGTCTCATGTCCACTGTGTCTTCCTGCTATAAAACTCCACCCCAGCCTTCAGTCTGTGCTAGAGTATTCTGCCTTGCATCGAGCTCCTGACTCTGGTGACTCCCTGGCTATATACCTGCTCCTGTGAACCTGTGTGGTGATCCTGCTACTCTGCTCTGAGTTCCTGCTGCATACACCAGTTTCCAGTAATCCTCCTTCATCTGCTGCTCGTGTTTACTTCCATCTGCATTTGCTGGACATGTCAGCTGTTGCTGCTCTGCAAAAACCTCAGAATACTACCCAGGCCTCCCTGGTTGAGCTAAGGCTACGTTCACATTTGCGGTCAGCGCCGCAGTGTCGGGCGCCGCAGCGTCGCCGCATGCGTCATGCGCCCCTATATTTAACATGGGGGCGCATGGACATGCGTTGTGCTGCGTTTTGCGCCGCATGGCCGCAAGCGTTGGACGCAAGAAACGCTTCAAGTTGCATTTTTTTTGCGTCCAACTTTCGGCCAAAAAGGACGCATGCGGCGCAAAACGCAGCGTTTTAGCGTGCGTTTTGCCGCGTTTTTGTTTGCGTTGTGCGCTGCGGCGCCGACGCGGCGCACAACGCAAATGTGAACGTAGCCTAAGATATTATTTGAACTGCCTTATAAGCATAGCTATCTGTGTTTGGACTAAAACAAGGACTTATTCGTGTCAAGTATCCTCAAGAATTATTGTGCTTCATAGACTTTCTGCGTGATTGCATTTTCCTCTGAAGTTTCCTATATACTGCTAAGCTGCGTTTTATATTTACCCCAAGTGTTGTGGACTTGAGTTTCTCTCTGCACCTGTTTGAATCACCGTGTGATAATATTAATATAGACTTTACCACTTATAAAACTGTGTCCTGTAGTTGTCTTGTTCCACGCAAAGAGTCTCCTGAGTTATCCCCTATAATTATTACACTGTGTCACCACGTATGCAGCATAATAGGTCACGGCCATATCCCTGTATCACCATGTATGCAGCAGAATAGGTCGCGGCCATATCCCAGTGTCACCACATATGCAGCAGAATAGATCACAGCCATACCCCTGTGTCACCACGTATGCAGCGGGACAGGTCGCGGCCATACCCCTGTGTCACCACGTATGCAGCGGGATAGGTCACAGCCATATCCCTGTGTCACCACGTATGCAGCGGGATAGGTCGCAGCCATACCCCTGTGTCACCACGTATGCAGCGGGATAGGTCACAGCCATATCCCTGTGTCACCACGTATGCAGCGGGATAGGTCGCAGCCATATCCCTGTGTCACCACGTATGCATCGGGATAGGTCGCGGCCATATCCCTGTGTCACCACGTATGCAGCGGGATAAGTCGCGGCCATATCCCTGTGTCACCACGTATGCATCGGGATAGGTCGCGGCCATATCCCTGTGTCACCACGTATGCAGCGGGATTGGTCGCGGCCATACCCCTGTGTCACAGTCACCATGGTTTTTGCTGTATGGAATAGAAAGGCGTGATATGTTTCCCCATACAGTAACATCCTATGCAGTATAGTAAGAGTCCTCATGGGAGGCTGAGGCCATTGTAGCAGCTCAGTCAAGGCCAAAAGTTGTGAAAGGGAAACAATTTTTCGTTTTCCCAAAGTTTGTTGCTTCAGTGTTTTTAGATCTTTTAATCAGATGTTTCTAGTTTCTATGGTTACTAAAGTACAGTTATTAGCATTTCAGAAGTTATGTACTTTTATTGACAATATCTATCTCAATATCTACAGTGTTGACCATTATTTTTCAAGACTTCTACAATTCTCCCTTGCAGCTGGATAGTGACTTCCTGGCCAAATCCTAACAGATGACCCCCCGTCTTGGCTAATCAGTGCTTGGAGTTTATTACAATTGTGTTTTTGTTCACTGATCGGCATAGTTATCACTTTTGTTTTGTGACATGGTGCTCAGTCTTGCTGGAAAAAGCATTGTTCATCACTAAATTGTTCCTGTAACATCGGGGGAAGTTGCTTTTGGGCAATGTTTAGCTACCATTCTTTATTTATCGCAGCGTTCTTAGCTTAAATTGTGACTGAAATCTTGTATGAAAAGCGACCCCCACACTTGAATAGTCTCAAGATACTTTACTGATGGCATGACACAGCATTCATAGTAAAGCTCACCTTTTTTTCTCAGAATGGTCATTCTTCCAGATGTCCTATACAGTCTGAAGAGGACTTCAATCCCTGTACTTCCTCAATAATGTCAGTCTGACCTTGATGGTTTTTTAAGTGAGAAGTGGCTTTTCTGGACACTAGGCCAACATCCAAAAGCCTTCACCTGATTGTGCATGCTGTTGCAATGACATCTGCCTAATGCCATTCCTGAGCAAGCTCTATACTGGTGTTGAAACTGATCCCTTAGCGGAATCCTCTTCAGAAGTCATATTGGCGTTCTCTGGAGTTTTTTGGGTGCCCTGAGCCTATTTCACAGTAATTGAACTTCTGGCTTTGAAGTTCTTGATAATCTGGTAAATCATTGGAAATCTGTCACGGGGGTACTGGGTAGACTACAGCTGATTACCCGGGCCCCTGCGATATCCCTCAGACTAGGGAAAACCCTGTCTGTCCCTCTCCCAGAATTTACACTGATGGGGTGCTTGTCTGGGCCGCCAGGCCTGACCCTGACTCCTGTTTCAGCCCTACGCTGAAACCTCCACCCGTCACCCAGTGATTAGACCACACACCAACCTCCACAGAAAGCACAGACAGGGAAAACTAAAACACGCACCGCGCACACAGACACACAAGAAAACACTATAATGTGCACAGGGCAAAACAAACACAAATATAGGAAGGAGAAATATGACAAAGGATAATACACCACCAGATACGATATTTCTTCTCCTAGACCACCACTCCAGACCGAGATCACCAGGCACAAAACACAAGCTATAATCGGCGACACCCAAAGTCCAGAATGATTATTTAAAGGCCACGGGCATGACCCAGCCTCCAACCAGATTACCAGCTAGATTAACCCCGGACAACCTGGATAAAATCTAGCCGACGCCACTGAGCGTATAGTGGACGAATGTGGAATTACCGCTGTCTGTCGGACGCCCTAGTGTGAATAGCGTCCTACATGACAAAATCTTTCAAGCAGCAATGTCCTTGCCTGTAAAGCCTTTTTGATGCATAGCAATGATAACTGCATCCGATTCTTGGAGGTTACGGTGTTTAACAGAAGAAGACAATTATTTCAAGCGCCAGCCCACTTTTAAAACAATCAGTCTGCTCTTATAATTTCATTTTAACATTTTACAACCTTATCTTGCCATGTGGTGTGTGAGACATCATCAGATACATCCTGTTTCATTTATGAAGGAGGGACTCTGAAAGTCACAAAGCCTGTTTTTATAGGGCCATCAGGCAGCCTTTACTATTCTTAAAGGGCCAGCAGTTGGCCCTCACTATTCTTAGAGAGCCATCAGCCGGCTATGCTTTGTTGTTCCCATTATTAAACAGTGGGTCTCCTATACTGTTATTGCATATGCAGGGCTGGGCTGTCCAAAATTTGGACGCACCCCAATACCCCTTTGAAGAGACGTACAGGAGAGCTTCCTGAAAACAATGTTCCCATTATTTGGAAGTGGGTCTCCCATAGTGTTTGCCTATGCAGTGAATGCAATGGCTGCCAAAAATTTGGAGGCACTCCAATGCCCCTTTGAAGAGACATAGAAGAGGACCTCATGGAAAAATGTTCCCATTATTAGGAAGTGGGTCTCCCATAGTGTTTGCATATGCAGTGAATGCAAGGGCTGCCAAAAATTTTGTGGCACTCCAAATACCCCTTTTTTTTACCATTAATTTTTTATTAAATTTTCAGAAAATGTTTGAACACACAAAGGGTCAAACAAAACCCATAAACACATACAATAACAAAGTACAATAGGTACTCCAATGCCCCTTTGAAGAGATGTAGAGGAGGGCCTCTTGAAAAAATGTTCTCATTATTAGGAAGTGGGTCTCCCATAGTGTTTGCCTATGCAGTGAATGCAAAGGCTGCCAAAAATTAAGTGTATGGGCTGACAAACATTTACACCTGGGGGGGTATACATGAACATACTGTATATCAATTTTTTGTACGGGCATCATAGACACCCTTTAAAAAAATTATGTGGGTGTTGCATCACGGACCACAGTCACCCTGGTGATATGGTGGTAGAGGATATGGAGAAGGAGGAGGACAACAGCAAATAGCCAAAATCAGGAAGCATATACCCATGTGTGGGTGTGAAGAGGTGCATGGGAACAGACCTCCCAAAAAAAGACAATGGGTTTGAGTTTATGTTACGCTGCTATCATTCGGTGGTGATGAAAAGTCTGGCCCAATCCAATCCTTGTTCATTTTAATAAGATTCAGGCTGTCAGCATTTTCAGTTGACAGGCAGATGCGCTTATCAGTTATAATTCCACCAGCGGCATTAAACACCCACTCTGACAAAACGCTAGCGGCAAGGCAGGCCAGGACCTCCAAGGCTTAGAGAGCCAGTTCATGCCACGTGTCCAGCTTGGATACCCAATAATTATAAGGCACAGAGGAATCACAGAGAACGTTGGTACGGTCAGCAAGGCACTCCCTCAGCATCTTACCAAACTTTGCACTCCTTATGAGAGTACCCCACACCTCAGGGCCTATGCGATGGGAGGGTCTGAGAAAACTCTCCCAGAGTTTTGACAGTGTTCCCCTGCCTCTGCTGGATTGGAGTTATGTCTCTCTCGCCTGTACTCCTTGGTTGTCCAACGAACTATGACCTCTGCCGCCAGCGTTTTCAGATGGGAATTTTTTAAATAATTCTGCAACAAGGGCCCGCTGGTACTGCCCCATTTTAGTAGACCTGTCCGCCTCAGGAATAAAATATAAAAAGTTCTCCTTGTAGCGTTGGTCTAGAAGTGTCAACAAGCAGTAATGACTGTCACCCAAAATTTTGAGAATGGGAGGGTCATAGGAAAGGCAGTGTAACATAAACTGAGCCATGCATGCCAGACTGCTAACAGGCAAGACATCCGTGTCCTCACCAAGAGGACATCTGACCAAGTGCAGCGCCCCAGAGTCCTGGTCGTTGCAGTACTTTGGCTCCGCCGCTAAGGGGGGCTATGGTACGTCTGATGGCACTGAAGGAGTTCATCTGACCAGGTATCACAGACACCAATACATTTCACAGTCTGGCCTCCAGGGGGAGCTAAGGGTACTATTCATTAGGCCACTCCTCACAGTCTGGTAAAACTGGGGGTTAGGCAGGAAGTTAGAAAGAAAGCTGACTGGGTTGGAACCAGGCAACACCTTGTGGCAGAGGGTGTTGTAGGGGAAGATTCGGTAGGGTCCCTGTCAGGGGTGGGATCCTGACAGAGGCCTGGCAATCAGAGAGAAAGCTACGGGACCGCGCCTGCACTTCATAGCGGCGGTGCCCTAAGAAAGGACAAGAAGCGAGATTTATTGTGCTGAGTGAGAAACGAGATCAACGCAACAGGGAGAAATACCAGTAGGAGTCGTGCTGTTAGACCGAGGCAACATCCTACTGAGGCGTAAATAACCGGTGGCCGGAACGCCGAGGAAGTACAGAGCTCTAAGCATTACTTCAAACCAACGGCAGGGCAGAGAGCTATAGGCTGGCTGTCTCACCTACATCACCTACGCAGACATAGGGGGCAACCTTTGGAGAGGGGCGACTCTAGGGTCCCGGAAGAGCTCCGAGCCTTCCCGTCATACGGGTGCATCCTACCATAAGATCTGGGGGGCGAGAAGAAGAAGAACATCAGAATCGAGTTGTTGTGAGCGAACACGAGGAACAGACACAACAGTTGTGGGGTACTATCCCGTAAGCACAGCAGGGGAGGACCACAACACACAAGCGCTAGAAGGAAGGCACAGATTTCCCCCTGCAACGGGAACTCTGGAGGTGCCATCGGACCGGCCGGACTTGCGCAGCCCGGTTAACCGTATTCCGGACTGAGGACCCAGAAGCCTTCAGTAAAGAGGTAAAGAGACTGCAACCTTGTGTCCTCGTTATTAACTGCGACCGGCACTACACCGCACCACTACCACCATCCACATCTATTACTGTACGCCCCTCAGCAGGGTCACGGACCGGGTCTAGCCACCGTGACAACCCCAGAGTAGAGACTCAGAGGCCCGGTACCGGGTACCCCTCGGCCCTGCGGCAGTGGGGGCGCTACAACTTGGCGTCACGAACAGGATCTACTTAAGCCTGAAGAATCAGGTCATGTGTGCCTTGGAACTGTGATTTACTGTGCTTGGACTGTACTTTATTGCAAAGACTGCGTGCTGCCATTTACCGCCAAAAGTTCCCGCCAAAAGTCGCCGCCATTGCAGCGCCACAGGGAGCGCAGAGGAAGAAGAAGGGCGTGCCATGGGAGGGGACTACCAAAGCGGCGCCAGAAGTAGCGACCGCCCCCTCCGACTCCTGCTGCGAGAGGACGACCTACCCAGCAATAGAGGAGAACCGCCCCCTGATTTGCAACGGCGGGAATGAGGTGAAGAGGGAGTTCGACCTCGGAGAAATGGCGGAGCCAGGTGCATGCGTTGCCGCCGAATGCCAGACAGCGACGATGAGCAGCAAGTGCCCGAGCAACGGCGAGGTGATCCCGGCTTGCCCTCACCCATCAGAGGCGGACTCGCGTCCACCGCCGGTGAAGGACCTGAACTCCTTGGAACCGCCAGTGGAGGAGCCGAGCCTACCTATCCCAGCCACGGAGCCATGGAGGACGGAGCCACATCAAGAGGCCACTCCGGAAGAGCCGCGGTCCGGGCTGCAGCCGATTCCAGTGTCCTCGTCAACGGAACAGATCGACATCGGTGGAATCACATCAGGCGCAGGTATGGACGGCACCCCTACTCCCCCGGCCGATTCTGTTCTCCCGACCGATCCGGTTCCCCTGACCGATCCCGCTCCTGTGACCGCTCCTCACCCCAGCAATAATAACCGCGCCTTTACGGTAGAACGGGTGGTCCTCACCCCCGAAGTGATGGGGAAGCTGGTACCTCCCCTACCGACCAAGATGGGGGAACCCATAGATGTGGGCCCAGACGGGGTGATCCTCCGGTGGGACACCCCCTGGAACGAGCCGGATGGAGCTCCGGGGGAGAGCCTCACCCTTGCTGTGCTCACTTGGGAACAGTATAAACAATGTCTGATCCAACACTGGAAAAACCGAGACGAAACAGAACAATCTGATATGCCGAAAACGCAACGCAGGAAGCCTGTGCACAACAGGAAAGACGTGGTAAAGCGGGGGACTGTGTTAGCCTTCCACCCGAAGAGGGGTTGGGGCTCCATACAGGAACCGGGACTACCAACTGACGTCTTCGTTACTAGTTACAACGTAAAAACTCCCTGCTGCAGTCGAGATGGTGACCCATTGCAAACGGGGGATCAGGTGACCTACACTCGCCGCCGGAATGCACAAGGATGGTGCGCTCAGAACGTCCACCGGTGTGAGCCTGAGGGAGCGTCACCTGTTGCCGCGACCCCGATTGATCCAGATTTGACAGATCTCGTTACTATCACCACCGTCCGCCTTGTAGCAGCCACCGAGCTTGCAAGCAGGATCAGCCTCCAAATCCAGAAACCGGCTGATCTGATGGCACCTGAGAGACCAACCACCAGCACAAACATTGCATCGGCAGGGGACAGAAGACCACCCCCTGCACAGCCACCATCAGAGTAAGCAAAAATGCTTCAATGATTGTAAATAGTTCATTGTTTCCTCTGCTATTTTGCTGCTAAAACCCGTCCAGGGTTAACTCTTAAAGGGATCCCTTTGTTGACCCGGGATCCCTATTGTTTTTGTTTGTTTTCTACGTTTTTGCACCAGTTATCAAGAACTGCTGAATCATGAACAATGCATGATACAAACTCCTTGTATATAGTTTGCACCTTCTTAAAGGTGCTCTCTACCGGTTTTACATAAAAGACGGACTCTTTGCGAAGATACGGTTCTTGGAACTTGCACTGGAGTCCTTGCTGCATACGGACTTGCGGCTTGAGAAGTTGCACTACCTCGTAGAGACTTGGTCCCCTCTTAAAGGGGATGTTCACATCTTGCACTTATGTACAGTGTTGCCTTAAGATGGTTAGATGGCAATAATGTCTTGACAGAAAAAGTAATGATGCTAATATGAAGAAGTTGTATGTAGCCAACTAGTTGATTGTAAGAAATGTTTGATAATGTGTTAGAGAATGAGGACAGAAAGTGAACCCGTACGGGGTTAGTTAGTGAGTCCTCCTAGGAGCCATACAGAGATGGCTCAGTGATCTTAAACTGAAAGAAAAATGATATGTTCTATACTGTGTATAGTAGTGGAAGGACAGTATGCCCGGGCGGAAAGGGGCGGTCCTGTAACAGAAAGGAGAGGCAGTAGGCCTGGAGCGGTTAGGACAGGCGGTCCTGCAGACTTAAAGTAGGAGAATGTAAAAATGTTCAGTAACCTTATAATGTGATTATAAGAAGGTCTTTAGTGGATTTAGCGAGTACGTCCTTAAAGGCAATGTTAAATTATTGTTCAAAGATTTTGCACTTAGTAGAATACCCGGTTGGGTAAGAAAAGTTATTTAAAGTATTTAACTATGTTTGTAACGTTCAAGTGTCCTCACCTCCCATAAAGGGAAGCTCTGTTAAAAAGTTTACTCGTACTTGCATTTTCAAAATTGTATGTCTTTTTGCTGACATGTATTGTTGTTTTCTTCCCAGTCCAGGAGTACTGGATTTAACCAGGGGGAGTGCAGCGCCCCAGAGTCCTGGTCGTTGCAGTACTGTGGCTCCACCGCTAAGGGGGGCTATGGTACGTCTGATGGCACTGAAGGAGTTCATCTGACCAGGTATCACAGACACCAATACATTTCACAGTCTGGCCTCCAGGGGGAGCTAAGGGTACTATTCATTAGGCCACTCCTCACAGTTTGGTAAAACTGGGGGTTAGGCAGGAAGTTAGAAAGAAAGCTGACTGGGTTGGAACCAGGCAACACCTTGTGGCAGAGGGTGTTGTAGGGGAAGATTCGGTAGGGTCCCTGTCAGGGGTGGGATCCTGACAGAGGCCTGGCAATCAGAGAGAAAGCTACGGGACCACGCCTGCACTTCATAGCGGCGGTGCCCTAAGAAAGGACAAGAAGGGAGAAATACCAGTAGGAGTCGTGCTGTTAGACCGAGGCAACATCCTACTGAGGCGTAAATAACCGGTGGCCGGAACGCCGAGGAAGTACAGAGCTCTAAGCATTACTTCAAACCAACGGCAGGGCAGAGAGCTATAGGCTGGCTGTCTCACCTACATCACCTACGCAGACATAGGGGGAAACCTTTGGAGAGGGGCGACTCTAGGGTCCCGGAAGAGCTCCGAGCCTTCCCGTCATACGGGTGCGTCCTACCATAAGATCTGGGGGGCGAGAAGAAGAAGAACATCAGAATCGAGTTGTTGTGAGGGAACACGAGGAACAGACACAACAGTTGTGGGGTACTATCCCGTAAGCACAGCAGGGGAGGACCACAACACACAAGCGCTAGAAGGAAGGCACAGATTTCCCCCTGCAACGGGAACTCTGGAGGTGCCATCGGACCGGCTGGACTTGCGCAGCCCGGTTAACCGTATTCCGGACTGAGGACCCAGAAGCCTTCAGTAAAGAGACTGCAACCTTGTGTCCTCGTTATTAACTGCGACCGGCACTACACCGCACCACTACCACCATCCACATCTATTACTGTACGCCCCTCAGCAGGGTCACGGACCGGGTCTAGCCACCGTGACAACCCCAGAGCAGAGACTCAGAGGCCCGGTACTGGGTACCCCTCGGCCCTGCGGCAGTGGGGGCGCTACACATGCTCTCCTCCTGTCCTCAGGCCATCCACGCTGAACAGACAGTATGACAGTTGTACAGGTAGTACAGTCTATAGCGCATGAAACTAGCTCCTGTTCTTCCTCCTCCTCCTACTCTTCCTCATTGTCACCCAATCCATGTTGGGATGAGATGAGGCTGGCTGTGTGTAATTACCCTGTATGGTTCCTTGCTCCATCTCATTGTGCTCCACCTGCAATGCATCCTCTTTGATTGTGAGCAGAGAAGCGGGATGGTGACGCTAATTATGGCATCATCGCCGCTCAGCATCTTGGTGGAGTCCTCAAAATTTTTGAAGAAGGTACATTATTATTATTATTATTATTATTATTTATTTATATAGCACCATTAATTCCATGGTGCTGTACATGAGAAAGGGGTTACAGAGTTACAGATATCATTTACAGTAAACACGTTTACAGTGACAGACTGGTACATACGGGAGAGAGGACCCTGTCCTTGCGGACTTACATTCTATGGGATAGTGGGGAAGAGACAGAAGGTCAGAGGTGCTGCAGCTCTGGCGGTGGTGAGGCGGCTGCTCTGGCGATGGCGAGGTGGCAGAATGGTTATTGCAGGCTGAAGGCTTTCTTGAAAAGATGGGTTTTCAGGTTCCGTCTAAAGGATCCGAGGGTGGTGGATAGTCGGACGTGTTGAGGCATGGAATTCCAGAGGATGGGGGGATATTCGGGAGAAATCTTTGAGGCGGTTGTGTGAGGAACGAATAAGTGGGGAGGACAGTAGGAGGTCTTGAGAGGATCGGAGATTACGTGAGGGAAGGTATTGGGAGATTAGTTCAGAGATATAGGGAGGGGACAGGTTGTGGATGGCTTTGTAGATCAGTGTTAGTAGTTTGAACTGGATTCGTTGGGGAATTGGGAGCCAGTGGAGAAATTTGCAGAGGGGAGAAGCAGGGGAGTAGCGAGGAGAGAGGTGGATTAGCCGGGCAGCAGAGTTGAGGACAGACTGGAGTGGTGCAAGAGAGTTAGCGGGGAGGCCACAGAGGAGGGCGTTGCAGTAGTCGAGGCAGGAGATGATGAGGGCATGCACAAGAGTTTTGGTAGATTGTGAACTGAGGAAGGGACGGATTCTGGCAATATTTTTGAGTTGGAGGCGACAGGAGGTGGCAAGAGTTTGGACGTGCGGTTTGAAGGACAGAGCAGAGTCGAGAGTTACCCCGAGGCAGCGGATTTCAGGTGCGGGAGAGAGCGTGATGCCGTTTACCATAATAGATAGGTCAGGTAGGGGGGGTACGTGAGATGGGGGAAAGATGATGAGTTCGATTTCGTCTGTACATATGTCTGACATCCATGTCCACTCTTGAGGTCTTATGTGTGGAGTCTGAAATGATTACCAATGGCCTTGTTGATGCTGGTTGTCAACAACTGCCCTCTTCTGCTCATAAATCCTTTCCAAAATCTGTAGTGTAGAGTTCCAACGTGTGGGGACATCACACACCAGTTGGTGAGCCGGAAGCTGCAAAAGCTGCTGAAGCACGTCAAGGTCAGCAGAAGCTGTAGCTGACTTTCTAAAATGGGTACACAGGCGGCATACTTTGACAAGCAGATCTGGCAGCTCCGGGTAGGTTTTGAGAAATCGCTGAACCACGAGCACATGGGCCAGGTATGGTACGTGTGTGAGCTCGCTCACATCAGATCCACCACCAGGTTCCGGCCATTGTCAAACATGACCATGCCTGGCTGTAGGTTCAGCGGTGTCAGCCACAGATCTGCCTGCTCTTTCAGAGCTGTCCACAACTTCTCAGCATTGTGCAGTTTGTCACCTAAGCATATTAGCTTCAGCACAGCCTGTTGCCGCTTGGCTGAGGGAGTGCTGCAGTGCTTCCAGCTTGTGACTGATGTGGTCATTTCGGAGATGGAGGCTGAAGAGGAGGAGGTGCAGGAGCTGTAAACTGTGGAGGCAATGTGTTGTGAATTAGACTTTTTGCTCCCTCTGGTGGTTACTAGTGATATGACTCTGGGATTTTCTTCCCTCAGTTTGTACCCACCTGGGTCGTTAGTCCAGGGGTGTTGCTATATAAACCTCTTGGATCCTTAGTCCAGTGCCTGGCATCGTTGTAATCAGATCCTTTTTGTTTGCTCCTATCTGCTGGTCCTGGTTCGTGCAAAATTAAGCTAAGTCCTGCTTCTTTGTTTTTTCAGTTATTTGCTTGCTCTCATTTTTGTCCAGCTTGTACTAAATGTGATTCCTGACCTTGCTGGAAGCTCTAGGGGGCTGGTGTTCTCCCCCTGGGCCGTTAGACGGTTCGGGGGTTCTTGAATTTCCAGCGTGGATATTTTTGATAGGGTTTTTGCTGACCATATAAGTTATCTTACTATATTCTGCTATTAGCTAGTGGGCCTCTCTTTGCTAAATACCTAGCTCATTCTTACGTTTGTCTTTTCCTCTTACCTCACCGTTATTATTTGTTGGGGGCTTGTATCCAACTTTTTGGGGTCTTTTCTCTGGAGGCAAGAGAGGTCTTTCTTTTCCCTTCTAGGGTTAGTTAGTTCTCCGGCTGGCGCAAGACGTCTAGAATCAACGTAGGCACGTTCCCCGGCTGCTGTTATTTGTGGTGCTAGGATTAGATATATGGTCAGCCCAGTTACCACTGCCCTATGAGCTGGTTTTTGTGTTTGCAGACTTAGTAACTATTTCTGAGACCCTCTGCCATTGGGGTCATAACAGTATGCCAGGCCAACATTGAATGTTAATGCATTGCAGAAGTGGGATAATAAGAAAGGAAATTCTGAGTTTTTTTTTTTTTTCTTTCCTCTCTTCCTCCCCTTTACCTTTGAGTGGCTTGTGCTTGCTGCAGACATGAATGTCCAGACCTTGATTACAAGTGTAGACCAGCTTGCTGCTCGTGTGCAGGGCATACAAGATTTTGTTACCAGTAGTCCTATGTCTGAACCTAAAATACCTATTCCTGAACTGTTTTCTGGAGACCGATTTAGGTTTAGGAATTTCAGGAATAATTGTAAATTGTTTCTTTCTCTGAGACCCCGTTCATCTGGAGATTCAGCTCAGCAAGTTAAAATTGTTATCTCTTTTTTACGGGGCGACCCTCAGGATTGGGCTTTCTCGCTAGCGCCAGGAGATCCGGCATTGGCAAATATTGATGCGTTTTTTCTGGCGCTCGGATTGCTTTACGAGGAACCCAATCTTGAAGTTCAGGCAGAAAAAGCCTTGCTGGCTATTTCTCAGGGCCAGGATGAAGCTGAAGTGTATTGCCAAAAATTTCGGAAATGGTCCGTGCTTACTCAGTGGAATGAGTGTGCTCTGGCCGCAAATTTCAGAAATGGCCTTTCTGAAGCCATTAAGAATGTGATGGTGGGTTTCCCCATTCCTACTAGTCTGAATGATTCCATGGCGCTGGCTATTCAAATTGACCGGCGTTTGCGGGAGCGCAAAACCGCTAATCCTCTGGTGGTGTTGTCTAAACAAACACCTGATTTAATGCAATGTGATAGAATTCAGACTAGAAATGAGCGGAAAAATCATAGACGTCAGAATGGGTTGTGTTTTTACTGTGGTGATTCTACACATGTTATATCAGCATGCTCTAAACGCCTAACAAGGGTTGTTAGTCCTGTCGCCATTGGTAATTTGCAACCTAAATTTATTTTGTCTGTGACTTTAATTTGCTCATTGTCTTCTTACCCTGTTATGGCGTTTGTGGATTCAGGTGCTGCCCTGAGTCTTATGGATCTGTCATTTGCCAAGCGCTGTGGTTTTGTTCTTGAACCGTTGGTAAATCCTATTCCTCTTAGAGGTATTGATGCTACGCCATTGGCGGAAAATAAACCGCAGTTTTGGACGCAGGTAACCATGTGCATGACTCCTGAACATCGGGAGGTGATTCGTTTTCTTGTTCTGCATAAAATGCATGATTTGGTCGTTTTGGGTCTGCCATGGTTACAGACCCACAATCCAGTCTTGGATTGGAAGGCAATGTCTGTGTCAAGTTGGGGCTGTCAGGGAATTCATGCTGATTCCCCGCCGGTGTCTATTGCTTCCTCTACTCCTTCGGAAGTTCCTGAGTATTTGTCTGATTATCAGGATGTATTCAGCGAGTCCAGATCCAGTGCTCTGCCTCCTCATAGGGACTGTGACTGCACCATAGATTTGATTCCAGGTAGTAAATTTCCTAAGGGAAGACTATTTAATCTGTCTGTACCTGAGCATGCCGCAATGCGTTTGTATATCAAGGAGTCTCTGGAGAAGGGGCATATCCGTCCATCCTCTTCCCCTCTTGGTGCGGGATTCTTTTTTGTGGCCAAGAAGGACGGATCTTTGAGACCTTGTATTGACTATCGGCTTCTGAATAAAATCACTGTTAAATTTCAGTATCCTTTGCCTCTGTTGTCGGACTTGTTTGCCCGGATTAAAGGTGCCAAGTGGTTCACCAAGATAGATCTACGTGGTGCGTACAACCTTGTGCGCATTAAGCAAGGAGATGAATGGAAGACTGCATTTAATACGCCCGAAGGTCATTTTGAGTACTTGGTGATGCCTTTTGGGCTCTCTAATGCTCCCTCAGTGTTTCCGTCCTTTATGCATGATATTTTCCGGAAGTATCTGGATAAATTTATGATTGTTTATCTGGATGATATTCTGGTTTTCTCTGAAGATTGGGACTCACATGTGGAGCAGGTCAGGATGGTGTTTCAGGTTTTGCGTGATACGCGTTGTTTGTTAAGGGCTCAAAGTGTCTCTTTGGAGTACAGAAGGTTCCCTTTTTGGGGTTTATTTTTTCCCCTTCTGCTGTGGAGATGGACCCAGTCAAGGTCCGAGCTATTCATGATTGGACTCAACCCACGTCAGTTAAGAGTCTTCAGAAGTTCTTGGGTTTTGCTAACTTCTACCGTCGTTTTATCGCTAATTTTTCTAGCGTTGTTAAACCTTTGACGGATATGACCAAGAAAGGTTCTGATGTTGCTAACTGGGCTCCTGCAGCCGTGGAGGCGTTCCAAGAGTTGAAGCGCCGGTTTACTTCGGCGCCTGTTTTGTGCCAGCCTGATGTCTCACTTCCCTTTCAGGTCGAAGTGGATGCTTCTGAGATTGGGGCAGGGGCCGTTTTGTCACAGAGAGGCCCTGGTTGCTCGGTAATGAGACCATGTGCTTTCTTCTCTAGGAAGTTTTCGCCTGCTGAGCGGAATTATGATGTTGGCAATCGGGAGTTGCTGGCCATGAAGTGGGCATTTGAGGAGTGGCGTCATTGGCTCGAGGGTGCTAAGCATCGTGTGGTGGTCTTGACTGATCACAAAAATTTGATGTATCTCGAGTCTGCTAAACGCCTGAATCCTAGACAGGCCCGCTGGTCATTGTTTTTCTCCCGTTTTGACTTTGTGGTCTCGTATTTACCAGGTTCAAAGAATGTGAAGGCTGATGCTCTTTCAAGGAGCTTTGTGCCTGACTCTCCTGGAGTCGCAGAACCTGTTGGTATTCTTAAAGAGGGAGTTATCTTGTCAGCCATTTCTCCTGATTTGCGACGCGTGTTGCAGAGATTTCAGGCTGGTAGACCTGACTCTTGTCCACCTGACAGACTGTTTGTTCCTGATAAGTGGACCAGCAGAGTCATTTCCGAGGTTCATTCCTCGGTGTTGGCGGGTCATCCGGGAATTTTTGGCACCAGAGATCTGGTGGCTAGGTCCTTTTGGTGGCCTTCCTTGTCACGGGATGTGCGGTCATTTGTGCAGTCCTGTGGGACTTGTGCTCGAGCTAAGCCTTGCTGTTCTCGTGCCAGCGGGTTGCTCTTGCCCTTGCCTGTCCCGAAGAGGCCTTGGACATTTCCATGGATTTCATTTCTGATCTCCCGGTGTCTCAGGGCATGTCTGTCATCTGGGTGGTATGTGATCGCTTTTCTAAAATGGTCCATTTGGTGCCTTTGCCTAAGCTGCCTTCCTCTTCCGATCTGGTTCCTGTGTTCTTTCAGAATGTGGTTCGTTTACACGGCATTCCTGAGAATATTGTGTCTGACAGAGGATCCCAGTTTGTTTCCAGGTTCTGGCGATCCTTTTGTGCTAGGATGGGCATTGATTTGTCGTTCTCGTGTGCCTTTCATCCTCAGACTAATGGACAAACGGAGCGAACTAATCAGACTCTGGAGGCTTATTTGAGGTGTTTTGTTTCTGATTGGGTGACCTTCTTGCCGTTGGCTGAGTTTGCCCTTAATAATCGGGCTAGTTCCGCTACTTTGGTTTCGCCATTTTTCTGCAACTCTGGTTTCCATCCTCGTTTTTCCTCGGGACATGTGGAGCCTTCTGACTGTCCTGGGGTGGATTCTGTGGTGGATAGGTTGCAGCAGATCTGGAATCATGTGGTGGACAACTTGAAGTTGTCACAGGAGAAGGCTCAGCGTTTTGCCAACCGCCGCCGCGGTGTGGGTCCCCGACTTCGTGTTGGGGATTTGGTATGGCTGTCTTCTCGATTTGTTCCTATGAAGGTCTCCTCTCCTAAATTTAAGCCTCGCTTCATCGGTCCTTACAAGATATTGGAAATCCTTAATCCAGTTTCCTTTCGCTTGGATCTTCCGGTGTCGTTTGCCATTCACAACGTGTTCCATAGGTCTTTGTTGCGGCGCTACGTTGTGCCTGTGGTTCCTTCTGTTGAGCCTCCTGCTCCGGTGTTGGTTGAGGGCGAGTTGGAGTATGTGGTGGAGAAGATCTTGGATTCTCGTCTCTCCAGACGGAGGCTTCAGTATCTGGTCAAGTGGAAGGGCTATGGTCAGGAGGATAATTCCTGGGTGGTTGCCTCTGATGTGCATGCGGCCGATTTAGTTCGTGCCTTTCACGCTGCTCATCCTGATCGCCCTGGTGGTCGTAGTGAGGGTTCGGTGACCCCTCCTTAAGGGGGGGGGTACTGTTGTGAATTAGACTTTTTGCTCCCTCTGGTGGTTACTAGTGATATGACTCTGGGATTTTCTTCCCTCAGTTTGTACCCACCTGGGTCGTTAGTCCAGGGGTGTTGCTATATAAACCTCTTGGATGCTTATTCCAGTGCCTGGCATCGTTGTAATCAGATCCTTTTTGTTTGCTCCTATCTGCTGGTCCTGGTTCGTGCAAAATTAAGCTAAGTCCTGCTTCTTTGTTTTTTCAGTTATTTGCTTGCTCTCATTTTTGTCCAGCTTGTACTAAATGTGATTCCTGACCTTGCTGGAAGCTCTAGGGGGCTGGTGTTCTCCCCCCGGGCCGCTAGACGGTTCGGGGGTTCTTGAATTTCCAGCGTGGATATTTTTGATAGGGTTTTTGCTGACCATATAAGTTATCTTACTATATTCTGCTATTAGCTAGTGGGCCTCTCTTTGCTAAATACCTAGCTCATTCTTACGTTTGTCTTTTCCTCTTACCTCACCGTTATTATTTGTTGGGGGCTTGTATCCAACTTTTTGGGGTCTTTTCTCTGGAGGCAAGAAAGGTCTTTCTTTTCCCTTCTAGGGTTAGTTAGTTCTCCGGCTGGCGCGAGACATCTAGAATCAACGTAGGCACGTTCCCCGGCTGCTGTTATTTGTGGTGCTAGGATTAGATATATGGTCAGCCCAGTTACCACTGCCCTATGAGCTGGTTTTTGTGTTTGCAGACTTAGTAACTATTTCTGAGACCCTCTGCCATTGGGGTCATAACAGCAATGCTTATTGTCGTAGGGCCCGCAATCCGCAATGTTCCGTCCCATGGTCTGACTGGGTCCCGGCTTCCACTACGTTAACTCAGTGTGCTGTCAGCGAGATGTATCATTCCTGCCCACAAGCACTTGTCCACGTGTCCGTGGTTAGGTGGACTTTCCGAGTAACTGCATTGTTGAGGGCATGGCTAATGTTTGTGGGACACGTGCTTGTGTAATGGCGGGACAGCACACCAGAAGAAATAGTGGCGGCTGGGGACCAAGTACCGAGGGACGGCCACTGCCATCAGGTTGCAGAAAGCTTCCTGTGGGAATTTAGTAGTGTGGCCTGTGGGGCATTGGCTGTGTATTTGGGCTTGCGTTCCAAGGACTGGGGTATCGACAACTGAATGGTGCGCTGGGACAAGGATGTGGACGTGCTTGTGCTCACTGATGGTGTTAGTTGAGTGTTTGCAACGACAGGTGCATGGTAGGAGGCATCTTCGCATGCACTATGGACAGGGGATTGGCTTGCATGCACAATAGCGGAAGAAGCAGTGGTGTCACCCGCAGACACTGTTCCTGGACCCTGGGGTTCGATCCACCAAGTTGGTTGCTTTGCTGCCATGTGCCTGATCATGCTGGTGGAGGTCAGGCTGGTAGTTTTGCTACCCCTGCTGATGCTGGCCTGGCAGGTGGTGCAAATGGCCTTTTTGGGGTTATCGGCAGAGTCTTTAGAAAACAACCAGACTTGGTAAGACCTAACAGTTGTACTGGCAACTTCCTTAGTGTTGGTGTTACGGGGAACGGTTGTCCGCCTTCTGTCTGGGGCCACCACACTGCTTCTTCCTGCCTGTTGGGGTGCTACACCTCCCTCCCCCTGTGTGCTGCTGTCCTCGCTCTGCATGTCCTCCTGCTAGGTTGGGTCAGTTACTATATCATCCACTACCTCGTCTTCCACTTCCACACCCTGGTCCTCCTCCTGACTTTCTGGCAATTGTGTCTCATCATCGTCCACCTCTTGTGAATCTTTCCCACCATCGTCTTCGTGTGGCCATGGCTGCTCAAATATTTGGGCATCGCTACATGCGATCTCCTCTTGCCCTGCTTCAAGTGGACCAGGCGAGAGGCCTGAATCTATAAATGGAAAAGTGAATAGCTCTTCGGAGTGTCCAAGTGTGGGATAAGTTGTCTCCGGGCACTCCGCATGGTGGGAGGAAGGAGGATAAAGGTGAGGAATATGCAGTCCAGACTCACGGCTACTGAGACTTGACCGTGTGGAAGACAGGGTGGTGGTGGTGTCAAAGTGACTGGAAGCATTATACGCCATCCAACCAACAACCTTTTGACACTGCTCTGGGTTCAATAGTGGTGTACTGCGGTCCCCTAGTATTTGAGACAGGAAGGTCAGGTGAGAAGATGTGGGTGTTTGTTGTGGCACAATTTCAGCTTGCCCACGGCCTCGGCCTCTGCATGCACCATCACCATCATGTCCAGTTCCCCATCCCTTGCCACGCGCCTTACCCATTTTAAATGGAGGACAATATTTTCCATGTTCACCACAAATGGCTGAATTTGGAGCGAACTTATATGTGATCTGTGTGATAGACAAATGTTATGATCCTTAGTGGCTGAGGATCACGAATAGACCAGCAAGTGAATAAACTAAGGACAAGCTCTAGGGAGATGGTAACTGGACTGATCGCAAATCTGAACCTATCCAAAACAACTAGAGGTAGCCGGTGAACGTGCCTAAAAAATTCCTAGACGTTTCGAGCCAGCCTGAGGAACTAGCTACCCCTAAAGAGAAAGAAAGACCTCGCTTGCCTCCAGAGAAATAATCCCCAAAGATATAGAAGCCCCCAACAAATATTAACGGTGAAGTAAGAAGAAGGCACATACGTAGGGATGAAATCAGATTCAGCAAAAGAGGCCCACTAGTACTAGAAAGCAGAAAATAGAGCAGGGGTCTATGCGATCAATAAAAAACCCTTACAAAATATCCATCCTGAGATTACAAGAACCCACGCACCAACTAATGGTGTGTGGGGAGAAACTCAGTCCACTAGAGCATCCAGCAAGCAAGGAAATCACATTTTAGCAAGCTGGACAAGAAAACATGATAAACACTGCTGATCAAAAAAAATGAGCAAACAAAACTTAGCTTTGTCCTGGATGGACTGGGAGCAAGGTAGTGAGAAGGAATCTGAGTAGCACTGATTACATCGACAGCCGGCAACAAGAGGAAGTAAAACAGAGCTATATAGGAACCTCCCAGAGGATAACGAACCAGCTTATAGCCAGAGACCAGCAGGATAACAAACAAAGCCACCAGGGGGAGCCCAAAGCAAAAGTCACACCATACCACCAGTGACCACAAGAGGGAGCCCGAAAACAGAGTTCACAACAGTACCCCCCCCTTAAGGAGGGGTCACCGAACCCTCATGAAAACCCCCAGGGCGATCAGGATGAGCCACATGGAAGGCATGAACCAAATCGGCCGCATGAACATCAGAGGCGACAACCCAAGAATTATCCTCCTGACCATAGCCCTTCCACTTGACCAAATACTGGAGCCTCCGTCTAGAAACACGAGAATCCAAGATCTTCTCCACCACGTATTCCAATTCTCCCTCAACCAGCACCGGGGCAGGAGGCTCAACCGGAGGAACCACAGGTACCACATACCTCCGCAACAACAAGCGATGGAACACATTATGAATAGCAAATGATGACGGGAGGTCCAGACGGAATGACACAGGGCCAAGGACTTCCAGAATCTTATAAGGACCGATAAACCGAGGCTTGAACTTAGGAGAGGAGACCTTCATAGGAACGAAGCGAGAAGACAACCACACCAAGTCCCCAACGCGAAGTCGGGGACCCACACAGCGACGGCGGTTGGCAAAGAGCTGAGCCTTCTCTTGTGACAACTTCAAATTGTCCACCACATGATTCCAAATCTGATGCAACCTATCCACCACAACATCCACTCCAGGACAGTCAGAAGGCTCCACCTGACCCGAGGAAAAACGAGGATGAAACCCCGAATTACAAAAAAAAGGAGAAACCAAAGTAGCAGAACTAGTCCGATTATTAAGGGCAAACTCGGCCAACGGTAAAAAAGTAACCCAGTCGTCCTGGTCAGCAGAAACAAAACATCTTAAATAAGTCTCCAAGGTCTGATTAGTTCGCTCGGTTTGGCCATTCGTCTGAGGATGGAAGGCCGACGAAAAAGACAATTCAATGCCCAACTTAGCACAAAAGGTCCGCCAAAATCTAGACACAAACTGGGATCCTCTGTCAGAAACAATGTTCTCAGGAATCCCGTGCAAACGAACCACATTTTGAAAAAACAGTGGAACCAACTCGGAGGAGGAAGGCAACTTAGGCAAGGGCACCAAATGGACCATCTTAGAAAAACGATCACACACCACCCAGATGACAGACATTCTCTGAGAGACAGGGAGATCTGAAATAAAATCCATGGAAATGTGCGTCCAAGGCCTCTTCGGGACAGGCAAAGGTAACAGCAAACCACTGGCACGAGAACAGCAAGGCTTCGCCCGAGCACAAATTCCACAAGACTGCACAAAGGAACGCACATCCCGCGACAAGGAAGGCCACCAAAAAGACCTGGCAACCAAGTCTCTGGTACCAAATATTCCACAATGGCCCGCCAACACCGAAGAATGAACCCCGGAGATGACTCTGTTGGTCCATCTATCCGGGACAAACAGTCTCTCCGGTGGACAGCGGTCAGGTCTATCCGCCTGAAACTCTTGCAGCACACATCGCAAATCTGGGGAGATGGCAGACAAAATCACCCCTTCTCTAAGGATACCAGCCAGCTCTGAATCTCCAGGAGAGTCAGGCACAATACTCCTAGAAAGAGCATCAGCCTTCACATTCTTCGAACCCGGCAGGTACGAGACCATGAAATCAAAACGAGAGAAAAACAATGACCAACGAGCCTGTCTGGGATTCAGCCGCTTGGCCGACTCGAGATAAATCAAATTCTTGTGGTCAGTCAAGACCACCACACGATGTTTAGCTCCCTCGAGCCAATGTCGCCACTCCTCAAATGCCCACTTCATAGCCAACAGCTCCCGATTACCGACATCATAATTCCGCTTGGCAAGCGAAAACTTTCTTGAAAAGAAAGCACATGGCTTCATCACAGAGCCATCGGGGCTTCTCTGCGACAAAACAGCCCCCGCTCCAATCTCGGAAGCATCAACCTCCGCCTGGAAGGGAAGTGAGACATCTGGCTGACATAAGACCGGAGCCGAAGAAAACCGACGCTTCAGCTCCCGAAAGGCCTCCACAGCCGCAGAAGACCAATTAGTCACATCAGAACCCTTCTTGGTCAAATCCGTCAAAGGCTTAACAACGCCAGAAAAATTAGCTATGAAGCGACGGTAAAAATTAGCAAAACCCAAGAACTTCTGAAGACTCTTAACAGATGTAGGCTGCGTCCAGTCATGAATAGCCTGAACCTTGACTGGGTCCATCTCAATAGTAGAAGGAGAAAAAATGAAACCCATAAAAGAAATCTTCTGGACTCCAAAAAGACATTTTGAGCCCTTCACAAATAAAGCATTGTCACGTAGGACCTGAAAGACCATCCTGACCTGCTTAACATGAGACTCCCAATCATCCGAAAAAAACAGAATATCATCCAGATACACAATCATAAACTTATCCAGATATTCACGGAAGATGTCATGCATAAAGGACTGAAAGACTGAAGGAGCATTAGAAAGTCCAAAAGGCATCACCAAGTACTCAAAATGGCCTTCAGGCGTATTAAATGCAGTTTTCCATTCATCACCCTGTTTTATACGCACGAGATTATACGCACCACGAAGATCTATCTTGGTGAACCAACTAGACCCCCTAATGCGAGCAAACAAATCAGTTAACAATGGCAAAGGATACTGAAATTTGACCGTGATTTTATTCAAAAGGCGATAATCAATACAGGGTCTCAGGGAACCATCCTTTTTAGCCACAAAAAAGAATCCTGCACCAAGAGGGGATGAGGACGGGCGAATATGTCCCTTCTCTAAAGACTCCTTTATATAACTCCGCATGGCAGCATGCTCCGGCACAGATAAATTGAAAAGTCGTCCCTTAGGAAACTTACTACCAGGAATCAAATTTATAGCACAATCACAGTCCCTATGAGGAGGTAGAGAATTGAGTTTGGGCTCCTCAAATACATCCTGGTAGTCTGACAAAAACGTAGGGACTTCAGAAGGAGTGGACGAAGCAATAGACACCACAGGAGCGTCACCATGAATTCCCTGACAACCCCAACTTGACACCGACATAGCTTTCCAATCCAGGACTGGATTATGAGTCTGCAACCATGGTAGACCCAACACGACGACATCATGCAAATTATGCAGTACAAGAAAGCGAATCACCTCCTGATGAACAGGAGTCATGCACATGGTCACTTGTGTCCAGTACTGAGGTCTATTCGTAGCCAATGGTGTAGAATCAATTCCCCTTAGTGGAATAGGGAATTTTAAAGGCTCCAAATCAAAACCACAGCGCCTGGCAAATGACCAATCCATCAGACTCAGGGCGGCACCTGAATCTACAAAAGCATTAACCGGGTAAGATAACAGGGAACAAATCAGGGTAACAGACAAAATGAACTTAGGCTGTAAAGTACCAATGGTGACAGATTTATCAACCTTTTTTTTGTGCTTAGAGCATGCTGAGATAACATGAGCTGAGTCACCACAGTAAAAGCACAACCCATTTTGCCGTCTATAATTTTGCCGTTCACTTCTGGTCAGAATTCTGTCACATTGCATAGATTCAGGTGTCTGTTCAGAAGACACCGCCAAATGGTGCACAGGTTTGCGCTCCCGCAAACGCCGATCAATCTGAATGGCCAGAGTCATTGGCTCATTCAGACCTGCAGGCATAGGGAACCCCACCATGACATTCTTAATGGCTTCAGAAAGACCTTCTCTGAAATTTGCAGCCAGGGCACACTCATTCCACTGAGTAAGCACCGACCATTTCCGAAATTTCTGGCAGTACACCTCTGCTTCACCTTGCCCCTGCGAGAGGGCCAATAACGTTTTTTCAGCCTGGTTCTCAAGATTAGGTTCCTCATAGAGCAATCCAAGGGCTAGAAAAAACGCATCTACACTAAGCAATGCAGGATCCCCTGGCGCCAATGCGAAGGCCCAATCTTGGGGGTCACCACGCAAAAAGGAAATGATAATCTTAACTTGCTGAACGGCATCACCAGAGGAACGAGGTTTCAAAGAAAGAAACAACTTACAATTGTTCCTAAAATTCAGGAACCTAGATCTATCTCCAGAAAACAACTCCGGAATAGGTATTCTAGGCTCTGACATAGGACTGTGTTGTGAATTAGACTTTTTGGCTCCCTCTTGTGGTCACTAGTGATATGACTCTGGGATTGTCTTTCTTCACTTTGGCACTCACCTGGGCCGTTAGTCCAGGGGTGTTGCTATATTAACTTCCTGGATCCTTAGTCCAGTGCCTGGCATCGTTGTAATCAGATCCTTCTGTTTGCTCCTGTCCGCTGGTCCTGGTTTTTGCAAGATTAAGCTAAGTCCTGCTTTTTGGTTATTTGGGTTATTTGCTTTGCTTCTATTTTTGTCCAGCTTGTACTAAATGTGATTTCTGACCTTGCTGGAAGCTCTAGGGGTGCTGGTGTTCTCCCCCCGGCCGTTAGACGGTTCGGGGGTTCTTGAATATCCAGCGTGGATATTTTAATAGGGTTTTTGCTGACCATATAAGTCATCTTACTATATTCTGCTATTAGCTAGTGGGCCTCTCTTTGCTAAATACCTAGTTCATTCTTATGTTTGTCTTTTCCTCTTACCTCACCGTTATTATTTGTTGGGGGCTTGTATCCAACTTTTTGGGGTCTTTTCTCTGGAGGCAAGAAAGGTCTTTATTTTCCCTTCTAGGGTTAGTTAGTTCTCCGGCTGGCGCGAGACGTCTAGAACCAGGCACGTTCCCCGGCTACTTCTATTTGTGGTGCTAGGATTAGATATATGGTCAGCCCAGTTACCACTGCCCTATGAGCTGGTTTTTGTGTTTGCAGACTTGGTTATTATTTCTGAGACCCTCTGCCAGTGGGGTCATAACAGGACTGTGAACAACAAAATCCTGAATACTTTGAACCCTAGCAGCAAGATGATCCAGACTGGAAGCCAAGCTCTGGACATCCATGTCAGCAGCTGAACTCAGAGCCACACCAAGATTAAGAGGAGGAGAGAAGCTAGCCACAGCAGCTAGACACACGGCAACAAAAAAAATAAAAAAATAAAAAATTCTCAAGGCTTCTTTTCTCCTGCTTCTGCCATGCAATTAACACTTTACTGGCTGGCTGTACTGTTATGATCCTTAGTGGCTGAGGATCATGAATAGACCAGCAAGTGAATAAACTAAGGACAAGCTCTAGGGAGATGGTAACTGGACTGATCGCAAATCTGAACCTATCCAAAACAACTAGAGGTAGCCGGTGAACGTGCCTAAAAAATTCCTAGACGTTTCGAGCCAGCCTGAGGAACTAGCTACCCCTAAAGAGAAAGAAAGACCTCGCTTGCCTCCAGAGAAATAATCCCCAAAGATATAGAAGCCCCCAACAAATATTAACGGTGAAGTAAGAAGAAGGCACATACGTAGGGATGAAATCAGATTCAGCAAAAGAGGCCCACTAGTACTAGAAAGCAGAAAATAGAGCAGGGGTCTATGCGATCAATAAAAAACCCTTACAAAATATCCATCCTGAAATTACAAGAACCCACGCACCAACTAATGGTGTGTGGGGAGAAACTCAGTCCACTAGAGCATCCAGCAAGCAAGGAAATCACATTTTAGCAAGCTGGACAAGAAAACATGATAAACACTGCTGATCAAAAAAAATGAGCAAACAAAACTTAGCTTTGTCCTGGATGGACTGGGAGCAAGGTAGTCAGAAGGAATCTGAGTAGCACTGATTACATCGACAGCCGGCAACAAGAGGAAGTAAAACAGAGCTATATAGGAACCTCCCAGAGGATAACGAACCAGCTGATAGCCAGAGACCAGCAGGATAACAAACAAAGCCACCAGGGGGAGCCCAAAGCAAAAGTCACACCATACCACCAGTGACAACAAGAGGGAGCCCGAAAACAGAGTTCACAACAGACAAACCACAGTTTTAAATTGCGTGGCCTGTAGGTAACTATTTTTAACATCAAACTGGTGTCAATAACATCGCTACCACACTGCAACAAAATTCAAATGGAGGCCAGAAATGGCAGAATTTTGAGCCCACTTTTTATATGTGATCTGTGTGATGGACAAACCACAGTTTTAAATAGCTGGCCTGTAGGTAACTATTTTTAGCAGCAAACTGGTGTCAATAACTTTGCTAACAAACTGCAAAAAAATGTAAATGGAGGCCAGAAATGGCAGAATTTTGTGCACACTTTTTATATATGAGTTGTGTGACGGACAAACCACAGTGTTAAATAGATGGATTTTTATATTCCTGGCCCCTGATACTTGGGGCTATGTCTAGAAATATCTGTAAAAGCAGCAGCAGACAGAACTAGAATGGACCCTCTTGCTATATGCACTGCAGTCTGCCACATACACTGCCTGCCTGCCTAGCACTGATATCTATGCAGCTGGATTAGTCCTCAGAAGGACTGTTAGTTGATATGGATATGTGTCTAATATATTGTGGTATACCTACCCTAAGACACAAGCAAACCTCTAGCTAGCTCAGCAGCAACTCTCCCTACACTGCCTGATTCCGGAGTAGACTGTGATGAGCATCGTGGTGCCAGGTCTGATATAGACCTGATGACGCTGTGCGGCCAGCCAATCACTGTAATGCCACAACCAACATGGCTGCAGCATTACAGTGTGTGGTAGACAATTCCTGCATGTTCATTGGCTCTCAAAAGAACGCCAAACGTGCAGGGCGGGGACTCGAGCTTCTGCCAAGCAACCGCGGAAATACTCGGCGAGCTCCAAGCATCTCAAGCAGTGAGATGCTTGGGTGAGTACCGAGTAGTGGCGAGCATGCTCGTTCATTACTAATTAAAATATGTTATTGGGACATGAAACGTGATTATGCTGCAGAGCAGATGCCACGGCTGGCACCTGCCTGCAGGTTTTTTTTTAACGTATGTACAGATATTCATTATGCAAACTAGGGGGCTGGTCAGTGAGGGATCAGTAACCTGTCAGCAGTCTGCATTATGAATACCTAATCTGAGCACCACATGCAGACCCCCCTCCAGACCCGCCCTAGGGCACGAGCATATCATTGACTAAAAACTGAAAATAAAGACTAAGAACAATCGTAAGACAGATTTCATCAACCAAGGTATCATTTTAATTAGCATAACGGCGCCGACGAGACACTGTAGGTTACTGAGCACAATGCTGCTGACAGGTTCCCTTTAAGGACACAACACCTTATTGCTGTCTTTAATGGTAATATGGAGGCAGCCACAGGCCGTGCTGCTACCTTACGATGCAATGAGTTTCTTCAATCCTGTACTTTACTAAATTCATAGATAATGCTTTTCAAGTTCATACGGACTCCTTCGTCTGGACGATTTTTCCTAAAGAGTGAAAACCAAATGAAATGTCTGATCTAATATATAAAGCTGAATGTACAGTATGTGTGTGTGTGTATGTGTGTATGTCCGGGATTGGCATCTGCACCGTCGCAGCTACAGCCACAAAATTTTGCCCAGTCACACGTCTGGTCCCCGAGAGCGTCATAGGCTATGTTGTGAGGTGAAATTTTAACCCCGCGCGTTCCAATTCACGAAACAAATTTGCCCCTATCTACATAATGGGGAAAAAGTGAAAGGAAAAGTGTTGGAGGCAAATTGACAGCTGCCAGATGTGAACAAGGGGGTCTTAAAGAATTAGAGCGATGGCGCCAAAGAGTATATACCGTACAGTTGCTAAGGTGGGGCCCCGACATAGGATACTCACCACACACGGGGATATGAACACACACACAAAATGCGCCACACACTACCACGTGCTTGAACACATACAGTATACTACCCTCAGCACACATTTCACCACACATACACCAACATCGCCACATAAAAATCGAAACACAAAACTCGCTAAGCGCAAAATTTGCCACATGCAAAACTTGGCACATGCAAAATTAGGCTCATGCAAAACTCGCCATATCAAAGCAAAAAAGTGGAATAATAAAACATAACTTTTAATACACAAAAAGTCAATAAAACTAGTCACCCAAGTGAACACATAATACGGGGCCAAGTCACCACCATATGTAATGGATTTTAAGGCAATGACGAGCCCTAGACAGGATAAAAGTTTCCGACATTAAATATGGAAACCGTCTGCGGTAAGGTAAATAAAGAAGCTATGCAACAATCCTGTATGACAGCAACTAACCCTTATACCAACAGATGCATATAGAAACAATGAACAGTAATCAGCATGTACTGTGAGAAATGCTTATAGTAACTGTTACACAGAAAAAACGGTACGGTCTCACCAATTCCATGAGGCAGGCATCGGAGCACCGGGTATTCTTTTGTCAAAATAGACATCCGGTAAGTGAAGAGATGACAAGTCCCTATGTCAATCCCTAAGGGGCTACAATAAGCTATCCCCAAAGCTCCTGCCCTTACAAGGGCAGTCCACAGCTACCCCTGTAAACATATGCCCTGCACTCTCCCTATGTTGTCCCGACGCGTTTCTTCCAAGCTTAAGTCATCAGGGGACCTGCTTGTGTAAGGAGATTTATGTGCCCGAAAAGAAGGGACGCTAAGTCCTGCCACCCTCTATGCTGTCCTGCAGAGAGTGGACAGGCTAGGGCCATTATTAAATAGGAAGAGTGTATCATACACCCCTTCCCATAGGGCGATGTTGTGAATTTGGATTCTGGGCTCCCCCGGTGGCTACTGGTGGAATTGAACTTGTGACATCATCTTCCCTGTTCACCTGTTCTGATTAGATCTGGGTGTCGCTATATAACCTGGCTTCTCTGTTAGATGCTTGCCGGTCAACAATGTTATCAGAAGCCTCTCTGTGCTTGTTCCTGCTCCCAGACATCTACTAGATAAGTTGGACATTCGTCCATGTTTTGTTTTTGTATTTTGGTTCCAGTTCACAGCTGCAGTTTCGTTACTGTGTCTGGAAAGCTCTTGTTGATCAGGAATTGCCACTCTGGTATTATGAGTTAATGCCAGAGTCCTAAAGTAATTTCTGGATGTGTTTTGTTAGGGTTTTCTACTGACCATGAAAGTATGCTTTCTGTCTTCTGCTATCTAGAAAGCGGACCTCAAATTTGCTAAAACTATTTTCCTGCTGCGTTTGTTGTTTCATCTCATATCACCGCCAATATATGTGGGGGGCCTCTGTCTCCTTTTTGGGCATTTCTCTAGAGGTGAGTCAGGTCTTATATTTCCCTCTGCTAGCATTATTTAGTTCTCCGGCCGGCGCTGGGCATATAGGGATAAAAAGTAGGACATGCTACCTGGCTACTTCTAGATGATGCGGTAGGTTTAGTTCATGGTCAGTATAGTTACATCTTCCAAGAGCTTGTTCCTATTGAGGCTTATGCTAGTTCTCTGGCCATGGAGATCATGACAGTTTGACCGGCCCACTAAAGGGTTAAAATCCTTGGCTGAGAAAGGAGAGAAATAAGAAGTCTGCTGAAAATTTTTTTTTTTTTTTTTTTTTTTTTCTCTAGTAGTTAGTGTGCTCTTAATTGGATCACTTGCCAGTCTGTCTATGCTGCAGTCTTTCTTTTTTTTTCTCTCTCCTTCTAATCTTTGAATGGCTCTATGTTCACCTGTCTATAATGGATCTACAGAGTGTAACTGCAGGTTTGAATAATCTCGCCACGAAAGTACAAAGTTTGCAAGATTTTGTTGTTCATGCTCCGGTATCAGAGCCGAGAATTCCTTTGCCGGAATTCTTCTCAGGGAATAGATCTAGCTTTCAGAATTTTAGAAATAATTGTAAGTTATTTTTGTCCCTGAAATCTCGTTCTGCTGGAGACCCTGCACAGCAGGTTGGGATTGTGATTTCCTTGCTCCGCGGCGACCCTCAAGATTGGGCTTTTGCATTGGCACCAGGGGATCCTGCGTTGCGCAATGTGGATGCGTTTTTTCTGGCCTTGGGCTTGCTGTATGAGGAACCTCATTTGGAACTTCAGGCAGAAAAAACTTTGATGTCCCTATCGCAGGGGCAAGATGAAGCTGAAATTTACTGCCAAAAATTCCGTAAATGGTCTGTGCTTACTCAGTGGAATGAGTGTGCCTTGGCGGCTACTTTCAGAGAGGGTCTTTCTGATGCCATTAAGGATGTTATGGTGGGGTTCCCTGTGCCTGCAAGTCTGAATGAGTCCATGACAATGGCCATTCAGATCGATAGGCGTCTGCGGGAGCGCAAACCAGTGCACCATCTGGCGGTGTCCACTGAGAAGACGCCAGAAAACATGCAGTGTGATAGAATTCTGTCCAGAAGCGAGCGGCAGAATTTTAGACGGAAAAATGGGTTGTGTTTCTATTGTGGGGATTCTACTCATGTTATATCAGCATGCTTTAAGCGTACTAAAAAGCTTGATAAATCCGTTCCCATTGGCACTTTACAGTCTAAATTTATTTTGTCTGTGACCCTGATTTGCTCTTTGTCATCTATTACTACGGACGCCTATATCGACTCTGGCGCCGCTTTGAGTCTTATGGATTGGTCCTTTGCCAATCGTTGTGGGTATGATTTAGAGCCTTTGGAGACTCTTATTCCTCTGAAGGGGATTGACTCCACCCCATTGGCTAATAATAAACCACAATACTGGACACAAGTGACTATGTGTATTAATCCGGATCACCAGGAGACTATTCGTTTTCTGGTGCTGTATAATCTACATGATGATTTGGTGCTGGGATTGCCATGGCTGCAGTCTCACAACCCAGTCCTTGACTGGAGAGCTATGTCTGTGTTGAGCTGGGGATGTAAGGGGACTCATGGGGACGTACCTTTGGTGTCCATTTCATCATCTATTCCCTCTGAAATCCCTGAGTTCCTGTCTGATTATCGTGACGTCTTTGAAGAACCCAAGCTGGGTTCACTACCTCCGCACCGTGAGTGCGATTGTGCTATAGATTTAATTCCGGGTAGTAAATACCCAAAGGGTCGTTTATTTAATCTGTCTGTGCCTGAACATACTGCTATGCGAGAATATATAAAGGAGTCCTTGGAAAAGGGACATATTCGTCCATCGTCATCTCCCTTAGGAGCCGGTTTTTTCTTTGTGTCAAAAAAAGACGGCTCTTTGAGACCATGTATTGATTATCGGCTTTTGAATAAAATCACGGTTAAATATCAATACCCATTGCCGTTGCTGACTGATTTGTTTGCTCGCATAAAGGGGGCCAAGTGGTTCTCTAAGATTGATCTCCGTGGGGCGTATAATTTGGTGCGGATCAGGCAGGGGGATGAGTGGAAAACCGCATTTAATACGCCCGAGGGCCACTTTGAGTATTTGGTGATGCCTTTTGGTCTTTCTAATGCCCCTTCAGTCTTCCAGTCCTTTATGCATGATATTTTCCGCGATTTTTTGGATAAATTTATGATAGTGTATCTGGATGATATTCTGATTTTTTCGGATGATTGGGACTCTCATGTCCGGCAAGTTAAGAGGGTTTTTCAGGTTTTGCGGTCTAATTCTCTGTGTGTCAAGGGTTCTAAGTGCGTTTTTGGGGTTCAGAGAATTTCCTTTTTGGGATATATTTTTTCTCCCTCTTCCATTGAGATGGATCCTGTCAAGGTTCAAGCTATTTGTGATTGGACGCAGCCCTCTTCTCTTAAAAGTCTTCAGAAATTTTTGGGCTTTGCCAACTTTTATCGTCGATTTATTTCTGGTTTTTCGGATGTCGTTAAGCCATTGACCGATTTGACTAGACAGGGTGCTGATGTTGCTAATTGGTCCCCTGATGCTGTGGAGGCCTTTCAGGAGCTTAAGCGCCGTTTTTCTTCTGCCCCTGTGTTGCGTCAGCCTGATGTGACTCTTCCTTTTCAGGTTGAGGTCGACGCTTCTGAGATCGGGGCTGGGGCAGTGTTGTCGCAGAAAAGTTCTGACTGCGCCGTGATGAGGCCTTGTGCCTTCTTTTCCCGTAAATTTTCGCCCGCTGAGCGGAATTATGATGTTGGGAATCGGGAGCTTTTGGCCATGAAGTGGGCGTTTGAGGAGTGGCGCCATTGGCTCGAGGGGGCCAGACATCAGGTGGTGGTATTGACTGACCACAAAAATTTGATCTATCTTGAGACCGCCAGGCGCCTGAATCCTAGACAGGCGCGCTGGTCATTATTTTTCTCTCGGTTTAATTTTGTGGTATCGTACCTACCGGGTTCTAAGAATGTTAAGGCGGATGCCCTTTCTAGGAGTTTTGAGCCTGATTCACCCGGCAACTCTGACCCCACAGGTATTCTTAAGGAGGGAGTTATCTTGTCAGCCGTTTCTCCAGACCTGCGGCGGGCCTTGCAGGAGTTTCAGGCGGATAGACCGGATCGTTGTCCGCCTGATAGGTTGTTTGTTCCTGATGATTGGACCAGTAGAGTCATCTCTGAGGTACATTCTTCTGCATTGGCAGGTCATCCTGGAATTTTTGGTACCAGGGATTTGGTGGCAAGATCCTTCTGGTGGCCTTCCCTGTCACGAGATGTGCGAGGCTTTGTGCAGTCTTGTGACGTTTGTGCTCGGGCCAAGCCTTGTTGTTCTCGGGCTAGTGGATTATTGTTGCCCTTGCCTATTCCTAAGAGGCCTTGGACACACATCTCGATGGATTTTATTTCAGATCTGCCTGTTTCTCAGAAGATGTCTGTCATCTGGGTGGTGTGTGACCGTTTTTCTAAGATGGTCCATTTGGTTCCCCTGCCCAAATTGCCTTCTTCTTCCGAGTTGGTGCCCCTGTTTTTTCAAAATGTTGTTCGTTTGCATGGTATTCCTGAGAATATCGTTTCTGACAGAGGAACCCAATTTGTGTCTAGATTTTGGCGGGCATTCTGTGCTAGGATGGGCATAGATTTGTCTTTTTCGTCTGCTTTTCACCCTCAGACTAATGGCCAGACCGAGCGGACTAATCAGACCCTGGAGACATATCTGAGGTGTTTTGTGTCTGCTGACCAGGATGATTGGGTTGCTTTTTTGCCATTGGCGGAGTTCGCCCTCAATAATCGGGCCAGCTCTGCCACTTTGGTGTCCCCGTTTTTCTGTAATTCGGGGTTCCACCCTCGATTTTCCTCCGGTCAGATGGAATCCTCGGATTGTCCTGGAGTGGATGCGGTGGTGGAGAGATTGCATCATATCTGGGGGCAGGTGATGGACAATTTAAAGTTGTCCCAGGAGAAGACTCAGCTTTTTGCCAACCGTCACCGTCGTGTTGGTCCTCGGCTTTGTGTTGGAGATTTGGTGTGGTTGTCTTCTCGTTTTGTCCCTATGAGGGTCTCATCTCCTAAGTTTAAGCCTCGGTTCATCGGTCCGTATAAAATATTGGAGATTCTTAACCCTGTTTCCTTCCGTTTGGACCTCCCTGCATCCTTTTCTATTCATAACGTTTTTCATCGGTCGTTATTGCGCAGGTATGAGGCACCGGTTGTGCCTTCCGTTGAGCCTCCTGCTCCGGTGTTGGTTGAGGGTGAGTTGGAGTACGTTGTGGAAAAAATCCTAGACTCCCGTGTTTCCAGACGGAGACTCCAGTATCTGGTCAAGTGGAAGGGATACGGCCAGGAGGATAATTCTTGGGTCACTGCATCTGATGTTCATGCCTCTGATCTGGTTCGTGCCTTTCATAGGGCCCATCCTGATCGCCCTGGTGGTTCTGGTGAGGGTTCGGTGCCCCCTCCTTGAGGGGGGGTACTGTTGTGAATTTGGATTCTGGGCTCCCCCGGTGGCTACTGGTGGAATTGAACTTGTGACATCATCTTCCCTGTTCACCTGTTCTGATTAGATCTGGGTGTCGCTATATAACCTGGCTTCTCTGTTAGATGCTTGCCGGTCAACAATGTTATCAGAAGCCTCTCTGTGCTTGTTCCTGCTCCCAGACATCTACTAGATAAGTTGGACATTCGTCCATGTTTTGTTTTTGTATTTTGGTTCCAGTTCACAGCTGCAGTTTCGTTACTGTGTCTGGAAAGCTCTTGTTGATCAGGAATTGCCACTCTGGTATTATGAGTTAATGCCAGAGTCCTAAAGTAATTTCTGGATGTGTTTTGTTAGGGTTTTCTACTGACCATGAAAGTATGCTTTCTGTCTTCTGCTATCTAGAAAGCGGACCTCAAATTTGCTAAAACTATTTTCCTGCTGCGTTTGTTGTTTCATCTCATATCACCGCCAATATATGTGGGGGGCCTCTGTCTCCTTTTTGGGCATTTCTCTAGAGGTGAGTCAGGTCTTATATTTCCCTCTGCTAGCATTATTTAGTTCTCCGGCCGGCGCTGGGCATATAGGGATAAAAAGTAGGACATGCTACCTGGCTACTTCTAGATGATGCGGTAGGTTTAGTTCATGGTCAGTATAGTTACATCTTCCAAGAGCTTGTTCCTATTGAGGCTTATGCTAGTTCTCTGGCCATGGAGATCATGACAGGGCGATCTAAATACATGGCAGCTGGAAGTGATTAGGATATAAAGTGGAAAATGGTAACAGCGCTAGGACTGCGCGCTGTATACTATATAGCGTGTGTATCCCAGCAGTTGGAAAAAACATGTGAATCCATAAGAGTGAAAAACTCACAGTTTAGATGATGTCACACGCCAAACTCCATGTGGAGTACATACCTCCGTAGCAATGGAGACACTTCCTGTCCCGCGTACCAAAACCGGAAGTTACCGTTGCCTGGTAACTAGATAGCGTGCTTTGTCCAAATAGTCATCGCTATAATGGGCAATTCCTTCCCGTAAACAAGTACAAATGGTATCGGGAGGAGAAAGTGTCATCCTGTGTGTCATCTAGTATGAAATAATTGCGGCCCGTATGAAAAAAAGTGTGGTGCGGGAACCGGAAGTCCCCGTAACCCGGCAACCAAAATACAACATAAGTAATGCGGCGAAATATAGTCACTGTAAGATCACCGGACCGCGCATTATGACTGGGTAGCGCCCACTGTAATAGGCGGATACTTTACACTTGTCATACGGTGTAGAATGAAAGGGTTAAGTGCGGGAGACGAAAGTCACCGTAACCTGAACCAAAATGAAACATAAATAGTGCGGCGAGGTAACCACCGCAACTATACAATAAAAGAGGTGACAAATTCTAAGATGTATCAAAAATGCCACTTAACATACAGTATAACACATTAAATCCTGTAATGAGACTTGACAGGTGACCACCATCGCCTAGCAACCTAGGCATAACCATATGGGACCAAAAATGGAGGATTAATCACGCAGTTAGGCTACTATTCATGTCACGGTACCCATAATGCTAGTGTAACCATAATAAGGCCTGAAAAATGTCCCAACCAAATATGGTCAAAGAGATCAGTGTACACTAGGTTGGAAACCATAGGTTACAATAATACATTTGGGCCATTATTAGACAATAAAGTAGCAAACCTAAAAAACCCCAGCTGAACCATGAATATACAAGCAATATAATAGAATCAAGCCCTAAAAAGTGCCATGGTGAGTAGCATATAGTATTGTCAATATAGCAAATCCCATGCACTATCATTGGATGACATATATAAGGATTTAGGCAGAATATAAAACAACTGTGAAATAACAGAAAGTAGGCTACTAAAAGAGGCTAGGAGACCGTTCAAACGAAGCAGCTGTAATTGATTTGGTCGTTGATGCCATGTGGGCTCATGGTGTTTAAATAAAAAGTCCACTTGGCTTCTTGCTGCAACAGCAGCCGATCCCAATCTCCCCCCCATATTGGTTTTTTAACCTTATCAATGGCCATAAATTTAAGATGACTAGGTTGGCCATTGTGCGAGTAATTAATATGTCGAGAGATAGGAGTATCCCTCTTGTGTTCCACATCACCAATGTGTTCTCCAACACATCGCTTAAATTCTCTGATAGTCTTCCCAATATATTCAATGCCACAGGAGCAAGAGGCCTTGTAAACAACTCCTCTAGTGCTACAATTAATAAATTGTTTAATAGTATAACTCTTGCCCGTAACATTACTTATGAAGTTGTTCCCCACTTCAATATATTGGCAGATTGTGCAATGCCCACACTTATAGCATCCCGTCACATCGCTTCTAAGCCAGGTCTCTCTTGTAGGGCCCATGAAATGACTGTGAACGAGCCTATCATTAAGAGAGCGAGCTTTTCTGGAAGTAATTGCGGGAGAATCACTGAGATACTGCGAGATATCCCGGTCCATACGCAAGACAGACCAGTGTTTTTGAATGATCTGTCTTACATAATTCGCCCCATTGTCAAAGGTGGTTATGAAACGAACCGTGTCCTGATCCTGTGTCCTAATAGTGGGATTCAACAAACTTGTTCTATCCCTACTTTTTGCCTCCTGATAAGCTTTTGTGAGGGTTTTAGAGGGATATCCTCTGTCTTGGAAGTTCTTCCTCAGTTCTTTGGCCTGAAGTTCAAAGGTGGCATCCTCAGAGCAATTCCTACGGATCCTAAGGTACTGTCCCTTAGGAATCCCCCTCTTAAGATGCTCAGGATGATGGCTGCTCCAATGAAGGAGAGCATTCGTAGCCGTAGGCTTTTTGTAATTGGAGGTGACCAGATTGCCATTACTACTCTTCATAATTAAAATGTCCAAGAAGGGCAAAGAGGAAGGCTCAATCACTGATGTAAAGAAAAGCCCAATATCATTGTGATTGAGCCTATCAACAAAGTTCTCAAAGTCACCGATAGAGCCAGACCAAATCAGAAAAACATCTATGTATCGTGTCCAGATTTCTGAGACACGATACATAGAGAAACCCCCACTTTCAGGTTCATCTTTCCAGACCACAGTCTCCTCCCACCAGCCAAGGAAGATGTTGGCATAGGCCGGGGCGCAGGGGCTGCCCATGGCCGTCCCCCTCAGCTGGTGGTAGATTCTGCGGTTAAATACAAAGGTGTTATGTGTGAGACAGAACCGAAGTAGTTTCAAGACAAAATGGTTATGCTCCTGAAATTGACACCCTCTCATTTGGAGGAAGTATTGGACCGCCTCCAGACCCTTATCATGGGGGATAGACGAATAGAGGGCCTCAACATCAATACTAGCGAGATACGCCTGTGAATCAATGGTGAGACCCTCAAGCCGTCGGAGCAAATCAGGGGTATCTTTGACAAAAGATTGTAGTGAGGACACAAACGAACACAGTATACGATCCAAGTATATACCAGCATTCTGACAAAGACTGCCTACCCCAGACACTATAGGCCTACCTTTTAATGGGTTAAGGCCCTTGTGCACCTTGGGGAGGCAGTAAAAAGTGGCTGTGATGGGATGCCGTGGGAGGATGAAATCAAATTCGGTTTTATTGATTACTCCACTCTCCAAGCCCTCCTGCAAGATAAGACGGAGTTCCTCACAATACTCCCTGTTGGGATCCTGTGTGAGGATCTCATAGGAGTTTCTATCCGCAAGTATGGATTCACACAATTGTTGGTAATGCACAGTATCAAGGATGACAACATTGCCACCCTTGTCTGAGGGTTTTATAGTGATGGAATCATCACGTTCAAGACGATTAATTGCCTCCATCTCTTTCCTGGAGCAATTAAATTTACATGACACATGAGACTGGGAAAGGGCAACTAGATCTGATGTCACCAAATTCGAAAAAATGTCAATGGCTGAGAGGTCCCCAGTAGCGAGTGGCATTTTCTGGCTTTTGTTTTTTTAATTGGGTAAACGGACCCACACCTTGCAGGTTGGGGTCTGCTTCCCCAATACTGTGTAATAATCTAACATCAGCCAACATGTCTGTAGGAATACCAAGTTCAGCACAAGTGCGAGATTCCTGCTTATGAAAATACTTTTTCCATCTTATTTTACGCAGGAAGAGATTGAGGTCCTTAGTCGCCCTGAAAAGATCAAAATCACTGTTAGGGACAAAAGAAAGCCCCTTCTTTAGGACCGACATTTCGTCACAGTCTAACTTTCTGGCTGATAAGTTAATCACTTGGATATCTTGTTTAATAGCCGACCTCGAAGGGTTCAAATTGGTCATATCAGATTTCCTTCCTATTGTTTTCTCGTTGGAAGAGGTCTGTCTCTCAAGCTGTAAACTTGATCTAAAAAACTACCGCCTGAGGTGTTTTCGGAACAATCAGAGGGACCCCGTGCCTCTGGACCCCTCCCTCTCCCTCGGTTTTTACCTCTACGAGATTTATGCACATGCAAAACTAGGCTCATGCAAAACTCGCCACACGTGCAAAACTCACCTCATGGAAAACTCACCACACGCAAAACTTGCACACGCGGAAAAAATTGCCACATGCACAAAAGTTGCTACACATGCAAAAGTTGCCTCACACAAAACTTGCACATACTCAAAATGCACCACACATAAAACTCACAACGCGCAAAACTCGCCATGCGCAAAACTTGCTGCACACAACTTGCTACACCAACCTGTCACATGCAACTCGACACACAAAAATTTGCTACACGCTTGTCGCCACGCAAAACTCATCTCACAAAAGTCGCTACATGCATGTCGCTACACACAACTCAACACATAACTTGACACATGAAACTCGCCCTAAAACACACACAAGTCTGGTATTATCCTTCAAAAATAAAAATCTGATTAATAAGCAGACAAACTACAAGAGCAACAATTGTACCATATAGGAAATACGGCAGCTGTCAGTCACATGACCTGTCTATTATGTGTATGTGTGAGCTAATATATACTGCCATGGGGGAGGGCTTCCTGTTGGCTGGGGATTTATCAGGCTGCCAATAGCAACCAATCACAGCTCAGCTTCTATTTTGCTACAGTTAATTAATCTGAGCTCGGATTGGTTAAAATAGGCAACAAAAGACATTCTCAGTATAGCAAAGCTTGTATGAGGTAATAGCATGTCAGTTAGGGTGTGTTGGTGGAAAGGCTGATGTCAGTCACATTACGTCTATGTGAGAGGATAGAGAAACTGCCAGTTACAGACTATTTTTACCACAATAATGCCTCGTAAGAAAAGGAATTCCATGGCAAGAATGACAGCTGATGCGAAAAGAAAAGCTGCATTATGGGCCAATGAAAAATGTGAAGACCGAGAAACAAGGCTGACACACATGAGAACAGCAGCTGCTTCCTTAAGAGCCAATTAACTTTCTGAGTAGAGGGAAGCGAGGCTTGCAGACAAGAGAACAAGAGCTGCTTCCTCAAGGGCCAATGAACTTTCTGAGGAGAGGGAAACGAGGCTTGCAGACATGAAAACCCTTCCAGGTGTGTGCACAACCTACAAGTCCGTGGATACAGTAATAGACCCTGCTCAAGCATTATTTTATCCAACTAAGTTCCTCAATTCCTTGGAGCCACAAGGACTTCCTCCTCACAACCTCTTTCTAAAACCTGGAGCACCTATTCTGCTATTGAGAAATTTGGATCCACCAAAGCTGTGTAATGGAACAAGACTCTTGATTAAGAACCTGTTTCCACATGTAATTGAGGCAACCATTTTGACAGGATGTGCCACAGGTGAAGATGTTTTCATTCCAACAATTCCTCTCATTCCATCTCATTTGCCTTTTGATTTTAAACGCCTCCAGTTTCCTGTTTGACAGGCATTTCCTATGTCCATCAACAAGGCTCAGGGACAGTCCTTGAAAGTAGTTGGAATCGATTTACAATCTCCATACTTTTCTCATGGTCAACTTTATGTGGCCTGTTCAAGAGTTGGAACAGCCTAAAATCTGTCCGTCTTTGCACCTGAAGGAAAGACTAAGAATGTCGTTTATCAAAAAGGCTCTCGAATAAGTAGTAGAAGATTTCTTCACATTACTTGGCTAATTTAGTTAAATCTGTGTGGAATATCTCTGGTGTTGAAATATATGTTGTGAAATGCTTCTATTAGCTTAGTTTTTGCCTTTTAATAATTACATTTCTATCTATTTGTTTTGTGGTTTTTGTGTGCAGAATACATTTTTGTTAGCACATTCTATTTTGCTAACAGCAGTTATTAACCCGGGCGAAGCCGGGTAGTACAGATAGTGTGTGTATATATATATATATATATATATATATATATATATATATATATATATATATATACATATGTGTGGACTGATCTGGTCTTTAAACATATAGTATGATTTATTCATTATCAAATATGAGCTCTATGCATAGAAATACCCACACTTACACGTCTTGGCTGCTATCAATGAGGTTATTAATGGTTGTCTAAGGGATATTCTGCAGTGCTGAATGCACATGGACATGCAAATCATCAAAATCCACTGCTGACAGCTACTTTTGCAATTGCAAACCAGTGACGTCAAAGGTGTACCCGATGGGAGACGAGTCTGGAGATGTTGTGGTCAATGGTAACATATTTAGACTATGCAAACTGGTTGAGCAATATGCGGCCTGATGTAATACAGCTCCTCAAACATCTCCAAAATTTACTTTAACCCCTTAATCCCCAAGGGTGGTTTGCACCTTAATGACTGGGCCAATTTTTACCATTCTGACCACTGTCCCTTTATGAGGTTATAACTCTGGAACGCTTCAACAGATCCTGGTGATTCTGAGTTGGTTTTCTCATGACATATTGTACTTCATGATAGTGGTAAAATTTATTTGATATTACCTGCGTTTATTTGTGAAAAAAATGGAAATTTGGCGAAAATTTTGTAAATTTAACAATTTTCCAAATTTTTATTTTTATGCCCTTAAATCACACAGATATGCACACAAAATACTTAATAAGTAACCTTTCCCACATGTCTACTTTACATCAGCACAATTTTGGAACCAACTTTTTTTTTGTTAGGGAGTTATAAGGGTTAAAACTTGACCAGCAATTTCTCATGTTTACAATACAATTTCTTTTTAGGGACCACATCACATTTGAAGTCACTTTGTGGGGTCTATATGATAGAAAATACCCAAGTGTGACACCATTCTAAAAACTGCACCCCTCACGGTGCTCAAAACCACATTCAAGAAGTTTATTAACCCTTCAGGTATTTCACAGGAATTTTTGGAATGTTTAAAAAAAATTAACATTTAACTTTTTTCACAAAAAATGTACTTCAGCTCCAATTTGTTTTATTTTAACAAGTGTACCAGGAGAAATTGAACCCCAAAAGTTGTTGAACAATTTGTTCTGAGTATGCTGATACCCCATATGTGGGGGTAAACCACTGTTTGGGAGCATGGCAGAGCTCAGAAGGGACTTGACTTTTCAATGCAAAATTGACTGGAATTGAGATAGGATGCCATGTTGCGTTTGGAGAGACCCTGATGTGCCGAAACATTGAAACCCCCCACAAGTGACACCATTTTGGAAAGTAGACCCCCTAAGGAACTTATCTAGATGTGTGGTGAGCACTTTGACTTACCAAGTGCTTCACAGAAGTTTATAATGTAGAGCCATAAAAATAAAAAATATTTTTTCACAAAAATGATCTTTTCGCCCACAATTTTTTATTTTCCCAAGGGCAACAGAACAAATTGGACCCTAAAAGTTGTTGTGCAATTTGTCCTGAGTACACTGATACCCCATATGTGGGGGTAAACCACTGTTTGAGTGCATGGCAGCGCTTGGAAGGGAAGGAGCGCCGTTTGACTTTTCCTTTGCAAAATTGACTGGAATTGAGATAGGACATCATGTCGCGTTTGGAGAGCCCCGGATGTGCCTAAGCATTGAAACCCCCCACAAGTGACACCATGTTGGAAAGTAGACCCCCTAAGGAACTTATCTAGATGTGTTATGAGAACTTTGAACCCCCAGGTGTTTCACTACAGTTTATAACACAGCCGTGAAAATGAAAAATCATTTTTGTTCCACAAAAATTATTTTTTTGCCCCCTGTTTTGTATTTTCCCACGGGTAACAGGAGAAATTGGACCCCAAAAGTTGTTGTCCAACTTGTCCCGAGTACGCTGATACCCCATATGTGGGGGGAACCACCGTTTGGGCGCATGGCAGAGCTCGGAAGGGAAGGAGCGCCATTTGGAATGCAGACTTGGATTGGTCTGCAGGTGTCACGTTGCATTTGCAGAGCCCCTGATGTACCTAAACAGTAGAAAACCCCCACAAGTGACCCCATATTGGAAACTAGACCCCCAAAGGAACTTATCTAGAAGTGTGAGAACTTTGGACCCCAAGTGTTTCACTACAGTTTATAACGCAGAGCCGTGATATTAAAAAATCATTATTTCCCCACAAATGGAATTTTTACCCTCCCAAATTTTCATTTTCCCAAGGGTAACCAGAGAAACTGGACCCCAAAAGTTGTTGTCCAATTTGTCCTGAGTACGCTGATACCCAATATGTTGGGGTAAACCCCTGTTTTGCCGCACAGGAGAGATCGGAAGGGAAGGAGCACTGTTTTACTTTTTCAACGCAGAATTGGCTGGAATTGAGATCAGATGCCATGTCGCGTTAGGAGAGCCCCTGATGTGCCTAAACAGTGGAAACCCCCCAATTATAACTGAAACCCTGACCCAAACACACCCCTAACCCTAATCCCAACCCTAACCATAACTCTAACCACACCCCTAACTCGAACATGCCCCTAACCCTAACCCCAACCACACCCCTAACCCTAACACACCCCTAACCCCAATCCCAACCCTAACCACACCCCTAACTCCAACATACCCCTAATCCCAACCATAACCCTAACCACACCCCTAACCCTGACACACCCCTAACCCTAATCCCAACCCTAATCCCAAACGTAAATATAATCCTAACCCTAACTTTAGCCCCAACACTATCCCTAACTTTAGCCCTAACCCTAACTGTAGCCCCAACCCTAACTGTAGCCCCAACCCTAACCCTAACTTTAGCCCCATCCTAACCCTAACTTTAGCTCCAACCTTAACCCTAACTTTAGCCCCAACCTTAAACCTAACTTTAGCCCCAACCCTAAACCTAACTGTAACCCCAACCCTAACTGTAGCCTTAACCCTAACTTTAGCCCCAACCCTAACCCTAACTTTAGCCCCAACCCTAACCCTAATGGGAAAAAGGAAATAAATACAATTTTTAAATGTTATTATTTTTCCCTAACTAAGGAGGTGATGAATGGGGTTTGATTTACTTTTATAGTGGGATTTTTAGCTGACTTTTATGATTGGCAGCTGTCACACGCTAAAAGACGCTTTTTATTGCAAAAAATAGTTTTTGCCTCTCCACATTTTGAGAGCTATAATTTTTCCATATTTTGACCACAGAGTTATATGAGGTCTTGTTTTATGCAGGACGAGGTGTCGTTTTTATTGGTACCATTTTCGGGCACGTGACATTTTTTGATCGCTTTTTATTCTGATTTTTGTGTGGCAGGTTGACCAAAAACCAGCTATTCATGAATTTCTTTTTTTGGGGGGGCGTTTATACCATTCCACGTGTGATAAAATTGATAAAGCAGTTTTATTCTTCGGGTCAGTACGATTACAGCGATACCTCATTTATATAATTTTTTTATATTTTTGCGTTTTTATATGATAAAAACTATTTTAAAGAAAAAATAATTATTTTTGCATCGCTTTATTCTGAGGACTATAACTTTTTTATTTTTTCACTGATGATGCTGTGTTGTGGCTCATTTTTTGCAGGACAATATGACGTTTTCAGCGGTACCATGGTTATTTATATCCGTCTTTTTGATCGCATGTTATTCCACTTTTGTTCGGCGGTATTATAATAAAGCGTTGTTTTTGGCCTCGTTTTTTTTTGTTTTTTTTTAACGGTGTTCATTGAAGGGGTTAACTAGTTTGACAGTTTTATAGGTCGGGTCGTTACGGACGCGGCAATACTAAATATGTGTACTTTTATTGTTTATTTTTTATTTAGACAAAGAAATGTATTTATTGGAACAATATATATTTTTTTTCATTATTTAGGAATTTTTATTTTTAACTTTTTCACACATGTAAATTTTTTTTTAAACTTTTTTACTTTGTCCCAGTGTGGGACTTCGCTGATCTGACACTTTGCAAAGCACTGTGACAGGCAGTGCTCCAGGCTTGCCGGAGCCTGCTCTGAGCAGGCGCTTGCAAGCCACCTCCCTGCAGGACCTGGAAGGAGCCCCGTGGCCATTTTGGATCCGGAGGTTGCAGGGAGGAGGACGTAGGAGACCCTCTGAACAACGCGATCACATCGCGTTGTTCCGAGGGTCTGAGGGAAGCACGCAGGGAGCCCCCTCCCTGCGCGATGCTTCCCTATGCCGCCGGAACACTGCAATCATGTTTGATTGCAGTGTTCCGGGGTCAATGTGCCGGGAGCGGTCCGTGACCGCTCCTGGCACATAGTGCCGGATGTCAGCTGACACCCAGCGGCGATCAGCCGCACTCCCCCTTGAGCACGGCCGATCGTCTATGACGTACTATCCCGTCCCTGGGAATTAAGTTCCATGTCACCTCGACGGGATAGTATATCATATGGGATTAAGGGGTTAAATGAAAGGGGGTGTCACCAGTGAGAGACATGTAGATCAGGAGAGCAGACTGTCAGTTATTACAAGTCTCATACTGGTAATGCCCTGTTTCATTTACAATAATCTCTGGAGGCAAATTCTCATGCAGATCAGTGTCCGGCCCTTAGTCCTTAACAGCTCATTTACAGAATAGCAAGGATTTCACTAGAATAAGACATCGGGATCACAGATATCAAGGTATCACTTTATTCGGCTTCCTATGGCCTATATGCCAATATAGATGGCTTAGGAGGGTTGATCTTACTGACTGACACCTTGTAATATACGTCACTGTCAAATTCACATCTGAATAAGACTGCATGGCCGGTGTCTAACCAGCTGCCTCGGATTGCTTACAATGTATGCTGTATGGATTTTTTTTTACATGAGTCTTTTCTATATTTAGCAATAGATTTTCAATGTGCAATTTAACTGCAGGGGGCTCTTTCTTTGGCCTTTACTCCGGACTTCATCTATTCTAAGCCTGTTATCATGTATGAATACGCACATACTGCGCTAAGAATAATGTAAATAAATGGGCACTTACAGCTATGCATTAGGAAAATGTGAGAAACAGGCATATATGAAATGTAGGAGTTTAATTAGAATGTTTCCTGGAAACTGGAAACTGGAGATTGTTTGAACTCTTTCTTCTTTTGCTATTTTGCGCCCCTTAATCAAACATATAGGACCACATTACAAAGAAAATGTATGACATTTTTTATAAAGCTTTCAGAAAGTTCACATTTCAGGCATTATTGTTAAGTAGTACATCAATTATACCCCATATAACCATGTTTAAAGAGAATTTGTTCCAAAATTGTATAAAAATTACCGATTCCTGGTAAGATTGACATCAAGTATGGTATCCATAGGGATTAGCACACGTTTTTTCAAGATATCCGATTTGCAAATACCGTATATTCCGGCGTATAAGACGACTTTTTAACCTCTGAAAATCATCTCAAAAGTCGGGGGTGCAGGGAGCGGTCCTGTATGGTTCCCAGGATCTGGAGGACACTCTCCTTCAGGCCCTGGGATCCATATTCACGTAAAAAAAAGAATAAAAATATAAAAAATGGGATATAATTACCCTCCGACGTCACGGTCATGCGACCGCGACGTCATTAAAGGTCCTTCGCTCAATGCATTCTTAGGAACGGAGGCCGTCACTTGCACCGCTGAGAGCCGCGGACCGTCGGAGGGTAAGTATATCCCATATTTTTTATTTTTATTCTTTTTTTTTACACGAATATGGATCCCAGGGCCTGAAGGAGAGTCTCCTCTCCTCCAGACCCTGGGACCCATCCGCACCGCACACGCCGTATAAGATGACTGGGCGTATAAGATGACCCCCCGTCTTGTACGGCGAGTATATCCCAAACTCCATATTTTATATGGAAAAGTTGGGGGTCGTCTTATACGCCCAGTCGTCTTATACATCAGAAAATACGGTATGTCTGTTGAGATACAAGTATTACCGTATTTTTCGGACTACAAGACGCACTTTTTCCCCCCAAAAAAAGGGGGGAAAATGGGGGGTGCATCTAATAGTTGCAATGTAGGCTTACCGTGGCGGCAGAGGTGCGGTGGCAGAGGTGCGGCGGCAGAGGTGTGGCGGCAGAAGTGCAGGGATGAGGAGGCGCAGTGAGCGGGGTCCCTTTCCCCAGTGAGGTGATGCAGCAGCCCAGTAATGCAGCAGAGCCGGGTGAATCCTGTTGTTATCGGTGGTGGCGGCCATCTTCCTGAGGGCACACGTGCGCAGATGGAGCGCTCTGCAGCCCGGGGCTTCAGGAAAATGGCCGCGGGATGCCGCGCGTGCGCAGATGCGAACTCGGCTTCAGGAAAATGGCCACCGCGATCCCCATCTGCGCACGCGCGGCATCCCGCGGCCATTTTCCCGAAGCCCCGGGCAGCAGAGCGCTCCATCTGCGCACGCGTAAGATACTGTAAATTCGGACAATAAGACGGACCCCCATCTTATAAAAAATCTTTTTTTCTGCAATTTTCACCCCAAATTTGGGGTGCGCCTTATGGTCCGGTGCGTCTTATAGTCCGAAAAATACGGTACTACCATGTCTTCTGAATCCTTTTCCACAACACCACTAAGGGCTTATACACATTTGTGAGAAAAAAACGGTCCGATTTTTGGACAGAAAAAACGGACGAGTGCTATGCGAGTGTCATGCAAGTGTAATGCGATTTCCGTGCAATTTTTTCTCGGAGCATCCATATGACATGCATATGCAATCCGTATGCAATGCGATTTTAACATGAGGTTTTACATACAGCAGTTCTCTGTATGTAAAAGCTCATGTTAAAATCGCATTGTAAAATACAAATGTACACATCGTTTCAAAACCAAACAATCTTCAAAACATATATAGCCAGATAGATAGATTAAAAGCCGGCAGATGCCGCATACAGTGTAGAATAGAATAGGTTAGAATAGAATAGATACAATAGAAATATATACATAGCATAGGTGTATATATATATATATATATGTATATATTATATATATATTATATATATGTCAGTGAGACACATATACATATCTTAATATTTCATAGAGAGGTAGCAGAATAGCCAGTAATTCAATTGTCGGCTTCTATAAAATCATTGCAGAACTCGACAGGATATGAGACATGGTTTACACACAGTAAACCATTGCATATCCATTAGATTTTTATATGTCCCTCACTAATAATGTTAGTTGTGTGTGTGTAAAATTTTGTAGCTGTAGGTGTTAAATTAAAGGATTCATTCACAGAAAAAACTGACGTGGGCTCCCGCGCAATTTTCCTCGCCAGAGAGGAAAAGCCAGTGACTGAGGGCAGATATTAATAGCCTAGAGAGGGACCATGGTAATTGATTCCTCTTGGCTAAAAACATCTGCCCCCAGCCACCCCAGAAAAGGCGCATTCCGGCACTTAACCTCTCTCTTCCCTTTGCCCAGTAGTGGTGCCATAAGGGGTAATAAGAGCTTAATGTCACCTTGACAGCCAATACGTCTTTTAACTGACGTGAGATATAAGAGAATAGCATCCCCATACAGGTGACAATCCAGCAGCTGTCGGCTGTACACTATAGCTGACAACTTGCTGCATCAGCCACGATCAGTGTTTGCACCTTCCATATCTTTTTAACCCCTTAGATGCTGCTGTCAATAGTGACTACATCAATATAAATGGTTAACGGCGTGTAGGGGCTACCTCTTTATCCCAATTGGTGCCCTCAGATAATAATTTTGTGGTCCAGATGTTTGTCATGGCAATTCATGACCAAATAGAGGCCTTAGTGTCTGACTGCTGTAGTAATCTGTTCAGAAGTTAGAGACATTTAGGTGGTAAAAATACACATTTTCATTTCTGTCATACCACTTTGCATTAATTCCTGAAAATCACCTGAAAGGTTAATAAACTACCTGACAGCAGTTTTCAATATGTTAGGGGTGCCATTTTTAAAATGGTATCACTTTTGGGGGTTTCCCAATATATGGGACCCCTAAAGTCACTTCAAACATGGATAAATCCCGAAAAAAAAATTTTTTGTAAATTTCCTTGAAAAAATTAAAAATTACTGCTACGTTTTTAAACCTCCTAAAATGCTAACAAAATAAAATAAAATGTTACAAATGGTGCTGATGTAAAGCAGACATGTGGGAAATGTTATTTATTAATGTTTTGCTTTGGTATGACTATCTGGATTAAAGGGATGATCATTCAAACTTTGAAAATTGCTAATTTTTTAACATTTTTCTCAAATTTCTGATATTTTTTATAAATAAACACAAAACATACCAACCTAAATTTACCATTATCATAAAGCATAATGTGCCACGAAAAAACATTCTCAAAATCACTGGGATTTGTTGAAGCGTTCCAGAGTTATTACCACATAAAGGGATACTGGTCAGATTTTAAAAATTTGGCTCCGTCACTAAGGGGTTAATAATGGTGAGGTGTCAAAAAGACTTTTAATGATGAAATGAAACACACAGGTTTAACATCTTTATTGCACTCTCAATCCAAGCGAAGCCCTAGTTCTAGGTCTGTAAAAAAAGCATAATAAAAAAACAACAATATCCCATACCTGTCCACCGTACAGTCAAGTCCAACCCTATAATCCATGTCAAGGGGTTAAATAGTTTACAATCCGGAGCGGTGCTAATGCTACCAGCCGGGCTGTAAACCACGGAGGGATGAATGTAAAGCTGCCTGCGCAGCCTCCCCGCCTGACTGGACATAAACTCATTAGCGTGGGAAAGTTTCTGAACATTTTCTCATGCTGTCAGCTCACCGCTGGTCAGGCGAACTTGACAACTCCGGGTTATAAACTATTTAACCCCTTGAGGTGGATTACAGCATGGGACTTGACTGTGTGGCGGACAGGTATGGGATATTGTTGCTTTTTTATTTTGGAATTTTTTACAGGCGAATGAGAGCTTTGCTTGGATTGAGAGAGCAATAAAGATGTTAAACCAGTGTGTTTAATTATTTCATTAAAATACTTTATTCTTTATGTGTGTGTGTATTTTTAACCCTTTCATACTATTGGATTAATAATGGATAGGTGTCTTATTGACACCTCTCTCCATTATTAACCAGGCTTAATGTCACCTCACAATGGCAAGGTGACATTAACCCCTTATTACCCCATATGCCACTGTTACAGGGCAGTGGGAAGAGAAAGGCTAAGTGCCGGAATAGGCACATCTTACAGATGTGCCTTTTCTGGGGTGGCTGGGGGCAGAAGTTTTTAGCCAGGGGGTCCAATAACCATGGTCCCTCTCCAGGCTATTAATATTTGCCCTCAGTCACTGGCCTTCCCTCTCTGGTGGAGAAAATTGAGCGGGAGCCCACGCCAGTTTTTTCCGTGAATTAATCCGTTAATTTAACACCTACAGATCCCAAATTTTACACACACACTACTAATGTTATTAGTGAGGGACATATAAAAATCTAACGGCTATACAATGGTTTACTGTATGTAAACCATGTCTCATATCCTGTTAGGTTCTGCAATGATTAAGCAGAAGCCGACAATTGAATTATCGGCTATTCTGCTATCTATCTCTCTATGAATGAAATATAAAGATATATATGTGTCTCACTGACATATCTATATATATAATCGTCTAAGGGGCACTTCCGTCTGTTTGTCTGTCTGTCATGGAAATCCCAAGCTGGCCGCGACCAATCAGCGACGGGCACAGTCCAGCTGTGAAATGGCCACTCCCTAGTCCCCTGCAGTCAGTGCCCCCTCCATACTCCCCTCCCAGTCAGCGCCCGCCGCCCACATAGTGTTTTAGCAGTCCGTTAAACCGACTGCGTTACACCGCGGCATAACGTGGTGTAACGCAGTCTGTTATCGCTGCTATTAACACTGTGTGACTAACTTTATAAATATAATGTTAAAAATGATAAAAATAAAAAATGGTGCTATTCTCACCTTCCACCGTCCACCGATGCGCGCGAGCGGTGAGGCTGCCGCCAGCTTCCGTTCCCAGAGATGCATTGCGAAATTACCCAGATGACTTAGCGGTCCCGCTAAGTCTTCTGGGTAATTTCGCAATGCATCTCTGGGAACGGAAGCTGGCGGCAGCCTCGCACGCATCGGGACAACTTCGGTGGACGCCGGAGGGTGAGTATATAACTATTTTTTATTTTAATTCTTTTTTTAACAGAGATATGGTGCCCACACTGCTGTATACTACGTGGGCCGTGTTATATACTGCGTGACTGATATATACTATATGGGCAGTGTTATATACTGCGTGGGCTGTGTTATTTCCTGCGTGGGCTGTGCTATATACTACGTGGCTGTTATATACTATGTGGCTGCCATATACTACGTGGCTGCTATATACTACATGGCTGCTATATACCACGTGGCTGTGCTATATACTATGTGGCTGCTATATACTATGTGGCTGCTACATACTATGTAGCTGCTATATACTACGTGGCTGTGCTATATACTACGTGGCTCTGCTATATACTATGTGGCTGTGCTATATACTATGTGGCTGTCTGTGTTATATACTATGTGGCTGTGCTATATACTATGTGGCTGTGCAATATACTATGTGGCTGTGCTATATACTACGTGGCTGTGCTATATACTGCGTGGCTGCTATATACTACGTGGCTGTGCTATATACTACGTGGCTGTGCTATATACTACGTGGCTGTGCTATATACTATGTGGCTGTGCTATATACTACGTGGCTGTGCTGTATACTATGTTGCTGTGCTATATACTACGTGGCTGCTATATACTACGTGGTTGTGCTATATACTACGGGCTGTGCTATATACTACATGGCTGCTATATACTACATGGCTGCTATATACTACGTGGCTGTGCTATATACTACGTGGCAGTGCTATATACTACGTGGCTGCTATATACTATGTGGCTGTGCTATATACTACGTGGCAGTGCTATATACTACGTGGCTGTACTATATACTATGTGGCTGTGTTATATACTATGTGGCTGTACTATATCCTGCACCCTGAACCCCCGACATCCAGCTTCCCGAACCCCCGACATCCTGCGACCAATCAGCGACAGACGCAGTCGAGCCGCGAATTGACGCAGATTTAAACCACGCTTCGCTCATTGGTCGCGCCCGGCCAGTCGCGACTAATCAGCGATATTGGCACAGGATTTAAACACTGCTTCAGTGATTGGTCGCGCACGGCCGGCCGCGACCAATCAGCGATATTGGCGTGGTATTTAAACACCGCTTCAGTCATTGGTCCTGCCTGGCCGGCCGCGACCAATCCGTGACAGGCGCAGTCCGGCCATGAATTGGCGCCAGATTTGAACCACGCTTCGCTGATCGGCCAGCCAGGCGCGACCAATCAGCGATATTGGGGCGGAATTTAACCCCCATTCACAGCGCGACGTACATACATACATATTCTAGAATACCCGATGCGTTAGAATCGGGCCACCATCTAGTATATATATATATACCTATTCTATGTGTATATATCTATTCTATTCTATCCTGTCAGTGTGATTTTACTGTACACCGCACATGAATTACCGGCTTTTCAAAGGACACAGGTGTGTAAAAACCGGACAGTGATTTTTTTCTCGCACCCATTGATGAGTCTCGTCCGAGAATCGCAGCAATGCGCAGCATGCTGCGATTTTTTTTCTCAGTCTGATTTCGGTTGAGAAAAAACTCACCAATGAGATGTCACCTATTGAATAACATTGATCCGAGTGCATTCCGATTTTTTATCAGATTGCACTCGTCCGTTTCTTGCACAAATGAGTATGAGCCCTGAGGTGAGTAATTGACTGCTGCAGTAGGTGACCGAAGCAGAAAATTAAACCGAGATGAGCAGGTAGCACTGGAATAACATAGCCGGATTGATGGGTTTGCTCCTGTGAGGCTTTAGTCTTCATGCACATAACTGTAATAGGTAAGTGGGTTATATGGATGTTATGTACAAGGTGCATATTAAGTGCCTCCATGTGGCTCTGTTTTATTTTGAGAATTTTCTCAAAGATTGCATATGTATAATTAACAAAAAGATGGACATATTCTCTAAGGCCGGTTTCACACGTCAGTGGCTCCGGTACGTGTAGTGATAGTTTTCTCACGTACCGGAGACACTGACACACGTAGACCCATTCAAATGAATGGGTCTATGCACATGCCTGCATGTTTTCACGGACCGTGTGCCTGTGTGCAAAACACGGAGACATGTCCGCTTTTCTCTGGCAGCACGGTCCGCAAAGCGTCCCGCACACGTGCACACGGAGAACAGTGTGCACTCTTCTCCGTGTGCACGTACCGCCGCAGGAGAAACAGCGCTACAGTTACGCGCTGTCCCCAGCGTGTGGTGCTGATGGCGGCATTCATCTCTTGTACCCTGCAGCGCTCGCAGGATAGAAGAGATGAAAAATCTTTTTTTTTTTCTGCAAGCGTGCGCCTGCCCGCTTGCAGAAGAAATACTCACCCAGCTCCCGCGATGCCTCCTCTCAGCGCCGGCAGCTTGTCCTGTGTGAGCGGTCATGTGGTACCGCTCATTACAGTGATGAATATGCGGCTCCACCTCCCATAGGAGCAGGTATTCTGTAATAAGGGTTTTACCTTATATTTTGCTTATTTTTTAGTATAGTTTTATTTATTTGGTTTATGCTAGATGGTATCAATAATATTATTAAAATATCACATTTTAATTTTCCCCATTGCTAATTATGTAAATGAGAGTATTTAATTGGTCCACATCAGATAGTATGTGTTTTACCTTTTAAAGGGAATCTATCACCAGTTTTTTGCTATGTAATCTTAAGGTACCGTCACATTAAGCGACGCTGCAGCGATATCGACAACGATGCCGATCGCTGCAGCGTCGCTGTGTGGTCGCTGGAGAGCTGTCACACAGACAGCTCTCCAGCGACCAACTATGCCGAAGTCCCCGGGTAACCAGGGTAAACATCGAGTTACTAAGTGCAGGGCCGCGCTTAGTAACCCGATGTTTACCCTGGTTACCATTGTAAATGTAAAAAAACCCAGTACATACTCACCTTCTGATGTCCGTCAGGTCCCTGGCCGTCTGCTTCCCGCACTGACTGTGAGCTCCGGCCGGCCATAAAGTAAAAGCAGAGCACAGCGGTGACGTCACCGCTGTGCTGTGCTTTACGGCCGGCCGGCACTCACAGTCAGTGCGGGAAGCAGACAGCCAGGGACCTGACGGACATCAGAAGGTGAGTATGTACTGTTTTTTTTTTACATTTACAGTGGCAACCAGGGTAAATATCGGGTTACTAAGCGCGGCCCTGCGCTTAGTAACCCGATATTTACCCTGGTTACCATTGGAAAACATTGCTGGCATCGTTGCTTTTGCTGTCAAACACGACGATACACGCTGATCTGACGACCAAATAAAGTTCTGGACTTTCAGCAACGACCAGCGATATCACAGCAGGATCCAGATCGCTGCTGCGTGTCAAACACAACGATATCGCTATCCAGGACGCTGCAACGTCACGGATCGCTATCGTTATCGTTGCAAAGTCGTTTAGTGTGAAGGTACCTTTAGAGCATAATGTATGAGCAGAGTCTATGATTACTGTGTTTTCTTGCTTAAATACAATCAGCATTTTATCAGCAGGAGATCATAGAATCATAGAATGTTAGAATTGGAAGGGACCTCAAGGGTCATTGTGCCCAACCCCCTGCTTAATGCAGGGTTCACTAAACCATCTCAGACAGATGTTTGTCTTGCCTCTGTTTGAAGACTTCCATTGAAGGAGAACTCACCACCTCTCGTGGAAACTTGTTCCACTCATTGATCACTCTCACTGTCAAAAAGTTTTTTCTAATATATAATCTGTATCTTTATTATTATTATTATTATTATTATTATTATTATTATTATATTTATTTATATAGCACCATTAATTCCATGGTGCTGTACATGAGAAAGGGGTTACATACAGAGTTATAGATATCATGTATCTTCTCCCTTTCAGCTTCATTCCGTTGCTTCTCCTGTTTCCGTGTGCAAATTAGAATAAGGATGATCCCTTCAAATATTTGTAGACAGCTATTAAGTCTCCTCTTTTCCTTTTTGCAAGCTAAACATCCCCAGATCCTTTAACCATTCCTCATAGGACATACTCTGAAGTCCGCTCACATCCTTGTAGCTCTTCTTTGAATTTGCTCCAGTTTTCAATGTTTTTTTTTCTTTAAATGTGGCCTCACCCTTCCACTGACTCGCCGGGATAATGGCAGCTGTTACTTCAGAGCTTGCAAGGCTCTACCTGTGGCATGCACACAGAAAGGAGGTAACAACAGTCCATTCAGATACAGGGGCCAGTTGACTGGAGGATCACAATCTAACGTCATCGTCCAGGGTCGATTACGCCTCCTGTGGCATGCACACAGAGAGGAGGAAACGGCAAGCTTAGGAAGATGATAGTCTATTTAGGTACAAGGCCAGTTGACCGATGGTCACAACCTGGCTTCTCCAACCATCTCCACAGAGCCAGGCGACCAGCCGGTCTCAATCCTGGCTTTCTCCAAATGTATCCATGGTTCAGCGATGGTCAATGGAGCAGATCTGTATTCTTCCAACCAAGGCCAAAGTACCCTAGGTTGGCATCCTGTAGAATAATAAATATGTGTCTCTATTGTTGGAGCTATGATGTCTCAGCTGCTGTGCTGTCTCTGGTCTTTGGATGTCTTAGCTGAATCTCTGGCTGTCTCTCTATCTCCCTGTTTCTCTAAACAGAGGCGTGTAACCTATTTTTATACTTAACAAGTGTCCTTCATTCAGTATTGACATAACGGGTAAGAATGGAGATGAGATCAAGTAGATTTACTTGATTATTTAATCTATTTGCATAGTTTTTCCACCTGTTTTCGAAGTCATCAAACTCTCTGGACTACACAATGCATAATTAGCATATCAGTAAACATCAGTAGTCATCAAGGATAAGAGCACAATATGCTATATGAAATGTCAATATTATAGGCTTAAACAAGCAAACGTCTGTTTTCTAGATCAACACATAAATTCAAAAGTCAACATACAGATAACAATCTACTCTTGGCTTGCTAAAAAAATAGCCATCTGATTAATTAAGATACAATGCTGTGTCTCCATAATCAGTATATCAAAGTTTTTTCCACACGTTCTGTTGCTTAGTTCTATTCCTTCCATTCTATAGATGTAGTTTTCATTTTCCTTGCCCAGATGTAGAATGTTGCATTTATTCATTAAATACCATTCTTTTAGTCGCTGTCCATTGTTCAAGCTTTTCTAGATCTTTCTGAATCCTTTCTCTGTCTTCTCTAGTGTTAGCTATCCCTCCTACCTTTGCATCGTCTGAAAATATGATTAGTTTACCTTCAGTTCCCATATCTAGATCATTTATAAAAATGTTGAACAACACTGGGGCCAGGACAAAGCTACACTGGGGCCAGGACAATTTGGCATGTGCAGGGTAGTCCAACCACTCTTCCAGCGCTGATTAACAGCTTTCTGTCACTCACTATGCAATGTACATAGAAAGCTGTGGTGTTGGCAGGGTTATACACAGATTATTATCTAAGCTCTGCTACATGTGTAACAGAGGAAATTGTGACTGTATCCTAACTGCTGAACCCAGTATACTAAGTGATACATCGCTGGAAACAGGAGCTTTGTCTCTACCTCACGGTACTGTCAGATTACATAGCAAAAACCCACTAACAATTTCCCTTTAATTTCTTACGTTTTGGTGGTTCTGCACTACTGTATATATTTTAGCAACCACATAGATCCCTACTCTGCATTATATTAAAATCTAGAATAATAGTGATTTTTACGCTATTACCTGGACCATACAAGTTTGTGGACCACAACTGAGTTTGCAGAACTGGGCTAATTCTGCAATGAACGTTGTCTTCTTTAGTGTTAGAAGTGTTGGTAAGTTATCACAAACGCAGGTTTGAACTGTAACTGTAACTGTAGCCAAGTGTTGAAGCTCTGCGTACCTTTATTTGTAGTTTATTTCTTATTTAATTACATTTTCTGCTACTCTTTTACTCTCACTCAAGAACAACTCGCTAAAAAAAAATTGTCTTAAAAAATGTGATTGGCAGGGTTCCACTCTCCGGGACTCTTGCATAAGCACTGTGTTCATATACAAGCACGGGGCTCCATTCACTTGGTAGGTGATGTTGATGAACTGAACCACTAGGCTGAGCCAGCCATACAAGCCAATATACCTGTGTAAACAGTGAAGGGGTAGTCATGATCTCACTTTGCTGACTGTTAGGGATGACAGAGGTTGGACTTCAACAATCAAACAACAAAAAATGGCTTTTCCTAAGGGCTCATGACCGTAGTTTTGATCCAAGTGCGATCTGTGAAAACATTGGATCTCATTCATACCAATGTTCAATGATGCAGTGCACATGTTCGAGTTTTCCCTTTGACCTCCAAAAAAATCGCAGCATGCACGATTTGCCTCCGACATTCAGATGGCACTCACCTATTCACGTCTGTGGGTCCGTGGAAAACATTGAACTACACTTGGATGACATCCAAGTTCTGTTCCATTTTCATGGACTGACTGAATGTATAAGATGGAGAAGGTTTTTTTTAATCCTCTACATTCGAAAAAATGTATAATCGGGCCAATTTTATTGGATGTGGAAAAAATGGTTGTCTCTACCTGCCCTACGGATAGTCCATCAGTGTTATAATCCTTGATGGCTCCTCCAGTTGAGGTACAGTTATGGCCGAAAGTGTTGGCACCCTTGAAATTATTCCAGAAAATGAAGTATTTCTCCCAGAAAATTGTTGCAACTGCACATGTTTTGCTATACACATGTTTATTTCCTTTGTGCGTATTGGAACAACACAAAAACAGAGAAAAAGCAAAGCAAATTGGACACAATTTCACACTAAACCCCAAAAATGGTCTGAACAAAATTGTTGGTACCTTTCCAAAATTGTGGTTAAGCAACTTTCTTTCAAGCATGTGATGCCCATTCAAAATCATCCGCGGCAAGCAGATCCACCATCAGGGCATTATTGCCCTTACTGGTGTATGGGGTCAGATAAACAGAGGCAAAGAGCCCCCCCTTTTGCTTCTGCTCACCAGGTCACAGGGTATAATAATGTACTGTGCACCGGCGCACCTCCAGCAGCGGGGATATCTCATCGCAGGGAGCACTGGGTGAAGAAGGTGAAAAAGAATAGCAAATATGAAGTACTTCAACTAGTGATGTCACCGGTGAGTCAGTGTGTTACCTGTACACTGACACTATACACTGTATACTATGTACAGAGCTCCTGTGTATAATGGCACTTATGGTAATATTAGTGTTGTGTTTTTTTCATTAATGATCAGTATTGCAGTATTCAGTCACTATGTGGTGGTAATATGTGGTCTGGTCATGTTGTGGCCATATTTGTCCCTTGTATGTCATATTATTCGATCACTATGTGGTAATATCTGATCTGGCCAGGGTGTAGTGGTAAGTGGTATTTGTTCCTTGTAAGTAGTATTATTCAGTCACTATGTGGTGGTAATATGTGGTCTGGTCATGGTTGTGGTGGCATTTGTTCCTTGTATGTGGTATTATTTGGTTACTATGTGATGGTAATAATTGGTCTGGTCATGATGTGATGGTATTTGTTCCTTGTCTGTGGCATTATTAGTTAGTTAAAAAATATATGTGACACATTCAATTAAAGAAAAATAAAGAATAATATACCAAAAAAGAGTATTAGATAATTTAAGTATTGTTTAACCCCTTACCGACCAGAGGTATTTTTGTCTTTGCGTTTTCGATTTTTTGCTCCCCTTCTTCCCAGAGCCATAACTTTTTAATTTTTGGTCAAAATGGCCATGTGAGGGCTTTTTTTTTGCGGACAAGTTGTACTTTTGAACAACACTATTGGTTTTAACATATCGTTTACTGGAAAATGGGAAAAAAATTCAAAGTGAGGTGAAATTGCAAACATAGTGCAATCCCACAGTTGTTTTTTTGTTTTGCTTTTTCACTATATTCACTAAATGATTGAAATTGCCTTCCACTATGATTGTCCATTACGAGTTCATAGACACCAAACATGTCTAGGTTCTTTTTTATCTAAATTGTGAAAAAAATTCCAAATTTTGTTTAAAAAAAGCGCCATTTTCCGATACCCATAGCATCTCCATTTTTCGTGATCTCGGGTTGGGTGAGAGCTTATTTTTTGTGTGCTGAGCTGACGTTTTTCATGACACCATTTTAGGGCACATTCGATCTTTTGATCGCCCGTTATTGCATTTTAATGCAATGTCGCGGTGACCAAAAAAACATACTCCTGGCGTTTTGACCTTTCTTGCTATACCGTTTAGCAATCAGGTTAATACTTTTTTTTATAGATTGGGCGATTCTGAATGCGACAATACCAAATATGTTTATGTTTGATTTTTTTTTATTGTTTTATTTTGAATGGGGCGAAAGGGGGGTGACTTGAGCTTTTATTATTTTTTTGTATTTTTTAAAACTTTTTTTTTAACTTGTTGCATGCTTCAATAGTCTCGATGATCACATCACTTGTATGTAGCATTACTCACTTGCTATGAGCACCAACCACCGCTCATAGCAATCCAGCAGTGACAACCATAGAGGTCTGCAGGAGACTTCTGGTTGTCATGCCAACCTATCCGTGACCTGTGATCACATGACAGGGGTCACCGATAGGCGGATTTCTGGCTTGCTTGCCGGAAGTGCATGTGAAATGCCGCTGCCAGAGTTTGACAACGGCACTTAACGGGTTAGCTGTGAGGGGATCCGCGGCTGACATGTGCCGGAAAAGATGTGGGCTCACTGCCGGAGCCCACATCAAAGGGAGGGTGTCCAACATCGGCGTACTATTACATCCAATGTCAGAAAGGAGTTAATAGGTTAGCGTAGAGTAGGGCCTTGCCAAAAGAGTCTACCTTGTTGTGGTGGCAGGCTTAAAAAGTCTTTCTTCCAAAACAAAAGCTTATGGCTATGTATGTGATATAGTGTTTGATGGGAACTGTTAATGTGTGATTGGTGAGAATGTGGTGCAGGAGTGGAGTTATTCCAAGAGTGGTGGGACTCTGAAGGGTGGAGGAGGAGCTGGGATAGAGCCTCAGCAGAGTCTCAAGGTGGCCCAAAAATTTTGCCAGTATGGGGCCCTGAAATTTCTGGTGGCAGCCCTGGTGGCAAGCAACAGGTGTGGGCAATATGAAAATTACACCTGAAACTAGAATAAAAAGGGAGAAGCTCACTCAATTTTTGCATTGTTTGTCTCTGTGTGCGTCACAATAGACATACAGAACAGAAAGAGGAGAATATAACTGTCTGAGGGCTTGAGAACCACAATTGTTGGAAAATATCAACAATCTCATGCTTACAAGTCCATCTCCAGAGCTCTTGTTGCTCCTTTGTCCATGGTGTGCAACATAATCAAGAAGTTTACAACCCATGGCACTCTAGCTAATCTCTCTGGACATGAATTGCAAAGAAAAATTGATGAAAGGTTGCAACGCAGGATAATCTGGATGAAGGATAAGCAGCCCCAATCAAGTTACAAAGAATTTTAAGCTGTCCTGCAGGCTCAGGGTGCATCAGTGTCAGCGCAAACTATCCATCAACATTTGAATTAAATTAAACCCTATGGCAGGAGACCCCGGATGACCCTACTGCTGACACCGAGACATAAAAAAGCTAGAATGCAGTTTGCCCAAATGTACGTGAGCAAGCCAAAATCCTTCTGGAAAAATGTCTTATGGATAGATGAGACCAAGATATAACTTTTTGGTAAATCACATAATTCTGCTGTTTACCGAAAATGGAATGAGGCCTACAAAGAAAAGAACACAGTACCTACAGTCAAATAAGATGGAGGGTCAAAGATGTTTTGGGGTTGTTTTGCTGGAGCAGTTTGCAAAAGAAGAGTGGTCCAAAACTCCAGTGGAGAGGTGTAAGAAGCTTGTTGATGGTTGTAGGAAGTGACTGATTGCAGTTAGTTATTCAAAAGGGTGTGCAACTAAATATTAAATTGAGGGTGCCAATAATTTGAAGGTTTTGTGTGAAATTAGATCCTTTTTAAACTTTTTTCTTTGTTTTTTTGTGTTGTTCCAATTCACACAAAGTAAATAAATGTGTATAACAAAACATGTGTAATTGCAATACTTTTCTGGGAGCAATACTTCATTTTTTGGAACAATTTCAAGGGTGCCAACACATTCAGCCATGACTGTATGTGCACGAATCAGATTTTAAGTATTTGGTAGTAGCTTCATGTTGAAGTAGGTGGTTTATGCATCTACCTAGAAGTGAAACCTCTTCAAAAGGTCAGCTATATGAAAAGACCAATATGACCCACACTAGATTATTGTAGCCCTATAACTTCCACCAGTATGTGAATAGTGTAATTTAATTTACCACCATATTCCAAAATAATCTTGAGATATACAAAATGATTTTACACACAATGGATACATTTTACATTACAGGAGTGTAGAGATAAATTAGATTTGCTTAGGATATCGACATTATTATGCCACTGGAGTCACAGGATTAAGGCAACTTGTATAAACTATTATGTAGTGGTAACAGAAAGTGAAAGCGCGAACAGTTGCAGAAGCTGGAGGTATTGTAGTTGCATGTTTTGCAGTTACTATAGTTACTTCTTCGTCTCTGATCAGGGATGATTTTGCATATAACTGTTGAATAAAGACAGTTGCTTCATCCTAAGGAACATTAACTAAATGCTCTGGGCAACTCAGGCCAATTTTGCCAAAGAAATGCATACTGACTAAGGAATGGAAGTCGAATAAATTTCCTAGTGCAGACTAAAGCTCACAACTGTGATTTAATGAAGCTCTCATTGAAGTACACCGACCTGATTCATTAAGCAGCCTGCACCGCTTAATGAATCAGGCACATCTGATACATAGTGTGCATTGTCGCCAGGAATGTATGCCAGCTGTGGGTTGGCATACAGTATATTTCTGGATTGAGTTACGCAACTTTGGTGACATAACTCATGATGAATTTGCTGCGCCATGCTAAACCCATATTGCCATATTTGTTTGGGCTTGGCATGAGAATACCAAAAGTCACAACATTTTTGCACAACTACAAAGTTGCGCAAAAAAAATTGCGACATATTGCAGTGTTTACTCAAGATTTCTGGAGTATGTGTGAGGAGGTGGCAGAGAACCTCATTGTCTCCTCTCCTAGGGTGTACCTGTGTCTTAATGTTTTACTGTGAAGTTCCCTTTAAATTGTCTACATGTTTTGCACTATACTGTGAAATATCTTGTACATGCTATGTATTACTGTTGTACCGCATTGTGCTGTGTTTGCTATGCACATGTTAGAGGCACGGACAGAAGAGGTTAACTGAGGAGGCTGGGCTAGCAGCTTCCAAAAAGACAGGAAGTCCCTTGTCTGCCGATCAGAGCCAGGCCAGGCTTGGCTATGGCAGGATGTGTTCCCCTGTCGGGAGCTTGCCATACCCCAGGAGGGGTACAGAAACTGCTGCCCTGGACCCATGGGCAGTGAAGTGGGCACTGGGACTGAGTAGTGCCCCGCCGAGGACTATAAGCATCCAGAAATCGGCTTGAGGACTGTGACTGTAGCTGTTGCTGCCACAGATACGGCAGTGAAGAATACTAGGGAAAGAGCAGGAAGTTTTGTTCCATTTACTGCACCCACTTTTTCTACTTCTTTTGTTCTACAATAAATTGTTTCCCTGCTGGACTACAACTGTGTTCCTGGATCCTGATTGCTCATGCTGCAGAGACTGTGGAGAAGAGGTAAATTGCCTGGGGTTGCATCTGTCCTGTCTGTTTTATGTGCAAGGGTCCGGGGTGCTTGTGGACTGGTGCTTTGAGTGGCCTCGCCTTCGACTACCACCCCGTGCCACCTTGTTACACATGCACCTATTGAATTTCTGCACCAAAATACATAATTACAATCTTCTCAGATTATTTCATTTTTTTCTGCTTTCTTTGTGTGTTTTCTCCTTTATTTGATGTGTTTTTAGTACAGTTTTGAAGCTGTGTTTAAATTTTTTTTTCCAGGCTCTCCATAGAAGCCGATAGAGAAAAGAATATACAGCTCAAGAGCATATTTAAATGCACAGTGGGCATTAGTTTACTTGAAATCACATCAACTTTGTTTGGACAGTTTATTGTAGCAGTTTTTCTTCCCCAAAAAATGCAGCAATAGGTAAAAATGCGGTATTTACAGTAAAAGGCATATCTGTGGTAAAGTCTTAGGACATATTAGTCATTGACACATTACGAAGATATTGTCATGTTGGTTGTGTAATACACTGGTTGTACTGGTTTTATTGACTTTATGTCAGCTTCTGTATCTGGACTTGCACCCTAGACATTTTACATGTTGGTCATCATACTCGTACACTTTGCTAGTTCAAAGTTCTTGGATAATCTCATGAATTAATCAAACAGTATTTGACTTGTGGCATTATGCTCCCTGTGATTCACCTACTAATTTTCTAATGGTTTCATATGTTGTAGAACCATTATCCTACCTGACTGCTACTGTTTACTGTGTTTGTCCAGATATAGCCGATTTAATAAATTAACTACTTTTTGTTAGAAAAAATGCCAAATACTATTCTTTTTTTAAAATCATATCATTTTTTATTGAAACGCCATACACAGATTATCCATTTTCCAGATAGATCATACAAATTTCACAATATACAGAAAAATATAATACTATGCTAGTAATGGTATGGCCCAAATCCAAAAGAACAGAATTATCTAGAGGATTTCAAGAAGTGATTTAAAGCGAACCTATTAACAAAAACATACATTCCAGACATTACTCTTTTGAATTCACTGGATCAAACTCCCATGTCCTGCTCCTAATAGTCATCCAGGTGATACAGCAACCACTTTGTCTTGATGTCCCACTCGGCACAATAAGTACTGACTTACATGCAAGACAAGACTTGAATGTAGGTTGAGTGTGCAAAGAGTGAAGAGACTGTGATTAGTAGGCATTGAGTTAGCTATTAACAGCAGCATGTGATGCTTGGCTACATAGGTTTTTATTTTAAGATTACTATGATATTGTTGATCTATAGTTAGAATAGGTCATCAATATCTGTCACTCAGGTAAATATGGCGATGAAGGTAATTTTAATGGTGTGGTCCAGAGTGTATAAATTAGTCATGTTTCAGTTGACTTTGACCTTGATCAAAAATACACATTAGGATGACCACAGAGGTAGCAGTGAGGCAGCACATGGAGCCATGCGACCTACGTCTGGAGGCAGAGTGCTCCAGTGTATGAAGCAGAGAGCACCACAGCTCTATATACTGTTGTGTAGCCACTCTTGGGTACTGCAGATTAGCTTCTATTCACTGTTACTATAGTAACAGCTGATCGATGCGGGTGCAAGGTGTCGGGCTTCCACCAATCTGATGCTAAGAATAGGTCATCAGTATCTTAATTGTGGACAATTCCTTTAAGAAAGGCTTTTCTCTTATACTTGACTGTGCAAGCAGTATAATCTTGAGCTCCTGGTGTTTCTTCAATCAATTTATTTTTTTGGTACTTACCTGGATTAACTTCCTCTTATGGTTGACTGATGATCTGGCTGTCTGTGTTCCAGCATACACTGTACAATATGACAGTCCAGAGAGCCTTCCCACCAAACTCTGCTCAAGCTGCTTCAGCTGTCTCTACATTCTAGGTGATATGAATTACAAAACCTGAGTGCATCTGGCATTGCTGCCACTTTCCTCCATGCTTTTGTCATCTACTTGCTTATTGTCTTGTACACCCAGCTCCGGTTCTCGCTCCTGAGGATGGAAGTGTGTGAAGACAAGTCACTACTCTACCACTGATCTTCTGACCTAATAAGCTTACAAGCTGTTAGGAGTTGAGTTCCCGCCGCTGCACAGGGGGAATCTCAAGCCATGTCTGCTGCGGTCTCCCATACTACATCAACCGCAGTGGAGGCTGCTCAGCGGAGACGTCGGTCCCAGCGTCTCGCTCAGTCTGATACTGTGCAAAGGGTTACTGCTGCCTTTCCAGGCTCTGCTGTTGTAGCCTGCACTGTTCAGTGGCGAGCAGGCTTTTCTGGGACTAAGTCCTGCCTTGCACACACTGAGCATGCCCAAGGTAAGACCTCTCATTGGAGGTCAGGGGTCACATGCTCAGGTACTGCAGCAGCTATCATTTGTCCTCTAGGAAGGTCCTGAAGTTGCTCAGGTACTGTAGCATCTTCCATTGGTTCACTAGGAAGGTCCTGAAGCTGCTGCAGCTATAAAAGGTTTGCATGGCCGCACGGCCATGCGCTAGTATCACCTCATGTCATGAGCTTGTTATTTGTGGTCACGCCTATATGTGTGTATTCAGGGACCCGGCTGAAATAAGCCCCTAGAATACAGGCACCTCCGGTGAGGAGTGTTTGTGTGCTTTTCTGGGTGCGTGACCACTGACTGCCATCAGCTCAGCAGTTAGCTGTGTTCCCCTGTGACGCTAACAGGGCACAGCATCTTACTTCTAGTGACTCTGTGGAGTTAACAGAGTTCGATTATACCGCCATATAGCGCCGCCATTTGCCAGCAGCAGGTTCCTCTCCTGCATGGTGGACCCCGGGTTGCGAACGCACCTATTTATACATATATATACTCGGTGTGTTCCGCCAACCTTAACATAATACTAGTGCCAGGGTCTGGCTAGTAAATGGCGGACAAACAGCAATCCTTGCGGTACATCCAGCAGCTGGAGGGTAGGTTGGTGGCTCTCAAGCGCACAACCTCAGCTGTGGATGTTACCGCAGTAGCTGTTCAGGCTGCTAGCATGGCTGCAGCAACCATGTCCATGGCCACCCCTGTTCTGACTCTATCTCGCCTCCCGCTGCCAGAAAAATTTTCTGGTGAGAGTAAATCTTGTAGGGGTTTCGTGAGCCAGTGCTCTATACACCTTGAGCTCCTGGCCACACGTTTCCCCACAGAGCGGGCAAAGGTGAGATTTATTGTGTCTCTCTTGTTGGACAGGGCATTGAAGTGGGCTTTGCCGCTGCGGGAGCATGGCGATCATGTGGTGCAGAGTGCTCTGCTGTTCCTGAGCACTCTAAAACAGGTCTTTTTAGGACCTCGAGTCACTCACGATACAGCGCTCCAACTGTTGGCATTGACTCAGGGCTCGTCTTTGGTCAGCCATTTTACCGTCCACTTCCACACCCTAGCATCTGAGCTGGAGTGGTCGGATAAAGCCCTTATCCCTATATTTTTGGAGGGGGCTGGCTGACCACGTGAATGATGCTTTGGCCTCAAAGGAGATTCCTGCCACACTGGAGTTAATAGCTGTGTCTACCCGTATTGAACTCCATTTTCCCGAGCGGAGGTTAGAGCAGGCCCAGTGTAGGCAGAGGTTTCGGCTGGCTCCCACCTTTGCCAAACCTTTGGAATCTCTGGTCCAGGTTCCTGAGTCGCATGAGGCCATGGAAGTGTTGCGAGCGGGATCTAAGTCCCGGACCGCTCATGCACTCAAGGTCTGCTATGTTTGCCAGCAATCAGGACATCTTGCCACCAGATGTTTATAGCGGTCGAGGAAATGTCAGCATCTAGTGGTAGTAGGTGGAGGTACACTAGACACGGCGACGTTTGCCTCCAAATTGTCCTTTAAGGGGACAATTACAATAGGCTCATTCACTCACTCGGTAGAGTTCTGCGTGGATTCTGGGGAGGAGGGCAATTTTATGTCTTCTGCCTTCGCCCAACATCACGCAATACCCCTGGTCATGCTAGCTCAACCACTAACTGTATGAGTGGTGAATGGGTCGACACTGCCCTCACAGATAACACAACAGAGAATCCCTTTCACTCTGTCCTTGTCGCCATCTCATCAGGAGATTATATCTCTGCTCGTCATTCCTGAGGGAATTGATGAGATCCTGTTAGGGATGCCTTGGCTACGGTATCACTCTCCTCATATTTAGTGGTCCACAGGCAGAATTTTAGGATGGGGTGAATCTTGTGGGGGTAGATGTCAGAGGGAAAGCGTTCAGGTTGTTACAACTGAGGTACCCGCAGATTTATCCTCTCTCCCCAAGCAATATTGGCTCTATGCGAACGTGTTCTCCGAAAGGTCTGCGGAGACCCTTCCGCCTCACCACCCCTTTGACTGTCCTATTGACCTCTTGCCTGGTGCTGAGCCTCCCCAGGGTCAAGTCTATCCGTTGTCTCTCCCGGAGACGGAGGCAATGTCACAGTATATCCGAGAGAATCTGGCAAGAGGATTCATTAGGAAGTCAGTGTCACCTGCAGGGGCTGGGTTCTTCTTCGTACAGAAGAAGAGTGGAGAACTGCGTCCATGCATAGACTACAGGGGTCTTAACACCATCACCGTTAAGAATAAGTACCCACTATCCCTGATATCTGAGCTTTTTGATAGGCTACAGGGAGCAAGGATATTTACTAAATTAGATCTGCGGGGTGCCTACAACCTGATTCGCATCCGTGAGGAGGACGAATGGAAGACGGCTTTTAACACCAGGGATGGGCACTATGAATATCTGGTGATGCCCTTCGGGCTCTGTAATGCCCCAGCTGTTTTCCAAAACTTTGTAAACGACATCTTTTGGGATATGCTTTCCACCTCGGTCGTAGTTTATCTGGATGATATTCTCATGGAAAAAACACACCCAACCAATATATGGAAAGCCAGAGAAACACACCAAACAGAAAGTAGATATAAAAATGCCTTTATTACATATAATTGGCCATATAAAGATAAAAACAACACATGTGTGCGCTAACAGGACTAAAAATAATCTATAATTATTCAGTAATTTAATAAAAGTGAATGACCCAGTTTGTATATAAGGGAGCAGTGCTTCCCAATAGTGATAGTTATGTGTGAAGAAAAATGCAAAAATATGGAAACACAATAAAGTAAATTAAACTGATATTAATCAAGTGTATACGGATACACCACAAATCCACAAAAAATGGATAAAAAAAGTAGAAAGTGCTATAGTGCAAGGTGCAAGCTGCAAATGGTGTACAATGACACAGCAATATATAAACGATCCACACACAAAAAAAGTGCAATGTGCAAAAAAGTAGAGGGATACACAAAAACTACCTTTCTGGGTCAGCCACGTCCCGTAATAGCGCACCCCGACGCGCGTTTCAGATCTCAATCCTTCGTCAGGGGGTGGCTATTGTTAGAATAATGTGACCTTTTGTACCATTCATCTGCCTACCGCTGCGGCCCGGGTGTACTCGGCGCATGCACAGTCAGGAGGAACAGGAAGTTCCGGCACCCGCCCCACGTGACCGGACGTACGGGGGCTGAGTACCCGACGTTACCAAGGACACGGGGAAGCGGTACGCTAAAACTCCGGAACACAGACCGGGCATGCGCACAACCAGCGCCGCTGCCTAGGAGAGATGGTAGAACAAACTTCGTGCAAGTATATTGAGTATCATGAGAGTGGTTCCTGCTGCTGCATCCACTCTCAGTATGACAGCCGATAATCACCATATTGGTATAAGACTCATTGACAGACGCTGTATAACCATGATAGAACAAATATCACATATGTCATGCCACTTGAGCCGAACTTAATAAAATGTAATTAATCACACATATGTTGATATGATAATACCGATAACATACATATGATGAAAAGAAAATATAGAAAAAATGTATATATACTTATAAGGGTTGTCATATACTCCGGACACCAGATAGTTGGTCGGGAGAATATATGTAAATAGGATATAAAAGTAATAAAGAAATAATCAAAACACAAAGTGAGATAAATAATTGAGTGAAAATTATATACACACATACATATATATATATATATATATATATATATATATATATATATATATACATATACATACATACATGTACACACATATACATACATACGCGAAAACATAAACACAAAAGAGAAAAAAATATAAAAAAGATTAATTTTACCAAGATAGTAACAATCCAAAGCAGGAACACAGTCCGTTCAGCGCATATCAACAACTTGAAATCCAAGAACGACTTGCACAAGGTAAGTAGAGATACTAAAATAATAAAAATTGACATTGTTAAAAAATAAAAGATAATTTTTTTTTTAAAAAAGGGATAAAAATACACAATGGCATAAAAATCAGATGATGTAGAATTTGAGAAACAAGCCTCAGCTTTGAAAGAGAGATTAATTGAACGTGGCTACAGCCGACGATCAATCAAAAGAGGCTATAACAGAGCAAAAAACACCACCCGGCACCAGGCATTGTATGGTGCTAAACCGCCAAAATACAACCATGGGGTAAGGTTTATCACACAATACCATGGACAAACAGAAATAATGAGATCGCAATTAGTTAAATCCTGGGGAATTCTTAAGGCTGATCAAATTTTGTCACAATATGTGGGGGAGAGACCGAATATCACATATAGAAGGTCAAAAAATCTAGGTGATTACTTGGTAAAAAGTTACTATAAATTCAATCAAACCCTCCCCACCTTCTTGGGCAATGCCAAACGCCAATTGGGTTGTAAAGCTTGCGGTAAATGTGTAGCCTGCCCCAACATAGAAAAAGCTGAAACCTTTGCTAACTCCAGCGGGACAAGCATTTTTAAAATCAAACATACCATAATATGCACATCAAAGGCAGTGATTTATTATGCCACATGCCCATGTTCCTTAATCTATATAGGCATGACAACCAGGCAATTAAAGGTGCGGGTCCGGGAACATGTGCGGGGCATACTGGCCGCAAAAGAAGTTGAGGATTTATCGCTGTTAACGACTATTCCAAAACATTTCAAGATCCATCACAATTGTGATTCATCCCTGTTGAAAGTTATAGGTATTGACACCATGGAATTGAATGAACGAGGTGGGCAAGTGAGTACACCTCTTGCTAAAATGGAGACTAAATGGATCTGGACTCTAGATACAGTGTCACCTAATGGGCTGAATGAGAATTTAAGTTTTGTTCCCTTTTGTAAACCACCTATTTATTATTATTTATATATAACACCTTATTTTTATGCTATTGTGTATTTTTATCCTTTTTTTAAAAAAAATGTATCTTTTATTTTTTAACAATGTCAATTTTTATTATTGTAGTATCTCTACTTACCTTGTGCAAGTCGTTCTTGGATTTCAAGTTGTTGACATGCGCTGAACGGACTGTGTTCCTGCTTTGGATTGTTGCGGTTGGAAGAAGTCTGATATTCTTAGGATTGAATGACACGGAAGGAATATATTAGTATATATTATATATTATTGTTATTTATTATTTTTCGTATCTTAGCAATTATAACATTCATTGTTGCATAGATTGTCATCTAATATAATATATATAGATCCAATCAGACTTTCAAAATTTATAGTATCTTATTACCATCTACTTATTTAATTTTTTCATTATTTTCATTTTTTTCATTTGTTTATTATATTTTATTTTTTTCATTTTTTTCATTTTTTCATTATCTTGGTAAAATTAATCTTTTTCATATTTTTTTCTCTTTTGTGTTTATGTTTTCGCGTATGTATGTATATGTGTGTACATGTATGTATGTATATGTATATACAGTATATATGTGTGTATATAATTTTCACTCAATTATTTTTCTTACTTTGAGTTTTGATTATTTCTTTATTACTTTTATATCCTATTTACATATATTCTCCCGACCAACTATCTGGTGTCCGGAGTATATGACAACCCTTAAGTATATATACATTTTTTCTATATTTTCTTTTCATAATATGTATGTTATCGGTATTATCATATCAACATATGCGTGATTAATTTAATTTTATTAAGGTCGGCTCAAGTGGCATTAAAGGTACAGATGATTGACCTCGGGGAGACCAAAACATCCAACACCGCGGAGACACCATCACATGTTTCTCAACGCAGTGATCCAGAACACTGCCCCAATATGCAAATGCATGTAGAGTAGCTGCGGAGACACCATCACGTGTTTCTCAACACAAGCAATGAATAGCCAGGCCTTTCCCCGGGAAAGGCCTGGCTATTCATTGCTTGCGTTGAGAAACATGTGATGGTGTCTCCGCAGCTACTCTACAGGCTCAAGTGGCATGACATATGTGATATTTGTTCTATCATGGTTATACAGCGTCTGTCAATGAGTCTTATACCAATATGGTGATTATCGGCTGTCATACTGAGAGTGGATGCAGCAGCAGGAACCACTCTCATGATACTCAATATACTTGCACGAAGTTTGTTCTACCATCTCTCCTAGGCAGCGGCGCTGGTTGTGCGCATGCCCGATCTGTGTTCCAGAGTTCTGGCGTACCGCTTCCCCGTGTCCTTAGTAACGTCGGGTACTCAGCCCCCGTACGTCCGGTCACGTGGGGCGGGTGCCGGAACTTCCTGTTCCTCCTGACTGCGCATGCGCCGAGTACACCCGGGCCGCAGCGGTAGGCAGATGAATGGTATAAAAGGTCACATTATTCTAACAATAGCCACCCCCTGATGAAGGATTGAGATCCGAAACGCGCGTCGGGGTGCGTTATTATGGGACGTGGCTGACCCAGAAAGGTAGTTTTTGTGTATCCCTCTACTTTTTTGCACATTGCACTTTTTTTGTGTGTGGATCGTTTATATAATATTGCTGTGTCATTGTACACCATGTGCTTGCACCTTGCACTATAGCACTTTCTACTTTTTGTATCCATTTTTTGTGGATTTGTGGTGTATCCGTATACACTTGATTAATATCAGTTTAATTTACTTTATTGTGTTTCCATATTTTTGCATTTTTCTTCACACATAACTATCACTATTGGGAAGCACTGCTCCCTTATATACAAACTGGGTCATTCACTGTTATTAAATTACTGAATAATTATAGATTATTTTTAGTCCTGTTAGCGCACACATGTGTTGTTTTTATCTTTATATGGCCAATTATATGTAATAAAGGCATTTTTATATCTACTTTCTGTTTGGTGTGTTTCTCTGGCTTTCCATATATTGGTTGGGTGTGTTTTTTTCGTTGTACCCCTTTCACAGAGCACCAATCACCACAATGTGATATATAATCTCGTTTCTTGTATTATTTAATTTTGTTGAGAAATTATGGGGGATTTTTTGGTCTATCTGTGTTTCTAATATGATATTCACATCTACTCTCCAGATATAGACTCCCACCAGAGAGAAGTTTGCACGGTCTTTGACCTCCTACGGGCTAACTCCTTCTATGCCAAGTTGGAGAAGTGTGTGTTTGAGCAGGAGTCCTTGGCTGGCTTTCCTTGGCTATATCATCTCTGCCCAGGGAATGGCTATGGATCCTGCCAAGCTACAGGCTGTGATGGACTGGCAGGAACCCCATTCTCTCAAAGCGGTAAAGCGCTTTATGGGGTTCATTAATTACTATCGCCAGTTCATTCCCCGCTTCTCAACTTTGGTAACTCCCTTGGTTGCCCTCACCAAGAAGGTAGCAAATCCCAAGTTGTGGTTGGAGGAGGTCTCCAAGGCCTTTCTCTCGATTAAGTCACACTTTGCTAGCACTCCCAACCTATATCGCCCCGATGTAGATAAGCCATTTATTATGGAAGTGGATGCCTCATCCGTTGGTGCTGGAGCAGTCCTCTTCCAAAAGGATGCTCAAGGTCGGAAGCATCCTTGCTTCTTCTTCTGTGAGACCTTTTCACCAGCGGAGAGGAATTATTCCATCGGGGACAGGGAGTTGCTAGCTGTGAAGTTGGCTTTCTCAGAGTGGAGACATCTTATGGAGGGAGCTCACTTTCCCTTTCAGGTGTTCACAGACCACAAGAACTTGGTGTATTTACAGACAGCCCAGCGGCTAAATTCTCATCAGGCTAGATGGTCCCTGTTCTTCTCCCGGTTCCATTTCACCCTCCATTTTCTTTCCGGGGAGAAGAACGTTCGTGCTGACGCTCTCTCTCGCTCTGTAGTGTCATCAGAGGAGGAGGAGGAGCCTCGGCTTATTGTCCCTTCAGAGAGCCTGAGAACTGTGGCTCCGGTTTTGCTAGAGTCTGTGCCCCCAGGCAAGACTTTGTTCCATCTAATTTGCGACCGGAGGTTCTCTCTTGGGCTCACTCGTCCAGGGTGGGTGGACATTTTGTGATCTAGAGGACATCTGAGCTCTTGGCGAGGACGTACTGGTGGCCGCATATGGCCCGTGACATCAGGGACAATATTCGGGCGTGTGTCTCCTGTGCCAAGAATCGGTCTCCTCGGCAACGGCCTGCTGGGCAACTTTACCCCCTGCCGGTGGCCGACAGGCCCTGGGAGATGGTTGGGATGGACTTCATGGTAGGCTTACCCAAGTCTCGTAGCTGTACAGTTATCTGGGTGGTCACCGACCATTTTTCTAAGATGGTGCACTTGGTTCCACTTCCACGGTTACCTTCTGCACAGGCTTTAGCGGCGTTGTTTGTCAAACAAAATTGTCAGTGACCGTGGTCCTCAGTTTGCATCTCGGTTCTGGAGAGAACTCTGTCATTTACTCAGCATTGAGCTGAATCTCTCTTCTGCATACCATCCCGAGACGAATGGGTTGGTAGAGAGGGCCAACCAGACTCTGGTCACATACTTATGACATTTTGTCTCTGCCAGGCAGGATGATTGGGCATCTTTGCTACCTTGGGCGGAATTTGCTTTGAAGAATGCCGTAGCCGACTCTACCAGGCAGACTCCTTTTCTCCTTAATTACGGCCAGTATCCGCGTGTCCCCATGCCCATGTCATCCACCGATTCTAGGGTGGCAGACTGGGCAGTGGAGGCATGTGACATTTGGGACCGCACACAGGATGCCATCCGGGCCTCCAAGGAGAGAATGAGGGTTTCTGCTCATGCACACCGGCGCCCCGCTCCGACCTTTGCTCCTGGTGACTTAGTGTGCCTCTCCGCCCGTAAGATCAGGCTGTGATTTGAGTCTACTAAGTTTGCACCTCGCTACATAGGCCCTTTCAAGGTTCTGGAACAGGTCAACCCTGTGGTCTACTGTTTGGCTATTCCTCCGCGCCTTGGTATCACTGACACCGTTCACGTTTCTCTCTTAAAGCCTGTCTATTTGTCCCAGTTTTCCAAGTCATCTGCTGGGACATCGGGTTCATCCATGGATGAGTTTGAGGTGAATGCTATCGTGGGGTGCAAGGTGGTACGTGGCAAGAAATATCTGGTGTACTGGAAGGGTCGCGGCCCAGAGGACAGAACCTGGGAACCTGTGGAGCACATTCAGGCTCCATTCCTCAATGCAGCCTTTGAGCGTAGCGAGGCCCAAGGAGGGGGGTCCTAGGAGGAGGGTAATGTTAGGAGTCGAGTTCCCGCCGCTGCACAGGGGGAATCTCGAGCCATGTCTGCTGCGGTCTCCCATTCTACATCGACCGCAGTGGAGCCTGCTCAGCGGAGACATTGGTCCCAGCTTCTCGCTCAATCTGATACTGTGCAAAGGGTTACTGCTGCCTTTCCAGTTTCCAGGCTCTGCTGCTGTAGCCTGCACTGGTCAGCGGTGAGCAGGCTTTTCTGGGACTAAGTCCTGCCTTGCACACACTGAGCATGCCCAAGGTAAGACCTGTTGTGAATTTGGTTTCTGGGCTCCCCCGGTGGTTACTGGTGGTACTGAACTTGTGTGCTTCATCTCCTCTGTTCACCTGTTTCCATCAGGATGTGGGAGTTTCTATTTAGCCTTGCTCCTCAGTCATTTCTATGCCGGCCAACAATGTTACCAGAAGCCTTTCTGTTGCATGTTCCTGCTCCTAGACTACTATCAGCTAAGTTGGACTTGTAGTCCTAAGATTGTTTTGCATTTTTGTTCCAGTTCTCTGTTTTTGAATATTTCTGAGGCTGGAAGCTCTTGTGAGCTGAAATTGCCACTCTGGTGTCATGAGTTGATATTAGAGTCTTAAAGTAATTTCAGGATGGTGTATTGAAAGGGTTTTCAGCTGACTGTGAAGTTCCCTTTTCTGTCTTCCTACTATCTAGTAAGCGGACCTCAATTTGCTAAACCTATCTTCATACTTCGTATGTCATTTTCCTCTAAAATCACCGACAATATATGTGGGGGCTACTGTCTGCCTTTTGGGGAAAATTTCTCTAGAGGTAAGCCAGGTCTGTATTTTCCTCTGCTAGGGTCAGTCAGTTCTCCGGCTGGCGCTGGGCGTCTAGGGATAAAACGTAGGCACGCTACCCGGCCACTGTTAGTTGTGCGGTAGGTTTAGCTCACAGTCAGCTCGAGTTCCCATCTTCCAAGAGCTAGTCCTTTTGTATGCTTACTACGGTCTCTTGCCATTGAGAACCATGACAGTTTGGCCGGCCGAGATTTAAAATTATTGGCAGAAGAAAGGAGAGAAAAGAAGTCTGCAGAGAATTTTTTTTTTTTTTCTGAGTTTGCTCATTAGTTGATTCCTTGCATCTCTGCTTACTGCAGCCTTCGTCTCTCTCTCCTTCTAATCCTTGAATGGTTCTGATTTCACCTGATTAAAATGGATCCTCAGAGTTTAGCTATTGGTTTGGATAATCTCGCTATGAAGGTTCAAAGTTTACAGGATTTTGTAATTCATGCTCCTATATCTGAACCTAGAATTCCTTTACCTGAATTTTTCTCCGGGGATAGATCTCGCTTCCAGAATTTCAAACATAATTGTAAATTATTTTTGTCTCTGAGATCTCGCTCCGCTGGAGATCCTGCACAGCAGGTCAGGATTGTAATTTCCTTGCTCCGGGGCGACCCTCAGGATTGGGCATTTGCTTTGGCACCAGGGGATCCTGCGTTGCTTAATGTGGATGCGTTTTTCCTGGCTTTGGGGTTGCTTTATGAGGAACCTCATTTAGAGATTCAGGCTGAAAAAGCCTTGATGGCCCTGTCTCAAGGGCAAGATGAGGTTGAAATATACTGCCAAAAATTTCGTAAGTGGTCTGTGCTTACTCAGTGGAATGAGTGCGCCCTGGCGGCGAATTTCAGAGAGGGTCTCTCTGATGCCATTAAAGATGTTATGGTGGGGTTCCCTGTGCCTACAGGTCTGAATGAGTCCATGACAATGGCTATTCAGATTGATCGGCGTTTGCGGGAGCGCAAAACTGTGCACCATTTGGCGGTGTCTACTGAGAAGGCGCCAGAGATTATGCAATGTGATAGAATTCTGTCCAGAAGCGAACGACAGAATTTTAGGCGAAAAAATGGGTTATGCTTCTATTGTGGTGATTCAACTCATGTTATATCAGCATGCTCTAAACGTACTAAGAAGGTTGATAAGTCTGTTTCAATTGGCACTTTACAGTCTAAGTTTATTCTATCTGTGACCCTGATTTGCTCTTTATCGTCTATTACCGCGGACGCCTATGTCGACTCTGGCGCCGCTTTGAGTCTTATGGATTGGTCCTTTGCCAAACGCTGTGGGTTTAATTTAGAGCCTCTGGAAGTTCCTATACCTCTGAAGGGTATTGACTCCACGCCATTGGCTAGTAATAAACCACAATACTGGACACAAGTAACTATGCATATTAATCCGGATCACCAGGAGATTATTCGCTTCCTTGTGTTGTATAATCTACATGATGTGTTGGTGCTTGGATTGCCATGGCTGCAATCTCATAACCCAGTCCTCGACTGGAAAGCAATGTCTGTGTTAAGCTGGGGATGTCAGGGGACTCATGGGGACGTACCTTTGGTTTCCATTTCGTCATCTATTCCCTCTGAGATTCCGGAATTTTTATCTGATTATCGTGACGTTTTTGAGGAGCCTAAACTTGGTTCACTACCTCCGCACAGAGATTGCGATTGTACTATAGATCTGATTCCGGGCAGTAAGTTTCCAAAGGGTCGTTTATTTAATCTATCTGTGCCTGAACATGCTGCTATGCGGGAATATATTAAGGAGTCCTTGGAAAAGGGACATATTCGTCCTTCGTCATCTCCCTTAGGAGCCGGTTTTTTCTTTGTATCTAAAAAAGATGGCTCTTTGAGGCCGTGTATTGATTATCGGCTTTTGAATAAAATCACGGTTAAATATCAGTATCCTTTGCCACTGCTTACTGATTTGTTTGCTCGAATAAAGGGGGCCAAGTGGTTCTCTAAGATTGATCTTCGTGGGGCGTATAATTTAGTGCGAATTAAGCAGGGGGATGAGTGGAAAACCGCATTTAATACGCCTGAGGGCCATTTTGAGTATTTAGTAATGCCTTTTGGTCTTTCAAATGCCCCTTCAGTCTTTCAGTCTTTTATGCATGACATTTTCCGTGAATATTTGGATAAATTTATGATTGTGTATCTGGATGATATTTTGATTTTTTCGGATGACTGGGACTCTCATGTCCAACAGGTCAGGAGGGTTTTTCAGGTTTTGCGCTCTAATTCCTTGTGTGTAAAGGGTTCTAAGTGTGTTTTTGGGGTTCAAAAGATTTCGTTTTTGGGGTACATTTTTTCCCCCTCTTCCATTGAGATGGACCCTGTCAAGGTTCAGGCTATTTGTGATTGGACGCAACCCTCTTCTCTTAAGAGCCTTCAGAAGTTTTTGGGCTTTGCTAATTTTTATCGTCGATTTATAACTGGTTTTTCTGATGTTGCTAAGCCGTTGACTGATTTGACTAAGAAGGGTGCTGATGTTGCTGATTGGTCCCCTGCTGCTGTGGAGGCCTTTCGGGAGCTTAAGCGCCGCTTTTCTTCCGCCCCTGTATTGCGTCAGCCTGATGTTACTCTTCCTTTTCAGGTTGAGGTCGACGCTTCAGAAATCGGAGCTGGGGCGGTTTTGTCGCAGAAAAGTTCCGACTGCTCCGTGATGAGACCTTGCGCGTTCTTTTCTCGTAAATTTTCGCCCGCTGAGCGAAATTATGATATTGGTAATCGGGAGCTCTTGGCTATGAAGTGGGCTTTTGAGGAGTGGCGTCATTGGCTTGAGGGGGCTAGACATCAGGTGGTGGTATTGACCGACCACAAGAATTTGATTTATCTTGAGTCTGCCAGGCGCCTGAATCCTAGACAGGCGCGCTGGTCGTTATTTTTCTCTCGGTTTAATTTTGTGGTTTCTTACCTACCGGATTCTAAAAATGTGAAGGCGGATGCCCTTTCTAGGAGTTTTGAGCCTGATTCCCCTGGTAATTCTGAACCTACAGGTATCCTTAAGGATGGAGTGATATTATCTGCTGTTTCCCCAGACTTGCGACGGGTCTTGCAGGAGTTTCAGGCGGATAGACCTGATCGTTGCCCGCCTGGTAGACTGTTTGTTCCGGATGATTGGACCAGTAGAGTCATCTCGGAGGTCCATTCTTCTGCGTTAGCTGGTCATCCTGGAATCTTTGGTACCAGGGATTTGGTGGCTAGGTCCTTCTGGTGGCCTTCCCTGTCGCGAGATGTGCGAGGTTTTGTGCAGTCTTGTGATGTTTGTGCTCGGGCCAAGCCTTGTTGTTCTCGGGCTAGTGGATTGTTGTTATCTTTGCCTATTCCGAAGAGGCCTTGGACTCACATCTCCATGGATTTTATTTCTGATCTCCCTGTTTCTCAGAAGATGTCTGTCATCTGGGTGGTGTGTGACCATTTCTCTAAGATGGTCCATTTGGTCCCCTTGCCTAAATTGCCTTCCTCATCCGAGCTGGTTCCTCTGTTTTTTCAAAATGTGGTTCGCTTGCATGGTATTCCGGAGAATATCGTTTCTGACAGGGGAACCCAATTCGTGTCTAGATTTTGGCGAGCGTTCTGTGCTAGGATGGGCATTGATTTGTCTTTTTCGTCTGCTTTCCATCCTCAGACTAATGGCCAGACCGAGCGAACTAATCAGACCTTGGAGACTTATTTGAGGTGTTTTGTGTCTGCGGATCAGGATGATTGGGTTGCCTTTTTGCCCTTGGCGGAGTTTGCCCTCAATAACCGGGCTAGTTCTGCCACCTTGGTTTCTCCTTTCTTCTGTAATTCGGGGTTTCATCCTCGTTTCTCTTCCGGTCAGGTGGAGTCTTCGGATTGTCCTGGAGTGGATGCTGTGGTGGAGAGGTTGCATCAGATTTGGGGGCATGTGGTGGACAATTTGAAGTTGTCCCAAGAGAAGACTCAGCAGTTTGCCAACCGCCGTCGTCGTGCTGGTCCTCGTCTTGGTGTTGGGGACTTGGTGTGGTTGTCTTCTCGTTTTGTCCCTATGAAGGTTTCTTCTCCTAAGTTTAAGCCTCGGTTCATCGGCCCGTACAAGATATTGGAGATTCTTAACCCTGTGTCCTTTCGTTTGGACCTCCCTGCATCTTTTTCTATTCATAATGTCTTCCATCGGTCATTGTTGCGCAGGTATGAGGTACCGGTTGTGCCTTCCGTTGAGCCTCCTGCTCCGGTGTTGGTTGAGGGTGAGTTGGAGTACGTTGTCGAGAAGATCTTGGACTCCCGTGTTTCCAGACGGAGACTTCAGTATTTGGTCAAGTGGAAGGGCTACGGTCAGGAGGATAATTCTTGGGTGACAGCCTCTGATGTTCATGCCTCCGATTTGGTCCGTGCCTTTCATAGGGCTCATCCTGATCGCCCTGGTGGTTCTGGTGAGGGTTCGGTGCCCCCTCCTTGAGGGGGGGGTACTGTTGTGAATTTGGTTTCTGGGCTCCCCCGGTGGTTACTGGTGGTACTGAACTTGTGTGCTTCATCTCCTCTGTTCACCTGTTTCCATCAGGATGTGGGAGTTTCTATTTAGCCTTGCTCCTCAGTCATTTCTATGCCGGCCAACAATGTTACCAGAAGCCTTTCTGTTGCATGTTCCTGCTCCTAGACTACTATCAGCTAAGTTGGACTTGTAGTCCTAAGATTGTTTTGCATTTTTGTTCCAGTTCTCTGTTTTTGAATATTTCTGAGGCTGGAAGCTCTTGTGAGCTGAAATTGCCACTCTGGTGTCATGAGTTGATATTAGAGTCTTAAAGTAATTTCAGGATGGTGTATTGAAAGGGTTTTCAGCTGACTGTGAAGTTCCCTTTTCTGTCTTCCTACTATCTAGTAAGCGGACCTCAATTTGCTAAACCTATCTTCATACTTCGTATGTCATTTTCCTCTAAAATCACCGACAATATATGTGGGGGCTACTGTCTGCCTTTTGGGGAAAATTTCTCTAGAGGTAAGCCAGGTCTGTATTTTCCTCTGCTAGGGTCAGTCAGTTCTCCGGCTGGCGCTGGGCGTCTAGGGATAAAACGTAGGCACGCTACCCGGCCACTGTTAGTTGTGCGGTAGGTTTAGCTCACAGTCAGCTCGAGTTCCCATCTTCCAAGAGCTAGTCCTTTTGTATGCTTACTACGGTCTCTTGCCATTGAGAACCATGACAAAGACCTCTCATTGGAGGTCAGGGGTCACATGCTCAGGTACTGCAGCAGCTATCATTGGTTCTCTAGGAAGGTCCTGAAGTTGCTCAGGTACTGTAGCATCTTCCATTGGTTCCCTAGGAAGGTCCTGAAGCTGCTGCAGCTATAAAAGGTTTGCATGGCCGCACGGCCATATGCTAGTATCACCTCATGTCATGATCTTGTTATTTGTGGTCGCGCCTATATGTGTGTATTCATGGACCCAGCTGAAATAAGCCCCTAGAATACCGGCACCTCCGGTGAGGAGTTTGCATGTATGTGTTCAGGGACCCGGCTGAAATAAGCCCCTAGAATACCGGCACCTCTGAGGAGTGTTTGTGTGCTTTTCTGGGTGCGTGACCACTGACTGCCATCAGCTCAGCAGTTAGCTGTGTTCCCCTGTGACGCTAACAGGGCACATCATCTTATTTTTAGCGACTCTGTGAAGTTAACAGAGTTCACTTATACCGCCATTTTCGGCTGCCATTTGCCAGCAGCAGGTTCCTCTCCTGCACGGTGGACCCCGGGTTGCGAATGCACCTTTTTATACATATATGTATACTCGGTGCATTCCGCCAACCCTATCACAAGCTGACTCCTTGCCAAAAATACGAACAGGTCCAGTAATAAATAGTCAGCCAACATTTCCTTTAAGAAATGTCTCCTTGAATCCCTCTGATGGGTTTACTCATGTTTTTTTTTACATGAAATCTACAGATTGAATGCATCCTTAAATTGAACATAAGGTTCTCAGTTGAAGCTATTATTCTCTATTCTAAGTTTCACACGGAGCATAAACATTGAAGTGGAGTTTATTATAGTAAGAAAATATTGTTTCACGTGTTCTTTGCCTGCGCCTTCCCTCTGCGGCTTTCACGGTAAGCCTTTCATTACAGTTATTTAAATGATCAGATTAATCTGCCACTGGCACCCAAATGTGTAATATATATTTATAGTTAAATACTTAAAGAGGATCCCCTCCCCAGGCTCCAGGATTATTCAGAATTTATTCCCTTAGTATATGTGCGACAATTACTAAGTAATTTTATTTTGATATTAGTAGTTCAGTTGCTTGTAGTTTATAATATTTTTTGCTTCATGTAATGAAATTGGCATGTTGCAACAAAAAATATACGTGTAATTGATGGTGATCTTCAGCTGCACTGGATTAGGAAAAAACCTGGGCAAAAAGGACCCCCTCACACCTTCCCTATGGTACAGAAGATAGATCCAGTACAGGAGAAGGAACATGATTCCATAATGATCCATTAGTTGGTTAGAGAGAGGTCTTAAAGGAATCTGTCAGTAGGATTTCACCCGCCCCCAAACTATTATATGTAGCTTATTCATCATTTAAAGACAAGTCCAACAATACCTTCACATTGCTGATCCTTTTCTCTGTTACTGATTTAATTGATACGCAAATGACTATGGCAAATCTGAAGCCTCTGTCACTCCAGCTCTATTCCCCAGTCAGTGCCACCTCCTCCTGCTTGACTAACAGCCTCTGTCCTGTGTGACTTCAGGCAAAGGACCGATCAATCAAGCAGGAAGAAATGATGCTGGGTGGAGAGTAGAGTTGGAGTGACAGAGGCTTCAAACTACATCCTCATTTGCGCATCATTTCAAACTCTGATTTCTAGGTAACGGAAGAACGGACTGGCCATGTAAAGGTATTGCTGGACTTGTCAACTATGGTGCCAAAACAGAGATGAATCTTTTCTCCATCGCAGACTTGCCACTGTTTACAGTGACCTTTATATTTTTACTAGCCTTTGCTATTTTTACCCAGTAATTTCCATATACACATAATTTTAAGGTGATATTAATACAGGTATTTGGTAAGTCTTTGTTATATATAGAAGAAATTTAGAATGACCAGGTAAACATGATCCAAAAACCTTACCTTCCCAGAATGACTCCAGTGTGATTTATATTCCAGATTAGGTGCATTCAGGATCCCCATGATTTGTGACAGTCTCTGAAGTGCACTAAAAGTTATGACAGTTGTCCCATATTCATTTTAATCCATCGGACATGCTTATCTTATGTGTCTTAAGGGTACTGCAGGGTAATCTCAAAGGAAGAAGTTACTATGGGAATATGAATGACACATTTCTAGCAGTGAGCATACTGTGTGGCTGTCGATTAGCTTTTTCTTTATTAATCATGGATGCCTTGTGAGGAACAGATCATTCATGCAATAGAGGAAATATTAACATATTTCAGATTAATCAACATTGGTAAATATTTTGTAAAAACCTGTTAGGGTCTCAGAACCATTGTAGGTTAGGATAAAATTACTCCGTGATATTACTGCTCCAATATATGCTGCAGGCTGGAATACCACTTTAAACTGACAATTATAAAAGGGTCTGTCTGGAAATGAAGGGAGTATTAATTACTAAACTGAGATAGAGTCCAGTCATGACTGTTGACCAGAAATAAGGCATAACCTGCTGTAACATGCAGCCCAGATTATGGGCTCCTGTATTGTTTAATATCTTATTTCAGCCATGATGGAATAAGTGTTACGTCTTATTGGATTGCTCTTCACTGATGGACTCTTCTAAGTCTGCTATTGAAAAGTTTGTAGATCCAGCCAGATGTCAGTGTAAGCTGTGAGTTCTCAACACACTCGTGGTTATCTACTATTTGGTACATGTTCATACTAAGTAGGATTAACTAGGTAGGTTAATAATGTTCTTGTCATATAACTATCTCTCTTGATAGGGCGCATAATTACATAAAATCTTTATGGATGTGGATCTCCATATAAGAACTACAAAGAGAGTTACTGGAAATCACTGCCCCTTATAAGCTGCATGGCCGCACAGCTCAGAACTTACTCCTGGTCAAAAAAGGTCAGTCCCTCCTCTTCTCCCAGAGCACTTCCATTATTAATCTGGTAAAGTGCTCATGAATTGTCCTGCCTCATCACAGAGAACACTGTGTAGACAAAAAGTTATAGACGTAAAGGGCATTGAAGATGAAACCTGGATAGGTCTTTCAGCATGATAATGATCCCAAGCACACCGCCAGGGCAATGAAGGAGTGGCTTTGTAAGAAGCATATGAAGGTCCTGGAGTGGCCTAGCCAGTCTCCAGATTTCAACCCCATAGAAAACCTTTGGAAGGAATTGAAAGTCCGTATTACCCGGCGACAGGCCCAAAACATCACTGCTCTAGAGGAGATCTGCATGGAGGAATGGGCCAACATACTGTCATGATCTGGTCTGGGTATTAGTCCTGTCTGCACTTTTCACGGGCTGATCATGTCAAGGGTTAACTTTGCTCTGCCTCATTCTGGGTTCAGGTTTGCTATTTAGCTCCATTGCATCCTGCAGGCGTGTCAGTTATAGCTTCTGCCTACGGCGTGAGTAGCTGACTCTGAATATATCCTGATCTGTCCAGGCTGCAATCCCTGACTGTTCCCGTGTCTGTTTATTCCCCTTCCCCTGTTCCATCTCAGTGTTTTCCCTTTGTGTTTGGACTCTCTGGTACCTGACTCTGCTTTTGTCTCTGACCCGACTCTGTCTTTTGCTCCTGCTTCCATCTGGTAGTCTCGTTGCGTCTCTGACTCTGAGTTGATTTTCCCCTTTGTACTTCGTCACTCTCCTGGTTTTGAAGTGGCTTGTTGAACTACCCTGTTGCCACCTGGTGGTGGCCTCGCTGCAGCGCAGCAGGTCTGCTCTGGCAAGTGTTGCAGTCTTCCCTCCACTCTACTGCCATCTAGTAGAGCGTGCATCTACCTGCATAGTTGCGGTGTGACACATACCACCAACAGTGTGTGCCAACCTTGTGAAGACTTACAGAAAACGTTTGACCTCTGTCATTGCCAACAAAGGATACATAACAAAATATTGAGATTAATTTTTGTTAATGACCAAATACTTATTTTCCACCATAATTTGCTAAATAAATCTTGCAAAACCAGACATGATGATTTTCTGGATTTGTTTTCTCATTTTAACTCTCATAGTTGTGGTCTACCCATGATGTCAACTATAGGCATCTTTCATCTTTTTAAGTGGGAGAACTTGCACAATAGGTGGCTGACTAAATACTTTTTTTCCCCACTATATATATATATATATATATATATATATATATATATATATATATATATATATATACACACATACAATATCATGCAAAAGTTTAGGGTCACTTAGAAATGCCCTTATTTTTGAAAGAAAAGCACAATTCTTTCCAATGAAGCTAACATTAAATGATTCAGAATTACACTCTATACATTGTTAATGTGGTAAATGACTATTCTAGCTGCAAATGTCTGGTTTGTAATGCAATATCTTCATAGGTGTATAGAGGCCCATTTCCAACAACTATCACTCCAGTGTTCTTATGGTACTTTGTGTTTGCTAACTGTATAAGAAGGCTAATGGATGGTTAGAATATTTGAAAACCCTTGTGCAAGTATGTTAGCACATCTGAAAACAGTTTGGCTGATTAGAGAACCTATAAACCTGACCTTCCTTTGAGCTAGTTGAGAATTTGTTGGTTCCATTAAACTCTCAAAATGGACAGAAAAAAAGAACTTTCCTGTGAAACTTGACAGTCTATTCTAGTTCTTAGAAATGAAGGATATTCCATGAGAGAAATTGCCAAGAAACTGAAGATTTCCTACAATGGTGTGTACTACTCCCTTCAGAGGAGAGCACAAACAGGCTCTAACCAGAGTAGAAAGAGAAGTGGAAGGCCCCGCTGCACAACTGAGCAACAAGACAAATACATTAGAGTCTGTAGTTTGAGAAATCGACACCTCACAGGTCCTCAACTGGCAACTTCATTAAATAGTACACGCAAAACGCCAGTGTCAACATCTACAGTGAAGAGGCGACTCCGGGATGCTGGTCTTCAGGGCAGAGTGGCAAAGAAAAAGCCATATCTGAGACTGGCAAATAAAAGGAAAAGATTAATATGGGCAAAAGAACACAGACATTGGAAAGAGGAAGATTGGAAAGAAGTGTTATGGACAGACTAATCCAAGTTTGAGGTGTTTGGATCACGCAGAAGAACATTTGTGAGACACAGAACAGCTGAAAAGATGCTGGAAGAGTGCCTTTATGCCATCTATCAAGCATAGTGGAGGTAATGTGATGGTATGGGGTCTTTGGTGCTGGTAAAGTGGGAGATTTGTACAAGGTAAAAGGGATTTTGAATAAGGAAGGCTATCACTCCATTTTGCAACGCCATGCCACACCCTGTGGACAGCGCTTGATTGGAGCCAATTTCATCCTACAACAGGACAATGACCCAAAGCACACCTCCAAATTATGCAGGAACTATTTCGGGAAGAAGCAGGCAGCAGGTATTCTATCTATAATGGAGTGGCCAGCACAGTCACCAGATCTCAACCCCATTGAGCTGTTGTGGGAGCAGCTTGACCGTATGGTGCGCAAAAAGTGCCCATCAAGCCAAACCAACTTGTGGGAGGGGCTTCTAGAAGCATGGGGTGAAATTTCTCCAGATTACTTCAGCAAATTAACTGCTAGAATGCCAAAGGTCTGCAATGCTGTAATTGCTGCAAAGGGAGCATTCTTTGGCAAAAGCAAAGTTTGAAGGAGAAAATTATTATTTCAAATAAAAATCTTTTTTTCAAACCTTGTCAATGTCTGGACTAGATTTAAATTCATTTGGCAACTCATTTGATTAATAAAAGTATGAGTTTTCATGGCAAACACAAAATTGCCTGGGTGACCCCAAACTTTTGAACGGTAGTGTATATATTGCCTGAAATGTGTCATCGTTAACTTTAGGCCTTTTAGAGAACATTTTATCTTCAACTTGCTTAATTGTCTGTACCTTTGATCATTGTGGCCAAAGAGTTCAAATTTAGCCTCATTGGTCCACAGGATTTGTTTCCAAAATATATCAGGCTTGTTTAGATGTTCTTTTGCATACTTCTGACGCTGAATTTTATGGCTAGGATGCAGGAGAGGTCTTATTCTGATGACTCTTCCATGAAGGCCATATTTGTGCAGGTGTCTCTGAACAGTAGAATAATGTACCACAACTTCAGAGTCTGCTAAATCTTTCTGAAGGTCTTTTGCAGTCAAACGGGGGTTCTAATTTGCTATCTAGCAATCCTGAAATTTTGCTTAGTCTTCCAGACCTTATGTTGGCCTCCATTGATCTGTTAACTGCTTTTTCTTAATCACGTTTCGAACTTAGGAATGGGCAACTTGAAAACGTTTTGCTATCTTGTTGTAGTCTTGTCCTGCTTTGCGGGCTTCCACCATTTTCATTTTCAGAGTGCTAGGCAACTGCTTAATGATGATAGTGAACAAGCCATAACTTTAACAGGCTAATTAAGGTCTGAAACCTGGGTCAAACTTATCTGAGCACACAAATCTTTATTCAAGGGTGCCCAAACATTTGCATCTACCTATTTTCCTTTTTGTAATTTTTAAAATGCAAAAAATTACTAGGGACTGTGTCATCATTTAGGCGTTTTAGAGATAATCTCATCTTCAACTTGCTTAACTGTTTATAATATCAGTAATTTTGACCAGGGGTGCCCAAACTTTTGCATGTTATTGTATGTGTGGAGAAAAAAGGGCACAGAATTTCAGGAAAAGAACAAGCATGGGGGTGGATCAATCATGCTTTGAGGTTGTGGTGCAGTCAAAGGCACAAGGAACATTTCACGAGTAGAGGGAACAATGTATTAAATTACATTTCAACGAATTTTTGATGCAAACATAACACCATCTGTAAAAAATACTGAGGTTGAAAAGAGGATGGCTTCAACAAATGGATAATAATCCTAAACACACATCAAATCCACAATAAGCTACCTTAAAAGGCGCAAACTGAAGGTTTTACAATTGTCCTCACAGTCACCTGATCTGGACATCACTGAAAATCTGTAGCTAGACCTCAAAATAGCAGTGCATGCAAGATAACCCAGGAATCTCACAGAACTGCAGGAATTTTCCACGAAGAATGAATGAAACTCCCTTAAAAAAAAATAAATTGAAAGACTCTCGTCTGGCTGCAAAAAGCATTTACAGGCAGTGATACTTTCAAAAGGGGGAGCTACTAGGTACTAACCATGCAGGGTGCCTAAACATTTGCATCGGTCCATTTACCTTTTTGTAATTTTTAACGTGCAAAAGCAGAAAGGAAATGTGTCATCTTTAACCTTAGCCTTTTTTTTAAGATAATATCATCTTCAACTTGCTTAACTGTTCACAACAACAGTAATTTTGACCTGAGGAGCTCAAACTTTTACATACCACTGTACAGCATAATAGAATGCTTTAACAGAGGGCTGAAAGATGCTGGTTCTACTTTATATGGGGAAAACATGGTGACTGGTTCCCTTTAAAGTTCTATCATAAGACACCATCAAATTGTTTCTGGATCAGCTAATAGACTTTCTTTACTGCTGGATACTAATCTGTGATTATAATGAGCAACTAGAGCCATTTTATTACTAAAATGTTCAATCTCTGCATATATGAACCAAGAACGACTGCCAATAACGTTTATATTTCAGTAGGATTTTCCTGGCAGGGATTAAATGGCAGTGATTGATGGACAGTGACAGCAATATTCACTAATATTATAGGTATATGCAAACACACAAAAATAGGCTGCTGCAACAACAACAGCTCGAAAAAGCACATCAAATAGAAGTCTAAGTAACGAAGTAACTGTGACAATTATTCAGGGCGATTTATTCACAGAGAGATGCAATACTGTCCTTAATATTTCTGCAGTGATACTGTTGGAAACTGGGTTAGCTTGATGAATAGTACATTAATTAGATGATCACACCTCTTGCCTTCATTCCCATTTATCACTTTGACTGTATTCATCAACCATCTTCCATTAAAAAGACAGATTTTAGGAGTGGGCAGGACCACTATTTGTCATCCTCTGCAGAGGATAGTCATTTATTATGTTCAGGTAAATATCAGTAGGCCACTTATTAAATATCTTCCATTACTTTGCAGCATGAATAATCACGTATTTTAATCATTTTATCTGTGTGACTAGTGATGCTACATCCATTATAAAATGTAACCGTCTTACTTTGTGCATAGATTTCATATTCAGAGTTACTGTTGTATGGTATAAATGTTTTAGAACTTTTCCTTGTTTCCAAAACACCGTCTCACCGACGGATGCAAATTTGGAGTTTGTACAGTCTTGTCCTTACGGTATCTTTAATGATAAGTGTTTCATTATTCAGGATTCATACCAAGAGGATTGCATAAGTATTATGGGGCCGACTCCCTATTGCTAGCATTGAAGATTTTATTTGAAAAGATAAATGTGCCCCTGACATTTGGTAACACTAAGGTTATTACTATATAGGAAACATTCGGTTCTTTCTGATCTAACTCGGAGGAGCAAGCATTCATTTATAACCGGTTATGTGCAGACAATATATAAATGTTGCTGAATCCTGCCGCACAATGAAAGGATAACACCTCGTATTCGGCCTCGGCCTGCTCCTGAACTAACGTGCACTGCAGTTACTGTGCAGATCCTGATTTTCATTACAATTGAGCTACAGTAGAAGTCATCATTGCAGATTGTAAAGCATCCATTGCGGTCTGGGTGTCGGAAGACCAGTGCCAGATACTCCAGCATTATGAGAAACATTTCATTTATTTGTATGCAGTCTTTGATGCATTACAATATATCTACATTATAATCTTCAGAAAATAAGAAATAGTCGGCATTTTTTCAGATTGTTTTTTTGCCTTTAATTCCACACCAGAACAAAATAATCAAATCCTGTACCTAATGCAGTCTCTGAAAATCTAAGGGGACCTGGGAATTTCCTGAAGTCTCCCAGGAAATCCTTAACAGCAAAGAAGCATTTTATTTTGAAAAATCTGACAGGGTAATGTCTTAGGAATACAGGAATACTATGGTGACCTTCTGTGAACTGTACATAAAATCTCAAGAAAATGGCACCCAAATAAGAAAATCCGTTCATAACACATTTCTATTTATATGAATATTTTCTTACAAATACAAAGTACTTGAAGCTTCACTGGCACTTTTGTGGCTCATCCTGACACTGAAAGTAAAAATCAATTGATTAGTTGTTTACATTGTGAGAGTTTTGGCAGAGGTAAACAGTTGTGGTCAAAAGTTTTGAGATTGACAGAAATCTGGTTACGCAGTTTGATGCTTGAGTGTTTTTAGATTTTTAGACCCCTTTAGACAGTTTGGGACAAGTGCAAGAATAATTGACTAGAGAAGAAAATGTGAGTGCTACTACGAGTCCTAGGTCACGCCAAAGCATGAGACCATTCATGTGTGGAGCTGCTTTTCATCCAGAGGAGTGGGGTCACTCACAGTTTTGTCTAAGAACAAGGCCATGGATAAAGAATGGTATATGAACATCTTCCAAGAGCAACTTCTCTCAATGATCCAGGAGCACTTGGTGATGAACAAGTGGTTAGCACTGTAGCCTTACATCTTCTACAAGAGTTTGTATTTTATTCCAGCCTTGTTTCCTCTGGGTATCCCAGTTTCCTCTCACACTCCTAAGGCATACTGATAGGGAATTTACTCATATCACAAGACAAAAGTGATATATACAGTGGGGGAAATAAGTATTTGATCCCTTGCTGATTTTGTAAGTTTGCCCACTGACAAAGACATGAACAGTCTATAAATTTAAGGGTAGGTTAATTTTAACATTGATAGATAGATTATCAAAAATAAAATCCAGAAAATCACATTGTATAAATTGTATATATTTATTTGCATTTTGCAGTGAGAAATAAGTACCGTATTTTTCGGACTATACAACACACCGGTCCATAAGACGCACCTAGGTTTTAGAGGAGGAAATTAGGAAAAAAAAAGGAAGAAAAAAAATGGTCAATTCTGTACTGTAATATCCCCTGTCCTGGTATGCATGGCTCCCTCATCCCTATCCTGGTGTGCATGGCCCCATGCTTATCCTCGCATGATTGGCACCATCTCGGTGCTGGTATGCATGACCACATCCCAGTCCTGGTATGATTGGCCCCATCACAGTCCAGGTTTGATTGGTCCCATCCTCATTATGGTATAATTGTCCCCATCCCGGTCCTGGAATGATTGGCCCCATCCATTTTCTTTTATAATTGGCTCCATCCTGTTCCTGGTTTGATTGGCCCCATCCTTTTTCTTTTATAATCGGCCCTATCCTGTTCCTGGAATGTTGGTCCTATCCTTTTTCTTTTATAATTGGCCCCATCCCGTTCCAGGTATCCATGGCCCCATCAGGAAAGATTAAAAAAAAACCCATTACACTCACCTACAAGGTGATCCTTCTCAGCGTCCTGCTCTGGTGCCAGCAGCTGCTTACTGCTTGTAAGAAGTGCATGGCAGGGACATCATGTGCGGCTCACAAGCAGGGTGAGCACAGCTGCCAGAATACTCATCGGAACCGTTCATCGCGGAGAGCGATGAGTATCCATTCCTCTTCAGTATCGCGCAGTGTCAGCTGGAGCCTTCCTGCTGCTGCCAGCAGTCACATGTGCCGATACTTAAGAGAAATGAATATTCTGAATATTAATTTCTCTTCAGTATCAGCACATGTGACCGCCGGCCCTAGCAGGAAGCTTTAGCAGCGGACATAGGAGTTAGCCGGAGCCGCCGACTCATCTTCCTGTGACCTAATGCTCCACCAAAACCGCTCTCCCACCACAGCCAGAGCTCATACATCCAGACTATAAGATGCACCCCCCATTTTCCTCCACATTTTCGGAGGAAAAAGTGCGTCTTATAGTCCGAAAAATACGGTGTTTGATCCACTACCAACCATTAAGATTTCTGGATCCTATAGACAAGTTAGACCCTCCTAATCAGCTCGTTACCTGCATTAAAGACAGCTGTCTGTCACAGTTAACTTTTATAATCGACTCCTGTCCACACACTCAATCAGTCAGACTCTAACCTCTACAACATGGGCAAGAAGAAAGAGCTTTCTAAGGATGTCAGGGACAAGATCATAGACCTGCACAAAGCTGGAATGGGCTACAAAACCAAAAGTAAGACGCTGGGTGAGAAGGAGACAACTGTTGGTGCAATAGTAAGAAAAAGGAAGAAATTCACAATGACTGTCAATTGACATTGATCTGGGGCATCATGCAAAATCTCACCTCATGGGGTATCCTTGATCATGAGGAAGGTGAGAGATCAGCCTAAAATTACATGTTTAACTTGTTAACGATCTCAAGGCATCTGGGACCACAGTCACCAAGTAAACCATTGCTAACACATTACGCTGTAAAGGTTTAAAATCCTGCAGTGCCCGCAAGGTCCCCTTGCTCAAGAAGGCACATGTCCATGCCCATCTGAAGTTTGCCAATGAACACCTGGATGATCCTGTGAGTGATTGGGAGAAGGTGCTGTGGTCAGATGAGACAAAAAAATTGAGGTCTTTGGCATGAACTCAACTCACCTTGTTTGGAGGAAGGGAAATGCTGCCTATGACCCAAAGAATACTGTACCTACTGTCAAGCATGAAGGTGGAAATATTATGTTTTGGGGGTGTTTCTATGCTAATGGGCACATGACTACTTCACCGCATCAATGGGAGAATGGATGGAGCCATGTACCGTAAAATCCTGAGTGACAACCTCCTTCTCTCTGCCAGGACATTAAAAATGGGTCGTGGCTGGGTCTTCCAGCAAGACAATGACCCAAAACATACAGCCAAGACAACAAAGGAGTGGCTTCAAAAGAAGCACATTAAGGTCATGGAGTGGCCTAGTCAGTCTCCAGACCTTATTCCCATAGAAAACTTATGGAGGGAGATGAAGCTCCAAGTTGCGAAGTGACAGCTTCAAAATCTTAATGATTTAGAGATGATCTGCGAAGAGGAATTCCTCCTGACATGTGCACAAACCTCAACATCAACTACAAAAACCGATGCCATCAAGTATTAAGTCTTGTTTGCCAGAGGGATCAAATACTTATTTCTCACTGCAAATGCAAATAAATTTATATAATTTATACAATGTGATTTTCTGGATTTCATTTTTGATATTCTATCTCTCAATGTTAAAATTAACCTACCCTTAAAATTATAGACTGTTCATGTCTTTGTCAGTGGGCAAACTTACAAAATCAGCAAGGGATCAAGTACTTATTTCCCCCACTGTAAGTGACTTGGTGAACAAAACATTGAAATTTTGGGTCCATGGACATAGGGTTTCATTGTGAATAAAATATCTACAGCACTGTATGTATTTGGCCTCCTGTGGGTAAATCAAGGACCATGGATATGTTTTTTCAAATACAATACCTATGCTCATATTTACACAAATGTTTTTATCAAGGCCCTTGTTTCTACCAGCAAGTTCTATTCTATTTCACATGCTCATGCCAGTATTTGACCCTCATATCCAGATAAACTATGGCAATCAGTAAGGTTGTTAAATTTAGCCTGGTAGTGGATACATTAGATTAGCATGCTCTGAAATAGCGTTGACAGGTTTAACACCCTTATAGTTCACTGCAGAACACAATAATAAGCTAATTGCTAAATATATAGTAATTACGATGTTGAAAAGCTAGAATCACAAAACTGTCTTTTAAGTAAATTCTGATTCTGAATACACTTTAAAAAGAAATTCCTATTAAAATATACATTCAGTGAATACAATTCTTTTGTAAAACAGACATGTCAGGAGAGCTAATGGGTCCTTTTTAATATCACAAAAAGAATATCCCATGTTGCTTTGCAGATATATTAGATTGCAGCAGGACTGACGATAGGGGCAGGCAGACTAGACATCTGCCTAGAGCTACCAGTACCCCAGGGACCCCCAGCTAGTGACAATGATGCAGGAGAGAGCGTCAAGTGACGCTCCCTCTCCCGTCATTCCCCCCTGTCTCTGATGCAGCGGGTGCGATGACATCACTTCATCGCACACTACGATGTGCCGAGCAGTGGAGCTGCGGAGATGCACTGCAGTGAGGAATGTGGAGAAATGAGTATTGTATTTATTTATTTTTTTTTTTAAATCAGTGAGTATATGGTGGGTATGAAACTGGAGGTCTCTAGGGGCTGCATTATACTCCTATGTGTTAGGAGTCGAGTTCCTGCTGCTGCACAGGGGGAATCTCGAACCATGTCTGCTGTGGTCTCTCATTCTGCATCAGCCACAGTGGAGCCTGCTCAGCAGAGACGTCGGTCCCAGCGTCTTGCTCAGTCTCGCTCTGTGCAAAGGGTTACTGTTGTGAACTCTGTGTTCAGGCTCCCTCTTGTGGTCACTGGTGGTATGGTGTGACTTTTGCTTTGGGCTCCCCCTGGTGGCTTTGCCTGTTATCCTGCTGGTCTCTGGCTATCAGCTGGTTCGTTATCCTCTGGGAGGTTCCTATATAGCTCTGTTTTACTTCCACTTGTTGCCGGCTGTCGATGTAATCAGTGCTACTCAGATTCCTTCTGACTACCTTGCTCCCAGTCCATCCAGGATAAGCTAAGTTTTGTTTGCTCATTTTTTGATCAGCAGTGTTTATCATGTTTTCTGTTCCAGCTTGCTAAAATGTAATTCCCTCGCTTGCTGGTTGCTCTAGTGGGCTGAGTTTCTCCCCACACACCGTTAGTTGGTGTGTGGGTTCTTGAAATCTCAGGATGGATATTTTGTAAGGGTTTTTTATTGATCGCATAGACCCCTGCTCTATTTTCTGCTTTCTAGTACTAGTGGGCCTCTTTTGCTGAATCTGATTTCATCCCTATGTATGTGCCTTCTTCTTACTTCACCGTTAATATTTGTTGGGGGCTTCTATATCTTTGAGGATTATTTCTCTGGAGGCAAGCGAGGTCTTTCTTTCTCTTTAGGGGTAGCTAGTTCCTCAGGCTGGCTCGCGACGTCTAGGAATTTTTTAGGCACGTTCACCGGCTACCTCTAGTTGTTTTGGATAGGTTCAGATTTGCGATCAGTCCAGTTACCATCTCCCTAGAGCTCGTCCTTAGTTTAATCACTTGCTGATCTATTTGTGATCCTCAGCCACTAGGGATCATAACAGGTTACTGCTGCCTTTCCAGCTTCTGCCATTGAAGCCAGTGCTGGGCAACGCTTTTGGGACTAAGTCCTGATTTTCCCCTTCTGAGCATGCCCAGGGCAAGATCTCCCGTTGGAGATCGAGGGTCACATGCTCAGATACTGCAGCAGATCCCATTGGTCCTCCAGGAAGGTCCTGAGGGTGCTCAACTTCTGTGGCAGCCTCCCATTGGTCCTTCTGGGAAGGTCCTGTACATGCTGCAGCTATAAAAGGTTTGCATGGCTGCACGGCCATGCGCTAGTATACACTTGTTTATGTGTGTGTGTTGTGAGTGAAAGTTGCTCATTAATCATCCCCTCCCTTGTGTTTGAATGCTCGCGTAAGGAGGATGATTGTAATCTAGCGCCCGACTTGTAACCAACACTGGTACACAAACAGCGTCTATTGCTGTGACCGCCAGTGCGGCGCCGTGCGCTATCACCGTGCTTTCCAAACCCAAGTCTGGGTGGTTAGTGGCGTCCGCCAGTTCGGCATCGCATGCACTCTCGTGCTATTAAATTATTAGTTTTGTTACGTGTGGTACTGCGGCCCTGTGACGCAACAGGGTTCGTCTATTTCACACAGGGTGAAGCTAACTCGTGTGTATCCTCATTGTACCGCCATATAGTCCGTCATTGCTTAGCAGCAGGTTCCATCTCTGCATGGTGGACCCCGGGCTGCGAACGCACCTTATTCTTTTTCTCTAATTATTTGGTGCGTTCCGCTAGCCCTAACATTATACTAGCGCCAGGGTCTGGCTAAGTAATGACGGACATACAGCGATTGCAGGGGTACATCCAGCTGCTGGAGGGCAGGTTGGCGGCTCTCGAGCGTGCAACCTCAGCGGTGGATGTTACCGCAATAGCTGTTCAGGCTGCTAGCGTGGCTGCGGCAGCTTTACCCACTGCCATCTCTGTTCCGACCTTATCTCACCTCCCGCTGCCAGAGAAATACTCTGGTGACAGTAAATCCTGTAGGGGTTTCGTGAGCCAGTGCGGTATACACCTCGAGCTCCTGGCTGCACGTTTTCCCACAGAGCGGGCAAAGGATTTATAATTTCTCTGCTGTCGGACAGGGCATTGGAGTGGGCTACGCCGCTGTGGGAGCGCGACGATCATGTGGTGCAGAGTGCTCCTCGGTTTCTGAGCACTCTGAAACAGGTCTTTTTAGGACCCCAAGTCACCCTTGATACGGCGCTCCAGCTGCTGGCATTGACTCAGGGTTCGTCCATGGTCAGCCATTTTGCCGTCCACTTCCGGACATTAGAGTCTGAGCTGGAATGGTCGGATAAGGCCCTTATCCCGGTATTTTGGAGAGGGCTGGCTGACCATGTGAAGGACGCTTTGGCCACTAGGGAGATTCCCACCACACTGGAGGAGCTCATAGCTATATCAACCCGCATCGACCTTCGTTTTCACGAGCGAAGGTTGGAGCGAGCCCAGTGTAGGCAGAGGTTTCGGCTGGCTCCCACCTTCGCCAAACCTCAGGAATCTCCGGTCCAGGCGTCCGAGTCACATGAGGCCATAGAGGCGTTGTGTGCGGGATCTAAGTCCTGGTCCGCTAGTGCACCTATGGTCTGTCATGTTTGCCGGCAGTCAGGACATCTTGCCTCCAAGTGTTCTCAGCGGTCGGGGGAACGTCGGCGTCTAGTGGTAGTTGGAGGAGTTACACTAGACACAGAGACGTTTTACTCTAAATTGTCCTTCAAGGGGACAATAACCATAGGCCCATCGACTCTTACGGTAGAGCTTTGCCTGGACTTCGGGGCGGAAGGCAATTTCATGTCATCTGCTTTCACCCAGCGTCACGCAATACCCCTGGTGATGCTCGCCAAACCTGTGACCGTTTGAGTGGTAAATGGGTCGACACTACCCTCACAGATTACACATCAGACTATTCCATTCACTCTTCAGGAGATTATCTCCCTATTAGTCATTCCTGAGGGAATTGATGAGGTCCTGTTGGGGATACCATGGCTTTGCTATCATTCTCCTCATATAGAGTGGTCCTCAGGGAAAAGTTTGGCATGGAGTAAATCATGTGAGGGTAGATGTCAGAGGGAGTGCATTCAGGTTACTTCTACAGAGGTACCCACAGATCTTTCCTCTCTCCCCAAGCACTATTGGTCCTATGCGGACGTGTTCTCCAAAAGGGCTGCGGAGACCCTTCCTCCTCACCGCCCCTATGACTGTCCTATTGACCTCTTGCCTGGTGCAGAGCCTCCCCGGGGTCGAGTCTATCCGTTATCTCTCTCGGAGACGGAGGCAATGTCCCAGTACATTCAAGAGAATCTGGCAAGAGGATTCATTAGGAAGTCAGTGTCACCTGCAGGGGCTGGGTTCTTCTTCGTGCAGAAGAAGAATGGAGTACTACGTCCATGCATAGACTACAGGGGTCTTAATGCCATCACCGTTAAGAATAAATACCCACTACCCCTGATATCTGAGCTTTTTGAAAGGCTACGGGGAGCAACAGTATTTACTAAGTTAGATCTGCGGGGTGCTTACAACCTGACTCGCATCCATGAGGGGGACGAATGGAAGACGGCTTTTAACACCAGGGATGGGCACTATGAATATCTGGTGATGCCCTTTGGGCTCTGTAATGCCCCAGCCTTTTTCCAAGACTTTGTGAAAGACATCTTCCGGGAGATGCTCACCACCTCGGTCGTAGTCTATCTGGATGATATTCTCATCTACTCTCCAGATATTGACTCCCATGGGAGAGATGTTAGCAAAGTTTTTGACCTCTTACGGGCAAACTCCCTCTACGCCAAGTTGGAGAAGTGTGTGTTAGAGCAGGAGTCCTTGCCTTTCCTTGGCTATATCATCTCTGCCCAGGGACTGGCTATGGATCCTGCCAAGCTTCAGGCTGTGATGGACTGGCAAGAACCCCATTCTCTTAAAGCGGTGCAGCGCTTTATGGGGTTCATTAACTACTATCGCCAGTTCATCCCACACTTCTCAACTTTGGTAGCTCCCTTGGTTGCCCTCGCCAAGAAGGGAGCAAATCCCAAGTTGTGGTCGGAGGAGGTCTCCAATGCCTTTCTCTTGATTAAGTCACACTTCTCTAGTGCTCCCATCCTACATCGCCCTGATGTAGATAAGCCATTTATTATGGAGGTGGATGCCTCATCCGTTGGTGCTGGAGCAGTCCTCTTCCAAAAGGATGCTCAAGGTCAGAAGTATCCTTGCTTCTTCTTCTCCAAGACCTTTTCACCAACGGAGAGGAATTGTTCCATCCGGGAACAGGGAGTTGCTAGCCATGAAGTTGGCTTTCTCAGAGTGGACACACCTTTTGGAGGGAGCTCGCTTTCCCTTCCAAGTGTTCACAGACCACAAGAACTTGGTGTACTTACAGACGGCCCAGCGGCTGAATTCTCGCCAGGCTAGATGGTCCCTGTTCTTCTCCTTGTTCCATTTTACTCTCCATTTTCTCTCCGGGGAGAAGAACATTCATGCCGATGCTCTCTCTCGCTCCATAGTGTCATCTGAGGAGGAGGAGCCTCGGCTTATTGTCCCTTCTGAGAGCCTGAGAACTGTGGCTCCGGTTTCGCTAGAGTCTGTGCCCCCAGGCAAGACTTTCGTTCCATCTAATTTGCGACCGGAGGTTCTCTCTTGGGCTCACTCGTCCAGGGTGGGTGGACATTTTGGGACCAAGAGGACATCTGAGCTTTTGGCGAGGATGTACTCGTGGCTGCATATGGCCCGTGACATCGGGGACTATATTCGGGCGTGTGTCTCCTGCGCCAAGAATCGGTCTCCTCGGCAACGGCCTGCTGGGCAACTTTACCCCCTGCCGGTGGCAGACAGGCCCTGGGAGATGGTCGGGATGGACTTCGTGGTGGGCTTACCCAAGTCTCGTAACTGCACCATTATTTGGGTTGTCACCGATCATTTCTCTAAGATGGTGCACTTGGTGCCGCTTCCACGGTTACCTTCTGCACAGGCCTTGGCGGCGTTGTTCATTAAACATATTTTCTGTTTACATGGCATGCCTGATAAAATTGTCAGTGACCGGGGTCCCCAGTTCGCGTCTCGGTTTTGGAGAGAGCTCTGTCGTTTACTCAGCATAGAACCATAGAACTAAATCTCTCCTCTGCATATCATCCTGAGACGAATGGGTTGGTAGAGAGGGCCAACCAGACTCTGGTGACATATTTGCAACATTTTGTCTCTGCTAGGCAGGATGACTGGGCATCTGTGCTACCTTGGGCAGAATTTGCTCTGAACAACGCCGTAGCTGATTCCACTGGGCAGACTCCTTTTCTCCTTAATTACGGCCAGCATCCGCGTGTCCCTGTGCCCATGCCCGTGTCATCCACTGATTCCAGGGTGGCAAGCTGGGCAGTGGAGGCACGTGACATTTGGGACCGCACACAGGATGCCATTCGGGCTTCCAAGGAGAGAATGAGGGTTTCTGCCGATGCTCACCGGCGCCCCGCTCCGACCTTCGCTCCTGGCGACTTAGTGTGGCTCTCCGCCCGTAACATCAGGCTGCGAGTTGAGTCCACTAAGTTTGTGCCTCGCTACATTGGTCCTTTCAAGGTTCTGGAACAGGTTAACCCTGTGGTCTACCGTTTGGCTATTCCTCCGCGCCTTGGTATCACTGACACCTTCCACGTTTCCCTCTTAAAAGCCCGTCTATATGTCCCGGTTTTCTGAGTCATCTGCTGGGACATTGGGTTCGTCCATGGATGAGTACGAGGTGAATGCTATCGTGGGGTGCAAGGTAGTACGTGGCAAAAAATACTATCTGGTGGACTGGAAGGGCCACTGCCCTGAGGACAGAACCTGTGAACCTGTAGAGCACATTCGGGCTCCACTGCTCATTGCAGCCTTTGAGCGTAGCGAGGCCCAAGGAGGGGGTGTAATGTTAGGAGTCGAGTTCCCGCTGCTGCACAGGGGGAATCTCGAACCATGTCTGCTGCGGTCTCTCATTCTGCATCAGCCGCAGTGGAGCCTGCTCAGCGGAGACGTCGGTCCCAGCGTCTTGCTCAGTCTCACTCTGTCCAAAGGGTTACTGCTGCTTTTCCCGCTTCTGCCATTGAAGCCAGTGATGGGCAGCGGCGAGCAGATGCTTTTGGGACTAAGTCCTGCTTTTCCCCTTCTGAGCATGCCCAGGGCAAGATCTCCCGTTGGAGATCGAGGGTCACATGCTCAGATACTGCAGCAGATCCCATTGGTCCTCCAGGAAAGTCCTGAAGGTGCTCAACTTCTGTGGCATCCTCCCATTGGTCCTTCTGGGAAGGTCCTGTACATGCTGCAGCTATAAAAGGTTTGCATGGCCACACGGCCATGCGCTAGTATACTTTTGTTTATGTGTGTGTGTTGTGAGTGAAAGTCGCTCATTAATCATCCCCTCCCTTGTGTTTGAATGCTCGCGTAAGGAGGATGATTGTAATCTACAGTAGCGCCCAACTTGTAACCAACACTGGTACACAAACAGCGTCTATTGCTGTGACCGCCAGTGCGGCGCCATGCGCTATCATCGCGCTTTACAAACCCAAGTCTGGGTGGTTAGTGGCGTCCGCCAGTGCGGCATCGCATGCACTCTCGTGCTATTAAATTATTAGTTTTGTTACGTGCGGTACTGAGGCCCTGTGACGCAACAGGGTTCGCCTATTTCACAGATGGTGAAGCTAACTCGTGTGTATCCTCATTGTACCGCCATATAGTCCGTCATTGCTTAGCAGCAGGTTCCATGTCTGCACGGTGGACCCCGGGCTGCGAACGCACCTTATTCCTTTTCTCTAATCATTTGGTGCGTTCCGCTAGCCCTAACACTATGGAGCTGCTTTATACTCCTGTGGGGTTGCATTATACTCTTATGGCACTGCATTATACTTTTATGGGGCTGCATTATAGTCCTATGGGGGCCTGCATTATAGTCCTATGGAGGCCTGCATTATACTCCTATGGAGGCTGCATTATACTCCTATGGGGGCTGCTTTATACTCCTATGGGGCACCATTATACTCATATGGGGCTGCATTATACTCCTATGGGGACTGCATTATGCTCCTATGGGGCTGCATTATATTCCTATGGTGCTACATTATATTCTATGGGGCTGCTTTATACTCCTGTGGGGCTGCATTATACTCCTATGGTGCTGCATTATATTCTATGGAGCTGCATTATACTCCTATGGGGCTTCATTATACTCATGTGGTGCTGCATTACACTCCTGTGGGGCTGCATTATATTCTATTTGGCTGCATTATATTCTATGGGGCTGCATTATATTCTATGGGGCTGCATTATAATTTTATGGGGCTGCATTATACTTCTATGGAGCTGCATTGTACTCCTATGGGGCTGCATTATACTCCTGTGGGGGCTGCATTAAACTCCTATAGGGCTGCATTATACTCCTGTGGGGGCTGCATTAAACTCCTATAGGGCTGCATTATACTCCTATGGGACTGCATTATACTCCCATGGGGGAAGCATTATATTCTATTTGGCTGCATTATATTCTATGGTGCTACATTATACTCCTATGGGGTTGCATTATACTCCTATGGGGCTGCACTATACTCCTATGGGTCTTCATTATACTCCTATGGTGCTGCATTATATTCTGTGGAGCTGCATTATATTCTGTAGGGCAACATTATACTCCTATCATGCTGCATTATATTTTATGGGGCTGCATTATATTCCATGGGACTGCATTATATGCCATGGGGCTGCATTATACTCTTATGGGGCTACATTATACTCGTATGGTGCTGCATTATAATCCTATGGGGCTGCATTACACTCCTGTGTGCGCTGCATTATACTCCTGTGTGGGCTGCATTATACTCCTGTGGGGGCTGCATTATACTCCCGTGGGGGCTGCATTAAACTGATACTAACTGATGTTAGTGAATTGGAATTTTCATACAGTAGAACCCCTTTTAGGAGCTAGAGAAAGGGTGCTCCACATATTTTGCTCCAATGGCCACATTGCCATATTGAAACAATCCCAAGGGCTGCAAAACTGCGAAAGAAATGTAAAAATTACATCACCAGAACCACCATAAGCAAGTCAATACATCACCAGAGCCAAATTTTAAGTGTTTGAGAAGGATTTGATAGAGTTTCTGTTCCCAAAAAATCAGTGTAAATACATACTAACTTAAACTGAGTTTTTGGAGCACAAACTCACCAAATCATTCTCATAAAAATAGTTCAAATAAGATTTGAAATTAAGTTTTAACATAGCCTTAAAGCACATTAACTATTGCTAAATGTGTAGAAGATCAGAACCGCTGTAATTTATGTTTAATGCAGTACCAGAATCACCGGCAGTAAATGAAGGCAGCTCCAGAACCACCGTCAGTATGTGAATGCAGCGCCAGAACCACTGTCAGTACGTGAATGCAGTGCCAGAACCACCATCAGTACATTACCTCAGTGCCAGAACCACTGTCAGTACAACAGTGCAGTGCCAGAACCACTGTTAGTATATGACTGCAGCACCAAAACCACTGTCAGTACAAGAATGCAGTGCCAGAACCACTGTCAGTATAAGATTACAGTGCCAGAACCATCGTCAGTACACGTGTACAGCACCCAGAATAGTACAGAGATCAAATGTAATGTCAGGTCAGCCCCATATATAATTATGTGGCTTGAATCTACAATTCCCAGTATGCCCATAACAATGGTAAGGAGATACTGGAAGTTGTAGTTACCAGCCATCAGACTGTGGACCATACAAAAACCAAAGCACTAATGAGACATAGTCTGTATCACAAAAAAACATTTACATCCAGGTACCTTATAGGTCACATCTTCTCTGATTGGAATCATTCTCATCCCTTTTGTCTCCACATAGTGCAGATGCCATGATGAGATTTCATACCCAGAGCTCATCTCTGCAGACTTCCCTCTTCTCTGTCTTCATCAGCACCTCCCCGATATGGTACCTTTATTAAAAATAAAAGCCCCTCACTGTGCTTCCTGTACTAAGTATCCCCCCCGCACTGCCCTTCTTAATAATGTAACCCTCTCCATATTGTCCCCCCACAAAACCCATCTCCATAATATCTGCCACACTAAGCCTCTACATATTATCCCCCTCCCCCACAGTGCCCCTCTCCATAAAATCCCCAGAACACACAGCACCCCATTCCATAATATTCCCTCCTGACAATGAGCCTCTCCATAATATCCCCCCAGTGCCTCTCTGCATAAAGTCCTCCCATCCCACATTATACAATTCCCCCCTACCCCATTATGTGCCTCGGCAGTAACCTCAATCCTACCCTTTCCCCTCATCTAAAATTATTACACATTTTATCTTCAGGGCCTGATCACTTACCAGTGCCTGACATCTCTGCTGCTTCTGCAGCACCGGCAGCAGGGTAATGATATCAGCAGTGTGCTGACATCATCACGCTACTGCATGTCAGGCAGGGGCTGACAAGGGCTTTTCTGTCCCGATCCTGGTGCCACAGTGATCAAATGTATTCTCGTGTGAAACACGCAAATATATTACAATATAGGAAGGAGTCTCTAGGACAGTTCTATGGGCCGCAGCAAACCCTTTTGCAGGCTGCATGCAGCCCGTGGGACACATGTTGTAAAGGCCAGAGCTACAGTAAAGACCTATAAAATGAGAGTAACTTCAGTCCCATCAGACCCAGCAAATGCATGCACTTTGTCAGCCATTCGAGTATGACATAACAAAGAAAAGCCTTGAGAAATGTAGTGACAATAATTGAGGGATTTGGACGGATATTGGGGCTGCTCATTAACTGGGTTAAGTCGTGTGTTTTGCCGATAAGTGGAGAGAGTGACCGTACCAGGGAGGTGGAACTATACACCAAATTAAAGGTGGTTCAATGATTTAAGTACTGAGGGATTCATATATCTCTGCCACTGACAAAATTTGAGGAGCTTAATTTCTGCCCTTTATTACAAAGACTGTGCACTAAAATTACTGCGTGGAATAAGTTGAAAAACGATAAAGGTTGCACCATTGTTTTCCAAGAATGATTACTCTAGAATATTTAAAATGCATTACTGCCATAGAAAATAGAAAAAAAGTGCTATATAATGTACACATGAAATATTTATCTGCAAAAATTGCTATGAAAAAAGGAAGGTACTTCGCTTATAAATTGGCCAATGTATGTGAGCCCAATCGCCACGTCAAGGTGTCCTTCGTATTTGGGCCCCTGTACTGTTTTGTCACCTCTTTAGGCAAAAAAAGCCTACAATTTATGGGTCAGGAGTGGACCAGCTAACTACTTAAAATCACCTGTGGCTCTTGGGAGTGGGAGTGCACATGTCCAAAAAGGCTTAATACAAATAGAGAACAAGACCAGCACAGAAGAGGTGACAAAACAGGACAGGGACCCAAATACAAAGGACGCCTTGACATGGCAATTGGGCTCACATACATTGGCCAATTTATGCGCAAAGTACCTTCCTTTTTTCATAGCAATTTTTACAGATAAAGATTTCATGTGTACATTATATGGCGCTTTTTTCCTATTTTCTATGACAGTAATGCATTTTCAATGTTCTAGAGTAATCATTCTTGGTAAATAATGGTGCAACCTTTCTCGCTTTTCAACTTGTATGTTTTTATGGTTGGCGCCTGTTCACACTAGCTTGGATGTACTGGTCTTGTCCTCTATTTGCATTAAGCCTTTTTGGACATGTGCACTTCCCCTCCCAAGAGCCACAGGTGATTTTAAGTAGTTAGCTGGTCCACTCCTGACACATAAATTGTAGGCTTTTTTGCCCAGGAGAGGTGACAAAACAGGACAGGGACCCAATTACAAAGGATCGCACATCAGAGGACAGAGAAATAGGGTCTCCGATCGCCCCCGATACTTACCAGTGTCTCCCGGTGTCCGTGGATCCTCCTGCTTGCCCGCACGGCCACTGGTGTCTTCTTCCGGTAAGAAAATGGTGGGCGCATGTGCAGTGCGCATGCCGAGATCTGCCAGCCAATATCCAGCAAAAATGGGAAGATTTTTCCTATTGGTTCATTTTGGTCACTATGATAGACCCTATCACAGTGATCAAAATAAAAAAATAGTAAATGAACCCCTACTTTATCACCCCCTAAGTTAGGGAAAAAAAATAAAATAAAGAAATTATATGTATTTCCATTTTTCCATTAGGGTTACAGTTGGGCTAAAGTGAGTTGGGCTAAAGTTAGGGCTAGGGTTGGGGCTTAAATTAGGGTTAGGGTTGGGATTAGGGATAGAGTTCGGATTAGGGTTAGGGTTGGGATTATGGTTAGGGTTGGGATTAGGGTTTGGATTAGGGTTAGGGTTGAGAATAGGGTTAGGGTTGGGAATAGGGCTAGGGTTGAAATTAGGGTTAGGGGTGTGTTGGGATTAGGGTTAGGATTAGGGTTAGGGGTGTGTTGGGATTAGGGTTGGGATTAGGATTAGGGTTGGGATTAGGGTTAGGGTTGGGATTAGGGTTAGGGGTGTGTTGGGGCTTGGGTTGTGATTAGGGTTTTGGTTAGGGTTGGGATTTGGGTTAGGGGTGTGTTGGGATTAGAGTTAGGGTTGGGATTAGTGATAGGGGTGTGCTGGGGTTAGGGTTGCGATTAGGGTTATGGTTAGGGTTGGGATTAGGGTTAGAAGTGTGTTGGGATTAGGGTTAGGGTTGGGATTAGGGTTAGGGGTGTGATGGAGCTAGGGTTGTGATTAGGGTTATGTTTAGGGTTGGGAATAGGGTTAGGGGTGTGTTGGGGTTAGGATTATGGTTAGATGTGGGATTAGGGTTGGGGTTAAGGTTGGAGTTAGAATTGGGGGATTTCCACTGTTTAGGTGCATAAGGGGGTCTCCAAACGTGACATGGCGCCACCATTGATTCCAGCCAATTTTGCATTCAAAAAGTCAAATGGTGCCCCCTCCCTTCTGAGCTCTACCATGCGCCCAAACAGTGGTTTACCCCCACAAATGGGACATCAGCGTACTGAGGACAAATTGGAAAACAACTTTGGGGTCCAATTTCTCCTGTTACCCTTGGGAAAATAAAAAATTGGGGCTAAAAAAACATTTTTTGTGGAAAAAAAATATTCTTTATTTTCACGGCTCTGCGTTATAAGCTTCTGTGAAGCACTTGGGCGTTCAAAGTGCTTACCACACATCTAGATAAGTGTTGTGAACTCTATTTTTGGGCTCCCTCTAGTGGTCACAAGCGGTACTGTGTAGTGTTGTCTTTCTGCAGGTTGGCAGCATCAGCTGGTTCGTTATCCTTGGTTGGTTTCCTATTTAGCTCACCTGGATACTCAGTTCCTTGCCTGCTATCAATGTATTCAGTGCTCTTCAGATTCCTTGTGACTACTTTTTTCCCAGTCTCTCCAAGACAAGCTAAGTTTTTGTTTGTTCATTTTTGATTATCAGCATTCATCATGTTTCTTGTCCAGCTTGCTAAAATGTGATTTCCTCGCTTGCTGGTTGCTCTAGGGGACTGAGTTTCTCCCCCCACACCGTTAGTTGGTGCGGGGGTTCTTGAAATCTCAGTGTGGATATTTGGTAAGGGTTTTTTACTGACCGCATAGACCCCTTTTCTATTCTCTGCTATCTAGTATTAGTGGGCCTCATTTGCTGAATCTGTTTTCACCCCTGTGTATGTGCCTTCCTCTTACCTCACCGTTATTACGTTATTATTCGTTGGGGGCTTCTATATCTTTGGATATTATTTCTCTGGAGGCAAGAGAGGTCTTTCTTTCTCTCTAGGGGTAGTTAGTTCCTCAGGCTGGCTCGAGACGTCTAGGATTTTCAGGCACGTTCACCGGCTACTTCTAGTGTGTTTGGATAGGTTCAGATTTGCAGTCAGTCCAGTTTGCCACCTCCCTAGAGCTTGTCCTACGTTTGTTACTTAGCTGGAGTAATTTGTGATCCTCAACCACTAAGGATCATAACAGTATAGCAGGCCAAAAAGTGTTTAATGCATCGCAGAAGTGGGATAAAAAGAAGACCTGAGTACATTTTTTTTTTTTTCCCTCCCGCTTTTTCTTTGCTGCAGTCTGTTTAGCTTCTTTCATCCCCTTGAACTCTGGGTGGTTTTGAGCTCAGCTGCAGACATGAATGTTCAGACTCTGGCTTCTAGTGTGGATCATCTTACTGCACGGGTGCAAAGTATTCAGGATTTTGTTATTCATAGCCCTATGTCAGAACCAAAGATACCCATTCCTGAGTTGTTTTCTGGAGATAGATCTAGGTTTCTAAATTTTAAGAATAATTGTAAGTTATTTCTATCTCTGAGACCTTGCTCCTCTGGTGATTCCGCTCAGCAAGTTAAAATTGTTATCTCCTTGTTGCGTGGCGACCCTCAAGATTGGGCTTTCTCTCTGGCGCCAGGAGATCCTGCATTGCTTAATGTAGATGCATTTTTTCTGGCTCTTGGACTGCTTTATGAGGAGCCTAATCTTGAGAATCAGGCAGAAAAAGCATTGCTGGCTATCTCTCAAGGTCAGGATGAAGCAGAGGTGTATTGTCAAAAATTTCGGAAATGGTCTGTGCTTACTCAATGGAATGAGTGTGCCCTGGCTGCAAATTTCAGAGAAGGTCTTTCTGAGGCCGTTAAGGATGTTATGGTGGGGTTTCCCACCCCTACAAGTCTGAGTGATTCTATGGCTTTAGCCATTCAGGTTGATCGGCGTTTGCGGGAGCGCAAATCTGCTCATTCTTTGGCGGTATTTTCTGAACAGAGACCTGAGTCTATGCAATGTGACCGAACTCTGACCAGAATTGAGCGACAAAGTCATAGACGTCAAAATGGGTTGTGCTTTTACTGTGGTGATTCTACTCATGTTATCTCAGCATGCTCTAAACGCTTAAAAAAAATCGCTAAACCTGTCACCATTGGTACTATACAGCCTAAATTTATTTTGTCTGTTACTTTGATTTGTTCTTTGTCGTCCTACCCGGTTATGGCTTTTGTGGATTCGGGTGCTGCCCTGAATCTGATGGATTTGTCATTTGCCAGGCGCTGTGGTTTTGTCCTGGAGCCTTTGGAATTTCCTATTCCTCTGAGGGGAATTGATGCTACGCCATTGGCTGAGAATAAGCCTCAGTATTGGACGCAAATGACCATGTGCATGACTCCCGTACATCAGGAGGTGATTCGCTTTCTTGTTCTGCATAATTTGCATGATGTTGTCATTTTGGGTCTGCCATGGCTGCAGGCTCATAATCCAGTTTTAGATTGAAAAGCTATGTCTGTGTCAAGTTGGGGTTGTCAGGGAATTCATGGCGATGCTCCGTTGGTGTCTATTGCTTCTTCCACTCCTTCTGAGGTCCCTGAGTTTTTGTCGGACTACCAGGATGTATTTGATGAGCCCAGGTCCAGTGCCCTGCCCCCTCATAGGGATTGTGACTGTGCTATAAATTTAATTCCTGGTAGTAAATTCCCTAAGGGACGACTTTTTAATTTGTCTATACCAGAGCATGCCGCGATGCGGAGTTATATAAAGGAGTCTTTGGAGAAGGGACATATTCGCCCATCCTCTTCCCCTCTTGGTGCAGGATTTTTTTTTGTGGCCAAGAAGGACGGTTCTTTGAGACCTTGTATAGATTATTGTCTTCTGAATAAAATCACAGTCAAATTTCAGTATCCTTTACCACTATTGTCTGATTTGTTTGCTCGGATTAAGGGTGCCAGTTGGTTCACCAAGATAGATCTCCGTGGTGCGTATAACCTTGTGCGCATTAAGCAGGGAGATGAATGGAAAACAGCATTTAATACGCCTGAAGGCCATTTTGAGTACTTGGTGATGCCTTTTGGACTCTCTAATGCTCCTTCTGTGTTTCAGTCCTTCATGCATGACATCTTCCGAGAATATCTGGATAAATTTATGATTGTTTATCTTGATGACATTTTGGTCTTTTCTGATGATTGGGAGTCCCATGTGAAGCAGGTCAGGATGGTGTTTCAGGTCCTGCGTGCTAATGCTTTATTTGTGAAAGGCTCAAAATGCCTCTTCGGAGTACAGAAGGTCTCCTTTTTGGGTTTTATTTTTTCTCCTTCTACTGTGGAGATGGACCCAGTCAAGGTCCAGGCTATTCATGACTGGACTCAGCCCACGTCTGTTAAGAGTCTTCAGAAGTTCTTGGGTTTTGCTAATTTTTACCGTCGTTTCATCGCTAATTTTTCTAGCGTGGTTAAACCTTTGACGGATTTGACCAAGAAGTGTTCTGATGTGACTAATTGGTCTCCTGCGGCCGTGGAGGCCTTTCGGGAGCTGAAGCACCGGTTTTCTTCAGCTCCAGTCTTATGTCAGCCAGATGTCTCTCTCCCCTTCCAGGTCGAGGTTGATGCTTCTGAGATTGGAGCAGGGGCTGTTTTGTCGCAGAGAAGCTCTGATGGCTCTGTGATGAAGCCATGTGCTTTCTTTTCAAGAAAGTTTTCGCCTGCCGAGCGGAATTATGATGTTGGTAATCGGGAGTTGTTGGCTATGAAGTGGGCATTTGAGGAGTGGCGACATTGGCTCGAAGGAGCTAAACATCGTGTGGTGGTCTTGACTGATCACAAAAATCTGATTTACCTTGAATCTGCCAAGCGCCTGAATCCTAGACAGGCTCGTTGGTCGTTGTTTTTCTCCCATTTCAACTTCGTGGTCTCATACCTGCCTGGTTCTAAGAACGTGAAAGCTGATGCACTTTCTAGGAGTTTTGTGCCTGACTCTCCGGGAGTTTCTGAGCCGGCTGGTATTCTCAGAGAGGGAGTGATTTTGTCTGCCATTTCCCCAGATTTGCGACGAGTGCTGCAGAAATTTCAGGCGGATAGACCCGACCATTGTCCACCAGAGAGACTGTTTGTCCCGGATAGATGGACCAGCAGAGTTATTTCCGAGGTTCATTCTTCGGTGTTGGCGGGTCATCCTGGGATTTTTGGTGCCAGAGATTTGGTGGCTAGGTCCTTCTGGTGGCCTTCCTTGTCGTGGGATGTGCGTTCCTTTGTGCAGTCTTGTGGGATTTGTGCTCGGGCTAAGCCTTGCTGTTCTCGTGCCAGCGGTTTGCTTTTGCCTTTGCCTATTCCGAAAAGGCCTTGGACGCACATTTCCATGGATTTTATTTCGGATCTTCCAGTATCTCAGAAAATGTCTGTCATCTGGGTGGTGTGTGATCGTTTTTCCAAGATGGTCCATTTGGTGCCCTTGCCTAAGTTGCCTTCTTCCTCCGATTTGGTTCCTCTATTTTTTCAGAATGTGGTTCGCTTGCACGGCATTCCTGAAAATATTGTGTCTGATAGAGGATCCCAGTTTGTGTCCAGGTTTTGGCGGACTTTTTGTGCTAAGATGGCCATTGATTTGTCTTTTTCGTCAGCCTTCCATCCTCAGACTAATGGCCAAACCGAGCGAACTAATCAGACGTTGGAAACTTATTTGAGATGTTTTGTTTCTGCTGATCCGGATGATTGGGTGACTTTTTTGCCATTGGCCGAGTTTGCCCTTAATAATCGGGCTAGTTCTGCTACTTTGGTTTCGCCTTTTTTCTGCAATTCTGGTTTCCATCCTCGTTTTTCCTCGGGTCAGGTTGAGCCTTCTGACTGTCCTGGGGTGGATTCTGTGGTGGATAGGTTGCAGCAGATTTGGAACCATGTGGTGGACAATTTGAGGTTGTCACAGGAGAAGGCTCAGCGCTTTGCCAACCGCCGCCGCGGTGTGGGTCCCCGACTTCGTGTTGGGGATTTGGTGTGGCTGTCTTCTCGGTATGTTCCTATAAAGGTCTCCTCTCCTAAATTCAAGCCTCGCTTCATCGGTCCTTATAAGATCTTGGAAATCCTTAACCCGGTGTCTTTTCGTTTGGATCTCCCAGCATCGTTTGCCATTCATAATGTGTTCCATAGGTCTTTGTTGCGGAGGTATGTGGTACCTGTGGTTCCTTCTGTTGAGCCTCCTGCTCCGGTGCTGGTCGAGGGCGAATTGGAGTACGTGGTGGAGAAGATTTTGGATTCTCGTATCTCTAGACGGAGGCTTCAGTATTTGGTTAAGTGGAAGGGCTATGGTCAGGAGGATAATTCCTGGGTTGTCGCCTCTAATGTTCATGCGGCCGATTTGGTTCGTGCCTTCCACGCGGCTCATCCTGATCGCCCTGGGGGTCTTGATGAGGGTTCGGTGACCCCTCCTCAAGGGGGGGTACTGTTGTGAACTCTATTTTTGGGCTCCCTCTAGTGGTCACAAGCGGTACTGTGTAGTGTTGTCTTTCTGCAGGTTGGCAGCATCAGCTGGTTCGTTATCCTTGGTTGGTTTCCTATTTAGCTCACCTGGATACTCAGTTCCTTGCCTGCTATCAATGTATTCAGTGCTCTTCAGATTCCTTGTGACTACTTTGCTCCCAGTCTCTCCAAGACAAGCTAAGTTTTTGTTTGTTCATTTTTGATTATCAGCATTCATCATGTTTCTTGTCCAGCTTGCTAAAATGTGATTTCCTCGCTTGCTGGTTGCTCTAGGGGACTGAGTTTCTCCTCCCACACCGTTAGTTGGTGCGGGGGTTCTTGAAATCTCAGTGTGGATATTTGGTAAGGGTTTTTTACTGACCGCATAGACCCCTTTTCTATTCTCTGCTATCTAGTATTAGTGGGCCTCATTTGCTGAATCTGTTTTCACCCCTGTGTATGTGCCTTCCTCTTACCTCACCGTTATTATTTGTTGGGGGCTTCTATATCTTTGGGGATAATTTCTCTGGAGGCAAGAGAGGTCTTTCTTTCTCTCTAGAGGTAGTTAGTTCCTCAGGCTGGCTCGAGATGTCTAGGATTTTCAGGCACGTTCACCGGCTACTTCTAGTGTGTTTGGATAGGTTCAGATTTGCGGTCAGTCCAGTTTGCCACCTCCCTAGAGCTTGTCCTACGTTTGTTACTTAGCTGGAGTAATTTGTGATCCTCAACCACTAAGGATCATAACAGATAAGCTCCTCGGGGGTCTAGTTTCCAAAATGGGGTCACTTGTGGGGGGTTTCTACTGTTTAGGCTCATCAAGGGCTCTGCAAATGCAACATGACGCCTGCAGACCATTCCATCAAAGTCTGCATTCCAAAACATCACTACATCCCTTTTGAGCCCCGACGTGTGCCCAAGCAGTAGTTTTCTCCCACATAGAGGGTATTAGCGTATTCAGGACAATTTGGACAACAACTATTGGGGTCCAATTTCTCCTGTTAGCCTTGGGAAAATTAAAAATTGCGGGCTAAAAAATCATTTTTGTGGAAAAAAATGATTTTTTATTTTCTCGACTCTGTGTTATAAACTTTAGTGAAACACTTGGGGGTTCAAAGTTCACACAACACATCTAGATAAGTTCCTTGCAGGGTCTAGTTTCCAAAATTGGGTCACTTGTGGGGGTTTTCTACTGTTTAGGCACATCAGGGGCTGTGCAAAAGCAACATGACGCCCGCAGATCATTCTATCAAAGTCTGCATTCCAAAACGGCGCTCCTTCCCTTCCGAGCTCTGCCATGCGTCCAAACAGTGGTCCTCCCCCATATATAGGGTATCAGAGTACTCAGGACAAATTGCACAACAACATTCGTGGTCCAATTTCCCATTACCCTTGTCAAAGTAAAAATTTGGGGTAAAAAGATCATTTTTTGTGGAGCTCTACGTTATAAACTTCTGTGAAGCACTTGGGGGTTCATAGTGCTCATCACACATCTGGATAAGCTCCTTGAGGGGTCTAGTTTCCAAAATGAAGGTCACTTGTGAGGGGTTTCTACTGTTTAGGCACATCAGGGGCCCCTGCAAATGCAACATGACACCCGCAGACCATTCTATCAAAGTCTGCATTCCAAAACGGCGCTCCTTCCCTTCTGAGCTCTGCCATGCTCCCAAACAGTGGTCCCCCCCATAAATGGGGTATTAGAGTACTCAGGAAAAGTTGCACAACTTTTATGGTCCAATTTCTCCTGTTACCCTTGTGAAAGTAAAAATTTTGGGGTGAAAAGATAATTTTTGTGGAAAAAATGATTTTTTTTATTTTAATGGCTCTGCGTTATAAACTTTTGTGAAGCACTTGCGGTTTCATAGTGCTCACCACACATCTATATAAGCTTCTTGGGGGGTCTAGTTTCCAAAATGGGGTCACTTCTTTGGGGGTTTCTGCTGTTTAGGTACATCAGGGGCTCTGCAAGTGCAACATGATGCCCGCAGACCATTCCATCAAAGTCTGCATTTTAAAATGTCACTACTTCCCTTCCGAACCCAGATGTGTGTCGAAACAGTGCCCCCCCCCCACATATGGGATATCGACATACTCAGGACAAACTGGACAACAACTTTTGGGGTCCAATTGCTCCTGTTAACCTTGTAAAAATAAAAAAATTATAGAAGACAAAAAAGTATTTTTCAGCTCACCCTTGTTGAAAGTTTCCCTTAGTCCATGAGGAATCCGAGCACAAAAAGGCGTCTCTGCCTGATGCTGAAACTTGTGTATACACAAATTAAAAAATTGTGGGCTAAAAACAATAATTTTTGAGGAAAAAAAAGATTTTTTATTTTCACGGCTCTGCGTTATAAACTTCTGTGAAGCACTTGGGGTTCAAAGTGCTCACCACACATCTAGATAAGCTCCTTAAGAGGTCTAGTTTCCAAAATGGTGTCACTTGTGGGGGGTTTCCACTGTTTAGGCACGTCAGGGGCTCTCAGATTCGACATGGCGTCCAATCTCAATTCCAGCCAATTCTGCATTGAAAAAGTCAAACGGCACTCCTTCCCTTCCAAGCTCTGCCGCGCGCCGAAACAGTGGTTTACCACCACATATGAGGTATCGCCGTACTGAGGACAGATTTCACAACAACATTGGTGGTCTAATTTCTCCTGTTACCCTTGTGAAAATAAAAGTTTGGGGGAGAAAGTTCATTTTTATGGAAAAAATTAAATTTTGTATTATTATTATGACTCTATGTTATAAACTTCTGTGAAGCACTTGGGGGTTCAAAGTGCTCATCACACATCTTGATAAGTTATTTAAGGGGTCTAGGTTCCAAAATGATGTCACTTGTGGGTGGTTTCCACTGTTTAGGCACAACAAGGGCTCTCCAAACACGACATGGCGTTCGATCTCAATTCCAGCCAATTGTGCATTGAAAAAGTCAAACGGCGCTCCTTCCAAGCTCTGCCGTGCACCAAAACAGTGGTTTACCCCAACATTTGGGGTATCGGCGTATTCAGGAGAAATAGCACGACAAATTTTGTGGTTCATTTTCTCTTTTTACACTTGTGAAAGTAAAAAAATTGTTTCTGAATTAAAGTGTTTGTAAAAAAAAGTTAAATGTTATTTTTTTCCTTCCAGATTGCTTCAGTTCCTGTGAAGCACATAAAGGGTTAATAAACTTCTTCAATGTGGTTTTGAGCACCTTGAGGGGTGAAGTTTTTAGAATGGTGTCACTTTTGGGTATTTTCTGTCACGTACACCCCTCAAAGTGACTTTAACTGTGAGATGGTCCCTAAAAAAATGGTTTTGTAAATTTTGTTGTAAAAATGAGAATTCGCTGGTCAACTTTTAACCCTTATAACTTCCTAACAAAAAAAAATGTTGTTTCCAAAATTGTGCTCATGTAAAGTAGACATGTGGGAAATGTTATTTATTAACTATATTGTGTGACATATCTCTTTAAGGGCATACAAATTCCAAGTTTGAAAATTGCTAAATTTAAAAAATGTCACCATATTTTCACTTTTTTCACGAATAAACACAAGTAATATTGAAGAAATGTTTGCACTAACATGAAGTACAATATGTCTTGAAAAAAACAATCTTAGAATCAGCAGGATCCGTTAAAGCGTTCTAGAGTTATAACCTCATAAAGAGACAGTGGTCAGAATTGTAAAAATTGGCCTGTTCATTAAGCTGCAAATTGGCTCCGTCACTAAGGGGTTAAATCACATATAATGTTGCAGGAAGAATTTAAATTTCCAAGGCTAAATATCTTTCAATATAGATGGGTTCAGCACGCATTTCAGACACAAAGCAGAAGAGGGCCTATAGTAATATAAATGGATCTCACGTTAGATTTCATAGTTAAAAACAGTGGAACAAAAGGGGCGATATTTGAAGTGTATAGAGACCTGCTGCATACCTGCCTTTCTGGTAGGACACCCTATCAAAGCTAGAAGAAAATGGGTGATAGACTTGGCAGAGATAGACAACGATAAGTGGGAGTCTATTATAGAATATGTTCCCAAGATATCCATGAGCGAGCCTGGGAGAATGTCACAGCTGTATGTATATAGAACCCCTGATATGTTATTTGAGGCAGGGTTGAAGTCTAACTCCGACTGCCCAAGGTGCTGGCAATCTCAGGCAGACATACTGCATATGCTTTGGCATTAACCCAGATTATCCTCCTTTTGGATCATAGTGTTGAGTCGTATTGGAATGGGGTAAGGGTACGTTGTCCCTAGGAACCCACTGACATGTGTATTAGGGTATGTTGAGGAAATAACAACAAACAACATGACCAAAATAGCAATTGCGAGATTATTGTTTATTGCCAGAAAATTGACTGCAAAATATTGGATTAGAGAGGAGCCCCCATCCAGACTCCAATTTATTGCTCAAATGAAGCATATAATTCAACTTAAAAGAAGTATTTACACCAAGAGGAATAAACAGGAATACTTCCATAAACTATGGCAGCCATGGTTGGATAGGATCAATTAGAGTAACACTTGTTTGTGCTATTGTAGCGCAAAACTCACGGTAAACTGTAATATTGTTGGATAATAATTAATAATGGATGAAGTGTTGTTTTCAATGGGAAAAGTCTCCATGGGGGGTAAGGGAAGGGGGAGGAATATACTACAATATTGTAAAATGAGTATTGTTATGTAATATCTGCTCTAAGTTTTGTTATGTTCAATAAAAATGTATCTGATTAAAAGAATATGACATAACAAAACTTTTCCAGGGGAAAAGAACTGGTCACTAGTAATGATGTTCGAGCATTAAAATGCTTGAGTGTTCTGTACTCGAATCGAGCAGGTCAGATGCTCGGACAGTAACGAGTATATTAGTCAATGGGAAACTCAAGCATTTTTCCCATAGATACTACCTGGAGGACAGGAAAATAGCTGAAATGGATGTAAACAGCGCTCAAATGGAATGGGAACAGCATGCGGAAGACGTCTGGATGCATCTCTAACTCCCAGGTCACTGCTGGGAACAATGTTGTCAGAGTATACGTAACTTTTAATGAGAGACAATAAAACATAGAAAACTGAAGAGAAAATTGATTTTACAGGATAAAATGTAAGGAAATGTTCTTTCCGGTATAATGACTTGTACATAAGGCAAAATTAAAAAACAAAACCCCACCGCCTCTTCCACCCCTTAATAGCCAGGCCATTTCTCACCATATATCTTCATTTCCTATGACTACAGTAGATTACTTAGTAGAAGGGGAAATAAAACTAACATTTTCCTACCTTATCTGGGCATGTGGTGTGTGACATGGTCAGACACATCCTGTTTAACTTATGAAGGAGGGTCTCTGAAACTTGCAAAGCCTATGTGGGCAATGAAAGAACTGCCAAAAATTAGAAGAAATAGGAACTTCGATACACCCTGTTTTAGACTTAAAGGAGGGCCTCAAACACATTCTGTTAAAATTGTTAGATAGTGGGAAGGGCTGCCAAAAATTTAAAGGAGGGACTGCAGTACAGCCTGGAAGACATAAGTTTTGAATGAGCGCTGCATGATGAGAGTCTAAAAATTTAGAGTAAATAGCGCATGATGACCATATAAAAATTTGGAGAGAGTAAAGCAATGTAACCCTCTAAAAATTTGGAGAGCGTGACGCATGATGATCCACTAAAAATTTACAGAGAGTTAGGCATAATGAACTTCTAAAACTTTGGTGAGAGTGACGTATAATGACCGACTAAAAATTTGGAGAGAGTGACACATAATGACCCCCTAAGAATTTGGAGGGAATGATGCACAATGTCTCTTTAAAAATTTGGAGCTAGGGCAGCCTGATGACCCTATAACGGTTTTGACTGACTGCCATCTGATGACCCTGTAAAAATGCTAAATAAGGGTCACATGATGACCCTGTAAAAATTTTAGAGTGATGGCCTCCTGATCACCCTAAATTTAAATAGGCCTTTTGTTCAGCTGCTGTCTTCCGGTGGGGTTTAGAAGTCTGGGCCAATCCAGGCCTTTTTGATTTTGAGTGAGGGTCGCCAGATTACCCTACAAAGATTTTGAGCGAGAGCCGCTTGATGACCGTACAAAGATTTTGAATGAGGGCCACCTGATGACCCTACATTTCAATTGGCTTTATGCTCCAATGCTGTCATCTGGTAGGGTTGAGAAGTCTGGGACAATCCAGGCCTTGTTCATTTTGAATGAGGGCCTCATGATGACCATACAAAGATTTTGAGTGAGGACTGCCTGATAACCCTACATTTGAATTGGCATTATGTTCTGCTGCTGTCATCCGGTAGGGTTGAGAAGCCTGGGACAATCCAGGTCTTGTTCATTTTGAGTGAGGGCCTCATGATGACTATAAAGCGTTTGAGGGCTGCCGGATGATCCTATAAAGATTTTGAGTGAGGGCTGCCTCATGACCCTATAAAGATTTTGAGTGAGGGCCGCCTAATGACTCTGTAAAAATTTGAAATGATGGCTGCCTGATGACCCTGTAAACATTTTCAAAGAGTACCGCATGATGACCCTGTTAATATGGTGGAGGAGGACAAGAAAAAGACAAAGCCATGAACCTTATACCCTTTTTTAGGTGGAAGGGGTGCATGGAAATACACTAAAAAAAAGGAAAATTTAATGTTCCACTGCTGTCTGGCGGGGCTGAGACGTTTGGGCCAATCTAGGCCTTGTTCATTTTCATAAGAGTCAACCTGTCAGCATTTTCACTTGACAGGTGGATCAGTTATTATGATCCCGGTGGCACTGAAAACCCGCTTTGACAAAACGTTAGCATCAGGGCAGGCCAGCACCTCCAAGGTGTAGAATTACAGTTCCTGCCATGTGTACAGCTTGAATGCGCAACAGTTGTGTGGCACAGAGGAATCACGGAGGACAGTGGTACGGTCGGCTACGTACTCCTTCACCATCTTCAAAAACTTTTCCCTGCTTGTCAGACTATCCAGCCTATAAGGGTCTGAGCCCTGGGAGGGTCTAAAGAAAATGTCTCAGACCTTTGGTAGTGTGCACCTGCATTTGTTGGACTTGGTGTGTCTCCCTCATCTCTCATCCATGGTTGTCCAAGGATCTATGACCTCTGCCGTCAGTGTTGTCATATGGGAATTTTTTTTACAAATTGTTCAACCAGGACCTTCTGGTATTGTACTGTTTTACTAGCCCTCTGTGCCACAGGAAGGAGAGATGGAAAGTTCTCCTTGTAACATTGGTTGAGAAGAGTGAACAACCAGTAGTTAGTGTCAGCCAAAATGCTGGTAAAGTGAGTGTCACGGAAAAGGCAGCGGGACATAAAATCAGCCATGTGTGAAAGACTCCCAACAGGCAAGACTTCCCTGTCCCCACCAGGAGGATGACTCAACATCTCCTACTCCTCCCTCTACTCCTCCCCCTCTTCAGCCCATCCATGTTGAACAGACTGGATGAAGCTGGTGTGGGTAGTACCCTCTGTTGGGCAGGCAACCATCAAGTGTTCCTCTTCCTAATTATCACCCAATCAGCATTGAGAAGATGAGATGAGACTGGGCTGGGTAGTATCACCCTGTGTACTTTCTTCTTCCATCTCCACCTGGTCCGCATGCAAATATTCCTCTTTAATTGTGAGCAGCAAGTGACTGAGAAGACACAGAATCGGCATGGTTACGCTGATTATGGAGTCATTGCTGCTCACCATCTTGGTTGATTCCTCAAAGTTTTGGAGAACCTCATAGACATTCATGCCCACTCGTCCGATGTTATGTGTTGCTGTAATACCGACGGGCATGTTGCAGCTGGTATTCAACTACTGACCTCTGCTGCTCACAAAGCCTTACCAACATATGTAATGTGGAGTTGCAGTGTGTGGTCACATCGCACACCAGTCAATGAGCTGGCACTTGCAAGCGCTGCTGCAGCACTGCCAGAGTGGTTGTAGCTGTAGCTTTCTTATGGAGTGGGTGCACACGTTGGGTACCTTCAAAAATAGCTCAAGAAAATCTGGGTAGGTTTTCAGAAACCACTGAACCACTAAAGGTACCTTCACACGAAACGACTTTGTAACGATATCGCTAGCGATCCGAGACGTTGCAGCGTCCTGGCTAGCGATATCGTTTAGTTTGACACGCAGATGCGATCAGGATCCTGCTGTGATGGCGCTGGTCGCTGAATAAAGTTCAGAACTTTATTTGGTCGTCCGATCGCCGTGTATCGTTGTGTTTGACAGCAAAAGCAACGATACCAGCGATATTTTACACTGGTAACCAGGGTAAACATCGGGTTACTAAGCGCAGGGCCGCGCTTAGTAACCCGATGTTTACCCTGGTTACCAGTGTAAAATGTAAAAAAAACAAACAGTATATACTTACATTCGCATCCCCCGCCGTCTGCTTCCCACACTGACTGAGCGCCGCAAAGTGAAAGTGAAAGCACAGCACAGCGGTGACGCCACCGCTGTGCCCTGCTACTGCCGGCGCTCAGTCAGTCAGTGCAGGAAGCAGACGCCGGGAGACGCGAATGTAAGTATGTACTGTCTGTTTTTTTTACATTTTACGCTGGTAACCAGGGTAAACATTGGGTTACTAAGCGCGGCCCTGCGGTTAGCAACCCGATGTTTACCCTGGTTACCCGGGCACCTCGGCATCGTTGGTCGCTGGAGAGCGGTCTGTGTGACAGCTCTCCAGCGACCAAACAGCGACGCTGCAGCGATCGGCATCGTTGTCGCTATCGCTGCAGCGTCGTTTCGTGTGAAGGTACCTTAAGTTAAGCAGGTGGGCCAGGCATGGTACATGTGCAAGCTTGCCAAGCTTCAGAACCACAACCAGGTTATGTCCATTATCACAAATGACCATGCCTGGTTGTAGGTTCAGCGTTGAAAGCCACAGATCTGTCTGGTCTGTTAAACTTTTCAACAACTCTGCGGCGGTGTTCTGTTTGTCACGTAAGCAAAATAGTTTCAACAGATCCTGTTGCCGCTTCACCAAGGCAGTGCTCAGTGCTTCCAGCTTGCTACTAATATTGATGATAATTCAGAGATGGAGGATAAGAATGGGGTGCAGGAACTGGTGTAGGAGGTGGAGGAAACTATGATGGAACTACGGCCTGTAATCCATGACGTCGGTAGCACATGTGCCATCCCAGGGTGCAACTCGGTCCCGGCCTTTACTAGGTTCACCCAGTGTGCCGTCAGGGAAATGAAGCATCCCTGGACACAAGCACTTGGTAAGGGCAAAGGTGATGTTATGGGACACATGCTGGTGTAAGGCTGGGATGGCACATCAGAAAAAACAATGGCAGCTGGGGACTGAGTACCAAGGGACGGGCGTCGCCATGAGATTGCGGAAAGCTTCAATGTCTAAAAGCCTAAATGGCAACATTTCAAGGGCAAACAGTCTGGAAATGTAGCTGTTTAGTGTTTGGGCCTGGGGCGGGTGGCTGGGTATTTTCTCTTGTGTTCTAAGGCCTGGGGTAGGAACAGCTGAACGCTGCGCTGGGCCAAGGAATTGGATGTGGCTGCTGATGTTGCTCGCGAATGTGAAATGACAGGTGCAGGGTGGGTGGCATCTATGCCTGCATCATGGACAAGGGAGTGGCAAGCATGTAGCACAGGGGAAGAGGCAGTGGTGTCACCTGCAGGCACTGATTGTGAATCCTGCTGTTCAGCCCACCTAGTCAGGGCTTTTATGACAGGTGCCTGGGCAAGGTGGTGGTGTTCAGGCTGGTAGTATTCAGGCCTCTGCTGATCTTGGTATGGCACAAGTTGCAAATGACTATTCTTTCATCATCTGCACTTTCTTTTAAAATAGCGCCAAACTGAGGAACATCTAACTTTTGGCCTGGGAACTTGACACACGTGGTTGCTCTGGGGAACAGTTGCCCACCTTCTCCCTCTGGCAATCCCACTGCCCATTCCAGCCTATTGAGGTGCTGTGGACCCTCCCACTCTGTGCTGCTGGTCTTGCTCTGCATGGTATCTTCCCAGGTTGGATCAGTGACTTCATTTTCTGTCACCTTGTCTTCCACTTTGCACTCTGATCCTCCTGAATTGTTGACATAACAACATCACTTGTTGGCAATTGTGTCTCATCATCATTTACCTCTTGAGACACTAATCGCTATTCCCCACTTTCGTCTTCTTCTGGCCATAGCTGCTCAAATATTTGGGTATTGCTAGAACTCCTCTTGTCCCTCTTGAAATTGTGATGTAAATGTAAAGAGCTCCTCTGAATGTCTGAGTGTTGGATCACTTGTCTCCTGGGACTTGCCATGGTGGGAGGAAGGAGGATCAGGGTGAGGATTATGTGGTCCAGCCACTTGGCTAGTGAGACTGGACTGTGTGGAAGACAGGGTGGTGCTGAGAACATACTAGAAGCATTGTTGGCCATCCAGCCGACCACCTGTTCGCACTCTTGAGGCTTCAAGAGTGAGGTGCTGTGCCCCCCCTGCAAAGTGGGACAAGAAGCTAGGTCTCGTGGATGAGCATGTTTGTTGTTCTCCCTCAGCAGGCACAATTTCACTTGGCCCAAGGCCTCAGCCTCTGCGCACACCATAAGCAGCACTTCCTTGTCCCTTACATGCATTGCGTATTCTAAATTAGGGATACATGAATGCAAATTTTCTGGTATTAATAAGGAAAAAAAGTATTTAGCCCTGACAAGGTCTGTTGTTTTAATGGTGCTGCGGCGGTAGGCAAGTACTGCATTAGCAATATTAAACCCTGCCTAAATGCCTCTAATTCCAAACTTTCCCTCCACAGTATACAAGTAATGCAATGGCAATATTATTAAACCATGACTATATCCCTGTTCTAAACTACGCTCTCCCTCCTATAACAATTCCCTGTGGACTGCTTCCTGAACACAGTGTGCCAAGCATCGTGTCACCAGGTCTGATGTAAGAAACCATTGCACGATGCAGCCGGCCAATCACAGTAATGCCAGTATCGAACATGGCTGCAGCATTACCGTGTATGCCGGGCTATACCCGCATGTTCATACGCTGTCTAACAGGCGCGAAACATGTGGGGTGATCGAGCATCCATGATACTTGAACAAGTACTGAGTGTGCCCGAGCGCAGTGGCAAGCACGCTCGCTCATCACTAGTCACCAGGAAATCAATAAAATTATCTACAGTAATCAACTGATGGCTAGGGTGACTTTTACAAATATGTTATACATTACACTGGTCAGTATTAAAACCTTTATGGAATTATTTAGAAGATGGAGAAGCTAATAGCCAATGCACAACCAGACCACACACAACCAGTCATCTTTAGTACATGGTTTGTGCCAACTATTCCCTTAACAGCAAATTTTTGGAGAAAAATATTAAGCAATAGCCACTGATGTTCTATTTTCCCCTACCAACAACATATAAACACTCAGTTGTTTATGCTATTGACATGTATAACGGGGAGTATGGAAAAACAACTTATTGCCGACTGCTTTTAATAGTATAAACAGTCATGAGAATAAAAAAAAGTAAACTGTCTCTGAGTTCTATTGTTCTATGTATCTGGACATAAAAAACATATGGTCTTTTGAAAGTCTTAAAATTAGGGAAATACAACAACAAACACCAACAACACATGACAAATTACAGAGTGTCATTATTGATCAAGGATACCCCACGAGGTGAGATTTCGCATGGTGCCCCAGATCAATGTCGATTGACAGTCATTTTGTATTTGCTCCATTTTCTAACTATTGCACCAACAGATGTCTACTTCTCACCCAGCGTCTTACTTATGGTTTTGTAGCCCATTCCAGTTTTGTGCAGGTTTATGATCTTGTCCCTGACTCTTTTATAAAGGTGACTGAGTAAGACAGCTGTCTTTAATGCAGGTAATGAGTTGATTGGGAGCGTCTATCTGGTCTGTAGGAGCCAGAACTCTTAATGGTTTGTAGGGGATCAAATACGTATTTCTCACTGCAAAATGCAAATAAATGTTAATAATTTTTACAATGTGTTTTCTGGATTTTATTTTTGATATTCTATCTCTCAATGTTAAAATTAACCTACCCTTAAAATTATAGACTGTTCATATCTATGTCTGTGGGCAAACTTACAAAATCAGCAAGGGATCAAATACTTATTTCCCCCACTCTATACCTGCACAAGGCACTCATAATTGACAGTGAATAAATCAAGATGCATTAAAAATTTAGCTTCTATTTTTCCAGCATTTTTATGTCATTAACATGTCTATCCATCCTGTTGTTTCCTTAATTTTATGACTTTTCTTTCTTCGTGTTTCAGTATCATTATTCAGGAGTGTATATGTACACCACTACAGGGCTACTTTAGTTCCTAGACCTAACTTGATATGACATCTCTGCTTAATTTATTTGATATGTAAGAGCTAAGTCAGTGATTGAGATTCTAATTCAGCTAATTTTCAAAACGTTAGCACAAATATGGTGAAGTCCAGGCCCCATCAAGTTCTTAATAGTGAGGCTCCAGTCCAAGTAGAAAATATAGAGAAACACATAGAGATGAACCCTAAAAACGTTCCTTTCTTAAATATTCTTTAAAAAGTGAAAAACAATATAAAAAAACAAAAATACAAAAATAGAAAAAGCACTTTTAAATCCTTGAGACCCAGGCTGGTGTAAATTAGTATATACACATCTACGCTGGTATTGTATGAAGGAGGACCACCCATTTTTCTTTTGTCTCCCCACTGTGGCACACTCCTTTCCTTTGTCCCCTGATGAGCCCCGATATGAGGAGGGGGCGAAACGCGTAGGGACATGGGACTCCAGCTACATTGAAGCAAAGCTAAGTGCTCCATTGTGATCTCGTTGATTGACTATAAAATGGGGTTGTTTTGGTTTTGTCTAATTAGATGCTTAAACTGCAGGTCTGTGTGTTATTTACGCTTACAACAGCTCTAGCTCCATTACCTGCACACTGCTGAATACACCACATCTTAGTTTTAAGGCTGCTTTCACACATCAGGTTTTTCGCCGCATGCCGGTTCCGGTGTCACGCCGCAGTGTCGGATTCGGCTCATTTTGTAAAAACTGGATGAGACGGATCCGTTTTTCAGCCGGATCAGGTGTCCGGATCCGGTGAGAAACTGGATCCGTCTCATCCGGTTGTCATCCGTTTCGTCCGGTTTTTCATTCGGTTTTTGACGGATCCAGTTTATAAAAACGCCCCCTGAAAGGCTAAAAATGTGATTGGCCCGCTGAAAACTATATATACAGTGTTACTACAGCCCATCTGTGACAGGTTTGAGAGGAGCAAGATACAGAGCAAGATGGATGGCATTATTGCGAAGATTCTGCAGAACAACGTGGATTTCATCGTGGAGGCGAATCAATTGAAAGCAATTGTTCTTGAGAAGGAGCGAGAGAGACAGCGCGTCATGCGTCTGCGCCGACGCCGTTTGTGGATCCACCCTGTTGTGAATTCCGTTCTTGAACTCCCTCCTGTGGTCATGAATGATACTTCGGCGAGTTCTGTCCGTGGACTCCCTCTGGTGGCTGTGAGTGGAACTGCTGGTTCTGAGGTTGCTTCCTCAGCTGCCCTCGTTTGCGGCTGGGTTGGCTTCTCTATTTAACTCCACCCAGATCGTTACTCCATGCCAGCTGTCAATGTATTAGCACTGGTTCAGATCTCTCTCGGATCTTTCTGATGACCTGTCTACTCCAGCAGAAGCTAAGTCCCTGCTAGTTCATTTGCTGTTCATTGTGTACTGAATATATTTCTTAGTACTTGCTAAATTCTTGTCCAGCTTGCTAACATGATATTGCCTTGCTAGCTGGAAGCTCTGGGTTGCAGAGTGGCACCTCCGCACCGTGAGTCGGTGCGGGGGTCTTTTTGCACACTCTGCGTGGCTTTTTGTAGTTTTTTGTACTGACCGCATAGATTCCTTTCCTATCCTCAGTCTATCTAGTAAGTCTGGCCTCCTTTGCTGAAACCTGTTTCATCCCTGTGTTTGTGACTTTCCTCTTAACTCACAGTTAATATATGTGGGGGGCTGCCTTTACCTTTGGGGAATTTTCTCTGAGGCAAGGTAAGGCTTATTTTCCTATCTTTAGGGGTAGTTAGCTCTTAGGCTGTGAAGAGGCGTCTAGGGAGAGTTAGGTACGCTCCACAGCTATTTCTAGTGTGTGTGTTATAGGATTAGGATTTGCGGTCAGCAGAGTTCCCACTTCCCAGAGCTCGTCCTGTCTTCTAGTTTAACTATCCGGTCATTCCAGGTGCACCTAACCACCAGGTCCATAACAGTACAGCTGGCCCACAAAGTGTTAATGCATCTCAATAGAGGGATAAGAGAAGTTCTGAGACCATTTTTTTTCTCTGCAGTGTGTTTTGTCTTTCTTTTCCCCTTAACCTCTGGGTGGTTCAGGACTCAGGTGTAGATATGGACATTCAAAGTCTGTCCTCTTGTGTTGATCACCTCACTGCGAGGGTACAAAGCATTCAAGATTATGTAGTTCAGAATCCTATGTTAGAGCCTAGAATTCCAATTCCTGATTTGTTTTTTGGAGATAGATCTAAATTTCTGAATTTCAAAAATAATTGTAAACTGTTTCTTGCTTTGAAACCCCGCTCCTCTGGTGACCCCATTCAGCAAGTAAAAATGATTATTTCTTTGTTACGTGGTGACCCACAAGACTGGGCATTCTCCCTTGCGCCAGGAGATCCTGCATTGCTTAATGTAGATGCGTTTTTTCTGGCGCTTGGATTGCTTTATGACGAACCTAACTCTGTGGATCAGGCAGAGAAAATCTTGTTAGCTTTGTGTCAAGGTCAGGATGAAGCGGAGGTATATTGCCAGAAGTTTAGAAAGTGGTCTGTGCTTACTCAATGGAATGAGTGTGCCCTTGCGGCAATTTTCAGAAAAGGTCTTTCTGAAGCCCTTAAGGATGTTATGGTGGGGTTTCCCACGCCTGCTGGTCTGAATGAATCAATGTCCTTGGCCATTCAGATCGATCGGCGCTTGCGTGAACGCAAGGTTGTGCGTCATTTGGCGGTGTCCTCTGAGCAGAGGCCTGAGCCTATGCAATGTGATAGGACTTTGACCAGAGCTGAACGGCAAGAACACAGACGTCAGAATGGGCTGTGTTTTTACTGTGATGACCCCACTCATGCTATCTCTGATTGTCCTAAGCGCACTAAGCGGTTCGCTAGGTCCGTCACCATTGGTACTGTACAGCCTAAATTTCTTTTGTCCGTTACTCTGATTTGCTCTTTGTCGTCCTACTCTGTTATGGCATTTGTGGACTCAGGCGCTGCCCTGAATTTGATGGACTTAGAGTATGCCAGGCGCTGTGGTTTTTTCTTGGAGCCCTTGCAGTATCCTATTCCATTAAGGGGAATTTATGCTACGCCTTTGGCCAAGAATAAGCCTCAGTACTGGACTCAGTTGACCATGTGCATGGCTCCTGCACATCAGGAAGATGTTCGCTTTTTGGTGTTGCATAATTTGCATGATGTGGTCGTGTTGGGTTTGCCATGGCTACAGGTCCATAATCCAGTATTGGATTGGAAATCAATGTCTGTGTCCAGTTGGGGTTGTCAAGGGGTACATGATGACGTTCCGTTGTTGTCAATTTCTCCTTCTACTCCTTCTGAAGTCCCTGAATTTTTGTCGGATTACCGAGATGTATTCGATGAGCCCAAATCCAGTGCCCTACCTCCTCATAGGGATTGTGATTGTGCTATTAATTTGATTCCTGGTAGTAAATTTCCTAAGGGACGACTTTTCAATTTATCTGTGCCGGAACACGCCGCTATGCGGAGTTATATAAAGGAGTCCTTGGAGAAAGGGCATATTCGCCCGTCGTTGTCACCGTTGGGAGCAGGGTTCTTTTTTGTGGCCAAGAAGGATGGTTCTCTGAGACCTTGTAGAGATTACCGCCTTCTCAATAAAATCACGGTCAAATTTCAGTACCCTTTGCCTCTACTGTCTGATTTGTTTGCTCGGATTAAGGGGGCTAGTTGGTTCACCAAGATAGATCTTCGAGGGGCGTATAATCTGGTGCGTATTAAACAGGGCGATGAATGGAAAACAGCATTTAATACGCCCGAGGGCCATTTTGAGTACCTGGTGATGCCATTCGGGCTTTCTAATGCTCCATCTGTGTTTCAGTCCTTTATGAATGACATCTTCCGAAAGTATTATTGTATATTTGGGTGATATTTTGTTTTTTTCGGATGATTGGGAGTCTCATGTGAAGCAGGTCAGAATGGTGTTCCAGGTTCTTCGTGCTAATTCTTTGTTTGTGAAGGGGTCTAAATGTCTCTTCAGAATTCAGAAGGTTTCCTTTTTGGGTTTCATTTTTTCCCCTTCTACTATCGAGATGGATCCTGTTAAAGTTCAGGCCATTTATGATTGGACTCAGCCTACATCTGTGAAGAGCCTTCAGAAATTCTTGGGCTTTGCTAATTTTTACCGTCGCTTCATCGCTAATTTTTCTAGTGTTGTTAAACCGTTGACTGATTTGACCAAGAAAGGTGCTGATGTGGTGAATTGGTCCTCTGCGGCCGTTGAGGCTTTTCGGGAGTTGAAACGTCGTTTCTCTTCGGCCCCTGTGTTGTGTCAGCCAGATGTTTCGCTCCCTTTTCAGGTCGAGGTTGATGCTTCTGAGATTGGAGCAGGGGCTGTTTTGTCTCAAAGATCTTCTGATGGCTCTGTGATGAAGCCATGTGCTTTCTTTTCTAGAAAGTTTTTGCCTGCTGAGCGTAATTATGATGTTGGCAATCGGGAGTTGTTGGCTATGAAGTGGGCTTTGAGGAGTGGCGACATTGGCTTGAGGGAGCCAAGCATCGCGTAGTGGTCTTAACGGATCACAAAAATCTGACTTATCTCGAGTCTGCTAAGCGGTTGAATCCTAGACAGGCTCGATGGTCGCTGTTTTTCTCCCGTTTCAATTTTGTGGTTTCATACCTTCCGGGTTCTAAGAATGTGAAGGCCAATGCCCTTTCAAGGAGTTTTGTGCCTGATTCCCCGGGAGTTTCTGAGCCGGCTGGTATTCTCCAAGAGGGGGTAATTCTGTCTGCCATCTCACCTGATTTGCGGCGGGCGCTGCAGGAGTTTCAGGCTGATAGACCTGACCGTTGTCCAGCAGAAAAACTGTTTGTCCCTGATAGATGGACTAGTAGAGTTATCTCTGAGGTTCATTGTTCGGTGTTGGCTGGTCATCCTGGGATTTTTGGTACCAGAGATTTGGTGGCTAGGTCCTTTTGGTGGCCTTCCTTGTCACGGGATGTGCGTTCTTTTGTGCAGCCTTGTGGGACTTGTGCTCGGGCCAAGCCCTGCTGTTCTCGTGCCAGTGGGTTACTTTTGCCCTTGCCAGTCCCGAAAAGGCCTTTGACGCATGTTTCCATGGATTTTATTTCAGATCTCCCTGTCTCTCAAAGGATGTCGGTCATCTGGGTGGTTTGTGATCGCTTCTCTAAGATGGTCCATTTGGTACCCTTGCCTAAATTACCTTCCTCCTCTGATTTGGTTCCACTATTTTTCCAGCATGTGGTTCGTTTGCATGGCATTCCGGAGAACATCGTGTCGGACAGAGGTTCCCAGTTTGTTTCAAGGTTTTGGCGGTCCTTTTGTGCTAAGATGGGCATTGATTTGTCTTTCTCTTCGGCTTTCCATCCTCAGACAAATGGCCAAACCGAACGAACTAATCAGACTTTGGAGACCTATCTGAGATGCTTTGTTTCTGCTGATCAGGATGATTGGGTGACCTTCTTGCCATTGGCTGAGTTCGCCCTTAATAATCGGGCCAGTTCGGCTACCTTGGTTTCGCCTTTTTTTTGTAATTCTGGTTTTCATCCTTGTTTTTCTTCAGGGCAGGTTGAGCCTTCGGACTGTTCTGGTGTGGATTCTGTGGTGGACAGGTTGCAGCAAATTTGGACTCATGTAGTGGACAATTTGACATTGTCCCAGGAGAAGGCTCAACGTTTCGCCAACCGCCGTCGCTCTGTTGGTCCCCGACTTTGTGTTGGGGATTTGGTTTGGTTGTCGTCTCGTCATGTCCCTATGAAGGTTTCTTCTCCTAAGTTTAAGCCTCATTTCATTGGTCCTTATAAGATTTCTGAAATTCTCAATCCTGTGTCGTTTTGTTTGGCCCTTCCAGCTTCTTTTGCCATCCATAATGTGTTCCATAGGTCGTTGTTGCGGAGATATGTGGCGCCTATGGTTCCCTCCGTTGACCCTCCTGCTCCGGTGTTGGTCGAGGGGGAGTTGGAGTATGTGGTGGAGAAGATTTTGGATTCTCGTATTTCGAGACGGAAACTTCAGTACCTGGTCAAATGGGAGGGCTATGGTCAGGAGGATAATTCCTGGGTTTTTGCCTCCGATGTCCATGCGGTCGAGTTGGTTCGTGCCTTTCATTTGGCTCGTCCTGATCGGCCTGGGGGCTCTGGTGAGGGTTCGGTGACCCCTCCTCAAGGGGGGGGTACTGTTGTGAATTCCGTTCTTGAACTCCCTCCTGTGGTCATGAATGATACTTCGGCGAGTTCTGTCCGTGGACTCCCTCTGGTGGCTGTGAGTGGAACTGCTGGTTCTGAGGTTGCTTCCTCAGCTGCCCTCGTTTGCGGCTGGGTTGGCTTCTCTATTTAACTCCACTCAGATCGTTACTCCATGCCAGCTGTCAATGTATTAGCACTGGTTCAGATCTCTCTCGGATCTTTCTGATGACCTGTCTACTCCAGCAGAAGCTAAGTCCCTGCTAGTTCATTTGCTGTTCATTGTGTACTGAATATATTTCTTAGTACTTGCTAAGTTCTTGTCCAGCTTGCTAACATGATATTGCCTTGCTAGCTGGAAGCTCTGGGTTGCAGAGTGGCACCTCCGCACCGTGAGTCGGTGCGGGGGTCTTTTTGCACACTCTGTGTGGCTTTTTGTAGTTTTTTGTGCTGACCGCATAGATTCCTTTCCTATCCTCAGTCTATCTAGTAAGTCTGGCCTCCTTTGCTGAAACCTGTTTCATCCCTGTGTTTGTGACTTTCCTCTTAACTTACAGTTAATATATGTGGGGGGCTGCCTTTACCTTTGGGGAATTTTCTCTGAGGCAAGGTAAGGCTTATTTTCCTATCTTTAGGGGTAGTTAGCTCTTAGGCTGTGAAGAGGCGTCTAGGGAGAGTTAGGTACGCTCCACAGCTATTTCTAGTGTGTGTGTTATAGGATTAGGATTTGCGGTCAGCAGAGTTCCCACTTCCCAGAGCTCGTCCTGTCTTCTAGTTTAACTATCAGGTCATTCCAGGTGCACCTAACCACCAGGTCCATAACACCACCCCATCACGGCACAGAGAATGACGTGGGGAGTCTTTTCTACTTCATACATGGAGCTACGAGGAGACCCTGACAAGTTTTTCAGCTATGTGCAGATGAAAGCTGAGAACTTTGATGTATTGGTGGAGCGGGTTGAACATCTAATAAGAAGGAGTGATACCTATTGCAGAATCTCCATTACACCTGCTGAGCGTCTGATGGTCACTCTTCGGTAAGCATTCTTTTTGGATCTACACTTGTAGTGCACTTTCATTGATTGATATTTTGAATTTGCAGTAATTTCTGCCTTGCTTTTGTTCACAGATTCCTAGCAACTGGAGAATCCCTGTCTTCACTACATTTTCAGTTCAGACTGGGAATTTCAACCATATCTGGAATAATGAGGCACACTTGCCGTGCTGTGTGGGACTCTCTGCACGACGAATTCATTCCACATCCCACAATGCAGACATGGTTGGGAGTTGCTGACAGATTCCAGGAAGTGTGTCAGTTTCCCAATTGCTTGGGCGCGGTGGATGGGAAACATATCCGTATCGTGAAACCGGCTGGTTCTGGATCTCAGTTTTTCAACTATAAAAAGTACTTTTCCATCGTGCTGATGGCCATCGCCGATGCGGATTACAAATTTGTTGCGGTGGATATTGGGGCGTATGGCCGCTCTAATGATTCTCAAGTTTTCAAACTGTCTTCTATGGGGCGGCATTTGTATGGACAAACCTTTCAATTCCCCCCCCCCAGACCACTGCCTCAAACCTCTGAGCCACCAATGCCTTTTGTTTGTGTTGGGGATGAAGCTTTTCAGCTTTCAGAACATCTTTTGAAACCCTACTCCAGCCGTGGTTTAAACAATACTAAAAGAATTTTCAACTACCGACTCACACGTGCACGGAGAATGGTGGAGTGTGCGTTTGGGATCTTAACCGCCAAATGGAGAGTTCTCCTGACATCCATTAACTTGAAGACAGACACTGTGGATGAGGTAGTGAAAGCGTGTGTTGTCCTGCACAATTATGTTATATCCAAGGAACAGCTTTCCATTGAGGACCACTCTGCAGAAACCACCTTGGCTGATTATAGCAGCCAAACGTATAGAAGTTCTGCCACTGTTTCCAGAATACGGGATCACTTTGCAGAATATTTTATTTCACCCGAAGGAAGAATACACTGGCAGGATGAGAGAGTTTAAACAATTTGTCTTGAACCTAGTAACTTTTTTACCTTTTACCTATGTCGTGTACTTGTTTGTTTTTACCTTTTACCCAAGATGTGTACCTGTTTGGTTTTACCTTTTACCCAAGTTGTGCATCTGTAGGGTTTGCAACTAAAGTATTTTACCTCTGACCAATAAACCTTGTTTAACCAAAGTGTGTTAATCTATACCTTATAAAGAATAAATACAAGATAGCTGTAAACAACAAAGTTTTATTAAAACTTTTTTTTTTTAAATATCAAAACCAAACTTTTATTTTGAAGCAAAAAAAAAAAAAATTTTTGCAGCATACAAAACAAACTAGAGATTGGAATAAGTCGGGGTGGAGATAGTGCTGGAGGGGCTGTCGGATAGGGACACTTCGACAGTGGGAGTGTGGAGAGAGGAATGTGTTGGTGGTGGGGAAGGATCAATAGGTAGTGGTGAAGGAGTGGAGAAGGCAATTGAGCAGGTGGACAAGAAAGTGGGATTGGGGTTAGGAATTTGGTAGGATGGAGGGGTGTAGGTGATGTTTTGGGAGGATTGGGAGGCAGAAGAAGTGATGGGTGGAGAAGAGGGTTGGGAAGGAGGTGATAGAGGCTGTTGGAAGTGGGCAGGGAGAGGAGGCGAGGATGAAGTAGATGCTAAGTGTTTTGGGTCAGGATCATCATATTGGTGGGAAGGGGCACGGGTGGGAGGCTGGTAGTGTGGCTGGTGGGAAGGGGCATGGGCGGGAGGCTGGTAGTGTGGCTGGTGGGAAGGGGCACGGGTGGGAGGCTGGTAGTGTGGCTGGTGGGAAGGGGCACGGGCGGGAGGCTGGTAGTGTGGCTGGTGGGAAGGGGCATGGGAATGCTGGAAGTGTTGTGGCTGTTGGGACGGGGCACAGGCATGATGTGGGTGATGGTGAGGTTGGTGGGATGGGGCACGGACAGTTTGGTGGTACGGGTCAGGAGGATGGTAGTAGCTGTAGTGATGGACAGTGGAGGAAGGGGGGGCAGTTGCAGCATGGGTGGCAAGACTCTCTGCTCTTGAGGCAATGAGTGCTAGAGTAGACTTGCAGGATTCCATTACTTGCATCTGCTGAGAAGCAGATAGCGTCTCCATTTGCTCAAGTACCGACTGGAAAAAAGTGTTGTTCGGTGACTGTCTTGCCTCTGAACGCATCGTTAACAGAAGTGTATGCATCTCGAGTATACTTTTATTTTAATTAAATTAAAACCTGCAGCCATTTGCTCAGACAAAACTTTCAGACAGTTCTGGAATGATGCGTTCAGGTGTAAGAACTTGGGCGCATAACTCTGTACCTGATCCCTCTGCCAAAGGCGCCCCGATGCTACAGGTGTACTAGAGGTGGCTGCAGCAGAGGGGTGGGGTACAGGAAACACTATATCCTCACCAGCAGATACATGCAATGGAACCTGCCAGAATGCTCCAGCGCTCGTGGATGGGACAGAGGGATCCGATGTGTGGGAAAGTGCAGAGTGGGAAGGTGCAGAGTGGGAAGGTGCAGAGGGTTCCTCACTGTCAAAGTGTCCCTCGGTGGCGGCCTCCTGAGGGATCGCCGCAGAAGGGTTCAACTGTGCTGCAGGCTTCCGAGTGCTCCCGACGGTGCTGTGGAACAAAGGAGAAAAACAAACAATTAATATACTGTCATAGCATGGCCCTGGCTGAAAGAGCAAAAGAGGTTTAGACATGTTAAACATTTGTTAGTGCATGTGGTGGGTAATATTTACCTTCGTGTCACCATCGTTGACTTAAGGAACGACAGGGCTTGGGCATATTTGTATTTGCTCCTGCGTCCTCCAGATCCACTCGGGGCCCACATCTCTTTGTTGAACTCCTTCTTAAAGCGATCCCTGATCGACCGCCACCTTTTCACAATCCTCTCACCTGTTAAAAAAGGAGAAACACAACTTGGTTAGAACCAATACTTAGAATGCATCAACAAAACTGAACTGTGGATACTTACGTTCTTGATTCTGGGCCTGAACATCAAGGTCCTCCCATCTCGCTATAAGTTCTTGGCAGATTTGCTCCCAGAGTCGACGGGTCACTGAGATATCAGCATGGCGGCGGTCACCCATGTTCCACAGTGGCTCCCTGTCTCGGACAAGATCGATGAGGAGGTCAATATCAAGGCCGACCTCCTCACTGTCAGAATCAGGAGTACGCTGTGAAACCTGTTATAAAAAAGGGAAAAATAATTTAACACAAAATTGTAAACATAGAAAACCTCCCAAAAAATAAAAAAATAAAAAAATGCTTACACGACGACGGCCGCCACGACTCTCACGCCGACGACCCTGGGAGCCACTGGAAGGACCTCTCGATTGAGCACCAGAATCCGAACTCTAGAAGAAAAATAACATAAAAATTATGTGCTTGTAGGTAGCCTTTCTATGTGTTGTGTGCCATGTGATATCTATAATGATAACTTTTTTATGCGTTGTGTGATGTCTGAATGTATCAGTTTGTATGTGTTGTGTTCTATCTGTAAGTATCTTGTGTTATGTGTTGTGTGTAGTGTTAGGTTGTGGTTCCGCAATACATGAAAGAAACATAACAATTGTGATCCCTCTCCATGTCTTTCTCCACCCCTTCCCTCTTCTTCGGGGAGCACCTCTTGGACTGTGGCAGCAGCTTCAGCAGCTTCCTACAAAGATGCAAAATGACAAAATACATTAATATATACACATACATACACAAATACACACACACAGACATACATTCACACACACACATACACACACAGACATACATACACAAACAGACACACATAGACACACAGACACACATACACACACAGACACACACCCACACACACGCACACACACACACACAAGACAGCGAGGGAGCAAGAGAGCAAAATTAGGTTAAAAACATATTTACCTCAGCGCGCTGCCGACGGGGAGGAGGGCTCCCAGAAGAAGACATGGCTGCTCTGGTACGGCTTGGCTGGCTGGGCTCTGTGGCAGGAGAGCTTGCTGGGCTCTGTGGCAGGAGAGCTGGCTGGGCTCTGTGGCAGGAGAGCTGTCTGGCCTCTGTGGCAGGAGAGCTGGCTGGCCTCTGTGGCAGGAGAGCTGGCTGGGTTCTGGCAGGAGAGCTGGCTGGGCTCTGTGGCAGGTTATAGCTGGCAGGCCTCTGTGGCAGGTTATAGCTTGCAGGCCTCTGGCAGGTTATAGCTGGCTAGCCTCTGTGGCAGGTTATAGCTGGCAGGCCTCTGTGGCAGGTTTGTAGCTGGCTCCGCTCTCTGGCTCCTTTGTTCTTCTGTCTTGGCAGGGTGTGTCTCTCTTGTGGTCTCTCTGGCTGGCAGTATTGCTGGAAATGAGTGAAGGCCTCAATGGCATTGCTTTATAGATGTGTCCAGGCCCATAGTTTCTGAGCATGCTCAGTGTAAAAAGCCGGATCAGGCCGCCGGATCCGCCTTTTTCCGGATCCGGCGCTATCCGGCGTCCATAGACATGCATTGCATTCCGCTCTTCTCCAGTTGTTACACTGGCTGCCCATTCATTACAGGATACAATTCAAAGTACTTGTTCTCACCCGCAAAGCTCTCCACAGTGCGGCACCCCCTTACATCTCCTCCCTCATTTCTGTCTATCGGCCTAGCCGACCACTGCGCTCTGCAAACGTCTTTCGACTAACCTCTGCACTAATCCGTACCTCCCACTCCCGACTCCAAGACTTCTCCCGTGCTGCGCCAATCCTCTGGAATGCTCTACCCCAAGATATTAGGACCATCCACAACTTGCATAGTTTTAGGCACTCGCTCAAAACACATTTGTTCAGAGCTGCCTACCACATTAACTAATCAAAGTCATTTTATGTTTGTGTGTGTGTGTAGCCCATTCACTATCTCCATCTACCCCCCACCCCCTGAAGATGGCTGGACCATCAGTGTAAATACATCATTGTAAATACACACCTGTACTTTGTATCTCCCCCGCCTCATTGTAGATTGTAAGCTCTCACGAGCAGGGTCGTCTTATTTTGTCTTATTTTGCTTTATTACCTAATTGTTAACGTTGTTACCTATGACTGTTGTGTTTGAAACTGTTAAACTGTAAAGCGCTGCGGAATATGTTGGCGCTATATAAATAAAAATTATTATTATTATTATTATTGCAGCGAAAAGCCGGAAAGGCCGGATCCGGCCCTTCCGGCTTTTTCACCACAGACGAAAAACGTTACAGTAGACGCTTTTTCCAGACGCCGGAATCGATTATATGCCGGATCCGGCATCAAACCGGAAGGAACGCTGGGCCATCCGGTGCAATCCGGCACTAATACAAATCAATGGGGGGAAAACCAGATCCGGTTTTTCACTTTTCCAATTCCGGTTTTTCTCCGAAGAGCCGGATTTAGCCTGAAACAAAAAAGCTGATGGGTGAAAGCAGCCTAAGTGACTTATGGTTGGGTGATATATGCGACCTAATAGGCAGGCATTTAGCAATTTTTAGTATGGACAGCTCTTCTTTGTATGTCGTCTAATTAAGACAATATAATAATATAGATATTATTGGTATTACCCAAAACCTATTATATTAATATTGAAAAAGAAGACCAAGAAAGATCCATATATGGAGCTGCAATGACATCTTAGGCAAGGTACAGTTTATTGAACATAGCAAGTGCCATAGACATTCTGTTTGATATGCATATTGGACTACATAGTTATTCTCCTAGACCAGGGGCTCACAGGGATACAAGGGACAGCCGACGTGGAGCGGGGGCACTATATCGAATCTATGGTGCCAGCCTCCGCTGTCAGGAAGGCTACCAGACTTTTAGGTCCCTGGTAGGGATACGATAGGAATAACAATTTTTCAATCTTCATAATATCCCAGTGTAGATGTGTATATACTAATTTACACCAGCCTGGGTCTCAAGGATTTAAAGGTGCTTTTTCTATTTTTGTTTTTTGATATTGTTTTTCACTTTTTAAAGAATATTTAATAAAGGAACGTTTTTAGGGTTCATCTCTATGTGTTTTTCTAAAAATATACCCTAGTGAGAAGTATTTTTGTTTTTTTTCTAAACATAGAGAAGTCATGATTTAAACTGCATACAATATAGAAAATCCATGTCAATGTTATGTTGCCTAAGGGCTTAAAAATTAGCATGTTATTCAATATCCTGCACCACCAAATAATAGTATCTTTTATTTCATATTAATAAAAAGCTTATTTAACTCAGTTAACTTTTTTCAAGTCTGCAAAGTTTCCACGCTGCACTCAGGAGTCAAATGTATTTAAGAGTCAAACACAGCTTAATTGTTGGCATTATTGCTTTCCCGAGAATAACGGCTTCCATAAATATTAACACAATGGAAGAAAGGTGATAAGTGGAACGCTGAACAAAACTGATAAGAATAGCACTATAGAATTTGGTTGTCTGATTAGAATTGACAAGCAAGTGGAGCATGGACACTGTGCTGAGATTAATTCTAGAAAGACGGGATGTTTATTTTCTGGCGTTGCAGCCATTCACAGCTTCTCTGGATGTACTTTTTTTTTTTTTTTTATAAATGCAGTTGTGCTGTAATAATTTTCATGGATGCACTGTGTCTCTAGGCCACCACAATATTTCTCTACGCATTCCACAGTGAAAATATTTCTTTTGCAAAATGTATTTCTAAAATACCATTACAGAACAGGCTGAATAGTGAAAATGGCCTTTTGTCCATGAGCTTCCATTTATGGAACACACCAAAAACTATATTTTTATGCTCTGCCTGCAGGACTAGATATACAAGACATCAAAGACGTTTTAAACTGTGAACATCAAATATATGCCTATTTCAATTCTCCATTTTTTAGCTTTTATAGAAACACCCAAAATGAGAAAAGAGTTGAGAAAAAATTGTGATAAAAACATTGTTATAAATGTCACTTAAATTCGATATTAAAGTGAACCTGTCACAGTTTTGGCCAATATGAGTTACGGCTATCACCTTTCAGGGCTTATATGCGGCATTCTATAATGCTGCATATAAGCCCCCAACCCCACCTGTAACAGAAGACACCCACGGGGGTGTCACTCTTCTTGGTCTGGTGCGTCCCATCTTCTTATGATCGCCGCCCTCTTGCAGTGCGCAGGTGCCGGAAAAGGTGAAAGAGCCCAGGCGCCTGCACACTGCAGTACTTTGCTCTGCCCTCAACAAGGCAGATAAGTACGCCTGCACAGGCGCGCGGTGCAGAGGGGACTGTGTGGATGATGCAGTGAGGGGTAATCCACACGAACCGAGAAGGGCAGCATCGCAAGAAAATGGGAAGCGCTGGACCAAGAAGAGTGACACCCTTTGGACCAGACCACCCCGCAGGTGAGTATAATAAAAGTTATTTTTCTGCTCTTTCAGGTTGGGCTGGGGGCAGATATACAGCATTATTGAATGCTGTATATCAGCCCTGAAATTTGATCGCCGTATCTTATATCGGCCAAAACTGGTGACAGGTTCCCTATAAAGTAGCAATGTACCATATCAAAATATCCTTATACAGCTCTGGCAAAAATTAAGAGACCACTGCAAAATGTTCAGCTTTCATGCGTCTTGGCATGCTTTCCATCAGTCTTTCACACTGCTCGTGGTGCAAAAATGTAAGCAGTTCTTCTTTGTTTGATGGCTTGTAACTATCCATCATCCTCTTAATTACATTCCAGAGGTTTTCAGTGGGGTTCAGGTCTGGAGATTGGGCTGGGCATGACAGGGTGTTGATGTGGTGGCTCTTAACTTTTGCCAGAGCTGTCTGTTTAGAACTATACAAAAAATAAATGTGCTGAACATCCAAAAATCATATGTTGATGTAATGCTGCTTGGCAAAAATGTACAAAACTGAATATGAGGTTTTTAGTTTAACATTCTTTTCAGACTGTATGAAGCCCAGTGCGACATCATGGTGAACCTCTCAGTGGGTCCCTAACTTATATAACCTTAAAGGTGTGGCATCATGGGCCAACCACTGTCACAGCGACTGTGCACCAGCAGTGCGAGCAGCCTGGTTTCTCATGGCGTCTCACAGCACCCATGCTGCAAGGCTGAGACCCCATGACTCCAGGTTACACCACCCTACAGGCACAAAACCACAGCAAATATGGCCGCCATACATCACAACACTATGTAAAAGGCTCAAAAAAGTAATCTTCCACAAGCTCTCATACTGAGAACTGAGAGCAAAAATAGACGGAACCCATCATGCAGTGTCTTGCTAATAAAAATGTTTGTGCCAAATGGGAGGAGTGCTTGGGCCAAGTAAAAAGAGGGGGCAAACCACGCAATATGCTAGAACTTTAAATCAAAAGGGGTGATCCATGTCATAATACTGTGTCACTAAAACAGATTAAACATCAAACCTTACCACCGTGTTGCATTGCTAGATGCGCCCAGTAGCCAAGAGTGAACAGTACCATAAAGTAAATCAAATGTGTACTTTATCAAAAGTATATAAAAATAGACATACAAATGAAAACAAATACAATTACCTCCAGTGTGAGGGACAGAAAAGAGATAAACCTAGCTCAAAAAAGTCCTATGCATTCAATGTTCCAAATTTGCAGGTATAACACTATGATATACCATCAAAGGATTAGGCAGTCATGTATGAGGACAATTCGTATAAATTAAATGCCTCCATATGCTATATAGAAAATCATGGCTAACCTTAATGACAGTACTGTTACTTTAAAGTACCAATGCCCCTGTAACAAATGCTCAATATTGCTCAAATTAGTGGTAGCAACTCATTATTGCATAAACCCTATATTTTTTGTAAATATTATTGCATATAGCCTTCTGCATAGATACAATACATATCAATCATATTTGCTTGTCTGTTGTCGATAATATATTGCTGACAATGTGTGGACAGTACGAAATGGCTAACAATGTCCCTAATAGGGGAAGAGTTAAGATGCAGGATCCTGCAAAGTACATGTAGTAAGGTCCGGCCTGCTGCCTACGTTCCAGCTAAACCTAATTTCTTTGGATCCAAGAAACTAGTGTTGGGATTTTTTATTTTGCGGGACACTGGTGCGGCCAAGGCAGTGGATGACCCTACAAAACTCAAAACAATCCCCCAGCACTTAAAGGCTTATCACAACTGTGATCCAAAGTCATTCATGGTTAGTGGCATTAATGCTATCCATACTGGGATAAGAGGGGGAAATCTAAAAAAACTACTAGCACTATGCAAAGCTAAATAGATAGTGACATTAGACACGATGACCCCAAACGGTCTGAATGAATCACTCAGTTTCGCTTACTTTTCATAAATTCTTGTGTTCCTTTTGAATCCGTTTTATTATTCCCACCAGTTTTCTTTTTTCATGTTTTATTCTAGATTTGACATCTACTCATGGTGCTGTAATCGACCTTTGAGATCATCCTCCAAACTAATTTTTGTTTGTGCACTGATATACAGTATATGACATTGCTAGGTATACAATTGCATATTACATTTATTTAATTATATGTACTACAAATATGCTGCAAAATGCTGCTCTTTAGGTAATGTACTTGAAATATGCTGTAGAATTCCACGCTTATCCTGTGTTGGCTCATGATACTTTTTCTATATAAGGCATTGACACTATATTTTCAGATGGAACTGATGTGTGTATGCGCATTGCGCTACCGTTTGTCTCTTGCACAGTATGGCATCTACATGCTTTCTGCGCATGACTGGTAGCTATGAGAATCTCTGTGCTCCTGCACATGCACGATTAGGTTTGATGGCTGGGGAGCGTACAGGCAACGCAGTGGACACAACGCACCTGCGCCATATGAACATTTCCCATGGTTAATTGTGGATTGTGTGATCTATCACGTGACCCGTTACCGGGGGGATAAAAGGTCCTGGTTGGTACCATGTCTAGTATCCCCTTGAGAAAGCAACATCCAAACACGCGAAATGCGCATTGGGGGGTTTCCCATCCGTTTCCTTTAGCAGCCTGAGTTTCTCTCTTCTCATAGGTAAGATGTACCCTTTTCAACCATATATCATTTAGGTGTTTGTGATGCTTTTACCTATAAGCACATGTTATGAAGATTTTATTTGACTATTTGTGGTTTTGATTTACTCATGGTTTTCATTCGTCTGTTTGTCTTTTTCATATACTTTTTATAAACTCTGTATTTAAATTTGTGAATTAAAAATGACTACTTAAACCTTCTACACTGCACCTGCTCCTATCTCTACATGTTTGTTTGGAGTGGGTTTTTCTTTATTGTGATACAGTGCCTTGCGAAAGTATTTGGCCCCCTGGAAATTTTCAACCTTTTCCCACATATCATGCTTCAAATATAAAGATACCAAATGTAAATTTCTGGTCAAGAATCAACAACAAGTGGAACACAATTGTGAAGTTGAACGAAACTTATTGGTTATTTTAAATTTTTGTGGAAATTCAAAAACTGAAAAGTGGGGCGTGCAATATTATTTAGCCCCTTTAACTTAATACTTTGTTGTGCCACCTTTTGCTGCGATTACAACTGCAAGTCACTTGGGGTATGTCTCTATCAGTTTTGTACATCGAGAGACTGAAATTCTTGCCCATTCTTCCTTGGCAAACAGCTCGAGCTCAGTGAGGTTTGATGGAGATCGTTTGTGAACAGCAGTTTTCAGCTCTTTCCACAGATTCTCGATTGGATTGAGTTCTGGACTTTGACTTGGCCATTCTAACACCTGGATACGTTTATTTGTGAACCATTCCATTGTAGATTTTGCTTTATGTTTTTGATCATTGTCTTGTTAGAAAACTAATCTCCATCCCAGTCTCGGGTCTTTTGCAGACTCCAACAGATTTTCTTCAAGAATGGTCCTGTATTTGGCTCCATCCATCTTCCCATCAATTTTAACCATCTTCCCTGTCCATGCTGAAGAAAAGCAGGCCCAAACCATGATGCTGCCACCACCATGTTTGACAGTGGGGATGGTTTGCTCAGGGTGATGAGCTGTGTTGCCTTTACGCCAAACATACCGTTTGGTATTGTTGCCAAAAAGTTCGATTTTGGTTTCATCTGACCAGAGCACCTTCTTCCACATGTTTGGTGTGTCTCCCAGGTGGCTTGTTGCAAACTTTAAACAACACTTTTTATGGATATCTTTGAGAAATGGCTTTCTTCTTGCCACTCTTCCATAAAGGCCAGATTTGTGCAGTGTACGACTGATTGTTGTCCTATGGACAGACTGTCCCACCTCAGCTGTAGATCTCTGCAGTTCATCCAGAGAGATCATGGGCCTCTTGGCTGTACCTCTGATCAGTCTTCTCCTTGTTTGAGATGAAAGTTTAGAGGGACGGCCGAGTCTTTGTAGATTTGCAGTGGGATGATACTCCTTCCATTTCAATATGATCACTTGCACAGTGCTCCTTGGGATGTTTAAAGTTTTGTAAATCATTTTGTATCCAAATCCGGCTTTAAACTTCTCCACAGCAGTGTCACAGACCTGCCTGTTGTGTTCCTTCGTCTTCATCATGCTCTCTGTGCTTCAAACAGAACCCTGAGACTATCACAGAGCAGGTGCATTTATACGGAGACTTGAATACACACAGGTGGATTATATTTATCATCATTAGGCATTTAGGACAACATTGGATCATTCAGAGATCCACAATGAACTTCTGGAGTAAGTTTGCTGCACTAAAAAAGGGGCCGAATAATATTGCACGTCCCACTTTTCAGTTTTTGAATTTCCACAAAAATGTAAAATAACCAATAAATTTCGTTCAACTTCACAAGTATGTTCCACTTGTAGTTGATTCTTCACCTAAAATTAGCATTTTGTATCTTTATGTTTGAAGCATGATATGTGGGAAAAGGTTGAAAATTTCCAGGGGGCCGAATACTTTCGCAAGGCACTGTATACTGCACCAAAACATGCATATAAACTGCCAAAATAGAGAGTAAAATTTTAATCATGAGCAGTATTGATATAATAAAAAAATCAGTTTCCTGATGCATTTCTGTCAGATGTACAGTTGTGGCCAAAAGTATTGACACCCCTGCAATTCTGTCAGATAATACTCAGTTTCTTCCTGAAAATGATTGCAATCACAAATTCTTTGGTATTATTATCTTCATTTAATTTGTCTTAAATGAAAAAAAACACAAAAGAGAATGAAGCAAAAAGCAAAACATTGATCATTTCACACAAAACTCCAAAAATGGGCCAGACAAAAGTATTGGCACCCTCAGCCTAATACTTGGTTGCACAACCTTTAGCCAAAATAACTGCGACCAACCGCTTCCGGTAACCATCAATGAGTTTCTTACAATGCTCTGCTGGAATTTTAGACCATTCTTCTTTGGCAAACTGCTCCAGGTCCCTGATATTTGAAGGGTGCCTTCTCCAAGCTGCCATTTTTAGATCTCTCCACAGGTGTTCTATGGGATTCAGGTCTGGACTCATTGCTGGCCACCTTAGAAGTCTCCAGTGCTTTCTCTCAAACCATTTTCTAGTGCTTTTTGATGTGTGTATTGGGTCATTGTCTTGCTGGAAGACCCATGACCTCTGAGGGAGACCCAGCTTTCTCACACTGGGCCCTACATTATGCTGCAAAATTTGTTGGTAGTCTTTAGACTTCAGAATGCCATGCACACGGTCAAGCAGTCCAGTGCCAGAGGCAGCAAAGCAACCCCAAAACATCAAGGAACCTCCACCATGTTTGACTGTAGGGACCGTGTTCTTTTCTTTGAATGCCTCTTTTTTTCTCCTGTAAACTCTATGTTGATGCCTTTGCCCAAAAAGCTCTACTTTTGTCTCATCTGACCAGAGAACATTCTTCCAAAATGTTTTAGGCTTTTTCAGGTAAGTTTTGGCAATCTCCAGCCTGGCTTTTTTATGTCTCGGGGTAAGAAGTGGGGTCTTCCCGGGTCTCCTACCATACAGTCCCTTTTCATACAGATGCCGATGGATAGTACGGGTTGACACTGTTGTACCCTCGGACTGCATGGCAGCTTGAACTTGTTTGGATGTTAGTCGAGGTTCTTTATCCAACATCCGCACAATCTTGCGTTGAAATCTCTTGTCAATTTTTCTTTTCCGTCCACATCTAGGGAGGTTAGCCACAGTGCCATGGGCTTTAAACTTCTTGATGACACTGCGCACGGTAGACACAGGAACATTCGGGTCTTTGGAGATGGACTTGTAGCCTTGAGATTGCTCATGCTTCCTCACAATTTGGTTTCTCAAGTCCTCAGACAGTTCTTTGGTCTTCTTTCTTTTCTCCATGCTCAATGTGGTACACACAAGGACACAGGACAGAGGTTGAGTCAACTTTAATCCATGTCAACTGGCTGCAAGTGTGATTTAATTATTGCCAACACCTGTTAGGTGCCACAGGTAAGTTACAGGTGCTGTTAATTACACAAATTAGAGAAGCATCACATGATTTTTTCGAACAGTGCCAATACTTTTGTCCACCCCCTTTTTTATGTTTGGTGTGGAATTATATCCAATTTGGCTTTAGGACAATTCTTTTTGTGTTTTTTCATTTAAGACAAATTAAATGAAGATAATAATAACAAAGAATTTGTGTTTGCAATAATTTTCAGGAAGAAACTGAGTATTATCTGACAGAATTGCAGGGGTGTCAATACTTTTAGCCACAACTGTAGGTCAATATCTGTCACTCATAATATAAAGTGCCAATACAGAAAGCAAAATTGTAATCATTACAATTTACTCTCTGTATTGGCGTCATATATGCATGTGGATTTCTCAAAAATGTTTAGAATTGAGAGTCCTCAGTGGTTGATACCTTTTAATGGCTAACTGAAAAGATGGTAACAAATTGCAAGCTTTCGAGACTACACAGGTCTCTTAATCAGGCATAGACTAATACAAATTCTTCAGAATTTGTATTAGTCTATGCCTGATGAAGAGACCTGTGTAGTCTCGAAAGCTTGCAATTTGTTACCATCTTTTCAGTTAGCCATTTAAAGGTATCAACCATTGAGGACTCTCAATTCTAAACATTTTTCTATCTACTGGCTAACACGGTACCAAGATATATATCTTTCCTGTGGATTTCTCATGCATTAGCTGACTATTCACTAGCACTTTGTGTATACCACACGTTATAGGACTATGTAATTTTTTTTGCACTAGCAATTTACATATAAATATTGTCACATATTCTGTGTTGGCATAAACTATACATGAGTTATATATGTGAAATGATTGCATGTAAAAGTGCCAATTTCTATGGGCTTCACATAGATACCTTCTTACTTGATCTTGACTTTACTACCTCCTCTCTGGACATTGGTCAAATACCTATCTAGGTGTGTGCCCTTGTTTGTATCAATATGTTTCATTTTTCTGGTTTTATGACATTGGTTTGTAATTCAATTTATCACCTGATCCTAATAAAATATAAATTTACTTCACCATTTTTGATGTATTGGGACTTTGATGGTAGGATTTGTCCTTTCTTTTCTCTTGGTTATTCACTTACTGTCCTGTTCTGGATGTATAGAGTTCAGTCTTTTGATTTGTGAGGATACTATATACATTCTACAATTATATTACCAATACTATATGTTGATCTCACGACAGGACCAATTTTTCCCTTGTTTGATATTCAGTAGTGTGTGAGGTCTAATCACAATATGCTCCTGTCAGATTTCTATTTGGGTCCTTGTACTAGGTTATCATACACATAGTAGCTTAATGAAACTTTACTGGTCCAGTCTAAAATAACTTCCATGATCAGAGAAAAGATTAAAGAATACTTGGTATTTGCTGGTTAGCACCAAAACCTGTTATTAGAAGAGTTATTTTATCACAAGCCTCATGATTAAAATGAGAAAGACTGAAGGCTTAGTCTGACTCAGAATATAAGATATCCAAATTAAAAACAGCTTATGTAAGAAATCCCTCTCTGTATTTAGAGAAAGAAATACGTGATAGTAGATTGAAGCTAAATAATATTCTTACACATAAAACAGAGAAAGCAATGGCTTGGACTCAGGCCACAAACTATCAACTTTTAGCATGAAGATTGCGAGAGAAGCAATTCTTGACCACTATACGTATGATTCAGGTTGGACCAGGTCTTATATCCTCCAACCCAGGTGTGATTTATTAATCTTTTCTACAATATTGCCAGAATCGTTATAAAGCTGCCCAGTGACCCGCCAATACCAGTATTACTGCATTCTTAGATAACCTTAATTTAGCTTAAGTATCAGAAATGGATCTTTTCAATCTGCATTCTACAGTACTTTCACAACTGAGGAAGTGTAGTGGCAGTCAAATCTTTTAAACAGGGCCATGCTCCAGGTCGTGATGGAGTGATAGCTCTATAAAGTTTTCAGACCCCTTTAAATTTTTCACTCTTTGTTTCATTTCAGCCATTTGGTAAATTAAAAAAGTTAATATTTTCACATTAATGTACACTCTGCAACTCATCTTGACTAAAAAAAAACAGAAATGTAGAAATTTTTGCAAATTTATTAAAAAAGAAAAACTGAAATATCACACGGTCATAAGTATTCAGATCCTTTGATCAGACACTCATATTTAAGTCACATGCTGTCCATTTCCTTGGGATCCTCCTTGAGATGGCTCTACTCCGTCATTGGAGTCCAGCTGTGTTTAATTAAACTGATGACTTGATTTGGAAAGGCACACACCTTTCTATATAAGACCTCACAGCTCTTAGTGCATGTCAGACCAAATGAGAATCTTGAGGTCAAAGGAACTGGCCAAGGGACTCAGAAACAGAATTGTGGCAAGGCACAGATCTGGTCAAGGTTACAACAGGATTTCTGCAGTACTCAAGGTTCCTAAGAGCACAGTGGCCTCCATAATCCTTAAATGGAAGAAGTTTCAGACCACCAGAAGTTTTCTTAGACCTGGCTATTCAGCCAAACTAAGCAATCGTGGGAGAAGAGCCTTGGTGAGAGAGGTAAAGAAGAACCCCAAGATCACTGTGGCTGAGCTCCAGAGATGCAGTAGGGAGATGGGAGAAAGATTTACAAAGTCAACTATCACTGCAGCCCTCCACCAGTCGGGCCTCTATAGCAGAGTGGCCTGACGGAAGCCTCTCCTCAGTGCAAGACATATGAAAGCCCGCATAGAGTTTGCTAGAAAACACATGAAAGACTCCCAGACTATGAGAAATAAGATTCTCTGGTCTGATGAGGCAAAGATAGAACATTTTGGTGATAATTATAAGTGGTATGTGTGGAGAAAACCAGGCACTGCTCATCACCTGCCCAATACAATCCCAACAGTGAAACATGGTGGTGGCAGCATCATGCTCTGGGGGTGATATTCAGCTGCAGGGACAGGACGACTGGTTGCCATTAAAGGAAAAATGAATGAGACGAAGAAGAGAGATATCCTGAATGAAAATCTCTTCCAGAGTGCTCTTCACCTCAGACTTGGCCGAAGATTCACCTTCCAACAAAACAATGACCCTACGCACACAGCTAAAATAACAAAGGAGTGGCTTCAGAACAACTCTGTGACCATTCTTGACTGGCCCAGCCAGAGTCTTGACCTAAACCCAATTGAGCATCTCTGGAGAGACCAGAAAATGGCTGTCCACCAACGTTCATCATCCAACCTGACGGAACTGGAGAGGATCTGTAGAGAAGAATGGCAGAGGATCCCCAAATCCAGGTGTGAAAAACTTGCATCATTCCCAAGAAGACTCATGGCTGTATTAGCTCAAAAGGGTGCTTCTACTCAATACTGAGCAAAGTGTCTGAATACTTATGTCCATGTGATATTTCAGTTTTTCTTTTTTAATAAATTTGCAAATATTACTATATTTCTGGGTTTTTTTTCAGTCAAGATGGAGTACAGAGTGTCCATTAATGTGAAAAAAATGAACATTTTTGAATTTACCAAATGTCTGCAATAAAACAAAGAGTGAAAAATTTAAAGGGGGTCTGAATACTTTCCGTACCCATTCTATTATAAAAAATACCTTCTTCTTCTCACGCCGCATTTGAAAAAACAAAATTTGCAACACCTGTCAAGCCAGCATCAGCAGGGGTAGCAAAACTACCAGCCTTACCACCACCAGAATGATCAGGCACATGGCAGCAAAGCACCCAACTTTGTGGGCCCAACCCCAGGCTCCAGGAACAGTGTCTGCGGGTGACATCACTGCTTCTTCCACTGTTGTGCGTGCAAGCCAATCTCCTGTCCACGGTGCATGCGAAGATGCCTCCTGCCCTGCACCTGCCATTTCCCACACTCAAATAGCACCATCAAGCACGTCCACATCCTTGTCCCAGTGCAGCCTTCAGTTGTCCATACCCTAGTCATTGGAACGAAAGTGGAAATACGCAGCCAACGCCCCACAGGCCACAGTACTAAATTCACACATTTCTAATCTGCTTGTGCTGGAAATTTTGCCTTTAAGGCTTGTGGAGACGGAATCTTTCTGCAACCTGATGGCAGCAGCCGTCCTAAGGTACTCGGTCTCCAGCCACCACTATTCCTCCGCTGTGCCATCCCTGGATTACACAAGCATGTGTCCCACAACATTACCCGTGCCCTCAACAATGCAGTTACTGGGAAAGTACACCTAACCACGGACACGTGGACAAGTGCTTGAGGCCAGGGACGGTACATCTCGCTGATGGCACACTGGGTTAACATAGTGGAAGCCTGGACCCAGTCAGACCTTGGGATGGAACACGTCCTCCCGACGCCAATGATTGTGGGCTCTACGTCAATCAGGGTTGTCCCCACAGTCTACAGCTCCTGCACCTCCTCCTCCTCTCCAGCCTCCATCTGTGAAATGAGCACATCAGTCCCAAGCTGGAAACACTGCAGCACTGCAAAATCCAAGCGGCAACAGGCTGTGCTGAAGCTAATATGCTTAGGTGACAAGCCGCACAATGCTGAAGAGTTGTGGACAGGTCTGAAAGAGCAGGCTGATCTGTGGCTGACACCGCTGAACCTCAAGCCTGGCATGGCTGTGTGTGACAATGGCAGGAACCTGGTGGCGGCTCTGAGGCGAGGTGAACGGACACACGTACCATGCCTGACCCAGAGCTGCTGAATCTGCTTGTGAAAGTATGCCGCCTGTGTGCCCATTTTAAAAAGTCAGCTACAGCTTCAGCTGCCCTTGCTATGCTTCAGCAGCGATTGCAGCTTCCGGCTCACCAACTGGTGTGTGATGTCCCCACGCGTTGGAACACTACACTGCAGTGTTGGAAAGGATTTGTGAGCAGAAGAGGGCAGTTGTTGAATACCAGCATCAACAAGGCTGTCGTTATTCAGGTCAGACTCCACACATAAGACCTCAGGAGTGGACATGGATGTCACACATACACTGTGTTCCAAATTATTATGCAAATTGGATTTAAGTGTCATAAAGATTTAATTGTTTTGTTTTTTAAATAAACTCGTGGATGGTATTGTGTCTCAGGGCTCAATGGATCACTGAAATCAATTGTAAACACACGTGATAATTAGTTTTCCCGGTGATTCTAATTAAAGAAAAACTACTTAAAAGTGATGTTCCACAATATCAAGCAGGCCACAGGTTTCAAGCAATATGGGAAATAAAAAGGATCTCTCTGCTGCTGAAAAGCGTTAAATAGTGCAATGCCTTGGACAAGGTATAAAAACATTAGATATTTCATGAAAACTTAAGAGTGATCATCATACTGTGAAGAGATTTGTGACTGAAACAGAGCACAGACAGAGTTCATGCAGATAAAGGCATAATGAGGAAGGTTTCTGCCAGACAAATTAATTGGATTAAGAGAACTGCTGCCAAAATACCATTACAAAGCAGCAAACAGTTATTTGAAGCTGCTGGTGCCTCTGGAGTCCCTCGAACTTCAAGGTGTAGGATCCTTCAAAGGCTTGCTGTGGTGCCTAAACCTACTATTCAGCCACCCTTAAACAGTGTTCACAAGCAGAAACGGTTGCAGTGGGCCCAGACATACATGAAGACTGCTTTTCAAACAGTCTTGTTTACTGATGAGTGTCGAGCAACCCCGGATGGTCCAGATGGATGGAGTAGTGGATGGTTGGTAGATGGCCACCATGTCCCAACAACGTCAGCAAGGAGGTAAAGGAGTCATGTTTTGGGCCGGAATCATGGGGAAACAGCTGGTATGGCCCTTTAAGGTTCCTGAAGGTCTGAAAATGACCTCTGCAAGTATAAAGAGTTTCTGACTGACAACTTTCTTCCACGGTATAAAAAGCAGAAACGTGCCTTCAGGAGCAAAATCATCTTCATGCATGACAATGCACCATCTCATGCTGCATAGAATACCTCTGAGTCATTGGCTGCTATGGGCATAAAAGGAGATAAACTCATGGTGTGGCCACCATCTTCCCCTGACCTCAACCCTATAGAGAACCTTTGGAGTATCATCAAGCAAAAGATCTAAGAGGGTGGGAGGCAGTTCACATCAAAACAGCAGCTCTGGGAGGCTATTCTGACTTCATGCATAGAAATACAAGTAGAAACTCTCCAAAAACTCACAAGTTCAATGGATGCAAGAATTATGAAGGTGATATCAAAGAAGGGTTCCTATGTTAACATGTAACTTGGCCTGTTGGGATGTTTTGGAGTTAAATAGCTTTTTTTGTTCAGTGGATGTGACCTCCTAATGCTGCAAATTCCACAAATCAGCATTTTCAGTTCTTTAAAACATATCAAATGTTTAGAAATTCTACTGTGCCTAATAATTTGGAACAGTGCATTTTGAGTTTTTATTAGTTTTGGAGACTATACTGTTATCATTGGGAGGTTTCTTCAATAAAATTCGATGTATACTCTAACGGGTGATGACTTTTATTAGACTGACTGTCATTTGCACTGACCATTTAGGAAAATCCAAGAAAAACATCATTTGCATAATAATTTGGAACATAGTGTATGCAACATCCTGCAAAACTTTGAGGAGTCCACCAAGATGGTGAGCGGCGATGACGCCATAATTAGCGTCACCATCCCGCTTCTTTGCATTCTGAAAAGCTCTGTGCTCACAATGAAAGAGGAGGCATTGCAGGCAGAGCAGGAAGACATGGAGCAAAGAACCATACAGGGTGATTACACACAGCCCAGCCTCATGTCATCCCAACGTGGATTGTTTGACAATGAGGAAGAGGAGGAGGAGGAAGAACAGGAGCTACTTTCATGCGCTGTAGAGGGTACTACAAGCACAACTGCCATACCATCTGTTCAGCGTGAATGGCCTGAGGACAGGGAAGAAGAGAAGGAGAAGGAGGAGGAGGACACCTTGGTTAGTCGTCCTGTTGGTGAGGACACGTAATGCTTGCCTGTTACCAGTCTGGCACGCATGTCTGACTTTATTTTGTGCTGCCTTTCCCATGATCCTCGTATTGTAAAAATTTTGGGTGACAGTCATTACAGGGTAGTGACACTTTTAGACCCACGCTACAAGGAGAATTTTCAATCTCTTCTTCCAGAGGCAGACAGGTGTACTAAAATGCTGCATTACCAGAGGCCATTGTTGCAGAATTAGTAAAAAAAATTCCGGTCTCAAAACGCTGGCGGCAGACATAACAGTTCGTTGGACAACCAAGGAGTACAGGCGAGAGAGACACAACTCCAATCCAGCAGAGGCAGGGGAACACTGGCAAAGTTCTGGGACAGTTTTCTCACACCCTCCCACCGCCCTGGCCCTGAGGTGCGGGGTAATGTCACAAGAAATAGAATGTTTTCTAAGATGCTGAGGGAGTACCTTGCTGACCGTACCAACGTCCTCCGTGATTCCTCTGTGCCTTTTAATTATTGGGTATCCAAGCTGGATACCTGGCATGAATTGTCTCTCTACGCCTTGGAGGTCCTGGCCTGCCCTGCTGCTAGCATTTTGTCAGAGCGGGTTTATAGTGTCGCTGGTGGAATTATCACAGATAAGCGCATTCACCTGTCAACGGAAAATGCAGACAGGCTGACTCATAAAAATGAACAAGGGCTGGATTTGGCCAGACTTCTCTACACCACCTAATGACAGTGAAACATAACCTCCAATACAGTGTCTTTTTGGGAGGTGTATTCCCATGTACCTCTTCACACCCACACATGGGTGTATGCTTCCTGATTTTGGCTATTTGGTGTACTCCTCCTCCTTGTCCTCATTCTCATCATCCACCACCACTAGAACACCAGTGTGAATGTGTTCTATGCTGCTAAAGCCATTCAATTTTTTGGCAAGGGTTTCTATGATCCCCATAAAAAATGTTTAATTAATGTGCCCCCCATGGGGAAATGTTTGTCAGCCCATGCACTTAGTGTATGGGCATTATAAGTCCGGGAAACCCGCTCCTTTAAATTGGGCCTATTTTTTAATGAGGCCTTCCTCCATGTCTCATTCATCCACCGCCACTAGATCACCAGGGTTAACGTGCTCTGTGCTGCTACAGCCACTCTAGTTTTTTGCAAGGGTGTTTATGATGCCCATAAACAATTAAAAAAAAAATTAACCCCCATGGGGAAATGTTTGTCAGCCCATTAGTGCATGGCATTACAAGTCTAGGAGACTCGCTCCTTTAAATGGGGCCTATTTGTTAATGAGGCCTTCCTCCACGTCTCATCATCCACCACCACTAGATCACCAGGGTTAACATGTTCTGTACTGCTACAGCCACTCTAGTTTTTTGCAAGGGTGGTTATGATGCCCGTAAACAATTTTTTTTTAAATTTACCCCCATGGTGAAATGTTTGTCATCCCATATACTTAGTGTATGAGCATTCCAAGTAAAGGAGACCCGCTCCTTTAAATTGGGCCTATTTTTTAATGAGGCCTTCCTCCACATCTCATCATCCATAGCCACTAGATCACCAGGGTTAACTTGTTCTATGTTGCTACAGCCACTCTAGTTTTTTGAAAGGATGTTTATGATGCCCATAAACAATTTTTTTAATTTTTTTTACACCAAGGGGAAATGTTTGTCAGCCCATACACTTAGTGTATGGGCATTGCAAGTCTAGGAGACCCACTCCTTTGTAATGGGACAGGTTTTTTTATGAGGCCCTCCTCCATGTTTCTTCCAAGGGGGTATTGGGGTGCGTGCAAATTTGAGTCAAGGCGGCCCTTGCATTCAATGCATAAGGAAACAGTATGGCAGGACCAACTGAAGAATGTGAAGTGGGTTTTCCTGTGGCCATCCAGTACCTGGGTTCAAAGGCTTCTTGGGGTGCATATGACTTGATAGCAGCGCAGGCCTTGCATTCAATGCAACATTTTTTCAGGAAGCCCTCCTGTACCTCTCGTGAAAGGGGTATTGGGGTGCATCGTAATTCTTGGCAGCCCAGCGACTCACTGCATAGGCAATAACAGCATAGGAGACACCCTGTTTAATAATGGCCCTTTAAGAATATTAATGCCGCCTGATGCCCCTCTAAAAATAGGCTTTAATGACTTTAAGAGTCCCTCCTTCATAAATGAAACAAGATGTTTCTCCTTATGTGTCACACACCACACGGCCAGCTAGGGTTGTTAAATGTTACAATGACATTTCCCAGTGAATGCATTTGTATTGGTTGAAAGCAATGTTAAAGTTGAAAAACGCATCAAAAACGCTGCGTGTGAAGATAGCCCAAGTGTTGGGGAAAGATTTTGGCCCGGGGTTAATTATTTTGTCTTATATACAAGTCATTACCCTGGAAAGGATGTGCCTTAACATATTTCCCAGCAAAATCCATTTTGGTTTCCTTTTTGTATGTTTTTTGGTGCACCTGTAAAACTGACGGGAAACTCTGACAACATTGTTTATAGCTGTGACCTAGGAGTCAAAAATGCTTCCAGGGGGGATCCCCAAGATGTTCCCGTGACATTTGAGCAGTGTTTCCATCATTTTCAGACATTTATAGACCTTTAAAGGACCCCCCAGGGGATTGTGGTAAAAATTCTTGGGTTTCCCATAGACTTACATTGGGTTCGTTGTTCTGTCCGAGTACCCGAGTATTCCAATCTGCTCGATCCGAGCAACGAGCACCCGAGCATTTTAGTGCTCGCTCATCAATGCTTATCTCCTTTCAGTTGGGAAAGCTGGGTGGTGGAACTGCCACAAATCAACTTGCTTCATCAGCACATGTCACAGATGTTTGATTAAACTAAGATAGCAGGAATTTGAAGGCCAAACCATGTTTCTCAAACCATTCCTGAACAATTTTTCAGGTTGGCAGAATTATCCTTCTAAAAGGCTGGTGCTGTTACTGAAAAACTTTACCATGAAGAGGTGTACTTGGTTTACACGATGTTTAGGTAGGTGGTACATGTATAAGTAACATCCATATGGATTCCAGGACCCAAATTTTTATGAATCTGATGCCCGGAGTATCATTCTGAACCTGTTGTCTTGCCATCATAATTTTGGTCCTTGTCAAAGTGGGTCAGATCATTCTGCTTTTCCTGTTTCCTACACACCAACTAAAAAATTGATTCTTTATTTTATGAAGCTGGAACAACTCCCTTTTTTTCTACATTGTTAACAACTGTGGCTACACGAGTTTTGGGCTTCAGCATGCCGGATGCCGCTGTAGGTGAGTTGGTTTTTATTCAACTTTTTTACAAATAGTTTTACTGTTATAGATGGTTCGTGTTGGAGGCTTTGGCAACCAAACTTAAACACTTTACAACTTGCGATGTACATGTATCACCCCATTTGAAACTTTAGAATTTTAACGATTATTTATCTCATACCATAGATGGAAAAATAAAAATAGTATGGGTCTCAGAATATTGCTACATGAAGCAAATTTAAGATTATTTTTTACATTTTTACATTCAAAATCGATATAAAATTGAAATCACTGTAATAATACTGTAATAGTACTGATTTACAAAATAGTGCTGACCCACAAAATAAAGTTAACATTTAGTTTTTACAGCACAGTGAGCAAAATATATGACTATATCTTATAGGTATAACTGGGAAAAAAGGGACCTCGTTTAACTCCTTCATGACTTTTGATGTACCCATATTTCATGGTTGGATAGGGGATCTTGACCTTTGACGTATAGATACGTCATGGCAATTGTGTGAGCAGAGGAGCTGTGCCCAAGCAATCGCCGCCGGCAGCTTGGCTTAAGTTAAAGTTGAAATCCGACTGTCACTGCCAGGAGCGCTACCCACACTGCATGGGCATTTTAACCCCCTAAATGCCGGGATCGATATCGATCACAGCATTTAGAAGGCTGAGATACGGAGAGGGCTCCCTCTCTCTTCCGACATCATCTCCCTGTGATGTCATCGCAAGGGCCTAATCATTACCATGGTAACACGATGTCGTCATGACGATCTCCAGATCAGCCAGCCAGCTTTTTAGACCATGTCAGGAGCATGGCCTAAGAGGCTTCTGTCAGTGCAGCGCTGACAGGTATAATGCTTTTGCAGTGAAATACATTATACCAGTGATCAAAGTATAAAAAGTTAAAGTCCCATACAGTGACTAAGAAAAAAAGTTTTTAAAACTTCACAAAATAAAGAACAAAACAATTGAAAAAACTATTATACCAATACATATATTTCTTATCCCTGTGTCCAGAATAACCCAACTTATAAAACTGTCACACTAGTTAACGCCTTCAGTGAACACTGTAAAAAAAGTTAAATACAAAACGTGACAAAAAACTATGCTTTTTTTATCGTACCGCCGATCTGAAAGTAGAATAAAGTGCAATCAAAAAGTTGAATGAAAATAAAAATGGTATAGCTGAAAATGTCATCTTGTCCCACAAAAACAAGCAGCTATACAGCTCAGTAAGCGGAGAAATAAAATGTTACAGCTCTCAGAAAATAGCGATGCAAAAACAATTCTTTGTTCTATAAAATAGTTTTTATTGTGTAAAAGCGGCAAAACATAAAAAAAGATATAAATATGATATCGCTGTAATTGTACTGACCTAAAGAATAAAGACATCTAATCACTTTTACCATACGGCGAACATCAAAAAAAACAAAAACTAGTTCCTGAATTGTAGGATTTTGTTTATTCTGCCTCAAAAAAATTGGAATAGAAAGCAATCAAAAAATGTCATGTGCCCAAAAATGGTTCCAATATAAACATCAATTCGACTTTCAAAAAAGAAGCCCTCACATGACTCTGTTGGCAGATACAAAGGAAAATAATAGCTCTCAAAATATGATGATGCAAAAATGTGTTTTTGCAGCAGAAACTGTTTAGTGTGTTAGTGCAGCCAAACATAAAACACAATATAAATCTGCTATCGCTGTAATCGCACCGACTAGAAGAATGAAGAAATCTAATCACTTATACCACACGAGGAATGACGTAAAAAATAAATAAAATCAATTCTTCACCTGCTGTTGATTTGTTCATTCTGTCTTCCAAAGATCTCAGTAAGGTTCAGCTCACATTTATCCTGTGGTCTGCATTGAAGGCTTACACCGGTGTTTCCATGTAAATCTATGAAATAAGTGATTTAGGTAGAACTCACAACAGATTATTTCCTAGAATGAGGCAGATGAAGAGATAGTGGACTCTGTCTGTCCTATGATCCAGCTGTGTCTGTCTTTTTAAGCGTGCATAAATGCGTGGTCGGCCATAGTTTTGTGCAGCTCTGAAAAGAAGGACACCATTGAATAGAGGCCAAACGGAGTCCAGAGTAACTGCTACCTCATTATAGTGAGTGGATCCCTTGGGGGTTTCATCTGAATCATGTATCTCAGAAATTTAGATGGAACCCCAGCGTAGAACACAGGATAAACATGATCCAAAATGTTGTGAAATGTTCCCAACAAAAGCTTCCACTCAATCCATAAACAAAGCAAGTCCTCAATCAGGTCTGTCATCTGTCAATGGAAATATAGGTGCCTTCAATGTTATTGGTAGCACAAAGGCTCTGGAAAAGCGCTATGGCTTATCGCTAAAAGAAATCCAGCTGCACTCTCAAATCCAAATGCCTTCTCCCTTTTGAGCTACAGTGTGCCTAAACCACATTTAGTGTCCACATGTTTTGCATTTATGTATCAATGAAAGCCCACCTACCGTTATGGACTGAGCTGGGTTAGAGTAGTGGTATTGCAACCACTAGGGGCAGCACTGGCAGAAAATGTAGTCAGGAATAGCCAAGGGGTTGGTACACAGGAGCAGCAATGTAGTTTAAAGGATCAACATATAGTGTAGTCAGGGATAGCCAAGGAGTCAGTACACAGGAGCAGTAAAGTAGTTTTAAGGAGTAGCACGTAGCATAGTCAGGAATAGCCAGGGGTCGGTACACAGAGCAGCAGTAGAATATTGAGGATAAGCAGCAGGTGAAAGGAAGCTTGAATAGCGGCTGGTAGCTCAATAATCTCACAAGGAAGGAAGTGCACTGCCAGGTTTATGTAAGATGTTCAATCAGGGTGGAACCAATCAGGAACTCAGGATGGAGACAATCAGGAACTCGGGGTGGGTACAAGTATTTGGAACTGTCCAAAAAGCTGAATAGCTCAGATGGAAGAGCTGGCGCCTAGTACACAAGAGCTTGAGTTTGAGTCATGACATCTACTTTACAGGAGCGTGTCTCCAGAACCATGAGCTGGGCATTATGTATGGACATTACAATATACTGGGCACTGCAATGTACGAGGACTGCAATGGCAGATTTGCAATATTTACACAGCAGCATCCACTACTGCTTGTTTCTGTAGAACACACATGGAGTCAAAATGGTTACTACACATATGGATAAATTCCTAGAGGGGTGTAATTTCCAAAATGGGGTCACCTGAGGGAAGATTCTGCTCTTTTGGCTCTTAGGCACTCTGTATATGCAGCCTGCAAACTATTCTTCCATAATTTGTTATAAAAGTGTCAAATAGCGTGCCTTCCCTCCCAAGCCTCATCATGTGGCTAAGCAGTACTGTACATCCACATATGGGGTGTTGCCAGCAGAAATTGTGCGACAAATTTTGTTGACAGTTTTACTCATTTCCCAATATGAAAATGTAAAATATGGGGCTAAAACAACATTTTTTGTGGTAAAAATGTAATCATTTTTTCTTCACTACACAATGATATCAAATTATGTAACATACCTGTGGTGTCAACATGGTCACTGCACCCTTAGATGAATTCGTTGAGAGGTGTAGTTTAGAAAATAGGGTCACTTATGGGGTTGTTCTGGCTCTTCCAATGGGTCATGTCACGAGCAACCCATAACAGCCAAATCTGCACTACAATATGGAGGCCCTTCACTTTTGAGCTTTCCAATGTGCCTGAAAAGTAGTTCCAGATTACATATAGTGTATTGGCACACTCAGGAGCAATTGCACAACAAACTGTGAGGTCCATTCATTCCTATTAGCACTTATAAAAAATTTAAAATGTAGGGATAAAACAACATTTTAATGGTAAAAATGTAATTATTCTTTTTTCACTGCCCAATGGTATAAAATGCTGGTAGGCACATGTGGTGTAAATACTGCACCCCTAGATGAATTTGTTGAGAGGTGTAATTTGTAAAATGAGCTCACTTAATGTTTTTTTGGCACCTCAGGCCATTCCAGCAAAATCAGAATATCAATATACGAGGGCTTCTCACAAAACTAGAATATTATCAACAAGTAAATTTAGTTCAGTTCTTCAATACAAAAGGTGAAACTCTTCTAATATATAAAGTTGAATGTGTGTATGTGTGTATGTATGTATGTATGTGTGTGTGTATGTCCGGGATTGGCATCTGAACCGTCGCAGCTACAGCCACAAAATTTTGCACAGTCACACGTCTGGACCCCGAGAGCGTCATAGGCTATGTTGTGAGGTGAAATTTTAACCCCGCGCTTTCCAATTCACCAAACAATTTTGCCCCTATCTACATAATGGGGAAAAAGTGAAAGGAAAAGTGTTGGAGGCGTCGCAGCTACAGGCACAAAATTTTGCACAGTCACACGTCTGGGCTCCGAGAGCGTCAAAGCTATGTTGTGAGGTGAAATTTTAACCCCGCGCTTTCCAATTCACCAAACAATTTTGCCCCTATCTACATAATGGGGAAAAAATGAAAGGAAAAGTGTTGGAGGCAAATTAACAGCTGCCAGATGTGAACAAGGGGGACTTAAAGAATGACAGCGATGGCGCCAAAGAGTATATACTGTACAGTTGCTAAGGTGGGGCCCCAACATGGGATAATCACCACACCACCACGGGGATATGAACACACACACAAAATGCGCCACACACTACCACGTGCTCGAACACATATACCACCGTCAGCGCACATTTCCCCACACATACACCAACCTCGCCACATCAAAGTCGAAACACAAAAGTCGCCGCTCAAAACTCGCCACGCGCAAAACTCTCCACATGCAAAACTCACCACACGTGCAAAACTCGCCACATGGAAAACTCGCCACACGCAAAACTTGCACACGCGGAAAAATTGCCACATGCACAAAAGTTGCAACACATGCAAAAGTTGCCTCACACAAAACTTGCACATACTCAAAAGGCACCACACATAAAACTTGCCACGCGCAAAACTCGCCATGCGCAAAACTTGCTACACTAACCTGTCACATGCAACTCGACACACAAAAAGTTGCTACACGCATGTCGCCACACAAAACTCATCTCACAAAAGTCGCTACATGCATGTCGCCACACGCAACTCAACACACACAACTTGACACAACTCAACACACACAACTTGACACACGAAACTCGCCCTAAAACACACAGAAGTCTGGTATTATCCTTCAAAAATAAAAATCTGATTAATAAGCAGACAAACTACAAGAGCAACAAATGCACCATATAGGAATCCGGCAGCTGTCAGTCACATGACCAGTCTATTATGTGTATGTGTGAGCTAATATATACTGCCAGGGGGTGGGCTTCCTGTAGGCTGGGGATTTATCAGGCTGCCAATTTAGCTTACAAATACTGAGGTAAAAATACTGACCAAATAACGTGTGAACGAGGTCTAATACAGGAGGAGATGACATACAGATATACTATATACAGGAGGAGATGACATACAGGTATATACTATATACAGGAGGAGATGACACACAGGTATATACTATATACAGGAGGAGATGACACACAGATATATACTATATACAGGAGAGATGACACACAGGTATATACTATATACAGGGGAGATGACACACAGGCATATACTATATACAGGAGAGATGACACACAGGTATAAAGTATATACAGGAGGAGATGACATACAGGTATATACTATATACAGGAGGAGATGACACACAGGTATATACTATTTACAGGGGAGATGACACACAGGTATATACTATATACAGGAGGAGATGACACACAGATATATACTATATACAGGAGAGATGACACATAGGTATATACTATATAGAGGAGGAGATGACATACAGGTACATACTACATACAGGAGGAGATGACATACAGGTATATACTATATACAGGAGGAGATGACACACAGGTATATACTATATACAGGAACAGATTACCTACAGGTATATAGTATATACAGGAGGAGATGACATACAGGTATATGCTATGTATAGGAGGAGATGACATACAGGTATATACTATATACAGGAGGAGATGACACACAGATATATACTATATATAGGTGAGATGACACACAGGTATATACTATATACAGGAGATTACATACAGGTATATCTAATATATAAAGCTAAATGTGTGTATGTATGTATGTGTGTATGTCCGGGATTGGCATCTGCACCGTCGCAGCTACAGCCACAAAATTTTGCACAGTCACACGTCTGGACCCCGAGAGCGTCATAGGCTATGTTGTGAGGTGAAATTTTAACCCCGCGCGTTCCAATTCACCAAACAATTTTGCCCCTATCTACATAATGGGGAAAAAGTGAAGGGAAAAGTGTTGGAGGAAAATTGACAGCTGCCAGATGTGAACAATGGGGACTTAAAGAATGAGAGCGATGGCGCCAAAGAGTATATACCGTACAGTTGCTAAGGTGGGGCCCCGACATGGGATACTCACCACACACGGGGATATGAACACACACACAAAATGCGCCACACACTACCACGTGCTTGAACACATATACCACCCTCAGCACACATTTCACCACACACACACCAACCTCGCCACATAAAAGTCGAAACACAAAAGTCACCACTCGAAACTCGCCACGCGCAAAACTCGCTACATGCAAAACTCGCCATATGCAAAACTAGGCTCACGCAAAACTCGCCACACGTGCAAAACTCACCTCATGGAAAACTCACCTCATGCAAAACTTGCACACACAGAAAAATTGCCACATGTACAAAAGTTGCACCACATGCAAAAGTTGCCTCACACAAAACTTGCACATACTCAAAACGCACCACACATAAAACTCGCCACGCGCAAAACTCGCCATGCACAAATCTTGCTGCACACAACTTGCTACACTAACCTGTCACATGCAACTCGACACACAAAAAGTTGCTACACGCATGTCACCACACAAAACTCATCTCACAAAAGTCGCTACACGCATGTCGCCACACGCAACTCAGCACACACAACTTGACACATGAAACTCGCCCTAAAACACACAGAAGTCTGGTATTATCCTTCAAAAATAAAAATCTGATTAATAAGCAGACAAACTACAAGAGCAACAATTGCACCATATAGGAAATACGGCAGCTGTCAGTCACATGACCTGTCTATTATGTGTATGTGTGAGCTAATATATACTGCCAGGGGGAGGGCTTCCTGTTGGCTGGGGATTTATCAGGCTGCCAATAGCAACCAATCACAGCTCAGCTTCTATTTTGCTACAGTTAATTAATCTGAGCTCTGATTGGTTAATATAGGCAACAAAGACATTCTCAGTATAACAAAGCTAATATATGTTAAGAAATGCTTCTATTAGCTTAGTTTTTGCCTTTTAATAATTACATTTCTATCTATTTGTTTTGTGGTTTTTGTGTGCAGAATAAATTTTTGTTAACACATTCTATTTTGCTAACAGCAGTCATTAACCCGGGCGAAGCCGGGTAGTACAGCTAGTATATTATATAGAGTCATTACAAACAGAGTGATCTATTCCCAGTGAATATTTCTGTTAATGTTGATGATTATGACTTACAGCCAATGATAACCCAAAAGTCATTACTTTATAACACCAGCTTGACAAATGATTTTAAAATCCTAAATGTTGGCCTACTGAAATGTATGTTCAGCAAATGCACTCAATACGTAGTCGGGGTTGCTTTTGCATCAATTACTGCATCAATGTGGCATGGCATGGAGGTGATCAGCCTGTGGCACTGCTGAGGTGTTATGGAAGCCCAGGTTTCTTTGATAGCAGCCTTCAGCTCATTTGCATTGTTGGGTCTAGTGTCTCTCATCTTCCTCTTGACAATAACCCATAGATTCTCTATGGGATAAGGTCAGGCTTGTTTGCTGGCTAATCAAGCACAGTGATACTATTGTTTTTAAACCAGATATTGGTATATTTGGCAGTGTAGACAGGAGCCAAGTCCTGCTGGAGAATTAAATTTCCATCTCCAAAAAGCTTGTTGGTAGAGGGAAGCATGAAGTGCTCTAATATTTCCTGGTAGACGACTGTGCTGACTTTGGTCTTGATAAAACACAGTGGACATACACCAACAGATGACATGGCTCCCCAAACCATCACTGATTGCTGAGACTTCACACTAGACCTCAAGCAACTTGGATTGTGTGACTCTCCACTCTTCCTCCAGTCTTTGGGACCTTGATTTCCAAATGAAATGCAAAATTTACTTTCATCTGAAAACAACACCTAGGACCACTGAGCAACAGTCCAGTTCTTTTTCTCCTTGGCCCAGGTAAGACCCTTCTGGCATTGTCTATTGGTCATGAGTGGTTTTACACAAGGAATGCGACACTTGTAGCCCATGTGCTAGAAACATCTTTGTGTGGTGGCTCTTGAAGCAATGACTTCAGCAGCAGTACACTCCTTGTGAATCTCCCCCAAATTTTTGAATGGCCTTTTCTTAACAATCCTTTCAAGGCTACGGCTATCCCGTTTGCTTGTGCAACTTTTTCTACCACACTTTTTGCTTCCACTCAACTTTCCATTAATATGCTTGGATACAGCACTCTGTGAACAGCCATCTTCTTTGGCAATGGCTTTTTGTGGCTTACCCTCCTTGTGGAGTGTGTCAATGACTACCTTCTGGACATCTGTCAAGTCAGCAGTCTTCCCCATGATTGTGCAACCTACTGAAACAGACTAAGGGACCTTTTTAAACGCTTAGGAATCCTTTGCAGGTGTTTTTTGTTAATTATTCTAAATTACTGAGTTAATGACTTTAGGGATTTCATTGGCTGTAAGCCATAATCATCAACATTAACCGAAAAAAAATACTTAAAATAGACCACTTTGTATATAATGCAGCTCTGGCAAAAATTAAGAGACCTCCACGTCAAAACCCTGTCATGGCAGGCCAATCTCCAGACCTGAACCCCATTGAAAACCTCTGGAATATAATCAAGATCATGATGGATAGTCACAACTCCATCAAACAAAGAACTGCTTACATTTTTGCACCAAAAGCAGTGTGAAAGACTGGTGGAAAGCATGCCAAGACGCATGAAACCTGTGATTAAAAATGAAGGTTATTCCACAAAATATTGATTTCTGAACTCTTCCTGAGTTAAAATATTAGTATTGTTGTTTCTAAATGATTATGCACTTGTTTTCTTTGCATTATTTGAGGTCTGAACGCACATATTTTAATATTGTATTCAACGAGTCAAATAAAAATGTATATTTATGTCCATGATAAAACCGCTACTGAAATCTCTATAAATAGCACACAAATTTAAATATGTTTAAGATAAAATGACAATGTACTAAACTGTGCTTTTTATTTTTGGATGTTTGTATTTTTATTGTTATACTTGCTAATGTCAATTAATGTTTTCTCACTCCAATGTTTCTAACTCTTTGTGCTCTACACCTGCTACTTCCAACCATGAGTGATATGTAACTCTTTGTGCTCTACACCTGCTACTTCCAACCATGAGTGATATGTTAGGTTTCTTTGGGTTGCAAGTTTTGTAGAGTTTTACTGTTTTCACAAACATCCTATACATACCATTTTTGTGCTTAATGTTAAGAAGAAGCAAAGTATAATTATTTTCTTCTCCAAGCTGCTGTTACATTCTGATGAGTGGTTGCCCTGTTGTAAGGTAGTAATTTACTATGTTGTTTACATAATATTTTGGCTGTTGTGCAAAAAAGGCTGTCAGTGGATTGGGAAAGAGAATCAAAGGGAAAAGCTCTTAAAATAATTTGGAAACAGATAGAAATATAGTTAATCTATAAAGTATGCCAATATTATTTGGATAAGACTACTGGTCTGGTGGGATTTCTTTGCATTATTTGAGGTCTGAACGCACTATTTTTTTAATTTTGACCATTTTTCTTTTTCAGAAAACAAATACTAAATTTATTGCTTGGAAATTCGGAGACAAGTTGTCAGAAGTTTATAGAATAAACTAGATGGTGGCCCGATTCTAACGCATCGGGTATTCTGGAATATGCATGTCCCTGTAGTATATGGACAATGATGATTCCAGAATTCGCGGCAGACTGTGCCCGTCGCTGATTGGTCGAGGCAACCTTTATGACATCATCGTCGCCATGGCAACCATTATGACATCTACATCGATACTGTGCCCATCGCTGATTGGTCGAGGCCCAGGTGGCCTCGACCAATCAGAGACGCGGGATTTCCAGGACAGACAGAAAAACCCTTAGACAATTATATATATAGAAGAACAATTTACATTTTATTCAAAACTATACCTATGAAGAGAAAAATCAGACAAACTGAACATTTTGCAGTGGTCTCTTAATTTTTGCCAGAGCTGTATATGAGTTTCACATTTTGTATTGAAGAACTGAAATAAATGAAGTTTTTGATGATATTCTCATTTTGTGAGAAGCACCTGTATATTCATATTCATATTCTGCTGTAAAGGTATGAGGGGGACCTTGAGGTGCCAGAAGAGCAAAAACAAAAAAATATATATTAAATGAGCTCATTTTACAAATTACACCTCTCAACAAATTAATCTAGGGGTGCAGTATTTACACCACATGTGCCTCACAGCATTTTATACCATTGGGCAGTGAAAAAAGAATAATTAACGTTTTGATGATATTCTAATTTTGTGAGAAGCACCTGTAGCTTTCCTTCCCTTTTGCTCTTTCCACTATTTATTGACCACATATGGGGTATCAGCGTACTCAGGAGAAGTTGCTTAACAAATTGTACCTTTCATTTTCTCTTGTTATCCCTTTAAAAAAATTAAAAACTTGGGGCTAAAGCAACATTTTAGTGCAAAAAATGTTACCGTATTTTTCGGATTATAAGACGCACTTTTGTTCCCCCAAATTTTGGGGGAAAGTGGGGGGTGCGTCTTATAATCCAAATCTGTGTGCTGTGCTGTAGAGGAGGGGGGGCAGCTCTGGAGTGGTGTCAGGGGGCTGGAGTGGGCTGGCTGCAGGCTGCAGAGACAGTGGGAGGTCCTGTGCTCCCGCACATTAGCCTCATGTAATATTCACTGCACTCGCTGTCCATCACCTCGGTGCTGAAGCTGCGTGAGTTGATTCACAGGGGAGCAGCGAAGATTACATGTGCCTGCATCTCCCCCCCTCCCATCATGGATGTGGCCCACCGGTCACTCTTATATGCCCCCCTGTGCTACTGGCAAGCACATGATAAAATAACAAACACTTAACTCACCTTCTGATGATGGCTTTGTGCTCACAGCGCCTCAGTTGTGCTTCCTGTGTCTGTGCTGACATCCGATCATTTGATCGGCATAGCACACTGATGACATCACCGTGTGCCCAGGTCACATGATCCAATGCCTGGGAAACAGGAAGCGCAACTGAGGAACTGTGAGCATGGAGCCATCATCAGAAGGTGAGTTAAGTGTTTGTTATTTTATCATGTGTGTGCCAGCAACACGGGGCATATAGAGTGACTGAGAGGGGCATGTGTCTGCCAGCAGCACAGGGGGAAGCATGTGTCTGCCAGCAGCATGGGGGGCATGTGTCTTCCAGCAGTACAGGGGGGCATATGTCTGCCAGCAGCACAGGGGGGGCATGTGTCTGCCAGCAGTACAGGGGGGGCCTGTGTCTGCCAGCAGCACAGGGGGAAGCATGTGTCTGCCAGCAGCACAGGGGGGCATGTGTCTGCCAGCAGCACAGGGGGGCATGTGTCTGCCAGCAGTACAGGGGGGGCCTGTGTCTGCCAGCAGCACAGGGGGAAGCATGTGTCTGCCATCAGCACAGGGGGGCATGTGTCTGCCAGCAGCACAGGGGGGGCCTGTGTCTGCCAGCAGCACAGGGAGCATGTGTCTGCCAGCAGCACAGGGGGGCATGTGTCTGCCAGCAGCACAGGGGGGGGGCATGTGTCTGCCAACACAGAGGGGCATATTGTGACTGGGGGGGCATGTGCCTGCCAGCACAGGGGGGCATATAGTGACCCAGGGGGGATGTGCCTGCCAGCACATGGGGGCATATAGTGACCCAGGGGGCATGTGTCTGCCAGCAGCACAGGGGGCATATAGTGAACCAGGGGGGCATGTGCCTGCCAGCAGCACAGTGGGGCATATAGTGAACCAGGGGGCATGTGCCTGCCAGCAGCACAGGGGGGCATGTCCCTGCCAGCAGCACAAGGGGACATATTGTGACCAGGGGGGCATGTGCCTGCCAGCACAGGGGGGCATATAGTGACCCAGGGGGGGCATGTGCCTGTCAGCAGCACAGGGGGGGCATATAGTGACCAGGGGGGCATGTGCCTGACAGCAGCACAGGGGGGCATGTGCCAGCACAAGGATGGGGGTTATATAGATACCAGGATGAGGGACATATGATTTCTAAGACGGACACTGGAATTATAAGATAGACCCCCATTTGTCAAAAAATTAATTTTTTCTCTTTTTCTTCACCAAATTTGGGGGTGTGTCTTATAATCAGGTGCATCTTATAAAGCTAAAAATGTGTTAATTTTCCATTGACTCAGCTCAATGTTATACAATTTTGTGAATTGCCTGAGGGTTAAAAATGCTCACTGCACCCATTGATGAATTCCTCAAGAGGTGCAGTTTCCTTAATAGGGCCACTTGTGCGAGTATCTGCTGTTTTGGTATGTCACAAGCTCTTCAAATGTGACATGGCATCCGCAATCTATTCTAGCCAAAATTGCACTCCAGAATTGAATTGTGAAGAGAACTCACAAATCAGATTTTGGGGTTCATTGTCTCCTGTTACCCTTGTGAACAGGAAAAATCAGGGATTAAAGCAACATTTTTGCAGAAAAAATGTATTTTTTCATATTTGTGGCTCAACATTATAAAATTCTGTGAAGCACCTGTGGGTTCAAGTTGCACAACAAACTGTACATAGCATTTTCCCCTGTTACCTTTGTGAAAATGAAACATTTTGGGCTGAAGTGACATTTTTATGGGAAAAATATATATTTTTTCATTTTTATGGCTCAACGCTAGAAAAATTCTGTGAAACACCTGTGGGTTTAAGGTGCTCACTACACCTTTATATACGTTCCTTGAGGGCTGTAGTTTCCAAAATAAGGCTCCTGTTTCAGCTTTAGGCCATGTTCACACGCTGCGGGTTCCTCTGCGGGTTAATCCCGCAGCGGAATTGAAAATCTGCAGGGCAAAACCGCTGTGGTTATCCCTGCAGATTTATCGCGGCTTGTTCCGCGGTTTCCGCTGCGGGATTACTGCTGTACTATTGATGCTGCATATGCAGCAATATGCAGCATCAATAGTAATGTAAAAAATAATAAAAATTGGCTATACTCACCCTCTGACGTCGCGATCTCCCCGGCGCTGCAAGCGGCTGTGCCGACAAGGACCTTCGTGACGTCACGGTCATGTGACCGCGGCGTCATCACGGTCATGTGACCGCGACGTCACCACAGGTCCTGTTCGGCACAGCAACTGAGACCGGACGGCCGCGGGCAGCGCTGATAGGTGAGTATAGCTTCATTTTTTATTTTAATTCTTTTTTTTACACTATTTTATGGTTCCCAGGGCCTGGAGGAGAGTCTCCTCTCCTCCACCCCGGGTACCACCCGCACATTATCCGCTTACTTCCCGCAACGTGGGCACAGCCCCATGCGGGAAGTAAGCGGTTCAATGCATTTCTATGGGTGCAGAATCGCAGCGATTCTGCACAAAGAAGTGACATGCTGCGGGTTGTAAACCGCTGCGTTTCTGCGCGGTTTTTCCCGCAGCATGTGCACTGCGGTTTGCGGTTTCCATAGGGTTTACATGTTAATGTAAACGCTATGGAAACTGCTGCGGACCCGCAGCATCAAAATCGCGGCGGTTCCGCGGTAAAAACCGCAGCGTGTGAACATGGCCTTAGGCATAGTGCATGAGTAGAATTAGTTGGCTAATGATAAGTACATATTTTAATATTGTATTCAACGAGTCAAATAAAAATGTATATTTATGTCCATGATAAAAGCGCTATTGAAATCTCTATAAATAACACACAAATCTAAATATGTTTAACCCTGCTGTTCTGTTAGGTCAAAAATGACCGTTTTTGAAATTCTATAATGTTATAAAAATTCAGCGTGTGATTCTGAGACTTGAGGCTCCCTGACTTTTCGTCATTAGGGGGGTACTCTCTGTGGGAATTTTTTTTTTTTTTAATTTTTGTTTACTTTATTTGGTACAATTTTTTTTACACTTGTACTGTTCGGTCAAAAATGACCGATAGGCCTTTATTCAGCTCTCCAGACAATTTTTGACAAAAATAAAGGTGCTATCACCTCATTTTGAACTATATATTGCATCTACTACTATTTATCAATGTATCTGACTACTTTTGGTCAGAACAGATTTACACATACCAACATTTTCAAGTTGCGATACAGCCGACGGATTCGCTTCCAGTATAGCTATGCGCAATTTATTTCACTGGTTTTTATTTACCCTGCTGTTCATATAGATCTAGTTCCATTCAGTTGTCAACATTTCATATTGTAAATCATGATTTTCTGATTTTCCATGTGTTTGCTGGTTGTACAGTATTACACTGTGCAATGCTGTCCTAAGCAGAATTCACCTAAAGTGTAGTACTGTGAGCTTTTTCCTGCTGCAGGGTGGTGTCTGCTCTGATCTTATCTGTAGACAGATAACATAGCAGTGTAGAGTTTCAGTTCAGCTGGAGACAACACAGAGTGAGCAGAGGTTCAGACGTCAGAGCTCTGAAGTCCCATTTTTACAGGTATGTTACAGATAAATTATTATTTTATTCTAAAATTATTCAATATTCTCACTGCTGTGA